>NC_137945.1:30384247-31584247 GCF_963969265.1 Rhamphochromis sp. 'chilingali' | reverse complement strand
TTGTGAAATGAACAGAGTATGGAAATCGAAGGGGCGATGTTGAATGTTGTGAGTGTGTGCACCTCACGTGTTGTCAGTTTAAAGGAAAGGAGGAATCCTGAAGTAAGTTGGATGAAATGCTAGGGAGTGTCCACAGGGGAAAAGAGACTTAAGTGGACATGTAGGTGAAGGTGATCGGGAAGTGTTGGGTAGGTTTTATGGAGAAATACAGAAGGACATACTTTAAGAAGAGCTAAGGTGGTGTTATGGGAGGCTGTAGCTAAGCAGCATGGGATGACTCTGGGCATCGAGAAGAGGAAGCGAGTGAAGGCAGTGGCAAATATTAAGTGGTGGAGTTGAAGAAGGGAGAATGTTGCACAAACTTGGAAAAGGAGTTAAGTTAGACGTTGATTTGTAGAGACAGGCTGACTGATGACATCAGGCAGAAGTCTCCATGGATCACAATGTTTGCAAATAACATTGTGATCTGTAGTGAACAGTGTTGGGACTAACGTGTTATTAAGTAACGCGTTACAGTAACTACGTTATTATTGTGGTAACGAGCACGGTAACTAGTTATTATGCCAAAATCAGGAACACGTTAGTCATTACTGGGATTTAGATAGGGTTGTTACTCGTTACTTCGTGTGGTGGCTATCGCGGAGCTTCCACAGATTCAGTAACATTAGCAAGTGGTGGAGGCCAGCAGGTGGATGAAGGAAAAGGGACGCAGAAGGAAAAGAGACCCGAGGCGGCCGCCGGTCCAAGTGTGAACTGAACTTCAGGTGAGAAGTTATGACCTGCAGTCTCTCTGGGTCAGATATGAACCAAGTTTAGGTGGAGTTTATTTTCGTTATTCTGACTTTTTCCGTACTGCGTGCTAGCTAGCATGACGGAGTTTCTATACAGCTGGGTGGGTGCTATGAAGTTAATGATGTTGAACTTTATTTTGTTCATAAGTTATTAGAGTTGCCAACCGTCCCGTCTGGTATTCAGAGAAAATATTACGCGTTTCTTATTGAGGTGAAAAGGAACAGTTTGTCCCGTAATTCAGCTACAATGGAAAAGGCACAAAGCTGGAGTTATTCTGTGTCTTTGCTGCACAGCTGCCTCTTCTTCTTTCATTCTCTCCCCTCCCTCTCCCGTTTCTACTTCAATCATGAAAACTGATCAGTGATCAGCTGATCGGCTTTTCTCTCGTTTGTTTATCGCTCACTTTGCGCCGAAAGAGGAAACCAGCGGATGTCGCGCTAAACAACAGCAGCACGTTTAAGCTTGATCAGCTGTTGTTAGAATTTATTTAGTATTAATTTCTAGTATCAGCTGATGTTTGCTGGAGCCACAGCTGTAAAGCTGCTGGTCATGATATGGTTTGGTTATCTGGTGAGAGGGAAACATGAAGATGAAACCAGGAGATGTCCTTACTGAATCATCAGAGCTGAACAGGTGATGGAGAAGCAGGTTTACCTTTTAGGTGACATGAATGAGTTGAAGGGAAGTTATGAACTGTTTCTGAGAGACAAATAACCCCAGGATCCTTTTTTAGGTAGCTGACAGCTGGTAACTGTGCAGGGGCGGGTCTAGCAAAGTTTTGCCAGGGGGCCAGGTAGGGCATTAACAGGGAGAGGGGGGCACAAAGAAATACTTTTCTTTCTTATTCTCATTTAAAATGTCTCGCTTTTAAAAATAATTATCTGAATCTTACAACAAACGATTGATAGATTGATGCATATATACCATCAGAACAGTGTACATCACTGTCACAACAGTGTTTATTTTCATTCAAAGGCTTTATGATTTTTCCTATAATGGTGGGCCGGTCTCTAGATTTTTTTGTTCCAGTCCAGCCCTGTATGCAGCTCATCTGCAGTCTGGTGTTACCTACATCTTCCTATTCATAAGGCAGAATTTCCGAGTTCTGAGTACATCGAAAGCACCACGACTGCAGTTTTTGTGTTGGATGTAAAAGGCGCACATGGCGCTGTGACGTAGGCTAGAATCATGGCAGCAGTCAATGACGGTCCAGGCGTGGGATTTCTCTCGTGGAAATATGCACATTATCTTTTCCTTTCTATTGGTAGGTGGCACAGTGCACTTGTGGCAAGTAAGCAAGCTAGAAGACTGGCAAAGTTATGGAAGCAACACATTAACAAGAGAATTCTGAGTAAAACCAAAGTTACTTCCAGTAACTAGTTACTTTGAAAGTAACGAGTAACTTGAAGTAACTGAGTTACTTTTGAGAGAAGTAACTAGTAATGTAACTAAGTTACTATTTTAAAGTAACTTACCCAACACTGGTAGTGAACAGGTGGAAGAGAGCCTAGAGAGGTGGAGATATGCACTGGAGAGACGAGGAGTGTCTGTGTAAGCAAGACTAAATACAGCAGTATGAATTAGAGGGAAAAGATATTTGGTGACACTGGTGAGCTAGGGTCAACCATCCAAAGGAGCAAGCAAATGCACAAGGTGAAGGAGCGTGAAGATCCAGTAGGGTTGAGTGGAGACAAGTGATTTCTGACAGAAGGATGGCAGCAAGAGTGAAAGGGAAAGACATTAATTTAAGTAATTGTGACAATATAGAGAATAAATAATGTTTCATGTTTTCACATTTTCCTGCATTAAGAGTCCAGAATCAGTTCAGGAGATGAGGCTTTAAGCTGAGGAGGGTGGGTCACTGATGTCGGGCCAACACAGCGCCCAAGCCTGTGTTTTTTTTTAATGGATTAATTCTAAGGTTATGAGAATGCATCATTTTTCTGCAGGACATAATTACACTAATTGATGTACATTTATGAGTACAGCACTTTTTTATATTAAATAACTTTATTAAGCTAATGTGTTTCTCTCACCCTAACTTTCATTTTTATCGCGGGCAAACCCAGGCAGTTATTAACTATGACAGTGACTTATAATTAAATGGTCAAATAAAACATTTTCTATAATATCATCTCAATTAGTTTGAAAGATTTGCTGCAATAACCCTAATACAATCACCACCATTGTGGGAAAACCTGGCAGCACAGCGTGCTGTAGCTAGTGTAGATGTTAAGTTCAAATTTTCTGATAAAAGATGTTAAAAGAAGAAAAAAGGGACAATTTTCTCCCTGATTCCATGCTTAGACATCTCTGTAGAGGATGCACAGAGATGAAAATGATATCGATCGTCTCATCTGACTCTGAGTAAGATGGGAATCAATGCACATTTCCCCAAATGTCATACTGTTTATTTTAAAGCTGCACTATAGCCATGCCTCATTTTAGTGGCCCCAAATGACAGCAGGAGATAGCAGCTGGTGTTTTAAAAGTTCTGATGGATTTTATTTCCCAGAACCGCTGTGAGGTTATTAAGTGTCCTTTTCTCATATAGTGTCCGGCGGCACCAGAGTTTATTTTATCTATTCCTGATAAATCCATTGTGTGCTAGCTGGTGGGCTAGAACACTTTAGGTTTTAAAGACTAGCCCTTTCTTCTGTGTTGTTGTCGTACTTTTCAGGACCAAAATGAAGAGATAAATGCTCTTTTTGATTTCACAGTGGTCTCTATTGTTGCCAGATGTCTTAATAATGAATGTAAATGCAATGAGTAATGACATCATCTTTCTTTTTTTGCTCAGTATCTGACATTTCGATACATTTGTTATAGCAGCCTTCTTTCTTGCTTGCTTTCTTATGTTGACTGCACAAGATGGAAGCTGTTGTTTATTATGACGATGATTTCCTGCTACCTATGTTTACCTGAATCCATTGATAGGCTGGAGAGGGATTCTTTTTTGAAGTTGCTCTCTTTAATCAGATTGTTAGATTGGACTGCTCTATATAACTTCCATTGAATAGTGTGTTTTAGCTATTTATTAGTTTATATTTTAGGGTTACCAAAAAATGTGTGATAATCATATCTGATAATATAGAAAAAAAATCGTATTTAAGAATATTTTATTGAGGCTTAAAAATTGCAGCATTGAGTGTAAGTAAATAAAGGGCATTTTTATCTTTCTTTTACAGTGACGTACTACCTAATTTTGAGAATGATTGCATTGAGGTGCCAGCCACATTACAATGCAATAGTAATGACACAGCATGAGGCAAATAGTTACAAATACAACCTAGGTAATGTTTTTCTCTGGAAACTTTACAATATAATAACTAAAATAACGTCACCTTATAACCCTTCAGGAGCCTGCACAATATTGCAATGTAGTAAAAGTGAAAAATATGTTTTACCTGTGATGTTATAACTTTAATTGAGCTTTTTAATCAGCTGCTTAAATCCCTGTTTTTCCTCTTTGTGGTTGCATGAGTATTTTTCCATCCACTGTTTGCTCTTCCTGTCATATTTAATGCAGCTAGCTTATTCAACTGGTGAATGCTCCAGCTATGCATGGCTGGTAGCAGCACATCACCAGCTGCTAGCATCTCTTCCTTCATAGACTAGTTGGACTTGACGGCCTTGGCCATGGAACACTGGAAGAAGGTATTATGGACTGATGAATCAAAACTGAAACTCTTCGGTTCATCACACAGGATCTTTTTATGCCGTCGAATAAGTGAAAAGATGGTTCCACAGTGTGTGGCATCAACTGTCAAACATGGAGGAAGAAATATGATGGTCTGGGGCTGTTTTGCTGGATCCAGGTTCGCTGACTTGTACAGAGTGAGGGTCACCCTGAACCAAAACAACTACCACAGCAGTCTGCAGCACCATGCAATACCCTCTGATATGTGTTTAGTTGGTCAGGGGTTCATCCTACAACAAGCTAATGACCCAAAGTCCAAGCTGTGTCAGATCCACCTCGGGAAAAAAAGAACAAGATGCTTGAATACATGGAGTGGCCAGCACAGTCTCCAGACTTAAATCCCAACGAGCTGGTTTGGGATGAACTGGACAGAAGAGTGAAAGCCAAGCAACCTACAGGTAGGGATGGGTATCGTTTAGGTTTTATCCGATACCAGTGCTCGAACCGGTGCTTAAAGAATGGAGAACACAAACTTTGTCCTAAAACCTCTCAGGTTTAGCTGCTTTTTTTGTAAAAAGATAACAATGTTAGCCTTTTCTGCAGCTATAGGGATCATATATCATATATATCATATATATGGTATCAAGTCAAGTCAAGTCAAGTTGGCTTTATTGTCACTTCAATAACTCACTCTATCAAACAAGAAGACAGCCACATGTAACTACGACGGTGTTTGCTAGTTCACCTTACATGCATTAATGTAATAACGTGGTTAGCCTACTCAACGTAAATTGCACACGAACAACATTAAGCTACTCACGCAGAGAAGAACGGCTGCTGCTGCATCATCATCATCCATCATCATTTCTGCTACACTGGCAGGGCTAGGGGCCAGGACTCTCCTCTTCGGGTTCTTGGGGTATGTTGCTAACTCTGGGTCCGATAACAGGTACCACACCCACAGTAGATGTGCACGGTGTGAGGTCTTGCAGCAAGCTATCAAATTTTTAAAAAAATGCTATACGTCGCCAGGTGTTTCATCAGATTCGAGGTGCTACCTCCTTTGCACAGTATCACCTTAAAGCACGTGTTGCAGACTGCTGAGTTTGCATCTTTTGCTGTGAAGTACAGCCAGACTTTTGACTTTTTAATCTGTAGCTCTGCTCTAAAAGAACGTACGTACCTGGGCCCGCCTACTATCCTTGGAAGGGTAAAATGATTGGCTAGAATCCAAAGTGTGTGACATCTCAAGAAAAAAAAAGCACCGAAATGTGCGCTGCTTTTCGGTCTGGTTAATACCGTTTATGTCAGATACCGGTACCCATCCCTACCTACAGGTGCCACACTTCTGCAACAGATATGGGAGAATATTTGATTTCTATTGTAGAAAGAATGCCACGGGTGTTTTCAGCTGTTATATCTGCCAAACGTGGCTACTTTGATCAGTCAAAAGCTTAGAATACATTTTGGGCTATAAACTGATTCCATGATTTCTGTTTTGTTTTTTTTTACTCCAATTGCAATGAGACATTAAACTGCATAATTTTCAGTAAAAAAAAATGGAAAAATTGAGGTGTTCTGAAACTTTTGACCGGTAATATAAACTATATTACCAGAATGTTGTTTGCAATGGACAAAATGACAGATAGACCTGCCTGTGGACTGTGACATTTGTAGATGACGTTAGTATCTATAGTGAAAGTTGGGAGCAGGTGGAACAGACCCTGGAGGAGGTAAGCACTAGAGAGAAGAAGTGAAAGTAAGACAGGATACATGTGTGAATGAGAGGGAGACAGGTGTAATAGTGAGGAGTGGAGGAAGTAAAGGTAGATGAGTTTAAATACCTGGGCTTGACCATGCAAAGCAATGGACAGTGCACAATAGAGGTGAAGAAGAAGAGAGTACAGGCAGAGTGGAGTGGGTGGAGTGTCAGGTGATTTGTGCTGGAAGGATAGCAGCAAGAGTGAAAGGGAAGGTTTACAAGATGGCAGATAATACCTACTATGATGTATGGTTTGGAGACAGTGACAGTGACAAAAAAAGGTGGGAGGATAAGCTGGAGGTGGGGGACTTGAAAATGTTTAGATTTTCTTTGGGAGTGCTCAGAATGGAGAAGATACATCAGAGAGGAAACTTGTTGAGGAGTTTGAGACAAAGTTAAAGGGCAACAAAGAGATGCTTTGGAGATGTGCAGAGGTGGTAGTGGATATAAAAAAGACTCATGGAGGTAATGAAGAAGGACATGCAGAGCATTAGTACAGCCAGGGAGGATGCTACAGACAGGGTGAGATGGAAGCAGCTAACAGAAGATGTTTTTCACTATATCACAGGAATGTAAAAAAAAAAAAAAAAAAAAAACAGAAAGGGAAAGGGAAAAGTTTATCCCCCTGCCAAAACTGTGGCAGAGAGCTGGGCTCAACAATATATTGTCTGGTTCCCAGGTTTGCACGTGGCCTCAATATACCTCAAACACATCAAAACTAAGCTGTAGACAAAAAATAAATTCTGGGTTTATTTCTTTCTTTAGAGTACTGTTCATGTAGTGAGTTTGTTTTCTTATCTCTGACCTCAGGAATGAAGAATATGGTTTATATTGGCATGAAATTCCAGACAATGAGCCAAAAGTATATACCGTATTTCCCGGACTACAAAGCGCACCTGAATATTAGCCGCACAAGCTAAAATCAGGGGAAAATCCTGTTTTGTACATACATTAGCCGCACCTGACTAAAAGCCGCAGGTGTTTCAATGTTGACTCATCATATGTAAGAGAATATGCACAAAGCGAATTGTCAGGAAAGAGATGGCTGTTTGGAGACATCACTTTTATTAATATTTTGAAAAACAAGTTATGGGTACATATTTGCACATGTAGTACATAACAGTAGCCTACAGCACACCAGAAAAATAGATTCGGACTACCTTTTAGGCTCAGGTGCAGTGACACGGCTTTAACAAGAAGAAAAGTCAGTCATTCACCATCTTTCTCTTCTTCCTGCGCACTAAAACCACCAAAGTCCTCTCCTCCAGTGTCGGATACAAACAGGCTCAGGATGGCTTCGTCATCCACTCTCCGCTTCTCTCCTTCGTTGTCACTTTCAAAACCAAAGAAATCCTCATTGTCAGTGTCAGAGTCGAACACCCTCTGAAGGGCCGTGGCGGTGTCCTCCTCTCCATCATGCAGCAGTCCAGCCCTTCAAAATCCGTTGGTGATCGTGGATGTTTTCACACTTTTCCACGCTGTCAGAATCCACCGGTGGAGTTGAGCATAACTTGCTTTTCGCAAGTTTATCGCCGCTCATCATCCACGCCTCCCGCTGAACGCGTAGCGCTACTTTGAAGTTTGTTTTTCGCGCTACTTCGTACGGCACTACGTTGCCTGGCGGACGGACATGTGACTAACATACCACTCTTGAACCCCGATCCTTCCGCCAGGCAACGTAGTGCCGTACAACAGCGGAACACACAAAACAAATCGTCTTACGATATGACAAAAATCATGGACAATCCATAGAAAAGCCGCACCTGACTAAAAGCCGCAGGGTTCAAAGCTTGTGCAAAAAGTAGCGGCTTATAGCCCGACAATTACGGTATAAGCTGCACAGACCTGCAGAGCCAGCTGGCCGTCAAATTCAAAATACCACCAGTCCAATTTTTTTTAAAGCCAGGATTAAAGAATTAATGAATCTTTAATTTAAAATAAACAAATGTTTCTCAGTGGGTCAAAGTTACCTGAAGTTCTCTTGTTAAAATTCCATCATTTTGTATATCTGTTTTAATTCCAGCCCACAGGAATGTGCTCATTTAAAACCCACCTCATCCTGTGGAGCTGCTTCATCACCTGAGACTTCACATTCATTCCACTCTAACTCCTTACAGCTAATTTAAAATGGCCACTTTAATCTTGAGTCATCCTGTGGGTTTTTGTGTGAATTACTTCCGAAGTCTGATTTCTTTCTTTTTTTTTTTCCTTTTTGTCCTTGTTGTCCTTTTTGTTTTGTCTGAAACTGTAATGTTACAATGGCACCTGGAATAACTGCCTGCAGACACAGAGAGAATAGAAAGAACAGGCTTGCTCTCAGTGTGGACGCGTATAGTGGAGTTGTCACGAGCTTGTACAACAGTTGGATTAACATTTAGGCAATTTTCCACAGAGTGCTCGAGATGATTAAGCAGCTGCACTTTTACATTCGGGGCCCAAAAATTACATTTCCAACGATGCTTTAAGTATTATCTGTGTTCTTAACTCGCACAACCGTGGATGTGATGCCACAATACTGACATGTGTGTTTCCAAGGTGCTGCTGCAGAGCAGGATGTGATGGTAAATTGCAAAACTACATGACACTGCTTTCTGCATCTACGCAGAGAAAACTGAAGAAATAATTCAGCGCAATAAGTTAATGCAATCATGTCCTCCAGACCTTGTTTATTCAAAATGAATGAATCGTGGCTTGCTTATACAAATTGAATCCTCCCACACTGCAGATATTCTATTGAGAGGGTTCTATCAGTCTTGGGTCAATGACAGTCTGAAGGCCAGTACAGAGTTTGAAGTCAGAAAGGAAGACATTCTTTACATCACAAATCATGTGTGTGTTTGTGTATGTGTGCTTGGAGTGGAAAGCGGCTGCTGCAGGAAAGACTGATTCAATATTCTCAGGTAGAAGCAGACAGAAAGCACTTTGGGAGAGTAAAGAAAGTCATTTCGAACTGTCAATCAAAGAGAATCACTGACATCTGCCTGAAGATGGAGGTATCAATCATGGAGAGTGCACCACCGTTTATTTTGGTAATGCAGTGACATTAGACCCAAACCAAGGACTGGTTAGAGCAGATAACTTATGGGAATGGTGACTGAGGCTCGTTGCAGACTTTGAACCAAATCGCTCTAAAGTTTTCAGACTGGAACTGATGCTACATCTACGAGCTTAAGTGGTTCCTGCTTTTTGTTATCCAGATGTTGCCATCAAAACTGAGAAAAACAACAAACACTAAATTATTTATTGCTCTTAGACAGTTCTATTGCATTGCAGTGTGCCCTCAGTGAAAAATACTAAGGTTTTAAATACTACTTTTTGCACTATGCATCTTTTTCTCGGCGTCATCGTATCACAGCAGTTTAACTTAACGCCACAGCCATAAAATCTGAGCCTAACTATGTGTGTTGTCTGTGGATTAATCTCTAAGAAGGTCATGAGAGCCTTAGTATTTTCTCCCAAGTTACACATAAATGCGAGTCCATTCCTCCATCCATCTCTTTCACATTTATTCTCTCACAGTGGATTTTAATGCTTTTTCTTTTCAATTAATCAGTTTAACAGTGGGACTGGTTGAATCTAAACAGAAGCTTTTAATGTCACAAACTTTCTGAAAGTGTCAGGGTTAAGTGATGCAAATGAAAAAAAAGCTTTATTGACTATAAAAATAATCACAGAGGTTCTGCGCAAAACTGGCAGGAGAACCTGGGAATCATGCACAAAAGGAAACTCACCGAAACTGAAGAAACTAAACTGACTGAAGGACAGAAAACAGGAGAGGAGAGGAAAAATGAAGCAGAATATGAGCTATAGGAAAACATGTAGACACGTGACCGTGAACAACAGACAGTCTGACAAAGAAACTGATGAAGAAATGACTACGAATTCATTGGGAACTGATTACAAGATGAGACAGAGCAGGGAGTCAAAGGTGAGAAAATCAAGAAAAGGTAAAGACAGTTAGGAACAATGATAGAGAGTAAAATTAGAATAAAACACAACAGAAAACTAAACTGCAAAGTAAAAAACAGAAAATAACCCAAAAAATACAAATAACACTGAGATATCAGGCCACACAAAACACAAAGAAAGAGAGGAGAAGACACGGGAGAAAAAAGGCACAACATAGAAACCACTATTGGTCACTTTAGACCAGGATGTCCTGCAGGTTTTAGATGTGTCCTTGATCCAACACAGCTTTAATGGCTAAATTACCTCCTGAACATGTCTTGAAGTTCTCCAGAGGCCTGGTAATGACCTAATCATTTGAGTCAGGTGTGTTGACCCAGGGTAAGATCTAAAACCTGCAGGACACCAGCCCTTGAGGCCTGGAGTTGGACACCACTGCTTTAGACCAATAAAGCACTATATAAATTACCGTCTATTTCCATATTTGATAATCCATTTTAAATCAGATATAAGGGAATAGATTTTTTCACTGGCAGGCTTGTGAAAGAATCAAATGTTGACTTGTGATCATAGGTTAATTATTCTTTTTAGGCAACCAAGAATTTCAAGTTGCCAAGAACACATATTTTTCCATATGTGCATCCTCTGAGGGCCCTGAACAAGCAGAGTCTGCATTTTCTAAAAAAAAAAAACAACAACAAAAAACATAACCATAAATTAAATAAAAGTAATATAGTGTACAGTATCCAGGGGAATCTCCAAAAGTTGATTCTGTTCATCTGGAATGTAGCGTTTGTGGGAGAAACTTTTCGTCACTCATCCAAGTGACGTCTTCAGTCTCAGCTGACTGTAGGTCTCCCCAATCGTAGAAAAAGTACATTTGGATAATGACTGAAACCAGCCCACTGAAGGAACAATGGGCTGGGAGGTCAGTTCCTTAATCTTAATTATGCAAATTCTCATGACCATTGAACAACAACCACTGACCAAAACCCACTGATCAATGGCCATGAGTACCATTCACAGAGAGTTGGGGAATGGCTGCAATCACAGCGTTGTAAGATGGTGACAGATGTACCCTTAGGCCCCCTACTCGATTCAGAGATGGTCTTTCCCTTTTCACGTAAATGGCCTCCTTGACTCCGCCCTCAAACCAGCATTCCTCCCTGTCCAGGATGTTACATCCTCATCCTTGAAAGAGTGTCCACTGGCCTGTAGGTGTAAATAGACTGCAGAGTCCTGGCCTGACGAGGTGGCTCTTCTGTGTTGTGCCATCCGCTTCGCCAGAGGTTGTTTGGTTTACCTGATGTATAAATCCTGGCACTCCTCCTGGCACTTAACAGCGTGCACTATGTTACTCTGTTTGTGTCGGGGGAGCCGATCCTTGGGGTGGACCAATTATGGTACGTCCTGAGATTTGATTTTCACCCAGGTGTCATCCACATACCTGAACCAATGGCTTGGTGGTGTTCCAGGGTAGGATAGCAAAGCCCTCTTTTCCACTTCTTCCATGTACAAATTGGCCACGATGGGTGAAACTGGGGAACCCACGGCACACCCATGTTTCTGCCTGTAGAACTGACCCTTGTATGTGAAGTAGGTGGAATGAAGACACAGTTCCAAAAGCAAACACACTTGGTCGATGCTGAGAGTGGTCCTGTTGCTGAGGTTGGGGTCATCCTGTAATCTCTTACGAGCTACCTCCAACGCCTCTGTGACTGGGATGCATGTGAAGAGAGATGTAACGTTTTCGGTTTCATCTGCCTCCATAATGACATCTCTCACCTTCTCAACAAAATCCAGGGTGTTCTGGATGTGGTGTTCAGAGCTGCCCACCAGCGGGTTGAGGATCGAAGCCAGAAACTTGGAGATGTTATAGGTGATCGAGTTGATCATACAGACAATCGGTCTTAAAGGTGCACCCTGTTTATGTATTTTCGGTAAACCATAAAGACTTGGTGTAGACTCCCCTGGGTACAGCCTGTGGTATGAGGTCCGGTCAATAGCCTTGGCTTGTTCTAACTGCTTCAGACAGTCTATCACCCACTTCCTGTAGCCACTTCCTGGGTCTCGTTTCAGGGGCTCATAAGTATTTTCATCACTGAGTACTGACAAAATTTTCTCATGATAGTCTTTCTGGTTTAGCAATACTGTGCACCTACCCTTGTCTGCCGGAAGGATGATAATGTTGCTGTCATCACTAAGTGATGTGAGTGCCTTCCTCTCCTCCATGGTGATGTTGGATGCTGGGGGCTTTGCATTGCTGAAACAGGCCGGAACTTTCATCCGTAGTTGCTCTGCTTCCACTTCTGCAATATTGTTGTTACGAATATTGCAGAATATTGAAATATCCAGGGGAATGGTGTGTGTTCTGATTCTTCATGTAGAGGCTGTGAAAATCCACAGCACATTCATGGATCGCTGACTTGTCTTTGTTGAGATAATGAGCTTGATGAAATGTTGGACAGGCCAACAAAAATGAAAAACGGAGCTGTAAGATTAGCTTAAAAAGTTTCTTATTAATTTAATTGTGAAATTGAGAAAAAATGAATTGTTTAACAGTGTTTAACATACACCCCTCTGTAAGTCATGGATAAATGATTACAGGATAATGCAGGACCCCATGGATATTGTGCTTCCCAATTCCTAAACAAATTAACAACTAATAAAATTAGCAGAAAACAACTGGCACGCGGTGAGTGTAGTTTGTGTTCTTGATCAGCGTCTCTTCCAATCGGCTCCTGAGAGCACCTTAAGCCAGTGTGAAAAGAGGCAAATGTGGTTTTTGTCACACGATTTCATTACAGCGGAGTCGAAGCCTGAGCCCGGACAGCTGAGTAACTTTGGGGTTTTATTGAAAAAAAGAAAGAGAAGAGACGTAAAGTCACTTATGTGCAAAGCTGCTCCAAGTGGAGTAATCAAGTCACTACACTCAAGGACAGTTAGATCACTGTGAGTGCAGAATTTCCTTCTTCACACGTGTTTGTTTTGGATGTTTTGAGTGAGATCATGCTTTAAAGCTGGCTGCGCAGCCTGATGGATGACCTCCTTTTAGCTCAGGGTCAGCCACGCTGTGTAGAGTGAGACTGTTTGCTGCTCTGAATAACAAAAAGCACAGCTTTAATTTTTTGGGCAGTTTAGTCACATTTGAACAAAATGATTTTCTTCAACGACACAATCTACAGTGGAAGTGATAAATTAAATGTATATAACAATTTGCATCAGTCTTATGGCATTTATCTAATACCTTTATTAGAACAGAAGGGAAATGTGCTTATGTGAAGCTTCGCTCTGCTGCATTTAAGGAATTACGTGCTTCCAGAAGCCCAATATTTACCTCATTATTTCTCACATTTTCCACATTTGTTCTACTTCACATCAGCAGTCCCGACAACAGCAGACACTGCCTTGACATACTGGTAGCAAATGAGTAATTAGCCACATAATTATGTGTGTATGTGCTTGGGAAGTCCAATATAATGGTAAATAAGTTCCATGTTATAATTCTCAAGATATCAGTGCACAGCATCAGCCCAGCTAATAAACATAAATCAGAATTATTTCTTTAATAAAATAAATCATTATCGATGCTTCTGTTTGGATTCATTGTATTTTGAGAATAAAGGTCACTTTAAATCAGGCATAAAAGAAAATCAGTAAAATAGTCTGAAAATTGAAGGCACACTGTATACAATAGAAATGACTATGAGTGTCAAAGTTTTAAGTTAATCACCTCAAAGAAGTTTGAGATTAAAATCTGCTGCCTCTGTCCTTTTTCACTTGAGTGTTAGTTATCAGGTTATCAAGTTAAGAACATAGTCATCACTCATAATTTAAAATTTTTTAATCCAAAGGGGAAGTGGTGTGAAGGGTGTATTTTAACCGAAACCTAGACCTAATAGTTGATTAACCTAACCAATCACTGAATTAGACACTAAAAATTGAGTGCAACCCAGAGATAGTAAAAAGGCAGAGATACAAACATTGCTCTGCTAGATTGTAACCCACAACCTATGCTACTGCCACTACGCCTTTTTGTTTAAAAGGGTAACTTCATCTTTCTGTTACAACGATTGGCACGAAAAGATGCCCTTTGTGTAAGATGAGACGACAGTGGATTTTGGGAAAGCGTCGATAAGCACTGCACCTAGAGTACATGCAGCCAATGGTGCCTTGCTAATCACAAAGTAGTTGTGTTTTAAAGCGTCCTTCTGCTTTGTAATTTAGCTCACTCTGTGAAACCATAATTTACTGATTATTTTTATTCAATAGGACCTTAAAAATGTAGCCCACAAACTTATCAGGAAAAACCAGAGAGTATACTGATATATATCTATGCAATCAAACTTATTTTTATACCCAGTGAGTAGCCAGTTGCTGACCACTGAAAAAGATACACATTTCAGACACTTCCAAACTGTGTCCAACTGTCAAAGTCCTTGGTTAAAGGAAGAGGCTACAAATGTAAAGTATATTAGACGTACATTAGGAGACCATACACTATAGACACAGATGGCCTCAGTGTGAATGTAAAGCTGTGGCTCATGGGCACAAACTCCAACATACAAGCGTCAGAATGTATTTTTCTTACATACATTTTGATTGATCGATGGCACTGTAGTAAAGACAAGATGGTGAACTAATATCATTTTTTTCCATTGACTATTTTACCTCAGCAGAGGCAAAAAAGTTAAGAGGATAATTCAGGTTGATTGCGGTGTCAAAATGATTGCCAGGGGAGGTCGCTAAAATGATTATGATTTATCTTCTGGGGTCTATAAAAAGCCACAGCACTTGAATTTACTGAATTCAGACTAGATGGAAAGATTTTTTGCTCTGGACCAAATTTTGTACAAGCTGCTAATTGAATCGAGCATTTTCACACTCAGTACGGGGTATTGTCATATTCCAGTACAGTTGCATCATTAAAATCACACATTTCCAATCATAACTGCAAGTCCAGTTATTTATCTCTCGCCATCAGTGCCCACAAGCCTCAGCTGGCTGCTTGGTGCGCTTACCTCAAGAAACAGATGAAGATACTAATGCCTGCTGCTGAGAGATTTGAAGAAATTGTCAAAGGTTGCTCCTCAGATTAAAACCCCATCCATTAACCATGAGTAACATGCAATTAAACCTCACAGATTGAATGGCCGTATGTCAGCTTGATGGCTGTGTGATTTGTGGGTCTAAAGTGGAAAGGCAGGACTGAGTGAAAGCTTTAATACTGGCAGCATGACTGTGTCCTCTGATTTATGAAAATGTTTTACAAATAATGTCTTAATATTGTAATATAAGCTTGATATACTTTATCCCGGGAATTAATTTCTTGCATGAGAAATCAAGTCCAGTTTTTGCTGTTTCACGCTTTTAAAGGAACATGACATCTAAGTGAAACTTCTCCCCTTCTGTGCCTTCATTTCTTCCTTTTAACTTTGGGGAAATTTTTTGATAACTATTTCATTACTTTCTGAAGCCAGACATCTGAACTTCAAAGCTGATATGGATTCATAGCAAAGTATTCTGAAGAGAGTCTCTCTTGCAAACTTTTTTATCTGCGTAAAGAGGTCTATTGCTTATAAAATCAAAGCAAAATCAAAGCCCAGCATCTCAATAATGCAGGACTCACATTTTCCATGACTGTTTTACTGGGAGAAAAGTGAAACAGTTTGATTTTAAACTTGAGGCCAGTTGTTAAATAAGGCTGATTTAAGACACCGTTGGTGTTTTCAATTCATATCTGCTCTGACTGACAAAAACACCACCCCTTTATCCACTTCCCAATCCCCCTGTGTTTTTCGTCACTCTGTGTTGCATCATAATTAACCTTGTCACTGTATAGAGAACCCATTAATACTCCTGATGGGGAAATAACAGCATGTATGATTGATGGGTCAATTCATTTCTGTGAAGTAAAATCATATCTTACATGCATACTCTGCACGGGTTACAGCTATTTAATCATTATAACAATTTTTCATGATAAAAGTGTCAACTGTCTGCCCTGAAATATTGTTATTTTACAGAAATGGAATGACACAATACAACTTACTGATGTTCAGGATGTCTGAAGGTTTGGGATCAGTTTGTAGCTTATATTTACCCGCCACACCCCTTAGACTAGAAGATAGAATAATCCTTTAATTTTGGTTGTAACAGCAGCAAAAAAAAGCACACAAACAGAACTGGACCCAGAACAGAAACACACACAATTTTTATAGAAAAAAATTAGCTCTTTAGTCTAAAACGGTTCACTTCTAGTTACAGAGGGTGGAGTGCTGATGCTAGAAAGCTACATTCATAACACAAGCACAAACCCAAATACAAATAGAAAGATTTGATTCCCCAAATTTGGCTGACCGAAACTATGTTGACAAGGACAAAACCAGTATCTTTTAACTTATGACCACAGAGGGCATCATTTTGACGCCATGGCAATGAGTGCAGCCATGTGGGGGAATCGTAGCTGAAGGTTTGAAGTCCAGGAGAACAAATCCGAGCAAATAATGAGCGCTAAGCAGGAGGAGGGGGCTGTTCCTGTCAACGAAGTTGGGAAACTGAAACTGTGAAAGTGGGAAAACTATGTTTGGTCTGATTAGTTTGAATTTCTGCTACACTGAAATGGTACGGTCAGAATTTGGCACAAACAATAGGAAAGCGTGGGTCCTGTATCAACAGTTCCACCTGTCCCATAATGCACCCACTATCACGGCAAAGTGTGTAATAGATATGTCAGTCCACTGCGACCATTTCACATTTTCTCTCCACATGCAGAAGTTGAAGTAAGTTGCAGTAAGCTAGAGTACCATATAGGGAGACATTTTATTTCAAGCCAACATGACAGTAATCACGGCAAAGCGTTCAAAGCCGCCTAGCTTAACCTTCCTGTTGCATGCAGGGCAAATCTGTCCTATTTACAAGTTAAGACACTCATAAATATTGTGTTTTACATCCTCCACACTAAGCACTCGAACATACAAAAGTGGTGATCACCTCTTTTTATTGAATTTTGAGTTTTTTAATCAACTTTGTTACATCTGTGGTGTTTACGCCATAGGAAATGAATGGGAATCCACCCCCACCCCCCTCTTTGGCCTCTGAATGACTGCCTGAACGACCCACTGAACAGAATTTGGTGGTGAAAAATGTTTGTTATGTTTAAGAGCTGTTAAAACAGACTGGAGGGTTTAATCAATTCTGGCGATTAATGACCCTGGAATGCATTTCAAACCTTCAAAACTTCTTGGCTTTAAATATGTTATCTCCCCCTGCTGGTACTGCAACGTCTGCATGCTTGTCCATTCATACTTTGGAGAGGCAAAGTGTGAATGGACATGGTGGACCTGCATGCAGTCTTTTGGGTTGGACGCTGAACTCTTACATTATATTGTTAATCACAATAGGGTTGCACTATTCCAGAAACTCTCAGATACCCCAGCTCATCACAACCAGTTTCAAAAACCAACTTCACCACATCTCTCATAAACATCTACGTATCTGCCTTGCTAAATCAGGCTTTATTATATGTATTTTTTTTTTTTATTAGTTTGGCTGTTATTTACACGCGGTAGTATTGAGAGGTACTTCACAGCTACAGTTCCCTGATGTTAACACATTAGTCAAGCTATGTCCATTAATAGTGGATGGTTGCTGTTAGGTAAAACTGAAGATGTAGACTGTAGATTGATAGCTTTATTTTGTGAGGTGCCAAAATGTGTTTGTATGGATTTTGGAGTGCACTTAAACACAGATTTTCAGACTTTGATTTTTTTTTCCAATGCTAAGCTCAAGGCTTGGGGAGAAAATCTAAACTCAGTTCCAAAAGAAATGAAACAAAATTTAAAAAAACCCTTCAGATGCCTCTGTGTCGCTCACAATGAGCAACTATGCAGTTAACACCCAGAGAGCCATTCTCAGATTTAAAGCCGACACTTTTATCACAGCTCTGGTCCTCACACAAACCCTTGATGAAGTGTTTCGTCCTTTGTGTTTTTATTGATTTTGTTTTTTTATTTTTCCACGATTTTCTTGATGTGCTGCTCCATTTCAGTTCTTCTACATGCTGTAGAGGTTAGTATGGGAACAAAGTTCTTTATTGTAAATATCTTCATGTGGTTCATCAGGGGACCTGCAGAACAATTATTGTATCAATTTTAAAGAAGTGACTATATGAAACAATAAATGGGGAACCTATGAGACCGGTCTGTGCAGCTGACAAGTTTAAGCAGGCCAGAATCAAAAAGGAACCTCATAAAAAAAAAGAAAAAAAGAGAAAAAAGAAGAAAAAAGAAAAAAAAAAGGAACCTCATATAATCTGAACAGCTCTAACATGTCTAGCCTAACACGACAGATGGTTTGTTACACAGAACTGTCAGAGAACTTATTTTTGGAAACTGATAAAAGAGCACTTTTAGAATTTTTTTTGATAGGTGACTGGATCAACCATCTGTCTGTCATCATCATCACAGGCTGAAACAACCATGGGCATGTGCCTCATTGGACACTGATTGGTCTGACAAACTGTTTGACAAACTGTTTGACCAAAGGCCCAGAGCTTGAAGCCTCCAAAGGTAAAAAAAAAACAGAGAAAAAGACAGTAATTCTGTCATTAAAACATTAGATGTTGACATGCAGACAGGATGTCTGCAACAATACTGTCGGATCCACCTGATCTGATTAGACCAATATGACCTAGTCTGAGTTAGATCTCAGGTCACGTAGATTAAGTATAAGATTAAAATTCACAGGGTCATTCAGCTGTTTATTTTCCCAAAAGGACAGTGAGTCATGTCTGCATATACAAAAACTGAATTATCTTCAAATACTGTCTACTAAATTATGTTTTAATCCTCTGAACTGATACCTTTAAGCTGCTGCAGTTCAAACTGACAACAGACCATACAAATACTGACATTACTGAAGCATGACACTGCACATGTGACAGAGATGATCCAATAAATGTGAGACGCGTTTCCGTCCACTGTTGGAAAGCCTCCTCAGAGAACAGAAAGTATTTGAGTGAATATAGAAGAACGAATAGAAACAAATACACAAAAGCAGGATGAATGTGAGAAACTACCTTTTCCATATTTTTTAGGTAAATGATACATGCTTTCACTCTCTTTTCCCTTTGAAATCCTTTTGCTATGAAGCACCAGACTTTGGGCTGGCTGCTACACATGGGCATGCTGTGTGTGCTGTGCCGCGGTTTTCAATGAAGAGTGAAACACTTAGCTCTTTTGGGTGCTGAAAACTGCCTTTTGCAGCTTACGTTGTGAAGTTGTGGTGAAAGGTTTGGTTTTACTTTTCAGAGACATAAATATTTGGATTAAAATGTGCCAGCAGTTGATCCTCATTTCTCTCTGGTTACTGTCAGACATCAGGTGTTTCATCAGGGATGTTGACCCTAAACTACTTTGTGAACAGCAGTTTTGAAGAGGTGTAGAAAGATTGCTTTCCTGAAATAAAAATGGTTACTCATAACTCTCGAACATATTTATTTTCAGTGTGACCCAATAGTCTGCTCTGCCCATATTAGGTTTAGCAATTTTCTCACCCACATAAATATAGTGAACTAGTTCACTATTTATGGTTTTGAGATTTTTTATTGTCTCCCCAGAAACACTTCCCCTGTGTTTTTTCCTATTTCCATTGTGTTTTGTGTGCTTTTGCAGCGTTTCAGTCCGTTTGGCCTCTCAGGGCCACCGTAGTTTTTCCCTTCAGTAAGGCAAATTTCAACTTTCAGGGAGAGTCATAATAACATATAACAAGCAAAAAAGGGGTTAACTTGTCAATGTGTTTTTCCCCCTCCATGGTACTGAGGATAATTTGCCTTCACAAAGCTCTGTTGATAATCTGGCTTTACATGTTTTAACTTGTTGACTGTAGAAGTAGTGACTGCCAAATTTTGCCACATTTGTTCTCTCCTGACACAGCGTGCTGCTTATTGTCATTCATTTTGATACAACTTGGCTTGCGGGGCTGCGCCTGTAATTGTGATCTAGTTTATTTCAAAGACCTTTTTCATGTGCTGCCTCCATTATTGTACCAACCTCATGACGCTTCTTTAACAGTCTCGCACCATTACTGTAAGCAGACTACAGTCATCTGTAGTGCTTTGAAGCCAGACTGCTGTTTTCCTGAAGTCTTATGGGGTGCAGATCTAATCTTTTCAACTTTTTTTGCACTCATTATGAATCTACCCTGAACACATCAATACATTTTGACCATATTGTGTTACCGTCACCTGTAGGTCTGAAATAAAACAAGTCTTTAAAAGTAATCTCTACCAAGACTGTTGACATATTATAATGTGTCCATCAAAGACCAAAGAGAAGTTGATTGCATTGCTATTGACATCAAACTTTAATGAATTAACCCAAGGTTGTCAAACATAAGGCCCCCCACCCCCCAACCCCCATTGCCATTCATGCTAAATTAAGTAAATTAAATAAAATATAAACAATTAAATTACAGAAATTTCCAGTTTTTCAGCTACCTTCTCTAGAAATAACAGTTTTTTTTCTGTGAGTTAACGAAAACTTTCAGGCACAAATAAGATCAAAGCGGCCGGTGTTTGGCTTACGATGTAAAATGGCTTTGACATCTCTGGGTTAAACACTGGTGGGCTGGAGCTTGAACAAGATGGGGTTGCGTATTAGTTGAGCCTATATAGACTGACTTTTTTTTTTCAAAATTAAATGTGATTCTCAGTGTGGACACTGATAAATATAAATCTCCAAAGGCTTCGCTCGTTGTTGTAGCTGAGCTTTAAAAAATTGTCTCAAGCCGTTACAATTTAGGGATGTCCTGAAATGTCACCTCTCGGCTCTCATTAGGATTCCCATTGGGGGTGGTAAGTACTTTGTCATTCTGTTAGCCGTCGACTTGAATTGGCATTTCACTCAGTGTCTCTTACTCCATTCAGTATGCTTCAGAGGCTGCCTTTGCCTTGGTCCCCTCATCCCCAGCTGTGCCATTTCACCTTTTTGTCTCTCTGGAAATGGATTAGCCAGCCACTACAAAAATTAAACTGCCAAATCAATTAGTGCTGCTCAAAGGTGCCGATTCATTTTCATGCTTGTTCATCACGCCCTTTTCTATGCTTGTCTGTTTACATCCTTGGATTATTGGCTTCCATGTGCCAGCCTACAAAGGTAAACAGTTAGGAGAAGGGGAATGAGATTTTGAATAAGAAGAGAATTTCCCTGCAGGTTTACAGAAAATAAATGAAAGAATCCAGAGGGACACTAAATGAAAAGTAGAAGTGCAAATTTTTTATACAGTATAACAAATTAAAACTTCTACAATCCACTCATAGCAAAAGTACTTGGTAAAATAAACATGTACACAGAGAACATGCAGTATAAGCTGTTGAACACACATCTGTATAAATATGCACAATTCCCCATTCATTAGCTGAGATGCAAATACATTAGTGTGAACTGCAGTTTTATTTTTTTAGGCATCTTTTTAATTTTTGCTTTTGTGGTTGATTTTTTATATTTTACCTTTCCTTTTTGCCCTTAGAGTCAGTTTTTTGTTCCTTTTTTCCTTTAGTAATTATTCTTCTGTTTATGATTTCAGAACAACAAACCTGAGTTTCATTTTCCTCCCTCTGCAGGTCCAAGTTAAATCAACGGTCTTTCACTCTATCCATTTATTTTCTGTCAACACCTCAATAAAAGGAGCACGCTTACCCAAGGCTTTATAAATATGACAAAACAATTGTGTTCACACGTTCCTACACAGTTTTAGTCCCGAATCTACATGTAGATGTGCAGACAGTTATAAAATGGTCACCATTTCATGCACATTTTGCATCTCGTTATGTTTAAGCGATGCCCCAGATATCTGGACTTCCATGAAAATGTCTGCAGACACTATTGGTCCCCCGAGGATAGAGCAAGTGTGGGCTTTGATGATCATCTTGCATGACAGAAAGTTGACATTTTTAGCTTTTAGTGAAATGATGTGACAGCTATTGGATGGATTGGCAATAAATTTTGGTACATTCACTCAAGCTTCTCTGATTACCCCCTTTAGTGATCTCCTTATAGTTGACATTTGTTTTTCTATGACTACTTAATTTATTGCAACAAATATTTCATCTAGCATCTTCGTTTGTTTAAAAGTAGCCCATTACTTTGATTTTTGAACAAATATCTACAACGCTTATGACAACTTGTCACTCTCAGCTGTATAGAGGTTAGTAAGGAGTGTCAATTGCAAAGTGGTTTTTTCTTTGCATCACACCATGAGTAGTGTTTAACTGGTTAGCATTTGTGCACCAGTGTATATATGCAACTATATGCACCCAATAAAAAGAACTCTCCATCATATGACAGCCAGTAGTTTTAAGAAATGACGTGAAATGCAAAATGTGGACCTGAAATGCAGATTGAAAGTAAGACAGAGGTCAATACAAAAGATCCCTTTATTATGGTCAATGAGAAGATCAGAGTAAAAAACAGCCCATGAGCACAAACAACAAAGTAATTCCAAACTGGCAGCAAGATCACAAGGAACATTAACCGATGCCAAAACAGAGACTGACGGGAAGACAGAAATATAAATACACAGGAGCGCAACTGGGGAAGTGGACAGAGCTGTGGGAAACAAAACACAGGTGACAATTATCAAAGACATTGTGAGAGGAGGGGAAAGGAATGCTAAACACAAGATACAAACGTCAAGCAGCTATCAGAAGGTGAGAAACATAAATAAATGGGAGTTTCAAGGAGAGTTGACACAATAGGATCGGACAGGGAGACATTACTAACTGGCATATATTAGTATGCTCCATTTAATGCCTGTGGAATCATGCCTGACTGTTAAACAATGGAGCATATACATGCACATCATAATAAATGTTCTGTGCCCACCACTCATTCATGCCTCCATGTAACAAATAGGAGATACTGATCTTTCCGGCATGGTGGTAGACATGTACAAGGCACCAACAAGGTCAAGGCCACGAGAGTTTAACCTGTTTGGATATATCTTTGACCTTTTCATCTCAGACCGCTGTGTTGTCTGTAAGAGAGACTTTACCCTGGTGAACAAAAAAAAAATCTTAAAAGGTTTTGCTTGCAGTTACCCACAGTTTGAAGCAAGTCAACATGCCAGGTCTTGCGATGTTTCAGAAAGAAACATGTCAAGACCCTCAGATCAGATGTGAGTTAGCACAAGTCCAGACATCTGACATTTCAGTGAGACAGGTTGGAATGGTGCTACCTCTGTCCAAAGCATTGAATAGAATAGAATAGAATAGAATAGAATTCAACTTTATTGTCATTGCACATGCACAGGTACAGGGCAACGAAATGCAGTTTGCATCCATCCAGAAGTGCTTTAGTGATATAGATATATTACAATATATATTAGCAATAATATAGATATGTGAGTATATTACAGAAATGGGTCTATTATGGTATGTTATAATGTACACGGTATGAAGTATGTTGTGAATATTCTATAACTATAAGTATGTACAGGCTGTAGTGAGTACAAGCTATGTACAGGATATGAATATAAATATGAAAAACTATACAGAATATGAAATAAATAACTTTACAGAATCTGGGATATACAGCTATACAGAAATGGGAACTATGCAAGTTGTAAACAGTTGTAGGATTAAAGATTATCGAATGTACAGAATGATTATTTACACAGAGCTATACAGTAGTGCAGTTAAGATAAGTGAGGGTGTAGATAGTTTCTACAGAGGCTATATAAAGTGCTAGTGGTTGTGAGTGGTGGTTCAGTCCATGTTATTATTGTGTGTTTGAGGGTACAGTTGTCCATTGTGGGTGTGTGTATGTTCAGTCCATGAGTTTAACGTGGGTCAGATGTCAGGAGGCAGAGTTCAGGAGTCTGACAGCTGTGGGGAAGAAGCTGTTCCGGTACCTGGTGGTCTTAGTCCGGAGGCTCCTGTGGCGCCTCCCAGAGGGCAGGAGGGTGAAGAGTCCATGTGATGGGTGACTGGGGTCTTTGATGATTTCCCAGCCCTTTTCAGACACCGCTTCCTGTAGATGTCTTTTATGGCAGGAAGTGGTGCTCCGGCGATGCGCTGGGCAGTTTTCACGACCCTCTGCAACGCCTTCCGGTCCGAGGCAGAGCAGTTCCCGTACCAGACTGTTATACAGTTGGTCAGGATGCTCTCGATGGTGCAGCGATAGAAGTTCACCAGGATGTCTGAGGACAGGTGGTTCTTCCTCAGAGTCCTCAAGAAGAAGAGGCGCTGGTGAGCCTTCTTGACCAGCTTGGAGCAGTTGGTCGTCCAGGTGAGATCCTCGGAGATGTGGACTCCCAGGAACTTGAAGCTGCTCACACGCTCCACAGCCGTCCCCTTAATGTGGATGGGTGGATGTGGGTCAGCATTCCTCCTGTAGTCCACGATGAGCTCCTTGGTCTTCTCGGTGTTAAGCAGCAGGTTGTTTCTGTCGCACCACTCAGCCAGACGATCCACCTCCTCCCTGTAGGCGGCCTCATCGTTGTCACTGATGAGGCCAATCACCGTGGTGTCATCTGCAAACTTAATGATGGTGTTGGAACCATCAGCAGGTCTGCAGTCGTGGGTGAAGAGGGAGTAGAGGAAAGGGCTCATCACACAGCCTTGTGGTACACCGGTGTTCATTGTGATGGTAGATGAGCAGCGGTTATCCAGCCGGACATGTTGGGGGCGGTTGGTCAGGAAGTCCAGTAACCATTTGCAGATGAGGGAACTGATACCCAGGTCTGTCAGTTTCCTGATGAGTTGTGAGGGGTGGATTGTATTGAATGCTGAACTGAAGTCTATAAACAGCATTCTGGCGTAGGTGTTGTTGTTGTCCAGGTGTGAGAGGACAGAGTGCATTGCGATGGAGACTGCATCCTCTGTGCTCCTGTTCCGGCGGTATGCGAATTGGTGGGGGTCCAGGGTGGGGGGGAGACAGGATTTGAAGTGTGCTAGGACCAGTCGCTCTAAGCACTTAGTGATGATGGGGGTGAGTGCTACTGGGCGGTAATCATTGAGGCAAGATGGGTTGGAGTTTTTGGGTATCGGGACGATGGAGGTGGATTTGAAGCAGGCCGGTACCACAGCGTGGGCCAAGGACAGATTGAATATGTCTGTGAGCACTCCTGCAAGCTCCCCAGAACACGCTCTGAGAACACGCCCGGGGATGCCATCAGGGCCTGCAGCCTTGTGGACATTGATGATTAGTGATTGGTGATTAGCAATCGTAATCTGGCGGTGAAGATGAAGATGCCTCAATCCAGAGATACCAGGTTTAGGTGAAGATGAAGAGAAGGGTGGGTTGCACAAATAACAGTGTGAGAGGGAGAATGACAGAAGAGCGCAGAGATTTAAAGTTGCAAAGTGAAGGCTGATTCACTTGGAGAAGTTGGGCGAGAAGATTACTGGACTAGAGCAATGATGTCAGAACTTAGTTTGACAGTGTGGGAAAGTGGAAGTGATGTAAAGAACAGACAAGAGTCAAACACCCAGGAACGCAGCCAGAGGAGTGATTACCGATCTTCCGTATTGAGCTTGCGCATAAGTGTCATTATATAAGTCTAATATATGCATTATTCAGCTGGCAGCTGATCTTCAGCCATTGCACATCACAGGTCTTTATGCCTACATGTCTATTTACTCCCCAAGTAATCACTGCACGAGCTTGTATGAAGCAAACACCTTTGTAACCGTTTTTGAAAAAGAGAACAAACATATTTAATGTTTCTGCCTTTTTTTCTGACTGTTAATATGACTGACTTTTAATTGTTTTTATCGGCGCTATACAATGAAGGGAAGCAAGCAGTTTGTGTGAGCAGAAGGGTAAATAACATGCTGCAAACCCCTCATCAGGGTCCAGATGTTTCAAGCTCTGTATTTTAAACATTGAGTTATGGTGATGCGACTTCCCTGTGCTTTACAGGGGTAGGCAACTCCAGGCCTCGAGTGCCGGTGTCCTGCAGGTTTTAGATCGCACCCTGGGTTAACACACCTGAATCAAATGATTAGTTCATTACCAGGCCTCTGGAGAACTTCAAGTAACGCTGAGGAGTCATTTAGCCCTTTAAATCAGCTGTGATGGATCATGGACACATCTAAAACCTCCAGGACACCGGCACTCGAGGCCTGGATTTGCCTACCTCTGTGTTAGCAGTATGGGGGCCAGACTACTTAATGTATGCACATTCAATGCTAAAAGCTGCACAGACCACTGAGCCATTATTTATTAATATATTCTTGACCTGTTATTGTGTGATTGTTACCATGTGGATAATGAAAGAATGCAGTTTGGGATGAGCAAAAAGCACCTCATTGCTTTCAGTCTTGTACTATTTTAATTTTCAAAAGAGACAAACAGACAAAGAACATGTTAAAGTATTGCTGGATAAAGCAGGTTAGGAAAGATGAACTATCATAAACTAGAATAAAATATGCAAAAATAAATAAGCCAAATTATTTACATCAAATAAAAAAATGGAGGAAAACGTCATAAAACAATAAGAAGAAGAAAACTAAAGCATATGTTATACACAGGCAGAAAAGCAAATGTGACCGTATGACTACAGTAAAATAGTTTCAGATTGCATTTACAGGACAATAACCTAAATGTAAAAACGGAATTCCTACTTTTCAACCACTTTAGTCCAAAAGGTTACGCTTACATGAATTATGTAAATATTTTTGTTGGAAATTGTTATTTTTAGGGTAATTATATTAATTAAAACAATTACAATACCATATACCTGTCTGGCCATCTGTTCGTGACCTCAAGCTGAAACGCACTTCAGTTCTGTAACAGGACAACGATCCAAACCACATCACCAAGTCCACCTCTGAATGGCTTAATGAAAACAAAATGAGGACTCTGGAGTGGCCAACTCAAAGTTCTGACCTGATTCTGATTGAGATGCTGTGGCACGACCTTAAAAAGGCAGCTCATGTTCAAAAACCCTCCAATGTGACTGAGTTACAACAATTCTGCAAAGATGAGCTGTGGCTTGCTTATTGCAAATGCTTGAGTGCAGCTGTTGTTGGTGAGGGTGGCCCAACCAGTTATTATGTTTCAGGGGAAATTTTTTTCAAACAGGCTCATGTAGGTTTGAATTGTTTTCCCCTTAAAAATAAACACCTTCATTTAGAAACTGTTTTGTGTTTACTTGTGTAATCTTTATACTGTATAATATTTCAATTTGTTTGATGTTCTGAAACACAAGTGTGACAAACATCCAAAAAAATAGGAAATCAGGGAGGGAGCAAACACGTTTTACACCACTGTATGTTTAAGTAAAACTACAATCACCTGCTTGTTTTTTACATTACTGATTTGAATGTTTTTTAAACAAAGTAAGAAGAAGAATATTTAGTTCTTTGTCTTTTTTATGTATGCATGCCATATTGCTCTTCATGCATAAAACTGATAGTTTGTTTGTGTCAGGGATTTTGAAATCTGAAGAAAAAAGCCAAAAGTAATCCAGCAGCCTCTCTGGCCCGCCCTACTAATTGTAATTCATTGAAGATGTCAGCGCTGCTGGATTCTGGTTTGGAAAGAGTCGAGTGCGTGTCTGAGAATGTCTGCATGGGCACTCTCGAGGAGATGAATCTCTGATTTTTGACCTTGCTGTTGTACACAGGGGCAGCACGGTGGTTAGCACTGTTGCTGCACAGCGAGAAGGTTCTGAGTTCAATTCCACCATCAGGCCGGGGGCTTTCTGTGTGGAGTTTGTATGTTCTCTCCGGGTACTCCGGCTTCCTCCCACCGTCCAAAGACATGCAGCTTGTGGGGATAGGTTAATTGGATAATCTAAATTGTCACTAGGTGTGAATGTGCGAATGAATGTGAGTGCGAATGGTTGTCTGTCCCTGTGTGTTGGCCCTGCGACAGACTGGCGACCTGTCCAGGGTGTACCCCGCCTCTCGCCCTATGACAGCTGGGATAGGCTCCAGCGCCCCCCGCAACCCTGGAAAGGATAAGCGGAAGCGGATGGATGGATGGATGTTGTACACAGGAACTGTGTCCTTATTCCAATAGTTGTGACAAAAGTCATGAAGAGAGCTGAAAGCAGTGATAGTAAAGCATGTCGCTGCAGTGACACTTTTAATTTCAGCTTAGTGAAGCATAGTGTAAATCTTTTTTATGCTGTATTTGTGCTTTGAAACTATTTTACAGTTCTACAGTTCCTTCCTTCATTGGATAAAGTAATCGAAAAATTGTAGACAATTTGAGCACTTTCATGTGTTCTACACGCACAATTGCAGACTTTACATGTTATTAACATAGCTCTTGTCATAAACCAATGGACCGTGAAGGGGATTAGCGTTTGCATCTGAATGGGACCCCTGTCAGCTGTGGGATGTAATTAGAGTTAACAACTAAGCTTAGAACCAAAACATCTTCAAGTGGGAGTCAGTGAGCTTTGTAATTAGGAAACACTTTATAGGGTGCACTACTGTGCTTTATGTATTTTACACCCACTGTGGCCTCACTTTGTTCTTCACGAGGAGCCATATTGCTCCCGAGGGCCGCGGCTAGAGGAGACATTGGATTGGAAATGCGTGCAACATTCAAAACTCATTATCAGATATGATTAAGTTGTCCTGGCTGTAATGCATCTTGAAGAGAACAAACAAACACATCCATCATAATTGGAGATATGTCATTGAGTATCAATACACCGTCAGTTTGTAAGGGCCTTACACATGCAGCGTTCATTTCTCTATTGCATTGCCCTGAGGTTTTGTTGATATGTATTTAACAAGATGAACAATCTTATTTTAAAGTGGTTAAACAAACGTGTGAGATTCTGGCTGAACTGAAAGTGTTTAAAAAGAAGCTGAAGAAAACGCACACTAAATACAACCTCTATACTTTCAAGCTATTTTATATGCAAGGTGTCCTTGTTATTTTGAAGAGATTATGGAGGTTCAGGTTTTCAATGACAGAACACGTGTAGCAAACATAAATCTCTCTGTATACTAAAGCTTCAGAATCGAGGAAACATTCACTCGCCATGAACCCTTTGATGGTTTCTCAACCATCTGTCATCATGAGCTGAAGAAGTAGTTTTTAATTACCGCTTATTTTTGTTAGATCAGTTAAAACAAACAAACATATGATAAAAAAAAACCTTTAATGATGTAGAATGCTGTGCAGCTCAATACAAGAGAATAAAATATGACCAAACAAAAAAATCTAATCAGAAATCTAAATAAATGCGGTGAAGTAAAAAAATAGCATCAAACTAAATACATGTATTTAAGTAATAAATATGGCATATACCAAAGTAACAAAGAAAACACATTTTGAAATGGATTACTACTCATTATGTGTGTAAAGTGCCTTAGTGTGTGTTCAGAGCTGTGATCGTGCTGGGCTGAAATATATTAATAATATGACGTGAGATTTGATGATGATAATAATGATGGATTGCATTTATATAGCACTTTTCTAGGCACTCAAAGCTCACATTCACACACTGGTGGAGGCAGCTACAGTTGTAGCCACAGCTGCCCTGGGACAGACTGACAGGAGCAAGGCTGCCATATTGCGCCATCGGCCCCTCTGACCATCACCAGTAGGTGAAGTGTCTTGCCCAAGGACACAACGACCGAGACTGTCCAAGCCGGGGCTCGAACCGGCAACCTTCCGGTTACAAGACGAACTGCCAACTCTTTGAGCCACGATGATGCATTAAAAGAACACATGATGGATGAAGGAAATTCTTGACTGGTTGGTCAAAGAAATAAAAAAATCAAAAATACAGGAATAATAGACAAAGACAAAGTGATAGGTCAAAGGTCAATGAATGGTCTTCGCGGGTCCCATCCACTTTGCCAGCAGGTATTTCACCCGTAGTCACCAAATATCCTTCCCTCTCTGTGCTCTGAATTGAATGACTTCCAGTGTTTATGCGGCTTAAGCTCTAAGGTAATCTTCAAACAATTTGTTTTTAACAGGTTATCCTGCTACATGGTCGAAGTCGGAAATAAATAAATATATTGTGTGAATGCAGATGATAAATACAAAGACAGTCTTTAAGTCGTTCGCTTGCTTTCAAAATAAAATGATCATCGCAGCACCTAAGTCACAGATTTGGTGCAGAGGATCATTTCCCTCATACTGGAAGAGGCTTCATGACAACAGCTCTACAGCTGAACACATACACAAAGGTTACTTTAAATAAGGAAATATCTGTGCTGGATCCATGAATCAGATCCTTTCTTCATTCAGAGCACGAGAATGATGGAGCGTGTTCAAACGAAATGAGCTCCGGATGGGACAAGGGTCAAGACAAATGTCAAGAAGACAGCAGTGTCAAGAGAAGAATTCAAGGCTTTCTCATTTTAATCTTGAAGCATTAAATATGACATCCATCCTTTGTATCAGTGACCAAGCTACAATGACTAGTTAACCTAACATGTATGTCTGTGGGAGGAAAGCATAGAGGAAACTCAGAGAACATGCCAATTCAGGGAACTGAACTTGCAGTTAAAATTAGAACCACATTCGTACTTTGTGTGATACAATTGCTAAGCTGTTGTACTGTATTTGTGCAATCTTCTTCTGCAGATGGAGTTTACCCAGTGGTTCAGGTCGTTGCTATTTACGTTTTATGTGAAATATCATAATATAATATAATCTGTGTTATGTTTTAAACATTACTCGCCCCTGAAAAATATAAATCTTTATAAAGAACTTACTCCAGATATATCTTACCAACATTTTGTAGGAATGAAATGTTACGTTGTACATGGAGACTGTAGCTACAGGGATGGTCTCTTCAAGCAAAAATAAAAAATATATAGGTTTTTTAATGACTATTCAGATGCCAGAAATCCGATCATACCTACTACAACACGTCTCTTTGCTGAGTTTGAAAAAGTCCAAATGCATTGTAAACAAATGATCATGTGTTCAACTTTTTACACAACGTTTTCTGTGTGAATTCAGTTATACAAACGATGTCATCTAATCCATCCAACACAACGATCACAAGGTGTCATACATATTCAAGACTCCTTTTTATTCTTTTGTCAGATGAATTGTATTTTTAGACAGGCATTTACTTTCAAGACAATCACATGCCTTGCGGTTCAAGCTTGAGTTTGGAGATTTGTAATGTGATGTGCAGATTTGGGTCCATTCGTGTCTTTAGTTTATCTCTATTTCTGTAGCAAGTCTGCTTGTCTTGTTAGTTACTATCTCTTTAAAGCGACAAAAAGAAATAGAATCATCGAGTCAAAAAGCCCTTTACTATATTCTCACGCTGAGCTGCATTTTGCAAATGTACAACCCCAGACATGTTACTTACATGTTACCAAAATCTCATATCCTGATATATATCGTTATATCGAACAGCCCTAGTGCAAGGGCATATTATTAGTTCCAAAGTGTGAATTCTGTTTGTGTTACACAAAACATATCCTCATGTTGCTCCATTGAATGCTTGTGTATTTCCTGTCGCTGTCATTGAAGAGACTTTTCTATCATCTCCAGTCCATGATGGATTTCTCCCTGTATCATTATTGAACGTCAGTGCAAATGGCGGCTCTACAAAGAAAGCCTTGCTCTTTCGGGTCTTTGATACATTTTCTATCCTTCTCCAGTGGTGCAGCATAGGAAATACCCTGACATTATGTCACATTGTGCACATTTAGTCAGTCATATTACGAAAGACACATTTAACACAAACAGAATGGATCGAACTCAGTCAGAGAGTGTTATTATAGCTTTTAAAGCATGAGGATATTTGAAATACAGCAAACATGTTTGAGAATTCTTCCATCATTATATATTTTTTGCTTGTTTTTTGGGAGGGGGGCAGTATTTACAGATGTACAAAAGACCAGATAAATCAAATCCAGATCATCGTATCTTCTTCCAGGAAGGAAAGAAAAATGTGCTTATTGTAGACACCAATCGATAGATCAGAAATGCTGAGCTTATGAGTCATATGCACCCCTATTTATTTTACATACAGTCGACCACTAGTCACTTTGCAAGGCACTTGTGATTAGCACAAAACAGCAAAAAGACAGGCATGTAAGATACAATGACACAATGGATGTGTCATTGTATCTTACGGATTTTCAGTCCTACCTTGGTGGGAATATTGCTCAGATGCCAGAGAGTTGAGTTGGTTCATCTGAATGTCGTGTTTTCCATGGGTGAAATGTTTTGTGTCACTAATCCACTGCAGGTTTCCTCGACGTTATAAAGACTACATTTGCATGTTGAAAGCTGTGAGGTCGGTTTTATAATCATTTAATGATCATTGATGTACAAATTATCATCACTGTTGATCAATAGCCATGAAGACTATTCACAGAGAGTTGTGCTGTGGCTCCAGTTACAGTATTATGGTGAGCAATATATCCTTTGGACCCTTACACAGTTCAGATATTCCTCTTCCAAGTAAATTACGTGATTCCTCGCTCAAACCAGTGTTGCTTCCTGTCCAGGATTTGCGTATCCTCATCACTGTTAGTGTGGCCATGAGACTGTAGACGCACAGTCCTGGACTGGTGAGGTAACTCTTCTGTGTTGTGCCATCCACTTAGTCAGAGGATGTTTTATCTGATGTATAATTCACAGCAGTCACCTTAGCACTTCCATATACACTATATTACTGTGTTTGTGGCAGGGACCCAATCATTAGTGTGGACCAATCTTTGATGTAGCATGTTTTGGGGTTGAAAAGCCACAGAGTCACAGTGTTTAGTGAGCTTCAACCTCAGTTGTTCCAATACTCCTGACACATAAGGGATCGTTAAAGGTGTTCGCGTAGGCGTCGGAAGAAGTCAGTTGTATGCAGTAGTGAAGCTGTGGCTCGAAAGTAGATCGGGTCCTCTACTAGTCCAGTCCACATGTGTACTGATGCATCCACTGGTGTAAAAGTAAAATGTCTTGAATGCAGCTTGTGTTGTGAAAATGCTTTGTGACAAAAAAAATGCTATATTAATATTTATTTACCATTTTTACAATGTCTGCTGATGAAGAAGCAAGCAGGAAAAATGAAGTTCGTAAGCTGCATCAATAAACTGTAAAGGTGCTTTTGAGCACACACAACATCCATCCCAGAAAAAAACAAAATACTAGAATTATACACAGTAAAACTTAAGCATGCCTTATTTGGAATAGCTATACCACAAATTATTTATTACATAATCCAATAAAAGTGCAAAAAGCACCAACAGCACACACACTGTGTCAATTTAGCTAAGGCTAGGTATGTCAGAGAGCTAGCATGTACAGATGCTTTCACATATTTAGTTTCACTTTTTGTTGATTTTCACTTACAGTGGTGACAAGTTCTGCCTATTCAGAACTTATCACCAGTGCACATTTAATAACAAGAATGCTAAATGTTGCTTAACTTGGGACTGTAGTTCAGCTTGCACCAACAGCATACTTGACTACTTTTTCAGGTGGGGAGAGCTGTTGTTTTACATGAAGTTTAACTAGTTTTGAACAGTCTTGAAGTAATTATGAGGTAATTATTAGCATAATGACTTAGCAAGAGTGACATTCCCTGCTGATTAAGAAAAGTGGCTTTACTCATAAGAGTGACTGGATATACATCACAGAAGCATTTAGGTGATATGTTGTACTTTAATGTCATATATAAAGATCGGTTTAGGGCTATTTTTCTGTGTATTTCAATACTACTTCTAAGCTGTAGTTATAAATTGCAGACTGGTTATGAGAGGCTTTTCCCCACAGCATGTGGTATAGCCTGAGATTAAAGGGTTTAATATGTCATATGAAGTCCACGACCTGAGTTTAACCTTCTTAGATTGTTTGTGTTTGTAAAGCTTATGATTGCTGGGTAAACTCATTTAATATTTTGTTGCCTGAATATGTTTTCTTTGCGGGTGCATGTCTATCATGCAGGGTCAGGGCTCTAAAATGAGATATTGTCCCATCATAGTAAGAGGTGCAATGCAATCACAGCCGCAGCGATGGGTGGGCTAGTCTGTATTTCGCTTTAAATGATGACCATTTTTCTTCATGTGACATTAATTTAGTTTCAAAAAGTCAATGAAGCTTCTTTGATGCACAATAATTGCAGAGCACATTTTACAAGAAGTCAATTTGAGATTTGCATGAAGAATGGCAGAGTGTCATGGTGGAAGGGTTTTGCAATAAAAAGACAAGCGATTGAAATTGAGATACTCGTGAATGACCGCGGCTTTGGCTCAGAAGGCACCCATGTGAAAGAAATGAAATATAAATGGGAAAATAATTGAGGTTTATCCCGACAGTGTCAGGGAAAACTTTTGCATTGCTGTCAGGCTGGAAACTTACTTCAGAGAACATCTGTCAGGTAGACATTCAGATAAGTTGAAACAGTTAAAGGCAGCACAGATAGTTAATCTCTTTGAAAGGTTTCCTTTTATTTGACATGCACAGCAACATCTTAGTGCCAGACAAATGTCTTTTTACAGCAGGTGATAAATGCAGGGATTCTGAATTGATATTGGACATTAATTATGTCACAATTGCACTTGTACAGCACTGGGTGACTAATGGGTTCACGCTCATAAAGTAAGTCAGTTTGGATAAAATATTTCAAAATATCTGAAAGATGGGGTGAACCCAGACATAGATTTTTCTTAATATGTGAACAAGGACAGCACATTCAGTTGACCAAGAGTCAGTGCAGAGATGTATTGTCCTGAAAACAAATAAAAAAGATGCATAAAAAGATTTTTGTCATTTCTTTTATTCTCCCAAACAAAGTCAAAGAAGATGGTTCTGTTTTCTGTGATCAGTCTTTGGATTGTGATGCTGTCTTCTTACGATGTTACACAGTTTATATAAAGCCAAACATGCATGCAATTCTCTAATCCTGATGAAATTCTGTAGCAGTACATGTTCACATCTGTGGCTTTGTTCAAAGTGTTTTTGTACATTTAAAAAAAAGAATCCTTTGAAATGCATTATTGGTTCTACATAAATATAATATATGAGCTCATATTTACAATACCAGAGACCATGGGAAGTCCTTGTATTCTGGAAGAAGTAGCAGTGAAAGCCAAAATAACCATTAGTGATATATATATATATATTTATAATAGTCACAATGTTTACCTTGTGAGATTTGTCAGTGCCATATAACAACGTTTTTTTACATATCTGTTTAAAGTGGCTGTTTGCACATTATTTTTATTCCTATTTATTCTATTTATCCCCTTCGTATATTTTATTTATATTGTCTCTGTATTTATATATATGTGTGTGTGTGTATAACTCTGTAACTTCTGTCGGTGCTGTGCTTTTTTGGAAATCGAATTTCCCAGAGGAACCCACCCGAGGGATTAATAAAGTTCTATCTTATCTTATCTTATCTTATCTTATTATTGAAACTGCAGACATTAAGGTGCTATTCATCATATCTCAATGTGCCAAGAACACAAAATCTGAAATCCTTTTAAAATTATTTATTTATTTTTACATAGTTCAGTGTGGAGGGAAAGGTGTCTGTAAGAACTGGTATTACCAATCAAGCTAGACTGACTCATGTACAGATGAGGACAAAATTATTAGGCTAACTATGAAATTTTACGTTTTTGTCAAAATGTCTCCATTTGCAAGTGATTTTCCACATAATATTTCTAAAAATGCTAGTTTTCTTAGCATAACAATAACAGAATTATTTTAAAAATAGAGAAATGACATGGTTCAGTATTATTAGTCCTCTGAAACACTGGCCTTTTGAATTTAGCCATAGCAGAAACCCCTGCTGTATAATTGTGCTTTCACTGTGTAATACTTCAAGCTCGTAAAGTCAAGTTAAAACTGTAAGTTAACTTTCAATTTAAAATGTTGGCAAGGGTTTGACATGTCAAGTGACAAAACCTCATGCCAAAACCAGACAAATCAGTTTAGACATGAGAAAAAAAGAATCGTTGATATGCGCTAAGAAGGAGATGGATACACAAAGTTATCACAGCATTTCCAAGTGTCAAGAACTGAAGTGATGAGTATCACTGATAAATTCAAAGAATGCCACAGAGTACAGAACAAGCTTGGAAGAGAGAGGATGTGAATAACTGGTAAAGAACTACCTCTAGAAGACCAAAGTGATTGTTACCGAGTGGCCTCAGTTTACTTTCTGTGAACTGAAGGTGCAGATTAATACCAAAGACCCATCAAATTTGGAGTTTGGGAGATTCACCAAAGGACTATGGGTGGAACTGCTCAGCAGACCTGTGAAACCCTTTAAAATTACAATAACTGACTGAAGAATGAAGCAAAAAGGGTCCACCATTGACTATTAGCCTCAGAAGGGCTCGTAAGTTTGACCTTGGTAGTGTTTGGTTTTGGGTAAATAACTTTGTTTCTGTGTGCAAAGTACAGTAATGTAGAAACTAGGATGTTTGGAAAAGCTGTGTAAAAAAATTCCTCTTTTTAAAAACACCTGTGGCTCTGCTTTCTGTGATTAGTATTCGGACTTGTGATGATGCAGAATCGAACTGGTCTGATTTGACCAGATGTCTAATCTAGATAGACTGATGCTTCAGTGGTGCTTTTCTATCCCAACTGAGCTCTCACGGCACATTATTCAATTCTTTTAAAAACTTTCTGTCAAGCTTATTCTTTAACAGATTCTGGCAATTTGGCTTCAACATCCTACACAAACCAAGATGCTCAAGGTCTAATCAGCAAACAGACTAGGGCAGCTGGGAGTTAAATCACCAACCTTCCAATTGGTCAACCCAATGAGCCACAGCCACTCCAAGTTTACAGCACCTTGTAGTCTCAAACAACCTCCCATTCAGGCAGTAAAGAGCCCCAAACTTGGCTTCCAAGATCTGACATAGAGGCGTGCTCAGAGTAGTATGGCTGTAAGGCATATGGTGGCTTCTGATCAGAAATTGAGCATTCAGTCTGTTGTGGCTTGTCACACATGCTGTTGACCTCTTACATCCACAAGCAAGGGAGTGCTTTCAATAGATCATCACCAGAGAGCGATAAGACGAACCCAAACACTGTCTGCCAGCAAACAGGGAGACTCTAAGACTCTGCACTTAAGATAAGATGAGACTACACAGAATTAACGGTGGATAGACTCAAAGTAAATTATAATGTCACCATTGAACTACTGATTGACAACACCTGAAGAAGAAGGTTATAATGTGAACAGAAGGAACCTTATGTAAAGCTCTATTCAGAACCATGATTAAATTGTTGACTCAGTTCTGTGGCTATTTAATAGGTAACTTTAGCTGTTGCCTTGAAAGCTGAAGCTAATTTTGCTAGCATGCAGGTGTGTAATGTATTTTACCATGATTGTGTTATATGTGGGCTTTGCCTGGGAAAACAGCTGCATAGTTTCTTATCTTATTGGGAAAATATGAAATTTAAAGAACTGTTCAGTATGTGTAAATTCACAGTTAATTTGGATTATAAAGTGCTTCACCCTTAGTGGTTTTCCTCAGTTAGCCAAAGAAGAATAAAGATTGATAAAGATAATGTCAAAATCAAAAAACTGAAGTAGGCTGATTTCATAGACTTCATTATCAGTAGTTAAAGATGTTATTGCAGAAAGCTTTGATCAATCAGAACAGAATATTGCAAATGATGATAAAGATACTAATTTTTAGGTCTTCCTAATGTCAGTGCTGCAAAGCTTGAGCTCCAAAAGAAAATGTTTCATATGGTATGTCTTTTCAACTCCTGCGCCTGGGTAAAAACCTTACAGTTGTCAAAATCTACTCATCCTAATCTGTGGCTTTCCTATTTACAGAGGATAAGACTGATCACACTGTCAGACTTATTGCTAATTTATATCTGATGATTATACTGTGTGTGGATGTTAAACAGTTCAAACGAGGCAAGAGGAATGAAGGCAGTCAGGAACAGTTTATTAGCTTTAACTTTAGAAACCATCAGAAGAAAATCCGCACGAGACGCTGTGTGAATGTTTATCCTTTCATTTTTCGTTCCATCGCTTCTGTTTGGTTTGGTTTAAACAAAAAAGAGCTGAGCACCAAAAGAGGTGAGGTTTCAAAAAAGACTGTGGCTTGAGTTAAAATTTTACATTTTGAAAACTTGATTTTCTGGGTTGGTGTTTAATGCTTGGCCCTGCCACATGCCAGAGTGTCCTCGGCTGTGAATTTCAAGTGTCTCTGGATGGCTGGTAACAACATGCCATGATTTATCTACTGTGTATGAGAACAGGTGAATATGAAATGCATTGTAAACATTTTTTTAGAACTGTGTAAAGGTCAAAAGTCACTTTATAAACATAGCTCTGCTAGAAGCAAGTGGTGTTATTATTAGTGTGTGCTCAAATATGGGACTTTGCAGGAGTGCTGGACTTTTTCATATTTTAAGTAGCCAGTTATCAGACATTTTTAATCTACTGGCCCCCATATTTCACATATTTTAATTTTGATCATAAGAAAGGCCAGTGAAAATTTCCAGGTTTTATCTTTAATAGTTTTTGAGATATTCATGTTTAAACACTGCTTCAGGTTTCAGTGTGTGAAAAATGGCTTGAAACGTCATAAAATTATTTGAAGTATATGAAGCTAAAATTTCATAGCAATCATTTTATGTCCACACTTTGTGACATAGATTTTTATGCAGAGATGGATGAGCTAAAAGCCCATGTTTATTTGAAATTAACTGAAGCTAGTCTTTCAGCACTGATACGTTTCCCGATGTGCAAGTTGCCAATTCCATAGTGCCATACTATCAGAGACGCAGAGTCTTAAACGAACCCCTGATAAAAAGTTGGGTGATCACTGTACTTATTAGTTTGAAGGATGCAGTGTCCACGTGTTCAGCAGAGGTGAGTGGATGACAAAGGCAGAATGATGAAAAACAGGGCTGAGACAAGACAGACAGGACATGGAAATTTGCTGATGAGTGGTTAGGCTGGTAGCTAATATTGGACATTAAGTAATAATTCTAGAAAGCGGAACAATGAGAATATGGATATCCCCAACAAGGGATACAAATTAAAACAAGGAAGAAGTGATTTTACATTACATAGTTACAGAATTCAACTTTGAGTCTATTATCCCTACAGGAGATTCCACGATCAAATATTGGAGAAGTCATTAAATCATTCTTCATCCACCATGTTTCCTGAACACAGCAGCCTCCCTGGTATGGCAGAGCAGAGCCTTTTTCTTCTGCTCACAGTCTGACTTGATCTTCCTCAGGTGACATATATAGACTGCACACGCAGCCCATATAACCACCGTTATAGTGGTTTGTAAAAAGCAGGGGCTGAAATTGATGACTTGAACCAGTCCCAACATTGAGGCTGAGGACAATTAATCGTGCCTCGTCGTTAAAGACATCTTCTTGTTACAATAGAGCATGCCAAGTCTATCTGTGAAGTCACAATGTAGGAGCTGTGCATACATGCAGGCAGAGAAAGCTATGGCTCCTAATTCTTCTCATTAATCACCTGTCTACTGCACATCCTCTAGAGAAAAGCGCCCTGGTTCCTCTGAGGTAATTACAGCACTTGAAGGAACGCTCTCTGCAGCAAATGCTTATAAGTAGCCATCTTATCCCTCAGTCCTCCTGCCCTTCATTTTTTGTCTGAACCGTGGAGCCAATAGCTTCTATGTCCTCTGGAGAAACTCATTCTGTATTGTGCAGCTCTTGCTCCTCCTCAGCTTTGTAGTCAGCAGGCTTTTCTTTTTTTATTTGCTTCTTTTTTTTTCCAGGCACGCATCCATTTGGCATCCGATGTGGGATAAATAAATTATAGCCTCTAAAATCAATGCTCAGTCCATGATGTAGGCTGTAGGCTTAGTGCTTGCCACCATGCTAGAATTATGCTCAAACAGAGGCATTTTGTAAGCCCAGGAGCCACACTGCTGTTCACTGTTTTTTGTGCCATTGTGAAAAGTTATTCTCGGCTGTCTGACATTTTATTATTCGTCATAAGTTTTCCTAGGCGGTATTACTTTTCACTGCAGAAGCTGATAGAGGTTTTGAGGTGTGATTTGTCTCAGGAAGCTGTTCATTTGTTACACATCATCCTCGTTTGAACCGCTTTTGTTTTCTTTTCCCACTAAATTCACAGCAGCATCTGGAAGCTCTCTTTAATTTCTCCACAGAAGCACTCAGAAAATCTAAAAATAAATCAGAAACCGTGGCAAGAGTGGCATTTACTTTTAAAGACAGAACAGTAGCGATGCAGTCACTCAGTCCGTACGCTGTGTGTTGATGTGGTTTTGAAAGATTTATAGCCTTCGGTGCATAGATCATGCCGTCTCTCAAGGTTGTCGTAGGACTGTCAGAGTTGGTTTTAGGGTTTCTGACACTGGACTCGCATAAAATGTATCTCTAAACATGTCCTGAAAGTGGCAGGTTTCTATACTTTGCTCATGCTCCCTTTCTCTTTCTCTGCATTTCCAGATGGAGATGATACAAGAGCCCGATCCTGATGACGAGGGGACGAAAATAAGTGTAAGTACAAGAACACATCACGTAGGCCATTGCTTCTCGGCCATGTGCCGCCGTGACCAAAGTTGGCAGTGTTTCATTCCGAGCAAACACAACAGCAGCTGATTTTCTCGAATAATACACCTTCAACCAGAGAAAGGAGCTAATCAGTGAAATCAGTGGCAGTGTATTATTACTGTCAAAGTGGTTCCCTCCCTGCGCTCATGCTCCACCAACTATTCCGCCCCTTTTCCTGACACTCTGTATGCGCCTTCTGTGCCCAGTGCACCACACAGCCTTCCTCTAAATGACCTCATTGGAGCCCTCAGACACTCAGGCAGGCATGTGTAATGGAAAGTGACAGATTTACGATCAAGCGAAGTTTGTAGATGCTGGTTTCTTAGAAATTGGGTCAGTGATTTTCTGTGTTATACACGGTCCTTGCCTGTATGACAGTCTTCTAGCAGAAGACGAGTATTTAAATATTCTTTCATTTCAGTAATTAATGTGTTATTATTAAAGGGAACTTATTATGTCTCTTCTTACATTCTGTCATATACATACTCTGAAGTATGTGTGTGCTCTTATGTGTAGTGGTTAATACTTATGGTAGAAGTTGGCAAAGTGTCAAATTATGGGGTCATTTTATGTGAAAGTGAGTCAAAAGCTCAGGCATCCAAGTGGCCTGTTTAAGAAGCAGCCAATCAGAGAAAAAGGTACTCAAATTATGAGTCTCAAATTGAGAACTGGAATACAAAAAAAGTCTCAAACAAGAAGGTTGAGCCAGTATAACTACACAGAGAATCTGTGACCCGAACATGTTATGTTTCCCCATACAGTGTCAGTGTTAGTAAGTATATTTGAAGTTTTGTTAATGTCTGCTGACTGCATGCAAGTATACATTTGCGTCCTGTGAAAAGGTGTCATGGCCGACAATTTTGATTGTTAATATTTAGCGCAGGCACAGCTTCTGAAGCAAAACTGCCACAATAACATTTCTAAAATACCCAATTAAGCTGATTGTAGCATAAGACTGAGTTTGTGTCATTCTTAAAATAAAACAGCAACACAAAAACAGCGATACCATCCTGTTCATCCCTGTACTGGGACTGAAGCATAGAAATGTAGCAACAGATGTAGCAGTGTTGTTCTTTTTTCTGTTGCAGTGCTTTCAGAACAGATTGGTTGTAGGGATGGCATTTAGTCTTTGATTTACCTTTTTGTTAGCACTGAAGTAAAAATGTCATCTTTTTCCCAGAGGCTATTTTCCATTGTGACGTTCTCCCTAAAGCCAACAAAGAAACATACTCTATCCCATCTATACAAATGATGTCCAGTCCCATAATGAACTTGACAGTGTTTTTTTTTCTTTGTGATAATGTCATGTGAATCAGAAGATGGAAAATTTATATGTGCCTGCACAAAGCTCTACGCTTTTACCAGCATATAAAACCGCTTCTCTTAGATGCCACCAAAATTGTTTTTCATCAACATAAAAACGTTTTTCATTAAACTCAGTCTGCAAAATCACAAAATGTTCATACCGAAAGTGTGTGTACTCGTCCATGTTAACCATGAATTGAAACACGGACCACAGTATACTGATGTTTTCAATATTTAACCAAGAAAAAAGCTTTTACCTTAATCCTAATCTGAAGTGCTTTTTTGTCTTGATTGAGAGAACATAGCGATATGTCTGTCCTTTAAAAGTATATAAAAATTATACGTCAGTATAAGGAGAAAGAGGGTTGTGAAATGAGCCGAGCAAGAATCTGCCTGTCATGTGTGCCACCCATACGACTAGTTGAACTGCCGTGATTAACGCGCTTGGCTGACTTTGCTGCCCTGCTCTCAGAGCCGTACAGAATCACTCCTTCACCCCTTATTAACAAATGCACATTTGTGGGTTTTAGAGTGGTTCGTAGACTTGACAGATGTTTTCGTCCTTGGCGCTTAATTATTTACCATCAACCTTAGGAAAATGGATAGTCGTGAAATAAAGCGTACTGTCAAACAAATCAGTTTGTTTGACAGAATGGGTACAAAAATAAACTATATAAAAAAAGTACAGTTTATTAGAATAAATGACACTGAATTTGTGATTTTATTTTTTTAATCTTATTATTTCCACATTCGAAAAGTAAAATTAGGATATGTTCATGTCAAATTTTGGGGAAAACCCAGAGTGTGAGAGTTATGTGTTGTGCAAGCAACTTGTGGTATTCATCATGCCATCAAATGTTGTGACAGTCTTTTTTAATTACTCTAACAGACTGTGAAAGTCCAGGGCAATGACATCTCACACAAGCTGCAGATCTCCAGAGTCAGCAAGAACGATGAAGGTCTATACGAGTGCCGTGTGACACGAGCTAACTATGGAGAGATTGTGGAGTACAAGGCCCAAGCCTGGTTGAAGGTCAACGCCACGTCCAGGCCCCAACGACCACTGCCACCTCCTGAGAAGAACTCCCTACGGCACCTGAAAAACAAGAAGCCAAGAAAGTCCAGCTCATCACTGGGGCAGGACATGAGTTCAGACCAGAGGGTGGTCTCAACTTCCACCTCTCACACATCCTCCAATACAGCTAAACACAACCCCGGCTCAGGTAAGGCCCACAGGGAGCGTTACATAAAAAACTGTGGAACACACAAAAAACCCTCCCATCACTTATGTTTTCACTACCACCATGAAATCCTGATTTGCAATGCTCTTGACACATTTGTGAGTCACCTACTTTGCTTAAAAAGTCTGCTTGGTTAAAATTCAAGATTACCAAGGATAGAACTTAGAATGAGGTTATTCAGCAACTGAGCTTACAATCGACTTCAGTTTTAAGAACTAACGTGCTCTCAGTGGAGTAGGAAAATCACCAGCACAGCTGTAATAGCTCAACATGACTACTAAAACTACATGACTTAAAATACTGTATGTGTGCACACTAAAAATACACCATTGATTACCATGAGCCTTTTCACAAAGCTGCTAGCTTCCCCTGAAGGCTAAAGACTGACAACATTTGCAGCATTAACGCCTGCTTGAGAAATCCAAATTCATCTAAGCAAATATTTAGCATTATGTGTCTACTTTGGTGAATTCAGAGGAAGCAATTAAAGCTTCTCTTTTGCTCCACAAAAGTGACATGATTGGTTTGAATGAACTGAATTGGTAGATACTAAGCTAATGAATTGACTAGCATAATAGCTAATTATTAGCAAAACTTTGTTAGCAGTCAGTTGTCTAGCTCCAATGTTTTTAATGCACAAAATTGTGCAAAAGGCCATGGCAAAGTAAAAAGAAGAAGAAAAAAACATACACAAACTCACTGTACTGCAGAAGACCAGTGTTTTAAATTTTCATATTTTTAGTAAGCACGTATTGAAGCAGAGTGTGATTTATTTAATCTCATGTAGCATGTTATATTTGTCTTTTCTCAGTAGCCAGCTACAAGTCAATCACCTCCCTCTAACATCCCCAAAATGTTGCTTTAGGCTTTTAACAAATTCTAGGAGATAAGAACACTTTCTACTCTTGCATTCTTTTCAGTGAACACCTGTAAGTTTTCAAAATCATTTAAAGACTTTACTGTTAATGTCTAAGGCACTATATAACCCAGCCCCCAGCTGTGTTTAAGAAATGTTCATAAGCAGCCTAAAGTCTCCAGGCAGGACTCCTTGGGGGTCTCCACCTCCCCACACACACACCTTCTTACAGAGTGTCTCCTCGCTGTAGGCTCCAAGCTGCAGGCTCTGTGACTACACAGCTTAGTGTCACAGGCCAGCCAAAGCTGTATTGAATTCTTTTACAGATTTATTATAGTCACTGCAATATCAGTTAATTGTTATAATCATTCCAACATATAGCATTTCATGTTTTTTTACATCCTCAGCAGCCCATAGCGATATAAAACACAAACACAGAGACAACATTAGGGCTAATCACAACATATAGTTTCACCATAATAAATTTTTTACCCAAAAAAAGATTCGCCATTGAACTGCATAATGCTGGATATTTTAAAAGATGCTTAAATGTTATTATAATGCTACATAAACCAGCTCGAAATTACAATTACTTTCATTTAGGTGTAATATAATATTATGGCTAAGAATATCAACTCTACCTCTTTTCTTTAAGTATAGTGACGCTGAAAATCTTTGTGTACCATGTCATGCCTAAACATCTGCATTGAGCTCCCGGAGAATAGTGATGTTGAGGTCAGCTGAGTTTCCACTGAAGCAGTTAGACAAAAGTGAAGAAAACCCAAGTGAGAGTAAGAGATAACACACAGCAGCCAATCACAGCCAATAGAATTTCTCTTCAGTCACCTCTGTTGCTGAAATTTTATAGATTGTAAATAATTTACACTTCTGAGTAAAGGTTGATAAAAGTCAGCCAGATATTTCATCCAGCATATCCCATTAGACATGCCAACCACGGGTGAACCTAATCAAAAGAAGATTTCTGGCTCTGTCGATCAGCTGGACACCAGCCGCCAACCATGACATGTTAGTGAGAGGGAGAGAAGGTAGGCGACCCCAAAAGCAGTCTCTCATAGCGTATCACTATATATAACCACCTATTAACCCTGCCTGTTTGTTGCTGACCAAAAGAGGATGGTTACCTGAGCAAACCTACCTGTTAAGTTGCTTTGAGTGTCTTTTTAGGGTTTTTTCTGGTAGAGTTTACTTAAAAAAGGCTTTAACAAAATGATTGTGATATTAAATCAGCATATTTTGCACGGGTGTTGATTTATCATTTTCACTTCAGTGTGTACAATCGAGGAAACTCATACGTCACCATTGAAACCGCAGGCGCCTCTGTAGTAACCTCCTCTCAATTTTCCCTCATGTGGTTTTATATTAATTTTCTCTCTCTCTTTTTTTTTGACTATCCGACTATGTTATAATTGCGCTGCTCCTCATCTCTAAATGCCAATCATTTCTCCACTGGGCAGACATTTCAAACACAAAGTGGACCCTGCTCTGGGCTCAGATAGCCCTCTGCACCGTGTAGCGAAACACAGAAAGATATTACTTGCCACTGAATAGAGGTAAAAAGTTGAATAATCCCCAGGGCTGCAGAGCCTGATATTATGAGGCAGCCAAATTATGCTGACAACTGTGTTGCAGTGAGTCCTCTGTGTGGTGTGTCTGACACTGATAAATGCCTCTCTGTGGCTGCTCAGGCAGCCTTAGCCCCCTTCTCTGAGTGGCAGAGAGGTGGTACAGCTGAGGGCGACAGAGTTCTATTACAGCCACGCTCAGGTTTGAGGCAGATGAGCCACAATAGGCAAATGGGCTGAGATGAAATTAAACCTGGGAGAGTGCAGATATTTTCCTTTTCCGCATTGCTGCATCTGTAAACAATGAGGCGCTTTCCAGATGGGAGAATGGGACTGAGGCTGGTGGAGCGGCTGCAGTAGCAGAGTGGTTTGTTCACAGCTACTCCCCACCAGTGTGTCAGCTGTTGTTAGATCACAACTCGGCCTCCATCGTTCCTGGCAGTGTTGTTCTGTCAAAGCTCAGAGGTGACCGGAGCAGGGGAAAAAAGGAAAGAAAAATGTCCCCCAAGCCAGACTTGTCCCTCTGCCCCTGAGGCCAGCCTTGTTCCCGCACGGAGGTAAAAACAAATATGGACTCAGTTTGATTGCATAAGCATTCATCCAAAAAAAAGAGAAAAAAAATCACTGACCTTGTTTTAAAGAACTACCATATTTTTTTAAACTGCCTCAACTGCGTATGTCTAAGGAAAGAACACCAGTGAGTCATCATTCCAGTAGGTGGTTGGGAACAGCACGACTGCTGTTCGTGGCTGCATTTCTATTGCTCAGGCACTCACATGCAATGGCAGTGTGTCGCTTCAGGTTCATTAATCTAATATGGGTTCTTCCTTACTTGTCTTGTGGGTGCATCTAAATCTGTCTGCTATGTGTGAATGCTCAGCAGGAGGCAAAGCCCGGTCCTGAGCACCACTGAAAATTCACGGTGGATGAATGTAAACGTATTTGTTTTAAATGATACTTCAGCTGTGGCATTTTCAATTTTCAGCTACAGCTTTGTTATTTTCTGCATTGAAAGGGCTTATACTGACATCTACTGATTTGTTAAAACCAAAGTAAGGGTGCTGGGTGGGATGTGATCGTACATGCATATATTAGGATTGCAAGTGGTCCATAAAGGACAGCTATACTGGCCTCAGTCTGGATCAAACCTGATGGACTACACACAGCCCAGTTTTCTAGTTAAAGCCGTTGCTTCAGTGCAGAAATGTTTCTTGCAGTGTGTGTTCCTCAGTACCAAGTTTGTTCCCACATACTTGCTGGTTCCTACTTGAATCTGGAGCCCAGTCTTCTGAGGATGGACTTATATCTGAAGTTGAAATGAAGAATTTTCAACTGGAGCGCTTGTTCCTGTTGGAGCACAGTGACACAACAGTCCAAGATGGCAACAGTGCACCAACAACATTAGCAAACTAAAACTTTCATTCTGTATTACTACTGTTACAATGTGACTCGTTAAACAAGCCACACCTACAACAATGACTGGGTTCTATTCATGAGTTTGGTTGCTTCCATTTTTGTGCAGTGCAACAAAGTAGTCACCCCAAGAGTGATGTCACTCTCAACTGGAACAGCCAGATAAATGAAATGCATCAACAGCACACAGTGTATATGGAAACTGCATGGATGAGGATAGTTCACAAACGAATGCCGTTGTTGTCTGTGTAACTCAAACTTAACATATTCACACATTTCATAATGATCATCACAGGGTTTAAAATTTATCAGTTTTCAAGGTTTTATTTGGTACCTGGTGCGCCTTTACTATACTACAGAATTAACAGAGGGTGAAGGATGGTCACAGATGGCACAGAGTGGCGAATCCTTCCAGACATTTGCTTGTTACATCCAGAGAAATATGATCATGAATACGAATGAATATGAATATGGCCATTCTTTCCTTTGAGGTAAATTGTTGCCTCACCTTTCCGGTAATTTTCATCTTCATTTCTGTTTACAATTAAAAGCCTTTACATTCTATTGTTTCTTTGAAGTTACACGTTCTTAAGGCATTTCTTGTGGTACCAAATTGTTAGTAATAAATAACTGTATCCGTGCTTTCTTTGAAACTCCAAAGTGTAACTGTACCAAGTTTGATCCAGGCCTGGGTGTTGTTGCCAGTTTTTTCTTTTTTTAATAATAAAAAGCACATAATACACCTAATAGTCTACGCTCCTTTAAAATTCTCTGGCAAGATGCTCAGCTATAAAAGGCCCATTACTGTCAAATTATCATCAAAGGTTATACAACCTGTATTGATTTGGAAGAAGGTGGTAAAGAACTGTACACCAGTATATTAACTTAAATATCACTGATTAAGCAACTGTTCAGTAGAAGTCTCTTAAAGACATTATAGATGTATACATTAGTCTTACTGCTCACAGAAGAAAAAACCCACATAGATTGTGTTATTTATTAATTAATTGAATTTTAGTAGATTTCCAGAATCAGTTGGGACTTTTGGTAAAAACTGCCAGCAAAATCCCGTTGGCGTCGGCACTTTGGTCCATTTATAACAAACGTGTGCTGAGGAAGGCTCGTGTTATTAGTAATTGTTTTAACCATCCACTTCGCAGTGAGTTTGACTTGTTGCCCTTTGGCCGTCATTTTAGAGTATCAGATTTAGAATCAGAATCAGAATCAGAATACTTTATTGATCCCTGGGGGAAATTATTTTTTGTTACAGTGCTCCATTTTAAACCAACATTAAGACAAGACAGACAATACGCTAACTAAGAATAGTACAATATATACATATATATACATACATACATACATAAGTCACTTATAAATAAATATTTGGAAAAGAAACATGTGTAGTTGTAGCAGCAAACAGTGTGTTAAGTGGATGCGTTGTACAGGGAGATGGCCACAGGCAGGAATGATTTCCTGTGTCGTTCAGTGGTGCTTTTCGGTAATCTCAGTCTCTCACTGAACGAGCTCCTGTGACTGACCAACATGTCATGGAGTGGGTGGGAGGTGTTATCCAACATTGTCTTTATCTTGGACAGCATCCGCCTCTCCGACACCACCTGTGAGGAAGTCCAAAAGTCCATTCATCCCTGCTGCAACCCGTCTCCTTAATGGCAAATAACTGTCTTGTGGCTTTTTATTATAGTTTTGTTTACTCTTATTGTTGCCCTGCTGCTAAACTAATTTCCCTTTGTGGGACAATAAAGTATTTGAATGGAATTGAAAACTGATAATTTAAATATTTCTAGAGTAGGCTTAACATCATTCTTCCTGATGTCCAAGAACAACATCGATATGCTGGTCCAGTGGTTGTTATTGGGACCTGACGTCTCCAAAAATGTTGGAGTAGTTTTGCCATTAGGCTCTTGACAACCAGATATTTGAAGATTATGCCACTACATTCATGCCTTAAAGAAAAAGGTGTGTTTGGTGACACTGAAACAGTCGGATTTCAAAATGTTACTTGCTTTGCTTCATCATTTCTGCACGAGATTTAATTCAAAATACATTCAGGGATACCCGACTGTCGGTCAACATCACTATTCATGATGTACTGAAGCACAGGGACCATGAATATAAATAAATATGCTTTTTTAAATAAGTTAATTATGAGTTAATGATACGTGTTACTTAATTATGCATTTAATAAATTATTTCCACTTTTATTTAATTAATGACACCTTTAATTCTTTACTTATTTGATGATGTATTTATTCATATCAATTTTGTACTTTTAGCCCTCCATAAACCAATCAACTCTTTGAATTTATTTAAAAGATTACAAGATTTCAAAAAATAGTTTAGAATGATTGTAAAGACACAATTTGAGCAAAAGCCATATTACGGTTATGAGAAAACATCAAACTTTTAGAAAATAAAACTACTTTGTAAAACAAGTAACATTTGTAAAACCACTGTTTTTGATGAACAGTGGTTCTTCATCCACTGACTGAGAGGCTACATCAAGGCCCAGAAGAAATAATAAAACATTTGATAAACTGGACGTAAGGAATAATAATAATGGATTGGATTTATATAGCGCTTTTCAAGGCACCCAAAGCGCTTTACAATGCCACTATTCATTCACTCTCACATTCATACACTGGTGGAGGCAAGCTACAGTTGTAGCCACAGCTGCCCTGGGGCAGACTGACAGAAGCGAGGCTGCCATATCGCGCCATCGGCCCCTCTGGCCAAGACCAGTAGGGTAAAGTGTCTTGCCCAAGGACACAACGACCAGGACAGAGAGCCCTGGGATCGAACCGGCGACCTTCCGGTTACAGATGCGATTCCCAACCCCCTGAGCCACGGTCGCCTGTTAGGAAATTCCACACATTTTGAATGAAAAATGATTTGTAAGTATTTATTTGTATTGATTTGATTTGATTTGATTTGATATACCTTTATTAGTCCCACAAGGGGAAATTTCATAAGGCTGCCGACCTATTGCATGCAATGGCGGCGCCATCTTACCCTCCGACCATACATACATTACACAAACATCACATTGGGGAGACAGGTCAGAGAGGTATAACAATGGAACATGCACCACATGAGGAAGGATAAGGAGAAAAAAATAACTCCTCCCAGACTGAGCTCCAACAGGGAGATCAGTTTGAGAACAGAAAAAAACACCTCTGCACATGAAAAAACTCTTAATACACCAAAGAAACACATGACAAGCAACAGGGGTGAGTAAAGGGTGAGAGACAGCTGATTTAGACAGTACATCCGGGGGTGCGTGCGCTGGTCTCCTTGATCCACCGTCAGCATCGGAAGGGAATAAGCGTCGAAGGCGTTTGGAAAGGGAGGGGGGATGAGTGTGTGCATATCAGTGTATATGTATGTGTGTGTGTGTCCAGAGTTCAGCTGAGACAGTGTCCTTCACCCTGCCAGGCTAAGTAAACAGTCTTCCAGCCAACCCAGGTGGCCTTGTAGGGAATGGGAAGGAACAGACTCAACACAGTCGTTATCAGGGTGTTGTTGTTCAGCTCCAGCCTTGCGACCGCAGCTGGCACCAAAGGGGTCTCCGCATAAGTGATGGTGGTTTTTACTTTAGTGCGAACAGCTCATTTGAATTTCAAAGCAGTTCTACAGTCCAACACTGGTCTCTCAATCTCCCGTTGGATAGCCGCAAGCTTCGCCATACTTGCGTTCTGTGATGTTGTCATTTCTTGTGCTCAAGGAGCCGATTCTGAGAACTCACGGCAATGTGCCTCCCCGAGATGTCATCCAATTTGCGCCCAGAGATGTTATTCCGAGCGAGCCCTTCCGAGATGTATCCAGTATCCATGTATCCTGAGTATTCACAGCAGCCATAGCCTCTCCAAGATCTTATCCGTGCTGACTCAATGAGCCCATTTTGAGAAACTCACGCCTCTCCCATCGTTCCAATCCCAGCGGGCAGCCTTGTGGGGGTTTGAACAGCCGGTTCTGCTTTCTTAATTCTTCAATAAGTCAGGACCAAGCCAGCTCCGATCAGCCAGAACCCTGTTACCATGGTTCCTGTTACCATGGTTCCGAATGCACTCGCTCCCGCTGCTGAACCAGCACCACTGATACTCTCTGAGCATGATGTGAGGAAAGCTCTGAGGGCAACAAACTGCAGGAAGGCAGCGGGACCAGATAGCATACCGGGACGTGTGCTAAGAGTATGTGCAGATCAGCTGACCACAGTTTTCACCAGCATCTTCAATGCCTCTCTGGCCCAGCAGGTAGTCCCCACCTGCTTTAAAACATCAGTGATTGTTCCGATCCCGAAGAACACTCGCCCAGCCAGTCTAAATGATTATCGCCCAGTAGCCCTAACATCTGTAGTGATGAAGGGTTTTGAGAGGCTCATGAAACCCTTCATCAGTTCCTTCCTCCCTCCTGACTTCGACTCACTGCAGTTTGCATATCGGACAAATAGATCTACCGGAGACGCTGTAGCACAGGTCCTGCATACCACACTGAGCCATCTAGATGAGGGATGTGGAAATTATGTGAGAATGCTGTTCATAGATTACAGCTCAGCTTTCAACACCATAGTGCCCCACACCCTCTCGGGTAACCTCCAAGATCTGGGATGTAGTACATCTTTGTGCAGGTGGATTTATAGCTTCCTGACCGCGAGGCCACAGTCAGTGAGAATAGGGGATGTGTACTCCCATACACTCTCACTGAACATAGGGGCTCCCCAGGGATGTGTACTGAGCCCCCTTCTCTACTCCCTTTACACCGCGGACTGCACGGCCAGACACCCCACTAATTCCATTGTGAAGTTTGCTGACGACACAGTGGTGGTGGGACTCATCTCCAGGAATGACGAGAGGGCCTACCGGAGTGAGGTGGATGGACTAGCAAAGTGGTGTGAGGCAAATCACCTCTCCTTGAACATCAGCAAAACAAAGGAGATGGTGATCGACTTTAGAAGACAGAGAGGTGATAAAACTCACACCCCAATTCAGATCAATGGAACCCCCGTGGAGAGAGTCTCCAACTTCAAATACCTCGGTGTTCACATCAACGAGGACCTCACTTGGAGCACACATACGGAATTCCTTATTAGTAAAGGCAGACAGCGCCTCTATCACCTGAGGCGTCTAAAGAGGTTTAAGATCTCCAAGAATATACAGAGGAGATTCTACACTGGTGTCATTGAGAGCATTTTGTGCAACAACATCATGGTGTGGTACGGAAACTGCACAGTACAGCAACAGAAAGCCCTGCAGAGGGTTGTGCGCACAGCTGAACGCACTATGTGAACACCTCTACCAGCACTGCAGGACATCTACGCTGAAAGGTGCAGATCCCGGGCCATCAGGATCACTAGGGACTCCAGCCATCCCGCCCATAAACTGTTCAGGCTGCTGAGGTCAGGGAAACGCCTCTGTAGCCTGAAAACAAGAACAGAAAGGTTCAGGAGGAGTTTCTACCCACAAACAGTGAGACTCCTCAACCAAAAACGCAAACCGGATAATATGCTGGACAATCTCACACATAGTACATAATTCGCACTTTACTTTCTTCTTTCCTGAACCTTATCTTATCTTATCTTATCATATTATATACATTTGTACTTATGTAAATATGTATATTTTTATAGTTTTTCAAATCATTACAGTGCAATACTTTGCACGATTATGGATATACTTATAATCACAAACACATGGCTGTTACACCTGTTACACTTTTTTATATATATTATACAGGATATTATACACTTTTACATTTTTATATATGATTCTTACTCCTTAGTTTAGGTAAAAGTTTTTCTAGTATGTTTCTCACAGTCGGGGGGAGTATTTTTTAGCCAGGAAAAACATTTCACTGTATGTTGTACTAGCTATAACTACATGTGACAAATAAATAAAGAATGAGAATGAATGAATAGGTAGATATCTTCAGCACTCAGGCTCACCCGAGCCCAAACTTCTCGTTGAGAAAGGGGTGTCAATTGCATTTAGGGACCAGTTGATCCAATCCATATTTCTTCTTTTAGGTTTTAGAGAACAGACTGTGAGAGAGTGTTCCAGGGAAAAGTAATACAAAAAACACGAGACTAGACAAGACACCGATTAACACTGACAAATACTGTGAAAGGTGTCAAATTTAGATGGGCATCAGATTTGGATTAGTCATTTCCACAAGGCATATAACAGGAACAATGCTGATAGAAGCTGAGACCAAGTATGTTTGGGTAAGAACCCATCAGAATAAAATATCCCCACGCCCTCATTAGCTGTTTATTCCCCTTTTCAGTGGCTAAATGGTTAAAGAAACACTTGTAGTGTGTGGTCATCCTGGTGTGGTCGTTTTAGATGTTGTGGATGGTCATTTAGAAGCTTTATTCCTTAGACTGTGTTACCACATTTAGACTCATCACAGCTGAACAATCAAGCTGCATTTTAATGGCATTTACACAGTCATGTTAGCTAAGAATCTAACTATGGCTTGGGCAGTCTATGAGTCAGTTAGAGAGTCTATCAGTCAACAAGCAAATCAGAAAGCAAGTTATATACTGGAGCCCACGGACAAATAAGCAAGCGAGTCAAAGAGACGGTCAGCCAGCAAGGGATCAGCAGCAATAGATAGAACTGGCATGAAGCCAGTTTGAGCTCCCTGTGGAGGTGCTGTGGTGAATCACCTCCCTGCCTCACTGAACCTGGCTGCTTCACTGGCCTGGAATCAATATTTCACATCACTGTTTCACCGAGCCAAAAACATTTTGGCAAAATGAGAAGTGTTGTGTTAGGTTAAATAGGACAAAATGAAAAGTATTCAATATGGGTCTATTCTATCTCAGCATGCACCAAGAAACCAGCAAAAAGGTCTCCGCAAGCTTAGATACTTTCACTCATTATGTTTCCACATGATTCATTCTGCAGTTACTTCGACTTTGGAGGATGGAAAAAGGGAAAACTCAAAGTGGCATCATGTATTGCTTTAAACACTATGTACAGAATTCAGACGACTCAAAATCTCCCCTGGAAACCTTCTTCTCCAAAGCTTCCCTCTTTAGATAGATGATTCCAAATGACATGTAAAGACACAGTGACCTTGTCAAGCAAACGATCACAGGAAGTGGAAGAAAGTGCTTTTAGCTACAGCGATGGTGAAATGAAATAATAAGCTAAAGCTCTTTTTGTGTATTCTCTCTATATATGTGTATGTTCAGTTGTGTTATTAGAGACTTCTTACATTTTCCCCTCTGCTCATCAATTAAAATGCACAGCAGAACACAAAACAACAACAATAATAATTCGCAAATGCTCTTCCTTTGTTGTTTTCTAAAAATAGCACAGGAGCACAGACTTTACCTTTAGTATGCTTGCTGGCAAGGTTAGTTTGAAAGTGAAAAACAGCTCACAAAAAAGCTGAAGGAATCTGTGAGGTTATGAGAATAATTTCTGCAGACGGTGTTGTTTTCCCGTACTATGTGGATTGCTTACATCATTTCAGGGTTAGGAATGGAACAAATGGAAACAATCCTGCACCCAGTGCATGCAAGAAGGTGACAGACTCATATGCAAGTACTGCAGATTTATACAGTCTTTCAAAGTGACTGGCACTGTTGGGAGGAGATAACTGTTGTACTTTAGATACAATTCCCACACATATTACTGTTATCTGGGGATACAATGCCATTATGAAATGGAGGACAAGAGGGTGAGAAAATAAATCATCAAAAGCACATTAACAAGACACGTTAATTTGTATAGCTTCTTTGGACCATAAAACCCATGTAAAGATAAATGCACTAACGTTATGTCACTCGGTTAGTAGATCCCAGTGTAAAGGCTCAAAGTGCTACTATCTTGGTGTTTAGAAACTAAATGCTACACGTGAATAACGGACGGACAGTACATCCTCATATGATAGCAATTGTCCTTGGCAAGGTATGCCCACATCATTTTTAACTCCGATCAGCATCATCATTTAGAAAACAAGAATCATGTTCTAAAATTACAGTTAAGATTTTACCTATTTCAGAATCAGAATCAGAATCAGAATACTTTATTGATCCCTGGGGGAAATTATTTTTTGTTACAGTGCTCCATTTTAAACCAACATTAAGACAAGACAGACAATACACTAACTAAGAATAGTACAATATATACATATATATACATACATACATACATAAGTCACTTATAAATAAATAGTTGGAAAAGAAACATGTGTAGCTGTAGCAGCAAACAGTGTGTTAAGTGGATGCGTTGTACAGGGAGATGGCCACAGGCAGGAATGATTTCCTGTGTCGTTCAGTGGTGCTTTTCGGTAATCTCAGTCTCTCACTGAACGAGCTCCTGTGACTGACCAACATGTCATGGAGTGGGTGGGAGGTGTTATCCAATTTCACTGTTATTTTATAAAAAAGTGGTCTCACATATCTGATGTGTCCACACACCAGTGAACACACCAGAGAGCAACTTTCAGTTGGTTGCAGACTGGAACAGTGAGAGATTTAACTACCAACCTTCCAACTACTAGATAACTTGCTCTATCTAACGAGCTACAGCGAGCCACATTTGTACCTTTGTGACCCTCAAAGGATGACATGATTACATTTAGCTCTAATAATTTTGTCCCTGTCTGCCAACAGGGACAAAAATAGACTTTTACTAGATAAGTGGAAAAAAGGATGGATGGATATTTGCTTGGGTGTTATTACAGGTTTTCTTTTGACTTTTCCATTGCACCCATTTCTTATGATTCTGTCACAAAAAAATGACTTATTTATATCTCTGTGTTGTGTATTTTTTTTTTACTGTTAAGCCATATTGCTCAGGGTTTTCTGTCCTGATGCTTGATTTCTTCAGTCTACCCATCCACGTTTTCCTTTTATAATCAAATCAAATCAAATCACTTTTATTGTCACATCACATGTGCAGGTACATTGGTACAGCACATGTGAGTGAAATTCTTGTGTGCGAGCTTCACAAGCAACAGAGTTGTGCAAAATACAATAATGTAAACAAGCAAAATACAAGAATGGCTACATCTGAAACTAATAAATATATGTACAATATATAATAGTATATGCATTTCTGGATGTGTATACTAAATATTTTTCTACGTGTATGTGTGTGTGTGTGTGTGTGTGTGTGTGTGTGTGTGTGTGTACACATATTTTACAAATTAAATAGAGTAAACAATAAATAAAATATATAAAATAAAATATACAGAGTGAGACATGTGCAAAACAGTGGCATTACTGTACAGTATGGAGTGCATAATGTTAAAGTTCCAGTAGTGAAGCTGAGGTGTCTATGAAGTGTTCAGCAGTCTGATGGCCTGATGGAAGAAGCTGTCTCTCAGTCTGCTGGTTCAGGACCGGATGCTGCAGAACCTCCTTCCTGATGGAAGTAGTCTGAACAGTTTATGGCTGGGGTGACTGGAGTCCTTGATGATCCTCCCCGCTTTCCTCAGGCACCGCTTCCTGTAGATGTCTTGGAGGGAGGGAAGCTCACCTCCAATTATCCGTTCAGAGCACCGCACTACTCGTTGGAGAGCTTTGCAGTTGTAGGCGGTGCTGTTGCCATACCAAGTGGTGATGCATCCAGTGAGGATGCTCTCAATGGCACAGTGATAGAAGGTCCTGAGGATGCGGGGGCTCATGCCGAATCTTTTCCGTCTCCTGAGAAAGAAGAGGCGCTGCTGCGCCTTCTTCACTGTTTTGTTTGTGTGTACTGACCACGTAAGATCCTCAGCCAGGTGTACGCCAAGGAACCGGAAGCTGCTCATTCTCTCCACAGCAGCGCCGTTGATGGTGATGGGGGTGTGTACTTCTCTGCACCTCCGGAAGTCCACTATCAACTCCTTTGTCTTTGCGACGTTGAGGGTGAGATGGTTGTCTTGACACCAGTGGGTCAGGGCGCTGACCTCCTCCCTGTAAGCCGTCTCATCACCGTTGGTGATAAGACCCACCACTGTAGTGTCGTCCGCAAACTTCACAATGATGTTGGAGTTGTTAGTCGCCGTGCAGTCGTAGGTGTAGAGTGAGTACAGGAGAGGGCTCAGTACACACCCCTGTGGAGCACCAGTGTTCAGTGTGATGGGGGATGAGGTGATGCTGCCCAGTCTGACCACTTGGCGTCTGTCAGACAGGAAGCTAAGGATCCAGCTGCAGAGGGAGCTGCTCAGTCCTAGATCCTGCAGTTTCCTGTCCAGCTTCGAGGGAACGATGGTATTGAATGCTGAGCTGTAATCTACAAACAGCATTCTCACATACGTGTCTCTCTTCTCCAGGTGTGACAGGGCAGTGTGTAGTGTCAGGGCTATGGCATCATCAGTGGACCTGTTGTGGCGGTATGCAAACTGTAGAGGGTCCAGTGAGTCGGGTAGTGCAGAGCAGATGAAGTCCCTGACCAGCTTCTCGAAGCATTTGCTTACGATGGGGGTCAGGGCTACAGGTCGCCAGTCGTTCAATGAGGAGATGGTGGAGGATTTGGGTACAGGGACGACGGTGGCCATTTTGAAGCAGGCTGGGACTACAGACAGAGAGAGGGAAAGGTTGAAGATGTGTGTGAACACTCCAGCCAGCTGAGCCGCGCATGACTTGAGGACACGGCCGGGAATCCCGTCCGGACCAGTAGCTTTGCGTGCGTTCATGGTGTTATAAGTTATAAGTTATAAGTTTCCTATTTTACTTTTACTAGCTGTGGCTGTGGTGGCTGTGGCTCAGGTGGTAGAGCAGATCAGCTACTGATCGGAAGGTTGGTGGTTTGATCCTAGACTTCCCCAATCTGCATGTCAAGTGTCCTTGGGCAAGATACTAACCCCAAAACTGCCCTCCGATGCGTTCATCGGAGTGTGGCTGTGGGTGAATGTAGATTAGTTTGCACTTGTGTTTAGAAGTGAATGGGTGAATGAGGCATGTTGTATAGAGCGCTTTGAGTACTCTGGGAGAGTAGAAAAGCGCTATATAAGAATCAGTCCATTTAGCTCTAAATTTTAGACACAGCCAACTAGGAGTACCGTCATCTTTTGCTACAGTATTTAAATCTTACTTACAATAAATAAATAAATGAATGAACATCCTCCAAGTAAAATAAAACATAATTTAAGCTTAATTTAACACTTACTTTGATTTTGTGCACATATACTGGAGCATGGGTAGAGAATGGACACAAACACAGTGAGAACATGGACTCAATCGGTAAATATACATGTGAACTGTCTAATTAAACTAAGCCCTAAATATGTATTTTGCTAGTTTTTTCTTTTTGCCAGACTCTCCAAATTGACCAGCAGATAAAAAAAAAAGGTTTTTGTTTTTCTTCTTCTTGTATTGTGGTTTCCATGTAAAAGAAAAAAAATGAAATTAACTTTTGGGCAAACCTCCGATTTACTGGACACAACTGGCAGTCTTTATAACTTATGAAGGACTATGATGACTACAAGATGTTGCTTCAGAGATTTCATATGAACATGGTGCAGTGCTGATAGTGTGGCTGATCTTTTCTTTTACCTGATAGAATCATATCTATGGTACATGTGCCTTCCCTTATTGTTTGTGTTCTCTCAGATAAGCAAACTGAAAAATGGCTTTGGAAATCCCACACGAAACAATGGAAAGCAGCACAACAGCAAATCAATAATGTATGAATAACAATCTCTGTGCTGTTTTGTACGTGGCTTGATCACCAGATTCTGGGGGGACTAGAGCGTAATAATTCAGAGTCAGTTCAGCAGATTTTGAAGTGCATCTGGAAGACGTCACAACTAACACTAAAGAAATGATCCTACGCAGCTGTGCAGGGTGGTGTGCAGTGACCCATCATTGTTGGGTTATATCCAGAAGGAGGTCATCATGACCTAATCAAGCAGCCCTGCCTCACTGCATTATACTGCTGCTGTATTTGGTTGTAAAAATAGCAGGCTGTCTTTTATCAATGCTTCTTGGGTCTTCAATAGGGAGTTCGGCCAACAACTACTTTGGATTTGAATCTTTTGAATTCTATTATTGCTACTTTTCCTTTCCTTTAGGTTGTGTGTATAACGCAGGATGTGAGTTACAAATAAATGCTGTATTGCACACATGAGCTATGTTAGATATCCTCAGAGTTTTTCAGTTTTGTTCAGTTTAGGTTGTGCAATTTTCCCTACTCTATGAATTGAAACATAATCCCAAAGCACAATATTTTTATTCTGGACAGATGGCAAGTGTTTTTTAATCAACTGTTGCTCCATTTTCATCTGAAAAACACTCAACTTCTCCTATAAAACTACTTTTGCTTTGCAAACTTCAAGTGTTATTATTTTGCACTCATTGAGCCATAAATACTGCACTGTGAAACGGAGAATTGCATCTCACCTGTCAGTTAAACCTTCCTGTTAGCTGAACTCTGCTTAAGCTAAACTCCTGTTAACAGTCATTATAAAGAGTTCTAAAGGGGTAGATATCAAGTGACTTTGTTTCAGACCCTTAGTTGCCCTGCTGAAATTAGGAGTTAAAAGATACATGCAACTAAAACATGACAACACACTCTGCTAGATAGTCAGTGTTTTGTGGTACTTAAGAGGGAAGTGTTAGAGCTACAGCGAGATTTTTAATGAGGATGTCTTTCTTCCACAGCAGAACACAGGTGCTGTCTGCAGCCCTTTTCAGACATGACACGCTCAGAATAGTTTACTAATTATTGGATTCTACTAGAGCATCACTACTGCATCATTCATAGTTTAAAATATTTTCTTTCTTACACAGGATCTTGGCACAGCCTCTCATCCTGTATTTGAAACAATCTACCTTCCCTTGCCTTTAAGCCAGCTTTCAGACGGAGCTTTTGTGATCGCAGTCAGAGCTGAGTGTCCATGAGAGGTCCATGTAATGATGGCGGTTTCTTAGTGACATCATACAGAGTCAAGAACAGAAAAAACTAGAGCAGTTTGAAAACTTTGGCAAAACAGTAGATGTAGGATGAACACAGTGGTGCAGCATGGCAACTCAAAGCCCTGAGAAAAACAGTCTTTCATGGTTTTACTTTTATTGACAAAGAATGATGAAAAATAGAAAATGAAGTCAAAGGCACATCCTCCATCCTGAGGTAATTAACAGTTTGCAACAGTGAAATCACAGTTAAAGCTGCGTACTTTTATATACAGAGTAGATTATTGTAAAATAGTTCAGTAGATATGCAGATTTTTTTGTCCTGTATCACTGCATCTGTGCTTTTCTGCGGCTTCTAGCTGGAAGCTGATTAATTATTCTCTGTGTGAAGGATGTTTTGGCCTAGAGTGATTGCTGCTCCTCTGTGGCACTCCTGTTCTCTAGATCACCTCGAGCCAAATGAGATGTGGTGGGGAGGAATAAAGGGTCAAAGCCCTCCATCTCTGCACCACCATCCCTTCCTTACGTCCCCTAACCCTCAGCAGCCTTGACAATCCAGAGCTGCGAGGAACAGTGGGCTCCCCTGGTACAGTTTCTTCTTAGAACTGTACCAGTTCTAAGAATGATTCCAGTATGACACAGGAATCTAGTAAATGTTAATATAGTTTACTGAATAATGTGATTTTTTTTAATGAATATTACTGAAATCCTGCTTTATTTCATGGTATTTCTTTCCCTATCTAAGAATTCAACACTAAAAGTGTCCTAGTATTACGTCCACAGACATCTGCTGGGCCGATTGTACAGCTGTCATTTGTTACTTTGCTCTCATCAGTTCTGGCTCAATGTTTCCAAGACGCAAGCGGATCACACTGTAGGCTGAGGAGGTTGTGTTCTAGTTTGCAGTTGTTAGTCATGTCAGATGCTCAGTAAACAGTCAGAGTTGCCCGCAGTGGTGATAGCAGCTTGTCAGGTCTTAGGCAATGCTAACTGCCCATGCAAAATGTTTTCAGAGCAGTCCAAAAGCCTTTATTTACAGTTTTCCAGGATTTCAGTAAAGGTGCTAGAATTAAATGAATGTATTTATAACATCAATCACACATAGATTAACATTCCCCCTGTTTATATAGGTAAAGGCACATAAGACGACTTGGTTTGCATCTCTTTGCAGTCAGTTTATATGTCTCTCTCTTCTCTTTGTCTCTCTGTTTATGTGTTTCATTTGCATTTCTTTTTGGTCATGTTTAGACTCAGTGACACCTTTTTTCTGACTCTTTCCAATCGCTTTTTAGGCTAATTTGCATTTTTTTTCTTTTTTCTGCCTTTTAGTGTTTGGTTTTGGTCTCTTTCTGGTCATTTTCACTTTCTTTGTAGTTGTCTGCCTCTCCTGGTTTAATCACAGCACTTTGTGTTTCTTTGTAGACAATTTCAAGTCTATTTTTGGTCGTTTGAATTTCTTTCTAAAATTCACATGTTTAGAAACAGGTTTTCTGGGATTAGGTGTGTGGAGTATTTGAAACCCTCAGCCTGTGCAGCAGACACTTTCTTTTCCTTCAACCATTACAAGCTGAATCTCTACAATTTTGCTTCATTTTTGTCAATCTCATATTTCAAGTACAGTGGTCCCTCGCTGTAACGTGGTTCACCTTTCGCGGCCTCACTGTTTCACAAATTTTTTTTGTGCAATTTTGCTTTTTTGTGTTTGTTTGTTTGTTTTTTTACAGGGCATTGTGTTCTGCCTCCTGATCGGCTGTAGACCATTGTCAGTCACTCTCCTCCGTGCTGTGTCTCCCATACAGAACAGAATGCGTTCAGCTTGTCACATTTACATAAATCTTCGATCGCTAGCAGTGTGACTCTGAAGTGCTGTACTTTATGTCTGCAAGTTTTCTCCCCAACAAACACAACAATGTCGACAAATGTTTTACACGGTCAAAGGCACCTGCGGTAGCACCCAAAAGGGAAAGATGCTACCATCACACAAAAAGTTGGACATCTGGACATGCTAAAGGAAGATAGAAGCTACCGTATTATAAGGTGCCTGAATATAAGGCACATTAAGCGATCAGATATGTCAAACTTTCCCCAACTCATTCTTCTTGCTTCCGTACCATTGATTCATTAATGTTGAATTTTCTGGCAGATTTTTTTTTTTAAATGTCTTTTTAGCTTGACTAAATAAAAACATAAAAGCTTTTTAAAATGGTAAATGGTCTGTATTTGTATAGCGCTTTACTTGGTCCTAAGGACCCCAAAGCGCTTTACACTATACACAATCATCCACCCATTCACCCATTCACACACACGTGATGGCAAGCTACATGTAGCCACAGTCGCCCTGGGGCGCACTGACAGAGGCGAGGCTGCCGGACACTGGCGCCACCGGGCCCTCTGACCACCACCAGTAGGCAACGGGTGAAATGTCTCGCCCAAGGACACAACGACCGAGACTGTCGGAGCCGGGGCTCGAACCGGCAACCTTCCGATTACAAGACGAACGCCCAACTCTTGAGCCACGATCGCTCCTAAAACCTACTCAACTGTCTATATACTGTACGTAGCAGGAGCTGTATGGGCTACATTTAGACTCTACTCCATCTAGACCATATGTTGGACAGAACCTGAAATACAGATGTGGGTGTAAAACAACAAGAAACCACATGTCGAGCAAAATAAACCAGTTGTGTATATATATATCATTCATTTTGAACACACTCGCACAAAATAATAAACAGAAAGAGCTAGCAGGATGACACAGTGTCATAGTTCTTGAGTAAAGCTAACACGAGGATTTCATTGAAATAGAAAAAAAAGATCAGAAGTTAAATTGCTTCTGAGAGTATTTGCAATAATCAGAATCTTTCTTCTAAAAAGTGTCTTGAAGTAGCACTTTCATTTACCACCTTCAACCCACAAGCACCTGCTGTTGCTGCAGAGATCGTGTTGTTTTTCTTTTTCAAATGCCTAACGGTGTTAGACTTATATGTCGGCAGCTATAGTCACACACTATATATACCCAAGTGCGCCTCAGCTTAATGGCACACACTAATGACAGGACATCAGCCCGCATTTACTAAACATGTATGTGCAGATTTGCAACAGTAACTAATTTTACGACTTCACTTTACAACTATTTTTCTTAGTTACCAAGTTGATACTGTAATTACTGCATTACTGCATTGTTGATACAGGGCGATCGTGGCTCAAGAGTTGGGAGTTTGCCTTGTAATCGGAAGGTTGCCGGTTCGAGCCCTGGCTTGGACAGTCTCGGTCGTTGTGTCCTTGGGCAAGACACTTCACCCGTTGCCTACTGGTGGTGGTCAGAGGGCCCGGTGGCGCCAGTGTCCGGCAGCCTCGCCTCTGTCAGTGCGCCCCAGGGTGGCTGTGGCTACAATGTAGCTGCCATCACCAGTGTGTGAATGTGTGTGTGAATGGGTGGATGACTGGATATGTAAAGCACTTTGGGGTCCTTAGGGGTCCTTAGGGACTAGAAAAGCCATTTACCATTTACTGTAGAGATTTGAAAAAACTTTAATCCTCACCTTAAGCTAAGGTTTAGCATTATCTTATCCAAGTCAGGCACCAAATATTATAATTAGGAGCCTTAAAGTAAAACTACAGCATTTTTTTCTTCTTGTATTGAGAAATACCTCAAATTTTAAAAAAAAAATAGATCTGTGATATGTCTAAGGAGCTTGGAAAGAAAGGTGACTGGACTTCTTTAAATTTCTTGAAGATGTTTCATCTGAAAAGCTTCAGTTCTAAGAGCAACTGGTGGAGAGAAGACAGATGGTTTGAAAGAGGAGTGAAAGAAGCCATCTATGTCCACTCTGAACGACCATCTTTGAACAGAGGCGGTGGCTTACAACACCAACTGTCTATCATCTATAATCCAGTTCTGAGATCCTTCCAAGATGCCTTAATGCCCACTCACATCCTGGGCCATTTGACCTCAGGAAGTCACATGGTAGGGTGGGGCCAGGCTTCACAATGGATTCACCCAAAACCTTGGCTGATTGTGACCCACACCCATTTTCACACCTTGGCTCCTGTGATTAGGTAGACAATCAATAAGGGGTCCATGACCCTCTTGTGGGGACACTCCCCTAGGGCTTAAATTCTTGGACTCTCCACCACTCGCTGCTCTTAGAACTGAAGAAGCTTCTCAGATGAAACGTCTTCAAGTAAACTTAAAGAAGTCCAGATGCTTTTCTTTCCAAGCTCCTTAGACTACGATGACCTGGATGACTGAAAACCTTCACAGAGTGAATGGTGTGATATGGTAAAAACAAAAAGTATTTAGCTCAAGGAAAGAACCACCATACTTGACAGTATACGTGAGCTTCATTGATGTCAGATTCAACTTTAAGAGAAAGAACATGGTGATTATTTAATTTGATTTGTTATTACATGTTTATGGACAAACTCTTTCTCACTAAGAGCCTTTTTTTAATGCTCCAGTTCTTGTATTTCCAAACATGAAAAGTCATTTTTTCATATGTGCTGTAGGCCTTAAACAAGCTCATAGGAAAGGATTTGTGTTCCTGTAGAGAGTTTTGGTCACGGGGAAGAAAATAGAATAGTAACAGTGTTTTTGTGCTTCTGTTTCTTATCTTTACAGGTACAAGAATATCATCCAGCTATGGACTGGCTGTCCTCCTCGTGGCGTGTGGTTTGGTGAGGAATGCCTTGTTATAATTTGAGGAACTGACATGGTTTGCACCCAGGTCTCTCTCTCTCTCTCACTCACTCTCTCTTTTTCTGTTTGCTCTCAAAGCGAATGAGAAAAAAAATGCCTGTTTTACTCCCTGCCCCTCTCCCCCCCCCCCCCCCCCCTTACCCCACACACATCTCTCCACCATATTGCGGACAGCACAGTTGCCCCCCCCCCCCCCTCGTGTCCTAGCCACTACTGCTCTTGCACCCAGCACATTGTTATTAGCCAATGTAAACACCAGTCACATTTAAAGCTGTCGGATTACCTTTTGTACAGACGTCATCCTGACACCACCTGAGGTGCAACGCTCCTATGTGACAACTGGACTCTGTATCTTGTTGGATAAATCTCATGGAAGAATGACTTTCTTATGGTTTCGCTGTTCCAGTTCATGCGTTCATTGCTCAAAAGCGAACAAAAAAAGGAGAGTCTATATTTGTGTAATATATATAATTCTAGATCTGTATCTATATCTGTTTTATTTGAAGCACCTAGAATTACTGTATGTGCTGTATACATAGCTACCACTCACCATATTGACCATGGAACTTCAATGTGAATAGGCACTCTTAGCCCTCTCGAAGAGATAATTTATATTCAAGTATGTGTTAATTTAGACTGTTACCATTAACCAACAGGTTAACGAAAGGTTAAATTTTCCAATTTTTCTTTCAGCTGTATCAGCCACCCAGCTTTCCATTGTGCATAATTTAACATCTTGTTAGTGATCCATCCGGGGATATGCATGCTTATCGGTCTGAAGGCTTAGAAGAGAGGATAACACATTAGTTGACCTACATGAGTCAAACATTTGGAGTTCAGTGTTACGATATTTTGAATTTAGCTTTATTTTAATGTGCTAACTTTGATGTGAAAAAAATGTCCCTATGTCATTTTAATTTGTATCGCATCCTTGGTAGGAATAAAAAAAGGATGTCACAAGTTACGAGTCATTCAAAATTGTAATATGTGACCATTGGATGATTGATGTTAACTGACCTGGACCTTTGCTAAATGACATGCTTCAGATGCTGTGCACCTCCCTGCTATAATTACAGAGGATGAATGAGGATTTGCCCACTTTGGATGATGAGGATAGCTAGCATTTATTGGTTATGATTCCTAATGCATACAGTGACACACATACAGGTACAAGTCTGAGTGGCAGGGTGGTGACATGAGATCCAGTGACACAGAGAGTATACTCATTATGTGAAATACGTTTATTTTTTCTCTCTTAATCTCACATTAATATATTTTTAGCTTTATCTTCAGATGATATATCACAGAGTTTTTTATTCATGCATAGCATTTATTAAAAATATACCGCTTTGACAATCTGACACAAACAGAGGCAAAGGCGTGGTGGGGTTTCATAGTACACATAGCTTAGATCATTAGCATGACTGAGGATAACCTCCAAAAGAAAAACGGATTCTTTCCTTGTTAACTTTTGAGCTGAAAGGACATTGTGCACCAATGTTCCAATTTAAAGTGAAATATTTATGATTAAGCGAATAGCTGACAGATGTCTCAAGAAGGATACTGTAAATGAATGTTATCGACCATAAAATTCAGTGCCAGAGAGCACCAATCACCCTGCAACGAGATCAGTGCTTTATTTCCCATCTTTCTTCTTGCTTAGCCCAACTTTTAAGGTGGTCAAAGATAAAGCATGATAATAGAAGTCATAATTTATTATATGGTGTAAGCTGGCTTTCATGCATAGTATATAAGGAGTGATCAAAAAATTCTGGGAATCCACCCCACACCCCCTAAAAAAATCAACTCTTGGCCATATCATTTAAAATTGGCCAACCTCTTGTTCAAGATCATCTTCTTGTGCACAGGTGGTATTTTTAGATCACCCTGTACATTTATCCCTGGCTTGCCTCTGCAATATGTGCTGATGTCCTTCAGTTTTATTAAAATCGGATTTTCAGTTTCAGGAAAAAGTTACAGGGAGGCAGATAATGCACGTAAAAAGCAAAGATTGTGTTGATGTGGGTGAAAAACTGGAAAGCAATAGCATTTCCCTGAGGCACCTCGCACCAATGCAGGACCAGACACACAGCATGTCATGGTGCACAACCTCATGAATGTCAAAAAAAAAAAATGATGAGCATGCTTCTTATTTCCCACCTCATCTGATCTGCTGCCTTCAAACTATTGGATCACAGCTGGAAACCCAGATCCCATCACCAGCGACGGCCGAGTCAAGTTGCTGTTTGGTCACCGTGCAAGTTTGAGGTCCACGGTGAAATCACAGGATGTACACGTCATGTGGTAAAAGAAAAAACTTCCAGGGAGTGATCTAAAAATAGCAGCTATGCTGGAAGCTGTCTGGACATTACTGAGAAGATGATGTTGAATGAGAGATCAGAGATGTTTAAATCAGGCAGGGTTTTCAATTATTATGGACCTGATCTCAGGGCGTTTTGATCACACGCATACAGCATTTTGAAATGATTACTGTGTATGTCCCAAAAAAGGTAAATGTTCACTTCACTTTGAGCTTTCATTCTGCTTTGCAGTCAAAGCTAAATCAAATTCTCCCTTGTATAGATGCATTTCCAATAACAGTTGTGTGAAAACTTGTTGATCCAGCTCGGAGCTTCAAAGGCTGACAGAATGTGTCGTGCTTTGGGATAAGAGCAGAGACATCTTCTGATCAGAAGCATCAAGGCTGGGTACAAGATGTGCGGGCGATGGAGGGCGACCCTGTCTAATGCCTCAAGTTTCAAATAGCTTCAATGCACATTTAGACAGTTAATCTAACATCGCTGTCACATATATGCCACTCGACGGATTGTTTTGAAAAGCTATGTAACATGATTTAGTTTACAAGGAGAAAACAATCTTTTCCAGTGTATTGAGAACGAGATTTGAATGTGTGCCAGAGAGTGGACGGTGTGTCCAACCTCATGTAAAAAGATGCAGAACTGTACAACTTGTAAATGAAATAATCAGCATGAGAACATTTTTTAAATCCATTTAAAAAGGCAGAGGCCAGTGATGTTCTGTACTTGTAACAATGGTGTCATGTACTCATATTCAAGTGTAAACAAGTCAAAGTGGGTTTTCATCTCTTCAAAATGAAAATGGGTAAAATGTATTTGACAAAAAAAAAAGTATCTATCTATCTATATATATTAGAAACATCTCCTTTATAAAGCCTTCATCTTAATCTAGGGGACTCACTTCATTGTGGGTCCTTGCAACATACTGAATAACAAAGAAAGAGAGATGGGAGCAATGATTGATTGGTGTGGTTAAAAAAATAATAACTAATACTTGGTATGAGTGTTGGGAGAGGCTGAATTGCTTACAAGCAGCAAGGTCTCTATTACCAAAGAGGAGAACAGTTCACTGTGATGGTAACAGCAGCAGTTCCTACACCCAGGGATGTTATTTCAGAAACATCACACAGCCATTTTTGTTCTGTTTTATATGCCAACTCTTCACCCACTCTAGATGTATTTGTTTCTTCTAATGTATTTCATTTCAATGCGGTCCTGTCTGTTTGTTGAGCTGTCAAAACTTCTGATGAATTATAATTCTCTTTTCTTTGCTATTGTGTGAGGCTTCTGTACTGCAACATTGCAACAGTTTGTATTATAATGACAATACCAGAATAATATTTAAATAAACCATTTTCACAGATGAAATTCAAACACTGAGGAATCCCATCTGTTTGGTTGCTAAAATACTGAGCTTTTTAGTGAGTGAGCTAGAGAGCGCTGACAGTGCTAAACACTGGCCCAGTTTCCAACTTGGAATAAATGTTGGAATTATTAATAGCTTTTTGTTTGATAGCACCGTAGAATCTTGCTTTATATACCATCAAGAGACTGAAAAATGTGAAAAAAGCTAAACAGAAAAAGAAACAAATGTTTGCGATTGGCATCATTTTTGAATTAAATGGTAAATGGCCTGTATTTGTATAGCGCTTTTACTAGTCCCGCCTAGGGACCCCAAAGCGCTTTACACACCCAGTCATCCACCCATTCACACACACATTCACACACTGGTGGAGGCAAGCTACAGTTGTAGCTACAGCTGCCCTGGGGCAGACTGACAGTCTTGACTGAATTACTTCATAATCATTAAAAAAAGTGGCTGATCCAAGTATATAAGAAGGGATTAAAGGTTTTGATCTATTATGATATATCATTCAGAAATGATAAAGGTCATTGTGCTGATATATTCTGCTTACAAAAATGAATAAAAGGGGGGGGGGGGGGTTGTCATCTATAGACTGAAAGTTTACTTAAAAACTTAAATAGCTGTTATAGTGGAATGAAATGTTGATGTTGTTGATGCTCTGCTTCTTTGTCAAAGCCCTTATAGAGTCGCGGTATTAATAATGGTACCACTGTGCTTAAATCTAAAGTTCTTCAACATGAAGAACACTGAGGGACATAAAGATTCGAACACAATTTTTTAACAAGTCGTAATCGAGGCACTGTGATGCTGGTGGTAAAAAGAGTAACAAGTATTTAGGCAGTTTGCAATTTGGTCGCTTGCTTTTGGCAGCCTTCATCAGTGCAAAACTTAGTAACAGAAAACAACATCCCAGCTGGTAAAAATGAGCCGTCAAATCTCATCATCCACTTGTCTGTTTGAAAGGTAAGAAAGAGCACTAGCAAATTAAGAGAGCGAGATCCTCTTTCGAACTGCGGAGTGAATTTGGCAGCAGCAGCTCAGCTAATCAGGTTTACTTAATCAGTGAATTCAGAATGCAAAACAGGCAAAGTAGCAAAAGAGAGCAAAAGCAAGAGAGACACATGAGCAGCAATATGAAATTAACCCTCAGCCCGTGTTAGTTATTTCAGCAAGCAATGACAGTTATTTATGTGGAGGCAAAGAAAGAGCAAACCACCGACCGGCCTCTGGCACTCGAATCAGGACACTGTTTGTACTGCTGCATAAAGAAGTAGGGGGAATTATTGTACGTGGAAATTACTGCCCTCTCTGCACCTTGCATATTCAAATATGTTGTGTTGCTGCAGACGATGAATCACAGATGGGTAAAATCTGTTCATCCTTTTATGTGTTTCCATGGAGGAAAAAATAATACTGTTAGAAAGACATTTTCATATGCTCATAAAATATACACGTATACATTGTAGAGACAAGGTCCGTGCTGAGAATGAGAGCAGCTCTGATTCCAGCTTCAGTGTGAAGTACCCCACTGGTGGCACTGTGTGGTGTTTGGCAATGTGCTGTCGGGAACTTCCTCACACCTCAATAACCACGAACACTGCGTGGATGGAATTGTGTAAAGGTTGGAGAAAATAGAAAAAAGGAAACAAAGCATGCTGTCCCATTCTTGAGAACTTTGTAGAGAGCTTCATATTCCTAAAAATATAATATTGTAATTTTTTTCCATCTGTTGTAAATGCTTACAGTATACATTACACTTTACAGCAAACGACTTCCCAACTGTTTGTCATATTTTAAAAATTAGTGCTACAGTTCGATACCTTCAGAACCAATTTTGTGGCAGGTCTCTCAAGTAAAAAGGTAAAGTGCTCATGGTCTCCCCAAGGTTTTGTTCACTAAAACTTCTTAGTTAGATAATGATCAAGATCAGGGTGTATTTGGAAAAGTATGCCATCTGCTATTGAAGTCTTCCAGAAATAGTCACATGCTTTGCTAATTCATTACATTTCTTTCATGCCCTCTCCAGTATAACAATCTCAGTACCGAATTTGAAGGTGGCCTGAGAGACAGTAATCAATATTCTTTTGATAAATAGTCACGACACTAAAGCCTTGAAGACTCTGAACAAAGAACCAGTGTTATTCTTCCTTGTAGCATGGTCTCAAGTTAATAAGATTCCTCTGGTGAGCATGAGTATAAATGTGTAAGTATTGAGTAATTTACTCATTATGTCCGCATAAGGAAATTTATAGTAAAAGTGTTACCAGTTATTACTAGTTAGATAGTAATAACCACTTTGATGAACATAAAACTGCAAATCAATACCAGAACCCAAGAAACATAAAGAAGTTGAGCAGCAGTATTTAGGGACTCTGCAAATAGAGAGATGTTCAAGGGAAAATGTTAAACTGACCAACATAAAGCAGAATGAAAGACAGTGTTTCTCCAAAATTATTACCAAACATCCAATACGGAGAAACACGCCACACAACCCATCTGTATCTTACATGTTTGGAAGCATGAGAACCGTTTGGAATGAATCTAGACATCTACATTTATTTTAGTTTCTCATCATGAATCGCTTTGGAAAACACTATCTAATACAATTAAGGTTGTGGTTAAGGTCAGGGATACGGTTATGGTCAGGCTTAGGGTTAAGGTTAGGGCTGGCATACATGGCTGGAATGTGTGTTACCACCGGGAGCATCATTCTATTGGATTCCATCTACAATCCAGCGTGTATCATAGGGACTCGGTAGGTTACCTTTCACGTTACTATGAGACGCCTCGGGAAGTGACAAATTGTCGGTATGTTATGCGTTGGGAATGAGAGCGGTTTCTCAGCTCGCAGCAATCCATGAAAAGGTTTTGCTGTTTGGTCTTATTTTGATATATCAAAAAGGAATACAGATCTCCTACATGCTTTCGCAAATCCTGCCTTAAGATAAAAGGTCCTCTGATATTTTAATGAGATCAGTTCTACTCAAAGACATTTTAACAAACTCAAAGTAATTGAAGGGCATTAAACTTTACGAAAGTTTCTGTTACCTGTCAGTGTGTGTGTGTGTGTGTGTGTGTGTGTCTGTGAGAGAGAGAGTGTGGACGAATAGTCTTGCATTATTTATTTGGACTCATTAAAAGTAATCAATTGAAACTGACATTGATGTAAGGGTCTTTATTGGGCTTTCAGGAATCCGTCACTGTAATGTACCGCATGACTTTCTGACCCCACTTGATTTTTCTGTTCGACGAGGGGCCAAAAGGAATGGAGATGTTTTTTGTGCAGAGCCGTCAATACGAAGGATCCCTCGATGCCGAGGGATTTACCAACCCCAGAGGCTTTGGAAGAAAATCATACTGGCATATCGGCCAAAAATATACTATGTCAGGCTTAGAATGGCTGTCAATGACTAAATACAACAACAAAGGCAGTGTCACCTTAGAGAGTGAAAATAAAAAGCTATGAGTTTAACCCAACATGAGAGACAGAAAGAAGGGTTTTGAAGACAGTTATGGAATTATTCTCCAGTGGGTGAGTGGGTGTGTTGATTATGAAAACAGAGCCAGGGGAGTGCTATGTTGAATATGTGCTGACAGAATATGAAGCTTGCCTCATTAAACTATGGAAGTATGGACAGACAGCTACTATTGTACCAAGCATTTTCCTTATGTGTAAACAAACAAATTAGTTTCAGTTCATGATAAATCACAGCCGTTGAAAGGTGTGTGTGTGTGTGTGTGTGTGTGTGTGTGTGTGTGTGTGTGTGTGTGTGTGTGTGTGTGTGTGTGTGTAAGAGAAAGAGAGAATAAGTTATGGTATAAAGCTTTGTCTACATCACACAGACGTGATGCAGTATTATTGTTCCAAAACCAATTGTTATGCTATGGAAGACTCTTCCTTGAGCTGATCGGATGTTTGGTTGGTTCAAATATCCTGCATATATCCTTGGGCAAGATACTACCCTCAAGAGTGTAAATGTTAGGTATGAAGTATAGGGAAAAAAGGTTATTATAAATGTCTGAGTGATTCACGTTGTATATATTGTACTGCTCTGGGAGAGTAGAAACGTTCTTTATGAGAATCAGTCCATTTGTCATGCATTTGTAAACCTGATACAGATTGGGTGAGCGGTCCCCAACCCTTTTTGCGCCACAGATCGGTTTAATACCAGACAACCTTTTCATGGACTGGCCTTTAAGGTGTCGCAGATAAATACAAAAAAATAAAATGATACGACCGAGACAAAAACTGTGGTATTTTGTAGATATAATAATAAACTTGAATTCACTGTGTAACTATGTAACTTTATGAGCAGCGTCCTCCTAAAATGAGCCAACAACATTGAGAGTAACATCCTCCTCTCTGCCCCTTAATGCTCTCTGGTCACTATGGTAACACGTAAATATTTCTTTCAAAATAAGACACACAAAAACACAGGAAAAGGCCCAGGGAAACAGAGTTAACGATAAAAACCCTGAAATCCATAAATTTCACACCCGAGCCTCAACTCTCAACTCGGCCTTTGAATGAAAGCAAACACTGTTGTGACAGTGATGCACACCGTCTTGTTGGTATATTTGTATCAGTCTAATAAACTTCAACCTACATCATCCTCCCTATGCTGGTATTCTAAACAGTACTTAGCAGAAACCAAAGACTGCTTGGTTGATTTAACCTCCTGAACTATCTACAACACATGGTGGAAAACTGACATTAAGACAGAGAAGACTAGAGGTTAGACATGATCATTACTGAATATTAAAAATAATAAATGACAGATTTAGTGATATTTTCATAAACTTCATAGACAGAATAAAACTTAAATGACTTTTTGATGGCATTTTACACCATACTGGTACAGTATTTAGAAAATGTGGGAAAATACTGGCATCATATACAATACTTACTTCTGAAGAAATTACAATGGGACCCTGAAATTTTTTTACTGTGTACAATAATAGATTTTCTATACATTTGACATCACATGACTACTTTGGTTGTACGATTCAGATAATTATTTAAACTTTGCTAGACCCGCCCCTGCACAGTTACCAGCTGTCAGCTGCCTAAAAAAGGATCCTGGTGTTATTTGTCTCTCAGAAACAGTTCATAACTTCCCTTCAACTCATCCATGTCACCTAAAAGGTAAACCTGTTTCTCCATCACCTGTTCAGCTCTGATGATTCAGTAAGGACATCTCCTGGTTTCATCTTCATGTTTCCCTCTCACCAGCAGAGATGGGCAGTAACACGTAATATGATTATTTTTTGGATCATATATCGAGTACGGGAAAGAGTATGAGCGTGCAGCGTTTAAAACGTGGAAGTACTGACCTTACTTTGAGTTTGATTCCGTAAAAAGTGACAAAAACATTAGTGTCTGCTGCTCACTGCGTGGGAACGAAACTTCTTTTTACAGCGAAAAAAACCCCCTAAACTTCTGAGCAAGCACCAAATACGCTGCCGCTGGAATGTGAAACTCAGAGAAACTCCCGGATTCTTCCACTGACCGCTGTGACACACCTGCACCAGGGCAAACCTCCACCTGCCCCACTCCTGCTATACAGGTGAGAATAGAGCAACAGGACTGCTGAGTCTTTGATTTTGTATATTTTGTACTGTGCTTTATGTGCATCTATTTGAAAGAGTGAGTGTAAACACAAAAAACTATTTTATTTTATGTGCTGGAATGTGCAGAAAATAGGTTTAAATGTTAAACAAATTTCTTCCAGTCAGAGAATGTTAAATATAATTTAACTTTTGCTTGATGCATAAAGTTAAAAGATAAAAGACTAATAAAGCAAGTTTTAAAAAGAGACTTTTTAATTTGATTACATTTTATATGATTATGCAGAAAAAGTAGCATTGGGCTGAAAGATCTATCGCTTTATTACCTATTTAGGTAATTACTTTTGAAAATAAGTAATCAGTAAGGTGACAGGATTACTTTTTTTTGGGGGGGGGGGGGGGGGAAGTAATTAGTAATTAGTTACTGATTACTTTTTTCAAGTAACTTGACAAACACTGCTCCCTGGATATCCAAACCGACATCATGACCAGCAGCTTTTACAGCTGTGGCTCCAGCAAACATCAGCTGATACTAGAAAGTAATATTAAATCAATTCTAACAACAGCTGATCAAGCTTAAACGTGCTGCTGTTGCTTGTCCGCTGGTTTCCTCTTTCTGGCGCAAATTGGGCGATGAAAAAACAAGAGAGAATGTAAAAAACAAAAATAAAAAATCATCGGCCCATAAAACGAAAAATCACCATTGGCCCATTTATGGCCACCATATATACAAAACTCCAAAGCAGAAAGACGTAACAGCAAATATTCTGAAATGAGAGGGAGCAAAACAGACGGGCAAAGGCTGAGAGGACAAACACCGACTACTAAGGAAATCTAAAAAACTGTGAAATTAACATTAAAAAAAAAAGATGATGTAACCTGAAAGGGGATCGAGACCAAACTCAGGCAACAGAGACCAGAGGAAAGACATGGAAAATCAAAACACAGTGGAGCAGAACAACAATACCCCAAACTGAGAATTACAACAGCAAACCACCACAATAACAAAGACTGTGGCAAACATCCAAAGACCGGTTGTACAAAGAAGGCTTAGCAAGGTAACCCTGGGTTTTCAAAGGTATGAAGTTTGTTCACTTCTTACTGGGTTGCATCTCCATAGTAACTTATTGTGAGCTGCATGCATAGCATGCTCCAGAGCAGGCTATGTTTGAGAGAAGAGGTAAAAGCCACCATGTATAACCAATCAGTTCACTGGAAATAGTGTCAGAACTTCTGAAAGACTCCTCCGACTGCAGTATGCATACATAAGAGGGTTTTGTTGTTTTTCTACCATGACTATCAATAAGAAATGTAGATTTTAAGGGAACTCTTCATTGTTTTTTCCAAAATCTCTTAAAAAAAGTAATTATATTTTATATAAGAGTTATATAAAACTATTAATCTGATCTCTTGTTGAGATGAAAATGTGCAGATATACATACTTAGGTTTGAATTATGATTTTATATTTGGTCTTCACTTGCTGTTGTACCATTTAATACCGGTAACACAATATGAGTAAAAGTGTCTTAAACAGAAATGGACAGTTCATGTTCATTTATATTAAACCTTATGGAAATTGTAATTATAGTCAGAGCTTTGGGCATTGGAACAATGGTGCAGTGATACCAATAAGTCAATAAACGGACACTGTCAGCCTTTTTTGTCCTGCCCTCTTTGCTGGCGCGACAAAAGGTTTCTCAAATCTCACCATCCCGAGCATTTAAAATGTGGAAATCTCTCAGATTTGATTCAGGAGAGAACCCCTCTCTCTAGATCAAGCCTGACCCTGGCCTCTTAGATAATTTGGTATTTATTTTATAAGATAATCACTTAAAGCAGACAATAGCCTTATTTAGTGAACAGTGCATTATTGAGCTTATGACACATTCAGTTCCCTCGTATCTACCAGTAAGCCTCACCTCTCAGTAGTTTAATCCGCCTCTGAAGCATTGTCAGCTCATAATGACGGTAGCACAGTTGGATCTTCAGCTAGCTGGCCTGGCCTTTACTGCTGTGAAGCAGCTTATTGTCTCTGAGTCTGCACAGATAATGTGATTGACTGCACAAACAGGGCAACAGAATAAAATTGTAATTGGCTGTGCATGGTGTTTCTTAAATCAGCTGTTGTTTGGGTAGTTTCTCAGAGATTCACACATGAACACACCTGCTTAAATTAAAATCATTTCGTTTGTAAGTACACTTAACACAGTTAATCTGTAATGTCTGGCTTTTGGTGTGGCTATTCATCAAAACACTTACAAACTTAGTGCATTAAATTATTATAGATTTTTGTTGATAAAGCTTATTATTCCAGGCTAAGAGGAACTATATTATAAATGTATAAGAAACCACTGCCCGTGTACAACTATATTAGAATATATAACATACCTACCTTATAGTTTATACCAAACCAACAGCACTGTCATTAAAGATAATCTTGTAATTATTTGTGCCTACATTTATTCCTTTTTCTTATCATTGTGTTGTGATTAATTGATCCAAATCTGACAGTCTAAAAACTGGCAGAGAAAATGAATGTGTTTATTGCACAGAAACAGACACAACAGAACAATGAGCAAAGATAAAATATTCTGGTCTGCCGGCTAATTAGATTGTTATACAGACGAGTGCTTATAATGATAAACAGTCACAGGAAAAATAGTCTAATATAAAAATGTAACTTAAAACCCTGCCGGGGGCTAGAAGTAATTTACCTCTTGTACCCGATGGTCTGTGAGCCAAGATGCATGCTAAAGGGGGGAAAGTGATAAGAGACTTAAAAACAAGATTTTTTTTTCTGAAGAAAAAACTGAATTTTGTGACAAAGGGTTTTGCAGTTACCAAACATCCAGTCAATTTAATCACTCTGGTAGGAAACATAACATTTGAAAAAATAACACATTTAATCCTGAGTTGGTTTCATTCTTATAGGATAATATGTAAATGTCTGTCATATTGTTACCCTTTGTAATAATAATAATAATAATAATAATAATAGTATAGTTTAAATGAACTTACTTTACCAGGTTCCTTTAATGGGCCATGTCACCAAGAAAGCTAACTGCCTCACAGCTTCACTGCACCCCTGTCGTGTTTCTAGTCTCACTCACTACCTCTGTGTCATCTAACTACCTTCATAACAGGAACACATAAAGAGGGAAATCCTTAATATGGTAAATGGCCTGTATTTGTATAGTGCTTTACTAGTCCCTAAGGACCCCAAAGCTCTTTACACATTCAGTCATCCACCCATTCACACACTGGTGATGGCAGCTACATTGTAGCCACAGCCACCCTGGGGCGCACTGACAGCGGCGAGGCTGCCAGACACTGGCGCCACCACCAGTAGGCAACGGCTGAAGTGTCTTGCCCAAGGACACATGTAGCAGTGCAGTGAGGGGAAAAATGTATAACATTGGACTTTATAACATTATGTTTTAATGGAACATTGTTAGATTAATGCCTGAATGATGCAAAGTAACACCATTAATTCCAGATTCAACAGAGAGAGATCGCTGGCTGTGAGAAAAATAAGCACATTTCAATTCACGTCTGTATGTTTCATGAAAACAGTATTAATCAGGACCACGAGTGCAGATTGAAGAGTTTTATAACCAAAGTGCAATACCAGCTTTGCACATCGACAGAAAGTGCTGATTACACACTCGTTCTGAAAACATCTTCCCCTCCTGAAAACAATACGCACTTTTTACGTTAGTTTGTGGAATTTGCAGTAAATTATGCTCCATGGACTGTATGTGTGACTCATTTAAATATTTTTCTCCTGGAAGTTAAACTGAAAAATCCATATGCGACATTACAAAAATACTTTTAGTCACAACATATGACAAATGCCTCTGTCACAAATCCACTGTTTTTGTATTAGACATAAGTAAATCTGGCCTCAAATCTTCCTTCTTTAATAATTCCAACTCTTTGGAATATTTTTCACAGGCTGTTTTCATTTGTTTGACTTATATTAAAACAACACTTTGTGACAGAGGAAAGGTAAACTGTTTTTACCCGCAGCCTTAAAAGATGGATGAGGTACAGCTGGTTGAGTGGGCGACATGGACACCCACGTTTATGAATGTGACACAAGAACAAAGCAGTTTTACATTGATACTACAGCTGTAAGTACTAAATCTTGGATGAGTTCAAATCTCAGTGATCTCGACCTCAAGGTCACGTTTTGCGATAACATGAGAACAATGTCGAATTTTGAAACTGATGCCATAGGTGCATCTACTAGGAGGCTGAGGGGTAACCACAGGTAAAATCCAGAGTGGTCAAAAGTGGACAGTTGACTCGATGGTTATCATCATGAGAGAATGGTAAATGGACTGATTCTTATATAGCGCTTTTCTACTCTCCCGGAGTGGAGTACTCAAAGCGCTCTATTCATTCATCCTCATTCACCCATTCACACTCATACAAGCACTTCTAAACTCAGGTGCAATTAATAAACATTCACACACATTCACACTCCGATGAACGCATTGGAGGGCAATTTGGGGTAAGTATCTTGCCCAAGGACATTTGGCATGCAGACTGGGGGAGCAGGAATCAAACCACCAACCTTCCGATCAGTAGCTGATCTGTTCTACGATCTGAGCCACAGCCACCCTTGTCCTAAAACTTAATAGTTAAAACTTACTGCAGATAACAAGCAATGTGCAGTGTGATTGATCACAGAGATTTAGTGCCAAGCTAGAACAAACAGCATGCCTTTTATTATCAGACTAATGCTACTGAGCTTGAGTTTTGTATACTTGCCTTGGAAATGCAATGCGCCCTGTTGTGCCTGATGTTGACTGTGATTGGCCCTTGTTCTTCCTCGAAATGAGGTATTGTTCTTTCTGAATTTTCCCACCTCCACTGTGATTATCTGGAAGTAAACATTAATACTGGTTGGCCTTATAAGGTCTGTCCATCATTCTTTGTCCTGGTTCAAACTGGGATTGGCCACTCAGTTTTATGTATACGGTGCTTAAACACAACAACTCACCTCATGGTCTTTTATATTGTAAGCTAATATTTTCTTTCCAGAAAATGACGTTAAGTGATATTGATTGTAATTTTAATGATGTAAGCTTGTAATTTCACAGGGATCAAATATTTATTGTGCAAATGCATTAAATGTATGAATACCTTAAGAATAAGCCATATAAGATATCAATTTTATGATCACTTTTATGTAATTTTACCATTTTTGATCAACAATTTTAAAATATGCACAAAATTTACCGTCTGTAAAATGACAGCTACTAAAGCTGTCAACTGGGTTTTAAAGGTTTGTAATATTAGTAGTGGTTATATACTTTTAGATAAATATTTACAGCATAAAACTAGAATTTAACAGTTTAAATGAATTAAATAGACATTATTCAATCAAATAACATTATTGTGAAATAATGTCAAATTTGATCAAAGTTTTAAAGTTTTTGTACATCACTTACATTAACCACAACTTTATTTACACCTGTATCGTGAACATGTCACAGGAATAAGAAGAACAAAGGGTGTGTTGAGGGTTTAACCGGACTGTGGGGTGTCTTCTTCCTGTATGTGTATGCCATCACCACACCAGGCTGCAGCAAACAAACAAACTTGTTCAACAGTGATACACACTAACATGCTGATTAGACTTAATTACATCGGGAATTAAAAGATAATTGGGATAAGATATTTTGATGAGTAATGTCAATAAAAAAATTATAAAAACCTCTTTGGACCTTTGAATACTGTGTGAGCTCCACCATTCAAAACAGGGAGTCTTCTAATTACCTGAGTGAATTTTTTTAGTGCACAAAACAGGTTCTAATGACACATGTACTGGTTACTTCAATGGCACTTCAGTGAAATGACACAATCATTGATATTTTAGAAAACAGGAGGAATAAATTATACTCTTGACAATTTCTGCAGCTGCAGAATACCAACAGAATACAGCGCTGAGAAACAAGACTCCAGTTTGGGGAAAACTGTTTTGAAGAAAAAGCTTGTTTTTCAGTGTAATTGTAGGTCAAAAGGGGTCAGAGTGTTTTTCCACTGCTCTGCTTAGGTTGCAGCTTCATAAATTTAAAATGAAAAGCATATTTCTACTGGGATTCAGCAGCAACAAACACAAAAAAACAGAAATAAAGGCTTTTCTTTTAGGCTGGAAATGGCTTCTGCTTTGAGCGCCTTGCTTCAAAGTTTATTTAAGATGTATGAGAAATGAACCTCCTCACATCCTGGGAAGATACAGCTAAAAATATGCGAGCATTTAAGGCTACAGATCGCCACTGGTTAGGGAAATTCAATTTCCTATTCAGACCTATTGGATATTATAATATCTCTTCTGCCTTAATGATGCAGTATTATAAGGTAGATCTTTAACTAATTCCTAACATCATTATTCTAGTGCCAGCATGAAATTATCTTTTTTTTTTTTTTAATAAATAAGTTATTTGAAAAAGAAACCTGATACATGCAGATGTGGAACAGCCACTGGCATCTGTCAGAGGCCATCAGTAGAGGTGACTCCAGCACAGGTGCACTTAAACTATAATATCAAGCTATGATGAGATTCACAGCATCGTGAACTAATTTGCAGAGGCAGGTGAAGCTTGTTATTTTAAAACTTCACCTTTTTAGTTTGCGGCACTGCTTTTGCCTTTATCAGTGATGGGTCCTTGTGATGTAGATGACTCATAAGTCAATTAAAAATACTGGTTGTGTGGTTATGTCAGACAGCATCTAAAATCTGTTTTGATATCAGCAAATCAACTTGTAAAACAGACCGTCTCACAAATGAACCAAAAGGTTAACTCAAACAAATTCTCTGACATCTCTGTTCTCACACTGAAAAGAAAGACCTTGACATGTGGGAACACCTTAACAGAGAATCATTATCCACTCTCTCTCTCTCTCTCTATTAGCCCTTTATTGATGGTGGGCTCGTCTTTACAGGAGCTCTTTAAACGACTGTAACACCATCATCATTCATGTTAGAGAGAAAATGCAAACTGCTTCGAAAAGCAGAGAAGCTGCACTTTACGGGGATATTCGGTGCATAGCATGAAGCGTTCACAAGCTACTGCCATCTGAACCCAGAAAGAAAACTCAGCCAAGATTTTTGCATGTGCGCTTTGCACTACCTTAAGCCACCAGTGACTTTTACAGAAAGGCACGCAATGATCCTGAAGAACAATTGTAAAATATTATGAGTTGTGCACTAAATATTTACTTCAAGTCAAATCTCTTCAAAGGCCATGTGTTCGTACATTTGGTCCACCAGGTGATTTGCTAACCTGAAAGTTTTGGCTGAACCTGCGCTTGTTCTACTGGACTGACTTTAAACTTGTTGTCTATTTGACTTGAGTGCTTATCTCTGCTTCATCATGAATGGTTTCCTTGCTAACGAAGGTTTAATTAGCCCTCTCAAGGCAGGCGTTGCAGATTTGCAACCCCACATACATATTTTAAGAGTTTTTTTTTACTCAGAAGTACCACTGCAGGTATTCTTTTGTGCATTAGCAACAAAAACTTAATTTTGAGCCTGAGAGGCTTAAAAACGTTTTCACCCCACCTTCTCTACATCACATGTTGGTGGAGTTGGTCAGTAAGAGACAACGTATCAGTTGCAATGATAAATCACAGAAGAAAATCCAAAAATTGATTTGCTAATGCTAGTTCTGTTTCAAGACAGAGTTCATGACTGATCTCAGAGCAGTTAAAGCAGAGCCAGTGTTGGTTTGTCTGTCATGCTAATCATGCTAAGTCCCTAAAATGTAAATACTATACGCTGTTAGGTGTCTCTAACAGGTGGATTTAGTAGCAGAAACACACACGGGCTCGGGATTGCGGTGAATGCCGTTTTATTTACAGTGATAGGGGATATTTACAAGGAACGAGGCTATGTACAGTGATTGGATAAACGTGTGAGGAGATGGAGCCGAGGGGATGGAACAGAGCCGAGGTATGCGGGAGGATAGGTGGCGCACCGGAGCGACCTGAGGATGAGGGACAAACAGAGGTAGGGGATAGCACCGAAAGTCGAGAGTTACATTTAGGTAAATGGGAAGAGTTGGAGAGCTTACTTGAAACACAGAAAATACCGGTGTCGGCAGTGGTCACATGCAGGCGCGAGGTAAATCTCCGTCACCGATCCCAGAATTGCAGGCGAGCAGGCGGTGAGGTTAGTGCAGAGGAAAAACAGGCAGGGAGACGGATCTTGAACATAGAGTTCAGTAGCGTTAATCTGGAGACTCGTTCTGCAAATCACGTTACCACTTGTGGAAGCGACAATACTCCGACACCAGACGTCTGTCGCACAGCTCTTTAAATGCTCCCTCTGATGACGTCTGATGCGCCGCAGGTGTGCCATCACCTGTGCCGAAAAGGGGAAACAAAACCCAAGAACACAACACACATGCCCACCAGCTCCTAATAATCTATATCCTCAGTAGAATATCTTCAGTCCATCTCAATGAGCCCTTGTTATTGCTAGTGTTGTTATTGCTAGTGTTTGGCAGGACTTCCTAGATGCATGTGATTATTAAGTTGTGGGTAGAAATAGTTCTAATAGAATTAGTGCAGTGCCAGTAAGAGATGATAAAAAACAGAAGGCATTGGCATGTTTAAGGTCCTTTTTTTGCAGTCTCATAAGGCTCATTTTATTTTCTTCCATATAAAACAATTTTCAAGAACTTCCCCTAACAAATGGAAGTTACAATATGAAAATACATTCCTAGTGGTGGAGAAGTGCTTTCTCATCCAGCAAATAGGTTCAGCTGTAACTTGGGCAACTCAGTGTTCACTTACAGAACAGCTTATTGGAGTTACTCAATACTGATTGAACTATCTTCACCCTGAATTAACAAACCAGCAGAGAAGACAGGCAAACATTCACTGCAAATCAAATAATCTTAACTTAATAACAAAAAATGAAAGCATGGGGAAAAAAAGCTAATACTCAAAAAACAAATTCCTAAAGGAAACTGTTACAGCAAACATGACATTTAACTCACACTCCTGAGGTATTTTTTACTGTTTACTTGAGTGGCTGCCATCCTTTGCCAGAATATCCATATAATGAGAGATGAAAGGCATCGACCTGAACTGCTTACATCACAGACCCTGAACCTTTTACTGACAAGTCAGCTGGAGAACTTCATGAAAGTTTAGGAGAAAGGAAAAAAAACAAGTGTGGGGCAGTTTCTTATGAAGTGTTACAGATTAACAAACAAACACCCTCAGAAGTGACCTATTTAAGTCTCTCAAGTGGAAATAAAAAGCATCCCTAGAGACTAAGGCTGTCCCTAATACCATCCCTTGACCTCCAGAGTTTCGGCTGAAATTAACAGCAAATAATTTCAGCAAATAAAACAAACTTTGAACAAGAGCAGGGAGAACATGGACTATATGCCCATGAACTCAAAAAACAACACCTGTTCTGGGTTTCAGTTTGTTCCTAAAATTCACCATAGAAGTATTGTGCTTTGATTAATTTTGTATAAAAGGCAGACGTGGATGTTTATGCCTGTTTAAAATGTGTATTGATAAAATGTCATCTTTTAGGTCAGGAAGGGTTTATTGCAGGTTTGCTCACCTTGTATCATTTTCATGTTATTTTAACTGTCTGCAAGATATTTTATGAGATTTACATCCAGACAATACAAATAAAGCATCTGTGACAGATCAGAGCTTCATATGTGAGAGAAAAGTGCCAGACAGGACAGAACAACAACAAAAGATTTATAGGTTTTTGTTTGAAGTTTACATGCATCAGTATGTTTTTATTTATTTTTGATATTCTATCATCCACACAGCATCAAAACTATACTTACAGACAAAAATATATACATACACTCAAATATTTTCATAAATGGTGCTGAGGATTTTATAGTGCCTTTTAACTTTTTAAGAACAATTCCTATTTACAACTTATTAGTGATCTTTTTATAACTGTTCTTTTCTTTTAAGAAGAATAAAAAGGATTGCTTTGACCGCACTTGTTGCAATGAACAGTTCTCAAAACAATGGGGCGAAGCTTTAAGGAGAACTGTGGGCTTAAAATTAGAAATGTTTTTAAATGTTCAGGAACAACCAGGAGCCACAGAGGCTTGAGATCACTATACTAACCATCACACATGGGGCTGTTTTGTTGCCCGTGATTTTGATACATTAGACAACGTGAATGAAATAATGAAGAAGGAGGACTACCTCCAAATTCTTCAACATGACCTCAAATCAACAGCTAGATGGTTGAAAATGGGACTCGGTTGAATGTTCCAACAGGACAAAGATCCCAAACGCGCATAACTGTTTTTGGATTGGCTAAAATTACGATTCTCTCATTAACAACCAAAAACTTACCTTTAAAAATATAATTAATCATCTAAAATATTTGCTTTATGAAACGGTTGCACAGTAGCCTAACTTTTTTAAAGCTAATGGAGGCCTTCAGGCTTCAATTCACAAAATATCAGCTTGCAGTTTTTAAGCATTTATGAGATGTTAAATTCCTTGTAAACATACTAAATTGAAAAAGACAGAAGAGTGGAAGATTTTCTAAGTGGAAATGAGAAGCATGTCATTTCTATAAAGTGAGCAGAGATGAGAAGCAGCTTTTTACAGATGAAGCTCATATCGCATGTGAGAGCCATTCCAGATCTTGTGATTTGTTTGTAACACTTAATTAAAGCGATAGGAGCAGGGTTCGTTTTTCTTCTGCGCTTTGCCAAGCCACTGCTTTACACACAGGCTGATGAAATATAATTGGCACCGTCATTTTGTGGCCCGGCAACAAATGGCTACTTGAAGAACTCCCCCTCACTTTCAGGCCGCCCGTCACCTCGAGCACGGCCTATTGCTCCCGGTCTTTATGCCTTTTAATCATTCACTTCATTGCAACGATAGAAGGGCTGACATTGGGAGAATCTTTTATTGCCACTTTGTGAATGTCATTGAGTAGTATTGTAATGGATGTCATATGGCAGGATGGAGGACAGGCTGAATAGGTCTGGCTGAAAAGGACAGTAATATGTTTCTTTCCCTGTCTAGAAGCTGAGTTATAGTGTGCACCAGTCTACCTCACAGTTGACTTTAGGTTTGAGATCATCATTTTTGACACAGCTTAACAATCTGATCATGACTGTAATGAACTGATTACAGTGATGTGAGTAATAGTTTCATCAGATCCAGACAATTAAGTATTTATATTCATCTCTGTGTGAGTACGTGAGTGTCTAACTATGACTTACTGTGTTGGTATCGCATCTTGGTTTCCAACATCTCCATCTAACACAGAAATATAATAAAGCCTGATCCTATCGTGAGTTGAGTGCTTATTCATTCAAATAATAAAAATAGTGTTTTTCTGTTGTGTATTCTGCCTCTTTGCTTTCAAACAGAATAACTCCAGAACTCACATTCTAATTATAGTTGGAGAATCGAAACTACAGGCATTTAGTACTAAATAAAGCTCGTCTATTCTGGTTGTCCTCATGTTCATACATGTTTCAAATATCTAATCACACAATCAAATGGCAATAGCACGTCTGATACTGGCACTAAAGTTCGGCAGAGACTGGTGATCTGGAGGGTGTTCAAGGGTCGACATGCTGCCATTACCTTGGTTGTAACACAGCAGACCATGCCAGGTGCCAACGCTATGAGTTAAAACAAGAAACTAACGCTAAAATTAGTAGCAGCTTGCCACAGTTGGAAAATGAGTAGAAGGTTCCTAATATGATAAGACCTGATTTCTGCTGTGACATTTAAATGGTGTTACGACCCCTTCTGCTAGGCGACAGGAGGGGAGTAACATACACAAGCCCCCACGCGAAAACTGAGTAAAATGAAAGGTTTTATTTCAAACTTTAAACAGAAAACCGACAGGGCTGTTCAACAGACCACTGGGCAAACAATTAATACATAAAGAAAAAACAGTCAAGAGTAAAAGCTAAGGGTTGACTAAGGCAAGCTGGCGGCACAAAGCTCTAATAAAACTAAGTTTGGCAGTATACCGAGTTTAACACAAAATGCAACACTGCGAACAGGTTTGGCAAACAAAGTTTAAAAGCGAGGCAGATGAGGAGGACACTGCATGTTCACTTCTAAGCAGCAGTCCCCATAGTGTGAAGGATCTTCAGCCTTTTATACCCACAGGTGCACACAGTCAGCCAGTCATTTTCTCTTTAGTGTCATGGGATCTCCTGCGTGGTCTGGCACACTGCAATCTGCATAGAAGAGGGCCGGCACAGGTCTCCAAGTAACCAGTCATCCACGAGTCATAGCACACTTGGATTTGCATGAACCAAAAAAGGCCGTCTCACTCCCTCCAAGGCCCAGGGCTGTAACATATGGTGTTCTCAGAATTTCAGCAACATGAAAGCATGGATCCATCCTGGCTTCTATCAATGGTTTTTGATTTCGGTGTTGATGGCACGCTATACAGTGATCTTTCAACAATACCACCTGTGTTACCCCACTGTGTTGTTTCAAAACGGCTGCCTATCTGAATGGATGTCAATCCTTTTATGATCACGCTGGGCCCATCTTGTGATAGCTCTTTCCTGCAGGCTAACCCACCATGTCACAAAATTCATATCATCTGCTTTTTTTAACAAGAAAATATTTTCACTGAACTTACATGACCTCCAGAATCACCAAATTTAAATCCAATAGACTCACTCTGTGGTGGAACAGGAGATTCACATCATGAACCCACTAAACATTGGATGTTGGATAGACGTACAGATGTACAGTTCCATGACCAATTCTGGGCATCTATACAACGTCCAAATCAGATCCACAATTTGGACGTCCAGCTGTGACCTTGGAGGTGTTCAACATTTCAAATCTGGACTGGGTATTTTTTTGGACAAGTCCAGGAAATTTACATGATTAATACATGTAATGTTTTTTTTATATGAACACTATTGTGATCAATATGATACATATAAATATGGATTGTGTATTTATCTTTACTATGTGCAGGGCAATTTATTTACTTAGTACAGTGGATATTTTTTTTGGGGGGGGGGGGTACTTACTTAGTACTTAGTTCCTCCTACGCCGAGCGGCGCATCGGGCAGCTAGTGATCTCCATCGATGTCGGTCAGCAGCGACTGCTTCAGCTTCGTCCCAGGCAATGTCGACAGTTCTCAGGTCGTCCATAAATGTTCGACGCCATGTGGTCTTTGGTCGGCCTTGCTTTCGCTTGCCAGTTCGTGGACGCCATGTCATGGCAATCTTAGCTGGGCGATGAGGGGGTAGGCGTAAAATATGTCCCGCAAAGCGAAAGCGTCTTTCTGCAACAACATCGGCTAATGGGCGGGTGCCTGCTCTTCGTAGGACCTCCTCATTTGTTATTCGGTCCCGGTAGGAAATTCTCAGGATTCGCCGCAAGCCACGTTGTTGAAGCACGTTCAGGTGTTGAATAGTTGCACTTGTTGAGCGCCAGGTTTCACTAGCGTAAAGTGCAGTAGGGAAGACGATAGAGTTCAATAGTCTGATCTCGACCCTTACATTCAGGGAGGTCGAGTTCCAAATAGGTTGGAGACGTCGCAGGACACCAACTGCCTTCCCTACTCTGGCGTCGACATCCCGATCAGAGACCCCGTCATTCGAGATGATGCTGCCAAGATATGTAAAATTCTCCACCTCTTCAGCACGTTGTTGGTTGATCATGACAGGAATGCGGGCACGTGCATAGCCAACTCGGAGTACCTTGGTTTTTTTGGCGCTGATTCTTAATCCAACTTTCGTTGCCTCCCTCTGCAGGGCCACGGTCAACCTTTGGAGGTCTTCCTGAGTCGAGCCCAGCAGGGAGATGTCATCTGCGAAGTCCAAGTCAGTGAGATTACGCGCTTCGTGCCAGGGCACACCGATGGCAGCTTGGTCAACTGATCGTCGCATGATGAAGTCAATTACCAACAGGAAGAGGAAAGGGGATAGCACGCATCCTTGTCGGACGCCAGTATTGATCTTGAAGAAGGCTGTGCAGCCGTCATCCGTCCGGAAGCAGCAACGGGAGTTGGAGTAGAGACAACGAAAGGCATCTACAAACTGCTGAGGGACTCCATAGTGGCGTAGGATAGCCCATAGAGTCGGCCGGTGGACGCTGTCAAAAGCCTTCTCGAAGTCAATGAAATTAATAGAAATCTTCTTTTGGTATTCCAATGTTTGTTCAATGATCATGCGGAGGGTGAAGATTTGCTCGACGCATGACCGGCCACTCCGAAACCCAGCCTGCTCTTCTCGCAATCGTTCGTTCACAGCGTATCGTAGCCGATTCAAAAGAGCGAGGCAAAACACTTTCCCGGGTACCGACAGCAACGTGATGCCCCGCCAGTTGTTACAGTCACCCAAATCACCTTTTTTTGGAAGTTTGATAATGGTGCCTTTTGTCCAATCATCGGCTACATGTGATGTTGACCAGCAGGCGTTTAGGAGTCTTGTAAGGGCGGCTTACAAGGGGGGGGGGGGGGGGGGGTATTTTACATTTTCCTGTTCATTTTTGACTGCTTTATTTATTTTAGTTAATCAACTCATTTGTTTGTAACCTGTTTAAAAATGTAATTTATTAGAATGTGTTGAAATATTAAAAAGGTCGAAATCCACCAACACTAGACGTTCAGCAGATGACCAAAAAAAAAGCCTGGCTTTACAAAACAGCCCATTCAGTGGACCAAAATTGGAAGTCCAAAAATGACTTATAAATGTCACTTTTTGCAGCAGGAATGGGCGGCTGACAAATCTGCAGCAAGTACAGGATGGTATGATTTAAATATGGACAAAAACCTCAAAGGAATATTTCCATTCCTCCATTACTTCAGGAGTCTGTGTCAAGAAGAATTTGGGTGGTTCTCATAGATAGACAGACAGAGTAGCAGCACATTTAGCAAAATTAAAAATTGTAATTTAGTTAAGTAAATGTAGTAAAAATGTTTTATACGAGAATCAACTTCAAAAATGAGAGGGCTTTGGAAATATGGAAAACACTGTGCATTTTCACATCCTCTGATAAGTGTATCTCAAAATTTTGGGAGCTTTTCCACTACACTGTGCAAAAGTAGGGCTATCGTTTACCCAGGATGTTCAAACTTACACACTACCCTGTCCATTCAAATGTAATCCCAATAGGTCAAGTCATGCATTGCAGTGGGAACTGTTGCTAATCAAGTAAAGGCTTCTTTGTAGCTATGTGTCAGGCCCGTGTGTGAATTGACTGTTGGCAGTAGCGGTTTTAGATACAGGCGACACGGGCGGTTTCCCGGGGCGGCATCGTGGTGGGGGGCGGCATCACGGGCATCGGCAAAAAAAAACAATTATTGATTTTCCAATGCCTGACTAAAGCTGGCAAGGAAACAAAAAAAATTGTCTGCACTTTGTGGAAAATTGTTTATTTTAGCATTTTAGCATTGGTAGATTTTTTTTTTTTTTCAGCCAGCGCATACTGGGAATGGTACAGGCACCGATCGGTTTTCTATCGCCCATTTGCTGGGAGTAAGGGCGCCCTCCGTTTGCGAGGTGCGCCTGCTGCTTGCGGCGCAGAGAGGAGAGGGCGGGGCGGCGGGGGATTCTCTGGCTGGCTGGAGCAGCATCTAATAATCAACTCACAAAATAAAACAAAATAAAAACAAACCAACAAACACAAAAACACCAGACATCATGATACAGACTTATAATTTGCACCAATGTTTTTTCGAAATTCTGTACACGAAAAGTGAGCACGAGAGCCCTCGGTGCGCCTGCTCGCTGCTGAAGTCAAAGTAAACGTTATTGTCATTTCCGTTACAGTCCAGCATATAGAGACGAGACGACGAGGCTCCAGTTACAGCAGTGCAAGTAAACAAACAATATTTATAAGAAGAGTAAGAAAATAAATAGACACTTTAGGACTCGGGGTAAAGGATCAATAACAATTTAAAATTTACAGTTTGATGATTTAAAGTCTCACACAAGCCGTCGAAAGCGGAGGGGCCTGCTTCCAAATAGAGCACATTTCATTTATAATGTTGTAAATCCAAGCCCATTATGTATTCATGATTTGAATCCTGGGTTGTGTGAAATCTCAGAAATACACCTTAGACAAAGTGAATCTGTGAACTAAGGTGTAGGTCTAGTAGGTTAAGTTGTGGTGATCCTTGAGTTGGGGGATTTGTGTTCATACTGGAGTGCAAAATTAAAACCAATGGAAGATGGACAAGAAAAGTTCAAAGCCATCAGGTCCTCAGTTTAGAAAAAAGAAAAAAGAAGAGGAGGAGAAATGAGCAAAAGATGCAGGTAAGCAGATGTGTCATTGGATAATGGCAGCTCATCCTGAAACAATCAGAATCAGAATATTATGTGAGTTACAGTTGCTCCAAGAAGAAATGGTAAAAATAGCAACAGTAACAGACTAAACTCCAAAGGAGGGACATGGGAAGATGGGGTAAGAGAGACAAACAACCATTCACGCTCACATTCACAACTATGGGAATTTAACCTGACTCCACTAGACATCATAGTGGCATGGTGGTTAGCACTATTGCTAAGGCAGCACACTATAAGCTAATTGAGGCAAAATATAACAGTCAAGCAAAGAAGCAGGTGTCCCATGAAACATGTTACAAGGAAAAGCCTAAAATGCCTTCAATACAGAAACTGGCAAAGAGTGAAGGGCAGACACAGACTAAATATCCGAATATCCAAGATGGCGCCGCGTATGGATGCCCTGGTGCTTCAGTGCGTTACTTTTGTCTTGTTTTTGTGCATTTCTTCTGTGTCTGGGCACTCCTCTGGATATTCTTACACCAGAGAAGAGCTCCTTAACTGCAGGACTACAACGCCTGTGGATTTATTTCCAATATTTGTCGCATCTGCGGCAGATTTACTGCTGACTCTGATCAGGAAAGTGAGACGTCGAAAGAGAGGTAAGCGAGCCGGCGTACTCGTGCGTTTGAGGAAACGCGGACTGAGAACGGCCCTTCCTGGGATCTTCCTTTCTAATGTACGCTCACTCTGGAATAAGATAGACGAACTGGCCCTGATGAGAAGCATGAACAGAGACTTTGCCTCCTCCTGTGTCTTATGTTTTACGGAGTCGTGGCTCAGTGAGGACATCCCGGACTGCGCGCTCAAGCTGGAGGGCTTTCATCTGCTGCGCGCGGACCGGCAGGCCGCTCTCTCCGGTAAAACCAAAGGTGGAGGTGTCTGCTTCTACATCAATAGTGGCTGGTGCACAGATGTAACAGTGATTGCTCAGCACTGCTCTCCCTCTCTGGAATATCTTTTTATTCACTGCAAACCGTTTTATTCTCCGCGGGAGTTTGCTTCATTCATCCTGGCCGCTGTTTACATCCCGCCAGACGCGGATGCGCGAGCAGCTCAGTGCGCACTCGCAGAGCAGATTCTCCACACGGAGCGGACATACCCGGACTCTCTCATCATTGCTCTTGGGGACTTTAACAAAGCCAATCTGAGCCATGAGCTTCCGAAATACAAGCAGTATATTAAATGCCCGACCAGAGAGGAGAGGACATTGGACCACTGCTACAGCACGATCAGCGGGGCCTATCGCGCGGTGCCGCGCGCTTCACTCGGACTTTCTGATCACGTCATGATCCACCTAATCCCCGCGTACAGACAGAGGCTGAAGCTCTCCAAACCTGTCGTGAGGACTAAAAAACTGTGGAGCAACGAGGCTGTGGAGGAGCTTCGCACGTGTTTGGAGTCTACAGACTGGGACACAATGAAGGCTGCTTCTAACAGCTTGGACGAGTTTACGGACACTGTCACCTCCTATATCCACTTCTGTGAGGACAGCATTGTGCCATCACGCACCAGGGTGAGTTATAACAATGACAAACCCTGGTTTACCCCTAAACTCAAAAAGCTGTGGCTGGAAAAGAGTAAGGCGTTCAGAAGCGGAGACAGGGACTGCTACAGAGAGGCCAAGTACAGGTTCACTAAGGAAGTGGACATTGCTAAACATCAGCACTCTGAGAAGATGCAGCAGCAGATCTCAGAGAATGACTCGGCCTCTGTGTGGAAAGGTTTTAGGAATATTACAAACTACAAGCCTAAAACCCCCCCACTCCACTGATGACTTGCTCTTGGCCAACACCCTCAACGACTTCTACTGTCGTTTTGACGAGCCATCAGGCAGCCTTCACACCTCCAACGACCCCAACAATAGAGGCACTTTGGACACTCATTCCCCCACCTCTCCCCCCTCCATAGAGCCATCACCACCTTCAAACTGTTCACCTACAACACCCCCCTCCTCACCCCACACAAAAGAGGATTTCACACCACCTCCTCCGACCACAACTCTTCATATTCATGAAGCAGATGTGAGGAAGCAGTTTAAGAATCTGAATGCTCGGAAAGCTCCCGGCCCAGACGGTGTGTCTCCTGCCACCCTCAAACACTGTGCAAACGAGCTGGCCCCAGTGTTTTCTGGCATCTTCAACTCCTCACTGCAGGCATGTCATGTGCCTGCCTGCTTCAAGTCCTCTACCATAATCCCTGTCCCCAAGAAACCTAGGATCACTGGACTAAATGACTACAGACCCGTGGCTCTGACATCTGTGGTCATGAAGTCATTTGAGCGCCTAGTTCTCTCCCATCTCAAGACCCTCACGGCCCCCCTCCTGGACCCCCTGCAGTTTGCATATAGAGCCAACAGGTCTGTAGACGACGCCATCAACATGGCCCTACACTTCATCCTGCAGCATCTGGACTCCCCAGGAACCTACGCCAGGATCCTGTTTGTGGACTTCAGCTCTGCCTTCAACACCATCCTTCCAGACCATCTCCGAGGCAAGCTTTCCCAGATGAATGTGCCTGATCCCATCTGCCGGTGGATCACTGACTTCCTGACGGACAGGAAGCAGCACGTGAGGCTGGGGAAGAATGTCTCGGACTCCCGGACCATCAGCACCGGCTCCCCTCAGGGCTGTGTTCTTTCTCCTCTGCTCTTCTCCCTGTACACCAACTGCTGCACCTCCACCCACCAGTCTGTCAAGCTAATCAAGTTCGCAGATGACACCACCGTCATTGGGCTCATCTCTGACGGGGATGAGTCTGCCTACAGGAGGGAGGTTGAACGTCTGGTGTCCTGGTGCAGCCACAACAACCTGGTGCTGAATGCCCAGAAGACAGTGGAGATTATTGTGGACTTCAGGAAGCACACAGCCCCACTCCCCCCATCATCCTGACTGACACCCCCATCACCTCTGTGGACTCATTCCGCTTCCTGGGTACCACCATCACCCAGGACCTGAAGTGGGAGCCCACCATCACCTCCGTCATCAAGAAAGCCCAGCAGAGGATGTACTTCCTGAGGCAGCTGAAGAAATTCAACCTGCCAACATGGACGATGATGCAATTCTACACTGCAATCATCGAGTCCATCCTCACCTCCTCCATCACCGTGTGGTACGCTGGAGCCACTATCAGGGACAAACAGAGACTGCAGCGTGTTGTGCGCTCTGCTGAGAAGGTGATTGGCTGCAGACTCCCATCTCTGCAGGACCTGTACACCTCCAGGACACTGCGGCGTGCAGCCCGGATCTCAGCTGACCCTTCTCACCCTGGACACAGTCTGTTTGACCTGCTCCCCTCAGGCAGGAGGCTCCGGTCCATTCGCACCAGAACCTCTCGCCACAAGAACAGTTTCTTCCCCTCTGCTGTTGGACACATGAACAATAACCACATGACTGTCCCCGCCACTAACACATGACCCTACGCTGTGTCACTGCATCATTTCATGTCTGGCACTGATCACCACCTGCACTCATGTATATATCTTTCTACGTAGCACTCTTAATTCTTATTCTCATGTATATATCTCATGTATATCTCATGCACATATCTTTCTTTCTACATAGCACTTTAATTCTTATTGTTTGCACTGAAGCACCGCAGCAAATTCCTAATGTTGTAAACCTCAACATCTGGCAATAAACCCATTCTGATTCTGATTCTGATTCTGATAAATACACTGGAGGGAGGCGGATAATAAGACACAGGTGACACAAATCAGGGTGTTGCAGGCAGTCACAGCGGAGGGAAACACACAAGGGCATGATGTGACAACTGGAAAGACAAGGGAGCTGAATATGTCAAAATAAAATGGGAAACATGTCAAGCAAAGCATGGAAACAAGGAAAATATCAAGAAGAGTGTGTGAGATGATGTGTGACAGGCCATTTATCATAACTGAATGCAACTTTTTTATGATAAAATGGAAAATGATGATACTTTTTAAAAATTTGGGCTCAAATACACAGTTCTGTGATAAGCTTTTTAAAGCCCTCCTTCAGTATATAGACGATGAAGAAAATCTTCCTATGAACCAGCTTTTCTTAATTAAAATGAGCTTTAAACTCACATTCCTGACATGTGTCAAATCTTGGATATGAGGAGACTTCAAAGCTTCCTCCCTGCTGTTTCTTGACATTTGTGATGTCCAAGGTAGGTCAGATGAAGTGTAGTGGGAAAAAAAGCACAGCGACTCTAGTTCTTGTTACAAGGGTAGTCTAATTAACATTTTAATTAACACGAAATATTCTTAACTCAGGGCCATCCTTGGAGCCATGTCTGGGAAAGATTCATTACATTCAGTGTTAGTCTCTCTACCGCTGCCCTGTGACATTTTACTTTGACAAATGTCATCTTCAGGAAGAATAAAGAGATTTCAATGGATTACCCTCCCCGGTGTGCAAGCCAAAATGTTTTAGTTACAGTGGAGAGCATGTAGTTTTCGCAGCAGGCAGACTGAGTTGACATTTAAAAATAAACCCAGATGTTTGAAAATTGAAGTCATTTTGAATATGGATTTCAAACCATTCATTATGAAACAAACATGATGTGGAAGTACTTGATGTGGAGCTTGACATGAGACACAACTTTACATGTCCAGTGGCTCAAAATAAATGGACTTCTAAGAGAAAAAAACGTAACTCTGAGACGGGATTGTTTTTCGTTTTATAGGTATTATTCACATGCAAGAAACTATCCCTGCATACTTGTTAAATATGTGCATTGAATTATTGAATGAAAGTATTTTTGGAACTGAGTACAATAACCTCTGTTTTATCTCAGTTTATTAGAAAGAAATTAGAGGTCATCCAGGCCTTTAGGTCTAATACTAATACTGTTTCTGTGCTGTGAGTTCCGAATCATCTCCAGATCAGCCAGTCAACTACTCTTTGAAGATTTTTTTTTAGAAAAATGGGTGTTTGGACATTGGCCTATAATTAGCTAAGAAAGCTGGGCCAAACAATGGCTCTTTAAGTAATGATTTAATTAGTGCCACCTTGAAGGTCTGTGCTATGCCATTAATAGAGATACATTGATTATATATAAATGGTAAATGGCCTGTATTTGTATAGTGCTTAAGACTGCATTAATTAATGGTAGGATTTGTTTGAGCAGTCTTGTAGGAATCAGCTCGTTGACTGTTTGGACACAGTGGTTACTGAAGTTAACTCAGAAATGTAATGATATGTCTGTGAAATGGAGTGAATAATTTTGTGCTTCAGCTTGGGGAGGAAAATTCTAGTATTTTATTAGTCTGTTTACTTTGCACTAATTAGCAGGTATCTTTCTAATTCAATTAATCGGCTTGATTTCTTGCAGTGGACACCGTGCACCATGTAAAAACCACCATTTATGCTCCACCACACATCAGTTCCTCACAGACTCATTGCAGCGCTATGAGACCTACGTGTTTCCAGCTTAATTACTTCAGCAGAAAATGTAGCCTGTATATATGTGATCTGCACAGGGCATGCTCTACAAACTACTTCTCACAGCTTGACGTATGATTCTAAATCCAAAAGTCCTCAACATTTGCTGTAATTATCATTAAAGCCACAGTTCACTCATAAACATAAAATGTTCATGCTACCAATCTCGCCCCATAGTAATACTGGGGCTTTGAGACACCAGCTCAGTGAATCGCTAAATGAACATTTGTTTTATCTACAACCTGCCAGCTACCTAATGACTTAATTATTAATGTTTAATAAATCTTTAATTGCAGCCTCAGGTGGTTAATGCATCCACATAAGCCTCCTCACTCAGGTACCTGTACCAGGTTAGGGAACCAGGTTTACTGCATTACGACAGATAACCAGTTGCATATTTAGGCCAACAGGCAGTTTTCAGTACTCCTCACACCCCGACTTTGAACAAGGGGAGAAAACCCACACTGACACAGTGAGCTCATAGAATCAAACCCAGTATCCTCTTCTTGGTTTTATCTTCACTGAGCACCTTATAAACTTTACTTCCAGTCCTCATCATTGCTACCTTCTTGGTTTCTCAGACACAAACTCGTATACTCACCTAAAACCTTACATTCATATGACCAGTATTATCTGGGGAGCTCTAGTGAGCTGTAATAACTGTGGAGGTCACACTTATTGAAAATTCTTCTACCGTGACCTACACTGGTTTTGTTATCATTTTGATAGGAATTCTTCTTAATTGTAACCATCTCGTGAGAGAAGCCCCAATTTAACATTGTTTAAGTTTGAGGATTGTTTTAACTGAAACAGTGTTCATACATAGGAGGTCAGAGACCGTTTGACAAGTGGGAGGTGAAATTTAAATTGCATGTCTTTTGTCCTGTCTTCTTTCTCTCTCCCCAACTGGTCATGGCAGATGGCCCCGCCCCTCCCTGAGGCTGGTTCTGTCGGAGGTTTCTTCCTGTTAAAAGGGAGTTTTTCCTTCCCACTGTCGCCAAAGTGTTTACTCATAGGGGGTCATATGATTGTTGGGTTTTTCTCTGTATGTATTATTGTAGGGTGTACCTTACAATATAAAGTGCCTTGAGGCGACTGTTGCTGTGATTTGGTGCTGTATAAATAAAACTGAATTGAATTGAAAGACAAGATACATATACGCTGGGAGGTCTAACGCACACAGCTGCAACTAATTAGGAAGTAAAGCAAATAAAGCCTCAGCTTCTAGGACCTGAAGAAGCTTCTTAGATGAGAGGTGAAACATCTTAACAAAACATAAAGAAGTCCAGTCGCTTTCTTTCAAAGCTCCTTAGACTACAATGACCTGGATGACTAAGAACCTACAGAGACACAGGAAAATAATACTACACTAAAAAGAAAAAGTACTAAAGGACTCGCACAACCCAAAAATCAATAATGAATCTACCAAAACAAACCATATTGTCACTGACTCATGGACCCTAATAGCTGTCCATCATCAGGAAAAGCAAAATAACTGATTTTCTTCTGATGTGTTACACTGTGCTAGATTGATGACAAAAATGTTTTCTTTCTATTCTTGCTTAGGATGAGTGCTACATCTCTGAAGTGACAACTTCAGTCTGTTTCCTCCATCTAGAAGTCAGTGAGTTTTTCGACCAAGCGCTAGACGGTTTCATATTTTGCTCTACAATATAAATATGTTGGCTATTAAGCAGCTGTTCCCATAGATGTTGTTTACTGACATGTGGATAAATGCGACTACAGAAGTTGCCAGAGACATTCATCATCTCCCCTCAAAGCAAACAAAAGAAGTTTAGTTGTTGTGTCAACGTGATCATACAACTGTGGCTTAGTTTGTTAATAGCCTAACGGTTGCATTTTACTTTACAAAATGACAAAAATAAGAACACCTCAAACACATTTGCTACAAACTACATTATAGTTTGTAACAAACTAATGTTACATACAAGAAAACTGCTTATAAATGAAATAGGTTGAAAGGGGGAAAAAACTTGACTTTAATAGAAGATTCTCTTTAGTGTTGCCTCACTGCTTATCTCCCCAGATGTGATACAAAATTAAATAACAGGACTCTCCTGGCACACGCTCTAGCACTACAAAGTCAGCTTTTACCACAATCTTTATGCTCAGCATTATAATTCTTGGTCTTTATTTAAGATTTATGTGTACATGTTTTTTTTTGTTGTCTCCATTGTTATTAATGTTTAGTGAGGAGGAAGCAGTGAAGACATTCTCTGTAACTCAGTGCAGAGAAACTATGACCCCAGCTCTGCATCATTTAATGCATTGTTGGAGTAACACTGCTGAGCCAGCTGAGCTGAATGAACACATCTGTGTTATATAAACAATGGTGTGTGGATACAAGCAGTCTAAAAATTTGTTCTATTATTATGAATGTAAAAGTAACCAGTTTCTTACAAAAAAGAGCCAAGTTCACTGGAAACAGTTCAAACCTGAGCTTAAATGGTGGATCAACTCACCCGTTGGTTAAGGAGGTTCCTTTTTTGTTGCAGTTGTTGTTGTTACCATCTCAGTGCTTTTAAAGCAGATGTCTACATAGTAGCAATTTATCAATCACCGTGTAGGCCTTCCATAAAGCAAAGCTTGCTTTACCCTCCTTTTTGGTGAATGGGCACCATAATTTACAAAATAGGTGTTGTGTTGTATTGGATAAGACTTGAAACTAGAGACTATAAACTCATCAGGAAAGTGTTTACTGAGGTCATAGAGCAAGGAGTAGGCACATAGACTGCTACACAGCTGGATGCTAAGTACAGGACCCCCCACCCACACTCCCTGCAGGCCAGTAGAACGAATCCAGAATTAATGCAGGCTGTGCTTTTCAAAGCTACAACCATCTTTTATTCAGTATTTTAACATATGGGAATAAGAACATGCTGGCAAAGCATACAGTGCATTGTATTTTATTACTGTTTTTGACTTTTATCCACAACCCCTAGAGTCATCTGTTTAAAGTCAATATAGACACATATGCCACAAATATTAATACAGTGAATGCAGACATACATCACAAAAAGAAAAGGGAATAAAGACCAGGAGAGAATGACGCTGAAGAATTTACAGAAAAATAAAACCGAGGCCACAGTGCCTGCCGACTGTATTCTCTGTATGTCTGAGCCACACTATAGAATGGAGGTAACTATTTCCATTGCCTTTTCTCCTTAGGATATACACTGAGACTTTCCATTTGCAGCTAATCGTTTTGATTCAAACATGAATGAATAGTACGAAAACCCGATCAGCAAGAATTGATCATATATGAGGCAAGAGTGCAGGAAAGAGATGAAAGTGGCAAGTAATACTCCAACTAAACAGTGCTGTCATTATTGATTAGCCCACAGCTTTCTTACCAGTCTTTAATCTGTAGCATTATACAAATAATGCTACAGATTAAAGAATGCCGGTAGTAAGATCTCCTAGAGACGGAATTAATGTCTAAATATTATGCACATAGTGTTTGTGATCAATTTTAGAAGCTATGGTAATGATGGAGGTGTCAGGCGCGGAGCTCTGAATGGAAGCAGTGTGTTTATTTACAGTGAAACAAGGGTTGACAATAGTTCAAATGTGCAAATAGTGGTTAGTCATGTCCTCCTTCCCATGCTCAGACTGTGCGTGGTAGTGAGTATCTGTTCCTCCTCCAAGTGTCTTCTCATGCTCGTGAATCTCCTCTGTCCCAATTCCTAGTCGCACACAGACAGCAAACGGTAAATCACTTGATAGAGCTGACAACACTTTGCAACGCGAATGGCTTGTAAACACTACCAGGCTTAGTCCCAATACTCCAGCGCTCTCTGTCGCTCAGCCACACCATTAAATTGTCCAGCCTAAGATGGCGGATGATTGGCAGCAGAAGATGGCGGATGATTGGCAGCAGCTGGTGATGAATTGGTCTTAGGTGAGGCAGCTCAGAGCAGGAGAGGGGATTCTGGGAAGATGGCGGAATGAGCGGTTCAACTTGAGTGGGCTCCGAGGCTTATCCTAAAAAGAACCTCTTTTATGTCTAGACCACAGTCAAGTAAACCGGAATTAGAGGCAGACTAGTTATACTTGATCTCTAGAACTCAAAAACCTCCTCCCTGTGTTTCTCTCCGTCATTCTCGGCCACCTTCTCCGAAGCGTCGAAATGGCCAACATTAACAAAGATCATGGCTACCACCTAGCGGCTCTTCGCCAGGCGTGCGACGAAGAAGATATTGAATGGATGGAGCAGCAGCACGACTTATCACAAGACAGACCGCAAGTTGATCGTCACCACACACCGGCTAAAAGTCCAAATCCTAAAAAAAATCGAAGGCTAACGAATCGCAGAAGCAAAACAAAGTTTCAAACACAGTTCTCCTCAATGCTATCCAAAAACTGGTATGTAAATTCGACACCCAAATGAACATTTAAAGAGTTATAAATTCTAACTGCAAGAAAACACAGACGCTGTAAGAAAAGTAAAGGAGTCCGTCGATGATAATATGGAAGCTGTTAAATCTGTGGTGGAAGATGTGAAACGTATTAAAATGCAGATGGCTACGCTGAAAAAAGAGAACGAGGCTCTACGAGAAATGTGTCTGGAGCACGCAAGATATAAGCGGAGATGGTCTTTGCTGCTAACTGGCGTTTCCAAAAAGGAGGGGGAGAACACAAGAGAAGAAATAATCAGAATTCTGACCAAGACAGTTCCTGCGAATGCCGAGCAGCTATGCAACACCGTGGATATAGTGCATTGGCTGGGTCAGAAGGGACGAGTCGGCGACAAACCTAGGCTGATCGTCACAAAGTTTCCCATGAGAACTGTTTGAGACCTAATGTGGAAGATGTCCAAGGAGGTGAAGTTCTGCAAAGAGATGAAGATTTGGTTTAGAGAAGACTGCAAGGAAGACAGAGAAGCCCGCAAACGTCTGTGGCCGAGGGTGGAGGAGGCAAGAAGCAGATGGCTCAAAGCTTTCCTGACTATAATGACTATAATGAAATGATTTAAAGGCTTCTCTCTGCATTTTCGTGTGCTTACAAAGAGAAAAACAAAGACAATATTTTTAGATGTCATGGTGAAATTATTGGAACATTAACCGTTTCTCTAAGAGATGCATGTTGGTACTGACAAAATGCCTCTGACAAACAAAACAAATCCTCCCCATAATATCAAAATATACTGAGTGATATAGAAAAATATCAAAACATTATCAGAGTAAAAACAAAAAATATTCCACTGCAAGAAAGTGATTGGATTGATGGGCAAACTTGTTGCCCAGTCCAGGCTAATTCATTCACTGCTTACTTAAGTAGCCTAGCTCGTATCTCTGCAATACGTGGAGCCAACATCTGTGTTGCAGACAGCTGCTTGTATGAAGACATACATGTTGTGGAGCGTTTGATTATAAACATTTCCAAATATAAAGTGAGCCTTGAAAAGCTCATCAAAAAGCTCCAAGTAAACTGGTTGACTTGCCTGCTTGTCTAGAACTCCTCTTTGTTCCAACAGGTAGATAGGGTTGCATAGTGGAGCTGATGGCATGTTCCTGGATGCTTGTTCCACTCTGAGTATGAAAAAAATGAAAATATGTTGAATTACAAAATTTCTATTCAAACGCAATTGGTACAGGCTTTCCCCATCAAAGTTCAAATCTATATTTTAACCAACATCCCCCGCCCCAAACAAAAGAATACATGGCAACAACAGCAATAAAATGGGTGTCGCATATTAAAAAAAAACAAAAACAAAAAAAACAATGCAACTAAAAGAATGCCATTACTTTAAAGCCACTGTGCTTTACAGGTAGGAGTGAGTTTAAAAAATTGATTTCTCCAATTCAAATCAATTTTAGTTTGAATAAAGCAATATCGATTAATTAAATCCTGAATCGATCTTTAAATGTAAATGCATTTGAAAGAAACCCCAGAATCTCAGGTTAAATCTTATGGAACTATTTCAACAACTGCCAAACAGCTAAAAGTGCAAATGAGAGCATGTAAACAGATTCCGCACAAAGGCAAGGCAAGTTTATTTATATAGCACAATTCAACAACAAGGTGATTCAAAGTGCTTTACAGAGACATTAAAAAACAAAAACAATAAAAAGCATGATTTGTTGTTGATGAATTGCTTTTGTTTAGCTGGAGAAAATTGTGGCACAACCAGTCATTAATTTCCTCACTGCATTTACCAAGAGCCTGTACAGGGCCTTGGTCTCCTGGTGACATTGTGATATATATCTGTGTGTCATCTGCATAGCTGTGATAGTTTATTTTGTTGTTCTTTATAATCTGTGCCAGTGGGAGCATGTAAATGTTAAACAGAAGGGGTCCCAAGATGGAATCTTGGGGAACTCCACATGTGATACTTGTCTGCTCAGATGTGACGTTACCTATTGTTACACCCCGGCCTAGGCAACCGGCATGCAACACAGGAAAAATAAAAATAAGGGAAAAAAAAACAAAACAACCACTACGGTTTTCCAAAAAACATATCCCAAAACGAAAGTATCGACAGCTATTTACATCAAAACAACAAACTATTTACAACCGGGGGGGGGGGGAGATCGCGACCATGACAAACTGAAACACAAGGCTTAAATACATAGAGGGAGCAATCAGGGAATGGACCACAGGACGGAAACACAGCTGGGGCAAATCAGAACTGACGAGACAAGGAAGCGTAAACTGAACACACTGAGATAAGACAGACTTTCAAAGTAAAGCAGGAAACACATACCGTATTTTCACGACCATAAGGCGCACTTAAAAGTCTTAGATTTTCTTCAAAAAGTACGGCGCGCCCTATAGCGCAGTGCGCCCTGTGTGTTGTAAGGAGGACGTAGTAGAGAATACCATGAGAACGCTAAAGGGTGAAGTGTGGGCGTTGATCGTATATACCGGACAATCGCACATACCTGTCTAAAAGGACAGGTATGTGCATTATGTGGAACATCGTTGTTTTAACAACCCTGAAAATGGCAAAGAGACACGCTTATGAAGCACAGTTTAAACTGAAGGCCATCAGCTACACGGAGGAACATGGAAATCGAGCAGCGGCGAGAGAATTTAAGATTAACGAATCGATGGTTCGCAAATGGAGGAAGCTAGAAAACAAACTCCGGCAGGTCAAGAAAACGCAGCTGAGTTTCCGCGGACGCGGGCGAGGTGGCCCGAGTTGGAGGAAAGACTCGAGCGGTGGATCATCGAGCAAAGAACGAGCGGGAGAAGCGTTTCGATGGTCACCATTCGGCTAAAAGCAGTTTCACTAGCTGAAGAGATGAACATTGAACATTTCCAAGGAGGTCCATCTTGGTGCTTTCGTTTTATGAAACGGTGCCATTTTTCCATCCGGACCAGCACTACGGTAGCGCAGCAACTTCCAGCGGATTATAAGGAAAAGCTGGCCATCTTCCGCTCCTACTGCAGCAAACACATCGGTGACAAAAACATCCAGCCCAGCCACATCACAAACATGGACGAGGTCCCGCTCACTTTTGACATCCCGGTGAGTCACACTGTGGAGAACAAGGGGACCAGCACGGTAGCGATACGCACAACGGGGTATGAAAAGTCTTCTTTTACTGTTGTGCTTGGCTGCCATGCTAATGGACAGAAACTGCCGCCTATGGTGATTTTTAAGGGAAAGACTTTGCCTAAAGAGAAGTTTCCAGCAGAAATCATCATTAAGGCAAATGAGAAGGGCTGGATGGATGAGGAAATGATGAAAGAGTGGCTGAGGGAGGTGTATGTAAGGAGACCAGGTGGTTTTTTCCACGCATCACCATCGCTGTTGATCTGTGACTCTATGCGTGCCCATCTCACAGCCGATGTGAAAAAACTAGTGAAACAAATGAACTGTGAGCTTGCTGTCATTCCGGGAGGCCTGACAAAGGAACTCCAACCGCTGGACATCGGTGTGAACCGCCCGTTCAAAGTAAGGCTGCGAGCGGCCTGGGAGCGATGGATGACCGATGGAGACCACAGTTTCACCAAGAGTGGAAGGCAGCGCCGGGCGAGTTACGCCACAATTTGCCAATGGATTGTAGATGCTTGGGCTAACATGTCTGCTGGCACTGTTGTTCGAGCTTTCGCAAAAGCTGGCGTCATTTCCGAGGAGCCGCACGGCACGGAAAGTGACTCTGACAGTGAAGACAGTGAACCTGGCATGTTTGATGGAGATTTAGCGCAGCTGTTCAATTCAGACACAGAGGATGAGGACTTCGATGGGTTTGATTGATGATAAAAATGTGAGTACCAAACTTTGTTTTGCTCCTGCTTTATTTTTAAACACACACACTTGTATGCTTGTGTGTTGTTGATGATGACGATTACCGGTAATAGAAATGTGAGTAAGGTACCGAACTCAGGTTTGCTCCCGCTTTATTTTTAAATACGCATACGGTACTTGTATGCGCCCTATAATCCAGTGCGCCTTATGTGTGTGGTAAATACAGTAATGGCACACATAACTGAGACTGCGCCTTTTAGTACAGTGCGTCTTATGGTCGTGAATATACGGTAACAGTCACGCCTAAAACAAAACACTGACAACACCGAATCGTAACACTATTGATACAAAGTATTTCCTGTTTTCTAAGTATGTTTTGAACCAGTTTAGTACAGTTCCTGGAAGACCTGCCCAGTTCTCCAGTCGTTTGAGTAATATGTTGTGGTCGACTGTATCAAATGCTGCACTGAGATCCAGTAAAACTAAGACTGACATTTTTCCACTGTCTGTATTCAGACATATGTCATTAAACACTTTGGTCAGAGCGGTTTCAGTGCTGTGGTTCTGTCTAAAACCTGACTGGAAGGCATCGTAGCAGTTATTCTGTTTTAAGAAGTAACTGAGCTGTTGAGAAACTGCTTTTTCAATGATCTTACTTAAAAATGGGACATTTGAGATCGGTCCGTAGTTGTTCATTTGTGTCTTGTCAAGATTGTCCTTTTTCAGTATAGGTTTTATTACAGCAGTTTTTAGTGGTTCTGGAAACACACCTGACATTAAAGAAAAGTTGACGATCTGTAACAGGTCTGACTCTAAAGTCTTTGAGACCTTTTTGAAAAAACTTGTTGGCAGGACATCTAAACAGCAGGAGGAGGAGTTCAGTTGACCTACCAGGTCTTTGCTGTTAATAGGGTGAAACTGTTTCATGGTGTTTAAACAGTTTTTTGGTGGACACAGTACATATCCTGAATCTGCTGTTGATGTACCAAGTGCTTGTCTTTTGGATTTTTTCTGTGAAGAATTTGGCAAAGTCATTGCAGGCCATGGTCGAATGAAGTTCAGCTGCCACTGACACAGGAGGGTTTGTTACCCTGTCAACTGTAGAAAATAAGACCCGAGCATTATGGCTGTTTTTGGTGATGATGTCAGAGAAGTAGGACCTCCTTGCACTCCTCAGTTGTAAATTATAATTGTGAAGTTTCTCTTTATAGATGTCATAATGAACCTGGAGGTTTGTTTTTCTCCATCTGCGCTCAGCTTTCCTACACTCTCTTTTTTCATTTTTCACCAGTGTGGAGTTTCTCCATGGAGACTTCTTCCTTCCAGAGATAACCTTCACCTTAATGGGAGCAATAGTGTCCATTACATTTAACATTTTAGCATTGAAGCTATTGACGAGCTCATTGACTGAACCTCTGGGCAGGTCAGGTGTTAATGGGAAGACCTGGTTTAAAATTGCACTACTGTGTTCAGTTATACACCGTTTTGTTATCACTGCTGTTGACGTATTTGTGTGGGCTGAGATTTTACTTTCAAAGAAAACACAGTAATGATCAGACAGGCCCACATCAGACACAGTAACCTCTGAAATGCTCAGGCCTTTGGAGATCAGTAGGTCAAGAGTGTGTCCTCTATTATGTGTGGCCTCTGTTACATGCTGAGTCAGCCCAAAGTTGCCCAGAGTGTTACTCAGGTCTTTAGTCCCTTTGTCCTGAGGGTTGTCCACATGGATGTTAAAATCCCCAGCAATAATTACACAGTCAAAATCAACACAGATCACAGACAGCAGTTCACTGAGGTCATTAAAAAAGTCTGTGCAGTATTTGGGAGGCCTGTAAACATTAAGAAACACAACTTTGGATGGGGCCTTCAGCTGTAAAGCCACATATTCAAAAGCCTGAAAACTTCCAGGAGATAGCTGCTTACATTGAAATGATTCATTAAATAAGACAGCGACCCCTCCTCCTCTCCTGCTCACCCTGACCTCACTGATAAAACTGTAGTTAGGAGGGGTCGTCTCGATGAGAACAGCTCCACTGTTACTTTGGTCCAACCAAGTTTCAGTTAGAAACATAAAATCAAGGCTGTGCTCAGTGATTAAATCATTAATTAAAAATGTTTTCCCAGCTAAAGATCTAACGTTTAACAAAGCCAACTTAAGTGTTTTAGAGGCATTACTTGTCCCCTCGTGTTTGGGAGCAGTCTGTGACACACAAGGTATGTTTACTATGTTTAAAGATCTTTTAGAGTGCAGCTCTCTGTGTTTTGACCAGGCCACATGTCTCCTTCTGTCACCTGAAAGTACAGAAATTTTAAAACCTTCCATTAAACAGGGTCCCAGCTTCTCCTGGGAAAAGTCATCACTGCCATAATCCTCGCAGCCCGGACCCTCCACACATCACACATCAGACTGCGGAGACAGGGCATGAAGGTGGTAAGGAGGAACTAAGGGGGGGGGGAACTGCTTTCAGTCAATTGCAGAGTGTCACCAAAAGATTGGTGATTTCTTTCTTCAGAAAAACTTTAATTTGGATAGTTAGCTATACAAGTACCTAAGTGCTCGCTGAAAATACATCATTTGATTGTTGCGATTTTCTCAGTATTATTCCAAGGTGACAGTGTAAAGTGTGTTTGTACTATATGAATAAAATTGAACTAGATCAAATTTCACATTCTTTTGATAGCTTTCATTCTTAAATATTTTCACCTGTTAACCTGCAACTGAGTATAAAACAGAAAGATAAAAGTGTACAGTCTGTGTGATCATTCACACATTTTGCACTGCAGATCACCAAAACTATTCCCAGTAAACATTACTTCATTCATCAGTTTAATCTAGTCTAATAAACAGACACTGTCATGCGCCGTGGTGCGCGGGCACGAAAGGGTCCAGGCGCAGACTCCGAGCTAACAAAAAGACACTTTATTAAAACAACGAAAGGCGACCCGGGGAAAGTAGAGAGCAAAACAGAAACTAAAAATCCGGGGAAACAATGACACGAGGAAGCCGGGATCGGGACGGCGGGGGGCTGCAATAGAAAGGGGAGATGATTACTAGGGAGCCAGGAAGCGGGGAGAACATATCAGGACTGAGTTAGAGTAGGGGCTTACGATAGAACGGAACCGTGGGAGCTCGGGAGGGAAGTGTGGCAGTCCGTGGGGGCAGGAAGTCCGTGGAATGGCGAGTGGGCCAGGTGAGCACCGCGAGATCCAGTTGAGCCGGAGGACAGGCAGGTAGCAGACGCCGAGTAGAAACCTGGACAGAAGTAGGCAGGTTAAACAAAGTTCCAAGCAGAAGAGAATGCACACTTTTCGTGGAAGTCTGGTTACCACTGTGGGGATGACTACGGACTGGCGTGGAGCATCCGTCAGCACCGGATTAAGTGGATCTCCGTGTAATCACCGGGATGGAGAGCAGGTGTGCTGGTGATGGCCCAGCCCGGGGGTGTGGCTACCCGAGCATCACGCATTCCACAGACACAGGACCACGGACCATGACAGATACAGTTTAAAAGAAGTTAAATGAGTTTTTTTTGCATACAAACTTTGTGAAAGATCCAAAACTAGATGTGGGGGTTACATCTCAGATAGGTAGAACTTTGTTGTTTGCTGGGTTGTTACTTGTTTAGACTTCTGTTTGAATTATCATCATGACCTACATGTTTTCTGTTAGGTTACAGCATATTATTTTGATTTATCATTTACATTTCTTTAAACTGATAATGATAAGTATCAGCTATCATTTTTCTATATTTTGAGCAGGAGAGTTTTTACTTGTGTGCCAGTACAGAATGTCTTGCGTGCTCAATCATCCAGGAAAGTAAATCTCCAAAAAGTTGATTCTGTTCATCTGGGCGTAGCGTTTTGTGGGAGAAACGTCACTTGGATGAGTGACGAAACGTTTATCCCACAAAACACTACATCCATCACCTAGTTGGTTGGTCAGTGTCTGCTAATAGACGTGCATTAGTTTATGTTAGCTAACTAGTGACAAATCCAATAACTTAATGGAAAACAGGGACACTAAAAATAAGAAACAGTCCAGGGTGCATAGCTGGACAGGCTGGTATGCCCGATGTTGATTTTTAGTTTTTATGGGCCGATGTTTTTTTTTTTTTTCCATAACGGTATAAACAGTGAAAGGTGGTGGATTGGCCAGATGCTGGGAGATGTGTAAAAATAACTCAGTTGTTTGGTGGTGGCTATTGCGGAGCTTCCACAGATTCAGTAACATTAGCAAGTGGTGAAGGCCAGCAGGTGCAACACGCTGGCAGGTGGATGATGGAAAGGCAGGAGGAGCAGAGACCCGAGGCGGTGAACTGAACTTCAGGTAAGTTATGACCTGCAGTCTATCTGGATCAGATATAAACCAAGTTTAGGTGGAGTTTATTTTCGTTATGCTGACTTTTTACAGTCAGTTACAATAACTCGTACTGCGTACTAGCTAGCATGACGGAGTTTATATACTGCTGGGCGGGTGCTATGATATTAATGATGTTGAACTTGTTTTATCTTATTTTATTTGTGAGGTTAGTTATTAGAGTTTCCAGCCATCCTGTAAAAAACGGAATCGTCTGGTATTCAGAGAAAATATTGTGCGTTTGGTATTGAAGTGAAAAGGAACACAGTTTGTCCCAGATTTCAGCTACAATGAAAAAGACACAAAGCTGGAGTTATTCTGTGTCTTTGCTGCACAGCTGCCTCTTCTTCTCTCATTCTCCCCCCTCCCTCTCCTTTTCTTTCTTATTCTCATTTAAAATGTCTCGCTTTTAACAAATAATTATCTGAATCTTACAACCAATGTTTTCATCTGATGTAAAATGTATAGAAATCCATTATTGTACATAGTAATTTTTTTAGGGTCCCATCATAATTTCTTCAGAAGTAGCTAAGTACTGTATATGATGCCAGTATTTTCCCACATTTTCTAGATACTGTACCTGTACTGTGTGTAAAATGCCATCAAAAAGTCAATAAAGTTTTAGTCTTTGTCACCTGTCTTTCTGTCTCCTTTCACTTTTTAAAGGTTGCCATGTTAGAAAAATTATTTTGCCCTGCCGTGCTGTTTATTGATGTGGTAAATGAATGGTTTACGAAAATATATCTAAATCTGTCATCAGTAATCAGTAATGATCATGTCTCACCTCTAGTCTTCTCTGTCTTAATTTCAGGTTTTCACCATGTGTTGTAGATAGTTCAGGAGGTTAACTCGACCAAGCAGTCTACTTTCGGGTACTGTTTAGAATACCAGAATAGGGAGGATGGTGTAGGTTTACGTTTATTAGATTGATACCAACAAGACAGTGTACATCACTGTGACAACAGCGTTTGCTTTCATTCAAAGGCTTTATGGTTTCTCCTATAATACCTGGTGGGCCGGTCTCTAGTCAAAATGCCCGGGCCGATTTTTTTGTCCCAGTCCAGCCCTGGCAGGGGGGGGGGGGGGGGGGGGGGGGGGGGGGGGGTCACTTTTGTTCTGCCACTAGCTGCAATAATGACTTTTATGTTAAATACCCAGGATATACTACGCAGTTTCACTCTCTGGCTCTTCAGCAGTAAAGGACAGAGCTAGCAGCACTGAAACGGAAAAATCTAACTGTTAACTGTAAAACTTTAAACACGTGCTTCTTAAATCCAGTTTCACAGAAAGTATTAAAGTTTTTTAGAGCAGGGTTCCATGGTTTAAATTAGCCTACATGTACTGTTGGACACATGTTATGTGTACAGCTGTCTGGACTGAGGACTGTGGGGGCTGTGATAATGTATAGAAATGTGCAACAGGACTGAGCAGCACTCACAAAGCAACCTTAAGGTGCCTTCCAGAAACTGGGACGTTAGAAACTTACCAATAAAATGATGTCTAGACTACTTTATAAATTTCATCAATTTAAAATTCCCCTGCATGACTCAGTTTTTGTTGAAAAACTCCTCTCTGTAGGAGAATACATTGCCTCACAATTAACAGCAGATAACAAGTGTAATGTTTTTATCTAGTGATGTTTAGGTGTATGTATGATTCCTAAAAGAGGACCGTGTATTGTGTTAAAATCAGAGCCAAGCATAGACAGTGATATTTGGCTGTGGTTTGGGCTTCTGCAGACGATCGGAGATAGATAATTGTCACCTAGTTTTTTATTGTCATATTCACAGTAAGGAAACATGTTTCCCAGTGACAATGAAATTCTTCTTTTGCTTTCCATGACAGATGCCAAACAGAAAAGAAATCCACATATAAAGTAGAGAAATAGATCATTTAAAAACAGTAAAAGCAGGTATAAAGGACTACATGAAATACAATAAAAGGAATACAATACAATATAATTAAAAAGAAAACGTACGCAAAACACTATGTGTATACAATTAACAATTTACAATTCTACATCAGAATGTGCAGTAGATAGAAGCGAGTGTACAATTATGCATGTGCACATACAGAAAAAGTAAACAGACCATATACACTTCTTTCAGATGTTTACTGTAGGTGTCTAATGGCAGTGGGGAAGACTTCTGAAGCTCCAGCCTGAGAGTAGGAGTGTGAACAGTCTGTGCTGGGGATGAGTAAGGTCTTTAAGGATGCAGGCAGCTCTGTGATGGTAGATACACTGCAGAGAGGGCAGTGGAGTTCTAATGATCTTTTCAGCAGTCCTTACCACTCTCTGCAGGCATATGTGGTCCACAGCACTGGCGTTCTTGTACCACATGGTGATGCAGCTGATCAAGATGCTCTCGACCGTGTAGCTGTTGAAGTTGCGGGATTTTTGGCAGCGTGCCAAACTTCCACAGCCTCCTCAGGAAGTACAGCCACTGCTGAGCCCTCTTCACGAACTGTGTGGTTTTAAATGTCCAAGTGAGGTCCTCACTGATGTAGACGCCCAGGCATTTAAACCAGCTCACCCTCAGCACTTAAAGCTTGTTGTCCTTGCACTGTGACACCAGATCAGCCAGCTCTCTCCTCACCGCTGTGTTGTCCACATATTTTAGGATGTTATTCTTGTGATAGGTGACACAGTCGTGATAAAACAGAGAGGATAGGGCCGAGGACACATCCTTGTGGTCGGCCCATGTTTTAGAAATCCTGATAGATATTACAGTATTACCTTTTTATTCAAAGGTGTGAACACTTTTTTGGCATACCGCTGTCAGAGCGCAGAAGGAGAGCTGGTTCACAGCCGGCAATTTACGGTTATGAAACTATGCAGTTCAGTTCATTTCAGTACAATTTTATTTATATAGCAGCAAATCACAACAACAGTTGCCAAGGCACAAATCAATATATCATTAGTGAAACTACTGTTAAGACATCCATGTACTGCATTTTACAAATAGTGTTATTAATGTGTTTGTTTATTTAGTCATTTTCAGTTTTAAGAAAGCTAGAAACACACTTTCACATCCATTTTGTGTGTTTTTTCCCTACATTCAGTAAAAATAACTAGTCTGTGAAAGCTGGGAGTGCTGTTTGCATTGTTGCTCAGTAATTTTCTCTTACCTGTCAGCATGCTGAGTTTTGGCTCCCAGAACTAAATAAATAAATCCTGCAGTATTAGGTTGGATACTTTTTTGTAGGACATGTACCTGATGTTGCATTTGGAGAGTCTCTTTCACAGCTCAAAACTTTTGAAGTATAGCATTAAAATAAACACAAAGGGGTGGTCCACTGAGGAATGCATGCTGGGAGCGTCACACATCCCTCTCCTACAGCAGCTTTTCACTTTTTACTTACCTGAAATGTTTAGAACAAGGCACCACATATTTCTGGCTTTTTTCTTTAGAGCAGAATACACACATAAACACATTATTGTTGCACACATGACTGACACATCTCGCAGATTGCTCTCTGACTGCACTTGAAATGCACCTCTCTCTGACAGAACCCAGCATTTCACTAATTGGAGATTATGTATCGGAATTTCAGGAGCAGGACCACGCCTCCAAACACTCTCCTTTGGTTGTCATCTACTGTATATAGCGTCCCCCAGTTCTGCAAACTGTTCATTCTCGTCTACGTGCCCCACCCTTCCTCCCTTCTTATTCTCAGTTCTTTAACTCCTTCTATTCTCTAACTCCTATTTAATACATGGGGGTCTGCCAGAGACGGGAGCCGTCGCCAGTCCCCTTCAAGGCCTTCCCCAAACCACAGCTCAATTCATGTCCAAGTATCACCTTTACCTACTAAAAAACGCTGTCAAACCTCAAATGAGGACGTGGGCCCAGCTACTGAATTCAGGTTTAAATTTTTGATTTAAAATTTTGTTGAAGAACATTAGCAGTGCAGTTAAATTCAAATAATTGATTAATGCTTTCATGTTCAGAACTATTAGGCAGCAATAACCATGGAGTGCAAGCATCGCTTTCTGTCTTCTGTCTTGCTTTTTTGGTGTGCACAACCTGTATTTAATTATCTAAATCAGTGTTTTATAGAAAGGTTCAACATTATAGTTCTGGTATATTCATAGAATTCCTGAATAAATTCAAAAGGCACGACTATAGACTATAAACCTGTAAATAAACCCACGTCAACACTGCTCCCCCGGGTGGACACAAAGACATTATCACCAGTTTTCCCAAATGCTACTTATGGGCGTTCCTACTCTCCGATGTGTCGTCTACGTCAGAGATAAGGGATATAATTAATATCAAAGACGAGCCAAGGACCAGTCAAGAATCAGTCAAGGACATGCCGTGGTCCTTGACAGGACCAGACACCATTTTAAGTGATTGATGATGCTCAATTTAGAAATACATGACGCAGGGAGGTTAATAATAATAATAATAATAATAATACATTTTATTTGAAAGTGCCTTTCAAAACACTCAAGGTCACTGTACACAGTAGAATAAAAGCAGTTTACAGAATCAAAAAAGCATAAGACATAAACGAATAAAATAGCAGAGTGGAGAGGTTATGTGGGATAAGCTATTTTGTACAAGTGGGTTTTGAGTTTGGACTTAACCCTTGTGTGGTGTTTGTATTTTTGTTACTCAGCCAGTGTTCATGGGTCTGGTGGACCCGCTAGAGTTTTGGCTTTCCAAATTAACACTATCAAACAATTTTATGTTAAATTACTCAACAGATGTTTACTTCATCCCAATTACAAGACATATGAACAGCAAACATGGTTAATTTTTTCCCTTTACCTTTGTTAGATCACATTTATGAATTAATGTGCTTCTCGTTTTTCTTTTATATAAAATGTTATAAATAAATCAGTTATAATCAAGTGGAGTGAGTGGAAAGACACAACACATTTACACGTGAAAAAATAATTAATTGTTTAATTTTTCTTTTGAAAAAAACTGAACACGGGTCTCACAGACCCGAACACCATACAAGGGTTAAAGAGTGAGAAGGAAGAGATATTTCTTAAATCAGGAGGTAGGGAATTATAGAGTCGTGGAGCAGAACAGTTGAAAGCCCTGCTCCCCATGGTTGCAAGACGGGGGGAAGGGACGGAGAGTGAAAGGGAAGAAGAAGATCTGAGACAACGAGATAGGGCGGTGATCTGAACCAGATCAGAGAGATATGGAGGAGAGAGATGATGAATAGCCTTAAATGTGTACAAGAGTATTTTGAAATTCATGCGATATTTGACCGGGAACCAATGAAGCTGCTGCAAGGCAGGAGTGATGTGGTGGACAGAAGGGGTCCTGGAGATGATACGGGCAGCAGAGTTCTGGACGCCTTGGAGTTTGTGGATGGATTTTTGAGTAAGACCAGAAAGAAGTGAATTACAATTATCAATCTGGGAAGTAGATTGCAGTAATGCAGACGCTGCACCGGTCTGTCGTGGTGAAGAGGGAGCTGAGTGTAAAAGCGAAGCTCTCAATTTACCGGTCGATCTACGTCCCTACCCTCACCTATGGCCACGAGCTGTGGGTAGTGACCGAAAGAACGAGATCGCGGATACAAGCGGCAGAAATGAGCTTCCTCCGAAGGGTGGCTTGCCTCTCCCTTAGAGATAGGGTGAGAAGTTCGGCCATCCAGGAGGGGCTCAGAGTAGAGCAGCTGCTGCTCCACATCGAAAGGAGCCAGCTGAGGTGGTTCGGGCATCTGACAAGGATGCCCCCTGGGCGCCTCCTGGGTGAGGTGTTCCGGGCATGTCCCTCCGGGAGGAGGCCCCGGGGCAGACCCAGGACACGCTGGAGAGATTATATCTCTCGGCTGGCCTGGGGACGCCTTGGTATTCCCCCGGATAAGCTGGAGGAGGTGGCTGGGGAGAGGGAGGTCTGGGCCTCTTTGCTTAGGCTGTTGCCCCCGCGACCCGGCCTCGGATAAAGCGGATGAAGATGGATGGATGGATGGAATCTGGGAAGTAACAAGGCTGTGGACAAGAATGGCAGTGGCATGTGGGGTGAGAAAAGGACGGAGACGATTAATGTTGCGCAATTGAAAATATGCAGACCGAGTAACATTATTAATGTGTGAATTGAAAGATAAAGTACTGTCGAGGATGACACCCAAACTTTTCACAGAGGAAGAAATGAAGACCAGTGAGTTATCGATAGTAATAGAAAAACTGTTGGTTCTGGATAATGTTGATTTAGTCCCTACCAAGAGGAGCTCGGATTTATTACTATTGAGTTTGAGAAAATTAGAAGAGAATCATGAATTTAGTTCAGCTAAACAGAGGGTGAGGGAGGATGGGGTAAGAGCAGAATCAGGTTTAGTGGACAGATAAAGCTGGGTGTCATCGGCATAACAGTGAAAATGGATATTGTATTTACGGAAAATATGTCCAAGCGGTAGAAGGTAGATAATGAAAAGAAGGGGCCCCAGGACAGATCCCTGATTTGAGTTGAATGAACTGAGTGCTATCAGACAGGTACGATTTAAACCAGGCTAGTGGAGTATGGGGGAGACCGATGGAGGCTAGCCTACTGAGAAGTATAGAGTGAGAAATAGTGTCAAAAGCAGCGCTCAGATCGAGGAGAATAAGAATGGAAAGTAAACCGGAGTCAGCTGCCATAAGAAGATCATTGGTTATTTTTATAAGTGCTGTTTCAGTGCTATGGGAGGGGCGAAAACCAGACTGGAACTGTTCATACAGATTATTATTAGTTAAATGTGAGTGGAGTTGTGTGGCAACTATTTTCTCAAGAATTTCTGAAAGGAATGGTAGATTGGAAATAGGCCGAAAATTCTCAAAATTATTGGGATCTAGACCAGTTTTTTCAATATTGGGGTGATGGCGGCAATTTTGAGGGAAGCAGGAACAGTTCCAGTGGTAAGTGAAGAGCAGATGATAGCAGATATAACATGCCTTAAACAAAACTGTAGGAATGGGGTCTAGCTGACAAGTAGAAGGTTTTGACTTACAAATGAAATCTGAAATATCAGTAACCGAGGGGAGCTGGAAAGCAGAAAAAAACAGTGTGATGGGAGATGAATTACACAGGAAGAGCTAAATGGAACCTCGGAAACCAGTTCTTTCTGTATCTTGTGAATTTTCTTAATGAAAAATAACATTAATGAATCACAAAAGGAGGATGAGTAAAGATGAGCAGGTAAAGAATCTGGTGACCTGAAAGAAGAGTTGAACAGTGAAAACAGTATCTTGGTTGAGTCATCTTTTGAACAGATAATGGTGAAGTAATAAGCAGATTTTTTTTGATTAATACACTCCTTATAATGCATAATATGGTTATTAAACATTTCCTTGTGGATATTCAGACCAGTTTTCTTATAAAGGCGTTCAAGTCGCCGTCCTTTTGCTTTCAGGAGCCCGAGTTCAGCTGTAAACCAGGGTGCTGACCGAGAGAATGATACAGGTTTGGTTTTGAGTGGGGCAACAGAGTTTAGACTACTGTTGAGACTAGAGTTATAATAGGAAACTAAGTCCTCTTGGGTAAGCAGGTTATGAAAATGCAAATGAGTAGAGAAAGCAAAAGAAAGAGTATCAGGATTGATTTTCTTAATATTCCGAAAAGAAATGGTACGAAGATTCTTTGTTATAGAAAAGGTCATTTTGATATTGAAAGAAAGAAGCAAGTGGTCAGAAATTAGCAGTTCATCAGGTTTGCAATTAAAAGGAGTAAGTCCAGAGCAACAAACTAGGTCCAAAGTATGGCCCTTAGTATGAGTAGGAAAGTTTATGTGGTGTTTAAAGCCAAAACTATTGAGGTAGGATGAGAAGTCTTTGGTGAGTGGATGATCACTGTTATCCATATGAATATTAAAGTCTCCCAGGAGTATTATATTAGGGAAACAGTAGTTATGTGAGTCAGGAGATCAACAAAGTCACTTATGAAGACAGAATTAGACTTTGGGGGGGGGGGGGGGGGGGTTAAATGACAGCTATGACAGTTAGAACAGGTCCTGAGAGTTGACAGACAATGGATTCACAGGAACTGTAGACAGGTACAGACAACGGCGTGACTTTCCAGTTCTCACGATAGATTACCGCAAGACCTCCACCACGGCCGGACTTACGAGGTTGGCCGGTGTAAACAAACCCCGGGGGGGGGGGGGGGGGGGGGGGGGGTGCAGTCATTGAGCGGCGAATGACTGTTGCCACGTCTCGATCTGTGAGTAATCCCGAATTAGATGACCCTTGCTCGTAAGCGAGCGGATGTTAAGGAGGCCGAAGTTGACATCGGTGTTGTCAGACTGGACAGAGGTGTTAGCCGACCTGGGCAGGGTGGCTAAAACACTGTGGTCAGCAGCCCTGTCGGGGTTCCGTGGAGGACGACGGACGTGAAGTGGACCAGAGGGACAGTATTGACTTAGAGTCGTCATGGTGAAAATTCCGACGAGAGCCCCGGTGGATGTACTTTCGGCGAGGGAGATGGAGATGAAGCACAGCCAGCGGTGGAGAAGCCAGGGGAAAGCGGAGACGGAGAGGCTCGTCACTTGAGTATTGGTGAAATCCAGTAATGGGTCGATAGACCAATGACATAAAAATCCAGACCCACACGAGCAAGACGCAGATCCTGCCAGGCCACATCACGCACAGTCAGGTAAGCCAAACAGTCAGGTGTACGGATCCGAGGGAGACAACGGCCAAAACAAACAGGCAGATGAAAGAAACTCAGGCACTTGCAAAATTTGCTGGATCACCAGTAGTATCAGTAGAAGACAAGGTTTAAAATTTGTTAAGATGTATCAAAGAATATATAAATAAAATAAAAGATAAATAAAAGATAAAAAAGATACCGGTGAGTAGCGGCAGCAAGTTGCGCCAGCGTTCACTCAACCGGAAGCAGACCGGTTAAATAATATTTTCAATACATTGGAGTCACTGTTGTCACCATGATTGGAAATTCCAATCATGGTGACGTAGACGACAAATTGGGGAATTACCAAGAGCCATGTGTAACTAATGGCTTATGTTACCCATAAAAAAGGTAACCGCAGTGACAACTTTTGTAAAAATGCTTTTTACAAAATTGCTGCTACAGGGCATCAAACCACCTGCTGCCATCCATACTGTACTCTCAAAATTATGTAATTTAATCCATTTGTATTTTGGTATGATCCCATGGTGGGTAATACCAGCAACTAGAAGCTTCATATGAAATTATGAGATAAAAGACAAAAATTCTGCCAAATGAAAAGAGACATTGGACTAACCATGAGCCATTTTTATAGGAAATAGTGACGTCATCACTGCCATATTTTGTTTCAAACAGATTGTCTTAATTGGAGGCACCAGAGAGAATTCCAGGGGACCATTACTCTACTCTCTCACATAATAATCATTATAATTGTCTGTGAAGGTTCTCAGTCATCCAGGTCATCGTAGTCAAAGGAGCTTTCGAGGATGCCAATGTTCACATTTTGGACAGAGAGGACAGATGGTTTGAAAGAGGAGTGAAAGAAGCCATCTATGTCCACTGTGAGCGACCATCTTTGAACAGAGGCGGGGGTTTACGACACCAACTCTCTGCCATCTATAATCCAGTTTTGAGATCCCTTCCCAGACGCCTTAACGCCCACTCACATCCTGGGCCATCTGACCTCAGGAATTCGCATGATAAGGTGGGGCCAGGTTTCACAATGAACACACCCGAAACTCTGGCTGATTGGGACCCACACCCAGTTTCACACCTTGGCTCAGGCGATTAGAAGATCATCAGGGGGTCCTTTTGTCCCTCTGTGGGGGGAAACTCCCACTAGGTTTATATCTGGGACTCTCCACCATTTGACCTTAGAACTGAAGAAGCTTCACGGATGAGAGGTGAAACGTCTTCAAGCAACTTAAAGAAGTCCAGACGCTTTTCTTTGCAAGCTCCTTTGACAATCATTATAATTGTAATAATAATTCTAATAAAAACATACTTGTTTTACAGTAAGTAATTTAGCAGAGCAGGATATTTTATGGTAGAAAAAAAAACTAACCTAATACAAACAATGCTCCTGTTCATGCTGTTTTGAAAAAAAAGAAAAGAAGAAGAGCTGGAGTGTATGAAAACATTACCACTGATGCAAGTGTCATTTCTGTGCACAGAGAATCAGTTAGAAATGTCACTGTCATGGTTGGAATCTTTATCACCTTCCTTCACCAGAACTCTTTCTTCAGATCGGTCTAACCACTCGAGTTGAAAAGACTCCTTTTTGTGTGTCACATCAGCAGTGGGGTTTCAGAGGCGGCAGCAGTCTGGCTGCACAGTGAGGTCTGCGTGAGCAGGGAGGCCAGCTTTAAGATGAATAATTTCTGATCTTGGCTGTGGTTCAAGCGGCGGTCACTCAGACTGCACCGCTGAGAGCAGTTTTAAAGCGCTGGGAGATAGCACAAACAATAAAAATAAAGCCATGGTACTGGATAACAACTCAGGGGAGTAAACAGGCTCCATGCAGCATACTGCGCTTCAGTAATTACAGTCATTACAGTCAAGGTAAAAAGTGAAATATCTTCTCTGTTGTGCATATTTGTCCATTTTTGAAAAAGGAATTAATACCAATATTTATGAAAGGAGAGCCAAGTTTCATGACTCTAGGTGGACAGTTAAATTATATCTACATAAATCATAAATTGGATTCTGTAGACTTCTGGACCAAATGAGACACACACGAGGAACTATCAAAATGAAAGGGCAAATGAGTAATCACCTAACACTGAGATGGAGATATAACCCTTTAAGGCAACAATAACGATAATGGTTTTCTTTCTTTTCTTTTTTTTTAACTTAAACAGCTCACTGTATTAGAGGAAACCAAATCAGAATTCTGGGACTCTTAAATCTTCACAGTAAAAGCCATAAATCTTCCTCAAATGCTTATTAGTGCAACAGAACCACCTGCAGCTGCAAGTTTGGGGGCTTTAGAACCCTTTATGCATGGTTAGTGTTAAATCCTCCCAATTCTTTTGATCTTTGGGCTGAAGGAAGGACAATACTCGGTGTATAATTGCTCAATCAACAATCTTTTATTTCATAAAATTCAACACTTTATGAGCATAAACCATCCGGAGGGGAGATGAGCGCGGGAGGGTGTCCATCTGATCTCGAAGTGTCTGAGCATTCCTCACATTCTTATAGCTTCAGCCCCCCTCCAAAGTCATAAAACCTAAACATTCACATTCTTTCTCTCTCTCAGTGAACCTGAGTTATGACCTTGGCTTCCTGTGCAGTATGTTCTGTTCTTTTCTAATCAGACAAATACGGCGATGACTCTCTGAAAACAGTATTTCTTATACCTCAGCAGTATAATGCATCATAAAACAATATCATTCATTCACAATAAATCAGCAGTCTAATGTAATACAAATCCGTTTAATAAGTGTAATAGTTATCACCTTCTTCTAAGTCAGGAGAATAATGCAAACTAAAACTACATAATGTTTTCACAATCTTTAATTAGGGGTCTAACGTGGCATAAGATAATATAATAATCTCACAATTCCCCTTTTGATCTCTTTTTAAAGAGATCACTTACACCTTATAATCCAGTTTTGCGAGGTCCATTTCTTCTTACCCCTAAGGCCCTCTGTCCCCCTTTAACGGGTGGAGCATATGTGTGAGACGACCTCTGTGTTTGATGCAATTCAGATGCAAGAAAAACTATGATTACAACAACAGTACAGATGACACTCCCATCACTCTCCAGTTTTCCCACAGCTTTATGTTGGTGCTCCCGTTTTCCCCAGCCTCATCCTGGTGCTACCTTGTACCTTTCAAACGTTCTCAGACTAGAACCTCTGTCTAAGGAGCTTTTAACCTTTATTTTATTGCTGCAGCTACCAGTATCTTCCAGTCGGGTGATTCTCTGCTTCTCTTCTTTCTTCGACCTAAGGGGTTAGACCACCCTTCAGTCGTTGCACAGATCAGGGGATTATTCTGCCCCTATTTCAAACAACGATCTGTGTATTCTGGGGTCACAGCCGTGTCCCCCTTTTTACCAAGAGCCTCTCGAACCTTGTTGGTCTGGTGTTCCTGGATTTCTGCCAACCCCTTCATGGTTATTGCTGTGTTTATGGGATCCATCCTCTTGTGGTGACTAGTCGGAGCTCAAACGCCGTGACTCTTCACCCCAGTTGTTGTCTTGGCAGTCTCTATGTCTGTCTCTGCTGCAAGGTTCCTCGTATCTCCGTGACCTCGTCTGGTGTCTGTTCCTTTCTCTGTAAGGCAGAAAACCAAAACACCTCTCTGCCTAGCTCTAATAATCTAATGTTGTTATCCATTGTTCTTCTAGTGATGCAAATTTGGTTTAGAATATCATGTTCAGGACTCTCTGACCCAGAGACTTATTCTAACCATAATCTATGTGTGTAAGCATGTTTGCATCCACTCAAAGTCAATACCTACAAAATATCAGTCCGGACAGTCACACCAAACGAAGCTTATGACCTTCTAAAGACTGAGTGCCAACTCATTATGAGCACATTTGCAATGTGTGTATGAAAATGATTATAACCGCTTAGTTTAGTAAAATAAATCAAAAACAAATTAGCCATTTTTAATTCTAACATTTGCCCCCCTTTTCACAAAAATCATGTGTTTCATTCAGCCTGCCGTCCCACCGTTTCCTCTCCAGTGTGATACTCAGCTTCTCATGAACACAGGCATTTTATCTTCTAAACGCTATTCAGTTTATTTCAATCATTAATGCTTAAACATGAAAATGATGATTTATGCTTCTCACTGGTTCTCTAAAAAAAGTCTGGGAACTTTTGGGTAATTACAAGCTTCAGTTTTACCATACCTAAATTATTAAACACACAAATAAAGTCATAAAAATATTCATAAAACCATTATATGATGTTAAAACTCAACTTCTGTCACGGTATGGCATGGCACACCGTGGAAGGAGTGGGGAAGGAGGACCCAGGCGCGGAGCTCTATGTACAAACAGTGTTTATTTACAGAGTGAAAACAACGTAACAATAAATCCCCGTGTTCTCCCAGACTCCCGTGTCGTGTCTCCCGTGAATAGTCCGTGTGCTCTCTGCTCCCGTGTCAGCACCCCCCGGTGCTCGCTGCTCTCCGTGCCTTCCACGCTCTTCCTGCGGGAAACAATAGCGCAGCTGTCAGGACACTCAGAAATGGCAGGCATACACTTTCTGACTAAACTTAGACAGGGTGACTAACATGGAGTCTCATGCAATGATCCCGCGTCGGTGGGAGCTCCAAGACTCTCTTAAGTAGCTCCCCCGACGAGGCCTGATCAGCAGCAGGTGTGTGGCTTCGGGTGTGGCCAGTCCCCTTGCAGGGCCACACCCTCCAGGCCTGACGCCGCCTATAAACAAGTGCTCAGCCACCCACACACACATATACACAAGCACAGGGAAGGGGGAGCAACACCAAAATACACAACAATAATAATAATAATAATAATATAATACATAACTGCTCAGGGATCCTGGGTCGCCCAGTCCCAGGACCCTGACAGTACCCCCCCTCTAAGGGTCGGCTCCCGACGACCCCAAAACCAAAACAAAAAAACAGCACAACCAACCCAGGGCGGGCGGCTGGGGGAACCAGGACGGAGGGCCAGAACCAAAACAAGCAAAAACAACAAAACAACAAACCGACCCAGTCCACAGTCTCAGAGTCAGACCGCGCATCCCGCAGCGGTGCAAAAAGAAAACGAAAAGACGCCACAAACAGTCACAGGCGGCCCATCAACACAACAAGAGAGTTCAGGGGGCCTACCTCGAGCCCAACGGCGGCGACGTAGCAGCTCCGGCGGACGGCCCCGGGTCCGGCGGCAGCAGCAAAACAGTTCAGGGGGCCTGCCACGGGTCCGGTGGCGGCGGCGCTGCTCCTCCGGCGGCCAGCCACGGGTCCGGTGGTGGCAGAACGGTTCTGGTGGCCTGCCACGGGTCCGGTGGCGGCAGAACGGTTCTGGTGGCCTGCCACGGGTCCGGTGGCGGCGGAACGGTTCTGGTGGCCTGCCACGGGTCCGGTGGCGGTGGCGCTGCTCCTCCGGCGGCCTGCCACGGGTCCGGTGGCGGTGGAACGGTTCCGGTGGCCTGCCACGGGTCCGGTGGCGGCGGCGCTGCCCCTCTAGCGGCCTGCCACGGGTCCGATGGCAACGTCGCTGCTCCGGTGAGCAACAGCGAGGCGTGGCAACAGGTCCATGACGCGCCGATCGCTGACGTGGACGCACCGGACGTGGACGGCGAGGAGGCCGCGCTAGACGTGGAGGTCCCTCCGGTCTGCTGACCTCCTCGGCCGGCAGCGAGAGCTCCTCCTCGGCCGGCAGCGAGAGCTCCTCCTCCGGCTCGCTGAGCTCCTCAGCTGGCAGAGCGGGCTCCTCCGGCTCGCCGAGCTCCTGCTTGGGCATGCCGAGCTCCTCCGGCTCGCTGAGCTCCTCAGCTGGCGGTGCGGGCTCCTCCGGCTCGCTGAGCTCCTGCTCGGGCATGCTGAGCTCCTCCGGCTCGCTGAGCTCCTCAGCTGGCGGTGCGGGCTCCTCCGGCTCGCTGAGCTCCTCAGCTGGCGGTGCGGGCTCCTCCGGCTCACTGAGCTCCTGCTCGGGCATGCTGAGCTCCTCCGGCTCGCTGAGCGCCTGCTCGGGCATGCTGAGCTCCTCCGGCTCGCTGAGCGCCTCAGCTGACGGTGCGGGCTCCTCCGGCTCACTGAGCTCCTGCTCGGGCATGCTGAGCTCCTCCGGCTCGCTGAGCGCCTCAGCAGACGGTGCGGGCTCCTCCGGCTCGCTGAGCTCCTGCTCGGGCATGCTGAGCTCCTCCGGCTCGCTGAGCGCCTCAGCTGACGGTGCGGGCTCCTCCGGCTCGCTGAGCTCCTGCTCGGGCATGCTGAGCTCCTGCTGCAGCTGGACGAAGTCTGAGGTTTCCCGAGCTTGCACTACCCCCCGGGCTTTACGCAGGGTGCAAAGGCAGGCGGAAACTCCCTTGAGCTGGCCGAGGTTGGGGTTTCCCTCCAGGATTGCCTCGATGGCATTTAACCCCACCACTCTTGCCCTTGCGTTGGTGGTGTGAGTTACCCAGTCCATCAGGCGTTGGACGCGTGTGAGGTCGCCCCCTCCGGACAGGGCTGCTGGAGTGGGTAGTGGAATGGAGGCTGCCGCTGGTGGAGAAGATGGCTGAGGGATGACTGCATGCGGATGAGATGACGACAGCGCCACAACCGCAGATGGTGAAGCAGCGAGTGGTGTGAAGACCTCTGACCGAGGTGATGTTACCTGCGCTGTCAGCTCGTCCACTGCAGACACAAACACAGATGGTGAGGGAAATGGAAAATTGTCCGTACTACTCACCACAGCCGGCTCTTGAGATGACCGTGGATGTGGCTGCGGTGAGGAACGCTGGCGGCGCGAACGTCGTTTCCGTGTAGACGTCGGGGCCGGCGTCTCAGGCTGTGAATCCACCAGCTGTCCGGGCCGGTGAGCAGCCTGAGGAGGAGAGTGGAGGTGGAGGGTGGAAAGTAAGAAGTCCAGGACCACTGCATTAAGGGAGTCCACCAGCCAGGGGAATTTAAAAAGCATCTCCTGCAGCCGCCTCTCCACGGCGCGACGCAAACCTTCCGCTGGCTTCTCCCACCACACCTCACATAGGTGGTACATTTCATCCATAACTTCCCTCCTGAGCCTCTCCTCGGAGACCGCTGGGTCCATAAGTGGCGGGATCATTCTGTCACGGTATGGCATGGCACACCGTGGAAGGAGTGGGGAAGGAGGACCCAGGCGCGGAGCTCTATGTACAAACAGTGTTTATTTACAGAGTGAAAACAACGTAACAATAAATCCCCGTGTTCTCCCAGACTCCCGTGTCGTGTCTCCCGTGAATAGTCCGTGTGCTCTCTGCTCCCGTGTCAGCACCCCCCGGTGCTCGCTGCTCTCCGTGCCTTCCACGCTCTTCCTGCGGGAAACAATAGCGCAGCTGTCAGGACACTCAGAAATGGCAGGCATACACTTTCTGACTAAACTTAGACAGGGTGACTAACATGGAGTCTCATGCAATGATCCCGCGTCGGTGGGAGCTCCAAGACTCTCTTAAGTAGCTCCCCCGACGAGGCCTGATCAGCAGCAGGTGTGTGGCTTCGGGTGTGGCCAGTCCCCTTGCAGGGCCACACCCTCCAGGCCTGACGCCGCCTATAAACAAGTGCTCAGCCACCCACACACACATATACACAAGCACAGGGAAGGGGGAGCAACACCAAAATACACAACAATAATAATAATAATAATAATATAATACATAACTGCTCAGGGATCCTGGGTCGCCCAGTCCCAGGACCCTGACAACTTCCCCCTTTTTGACACACTCCCATGTGTCAGTTCACCGGAGCTAGAAATGAAAAGAAAAGGTTAGTGACATCATATCTCAGGAAACATCAAAAATTATTCTCTCGAGTATCGTTGCCGCAGCCTTCTATCCTGTGTTGGGGAATGAAATCAATTTAATTATCATGTTAGATCTGTTAAACTCCTGGCTCCGCCCACATTTAAAGGGAGAACCTAAATCACGTGGACCAGTGTTTGTTATTACATATCTCTATTTTGAATGTGAAAGTGTTGTGAAGTCTACCATTCCCCTGTTATTCATAGATATTGTTAAAGTTTTGGCTATTTTCCTCTATAAAATTTAATTTACTTTTTACAGTGGCCTGCTATGGTTAATAGTAACATATTCCAGTCATGAGTGATATCGAAAGTTTTCTCCACTGTAACATTTGGCATTCCCAACAATATAATGTGATACCTTAATGAAAACACAGCTAATAAAACACAATTTTCTTAATGCAAACATCAGTAACTCAAGATTAGAAACCCAAGGGTTCAGTCTGCAGTTCCACACTCTCATGTGAAGCTAGTCTCCCCCTCCGGTCTCTCTTATCCTCCTGCTCCTGCAAAAACAAAGCAAGACAAAACATCCACTCGTCTGTTGCAGGCTGGGTGAATTGTTTCTCAACATTTACTAATCCTAAGGTTGGTGCAGTTTTTGTCTCAGCATCAAGTCAGTCAAAACTTTTAGTCTCGTCGTCCATCATAGTCCACAGTGATAATGGAGTCTCACGCGCAACCTATTCGAGCATCCATCACCAGCAAGATGACGTCATCATTTTAAAAGGAAAACACTTCCTTGTTTTTTGGACTGGATTGACTCGCTGCAATCCTTTTAGACTCAGGACTATCTCATGTGATCAGTGTCCCATATAAGTGAATTTCTCCCAAGCCCAATATAATCGTGGAGAAGCACACTTTGCAACTGTTTTCTGTAAGAATATTTCATAGCACTTTAAATTTCAATCTTTCAGGCCTGGTTTAAAGAGCTGATTGCTAAATCATGAACTCACAAAATATCACCACTGGTGGATCACACTTCTCAGATGTTCTTATCTCCGTGCACTGTAACAAAAGCAAAAACAGATGTAACCAATAAAATACTAATAAAATAACTCATACTAGGGCCCGTTGCAGACATGTCCAAGCATAAAACGTCTCTCTCTCTCTTAGAGAAAGAACACAATCCAAACCTCACTGATAAAATCAACCTAGCGTTAAGCAAACCCCAAAAATCAACCAGAAATTCACAGGAAAGTTTTTGCTTCCTCCCGGGACAATATTGTGTGGGAATGAGAACCTCAGGTACCGTAGCACCTTTTGTTCCTCCTTCAATTAAGTCTTAATCACAGAAAATGCAGCGCTCCGACATAAAACTTACACCATTAGTTCACCATGTTCACTCTGTGCCACTGCTCCTCATCAGGGCTGTGGGAAGCACAGCAAACAATTCAGTCAAGGCCTTGAGCAGCCATACACAGACATCACACACAGACATTGTTAGAAATTGCAGCTCCTGGAGTGAACTCTTCGGGCAGTGTTAAAATACTCAGATCCTGGTGCAAAAGATGGCTTTAGTCTCTAAATCCAATTTGTCTCTTCATAACAGCTGTATGATGGCTGATTGTGACTGCTTATTGCTTGGGGCGACCGTGGCTCAGGGGGTTGGGAATCGCATCTGTAACCGGAAGGTTGCCGGTTCGATCCCCTGGCTCTCTGTCCTGGTCATTGTGTCCTTGGGCAAGACACTTCACCTACCGCCTACTGGTGTTGGCCAGAAGGGCCGATGGCGTGATATCAATCAATCAATCAATCTTTATTTATAAAGCACTTTTCATACAAAAAAAATGTAGCACAAAGTGCTTTACATAGTTAAAAGCAGCCCACCCCACCCTCCAACTCACTCCCCGCACTCTCATTAACATAAATGATGTGAATACACACATATCCCCCCCCACACACACACACACACCCACACATACACACACGCGCACACTTAAAGAGTAAAAATTGGGCTGGGCTCGCATGAGCCAAGTGAGGAAACACTATAACAGGGAGCCGTCTGCACCGGGAGCCGGTCACAGACCGCAGCCTCCAGGCTGGGCACACAGCAGGAGGGAGGCCAAGGAGCCCCCCAGCCAGGCTGAGAGGACCCCCAGAGACCCAGCAGCCACAGTCGATCACAGCCCCGGTGCAGAGAGCGCCCTCTGAGGAAACACTGGAGATATGACACAATAGGATATATACAGGGTAAAATGATAAAATAAATAAGAACAGGATACAATATAAATATAAATAGAGTAAGAAGGTTAAAAAATGAATAAGAATAAAATCAATAAATATTAGGTAAAGTCTAAATTAATAATAGAATAACAGGATAGAATAAATAAGCATAAAATAAATAAACGCTAAGTAAAAGCTAAATTAAAAAGGTGGGTCTTGAGCCTGTTCTTAAAAACATGTACGTTCTCTGCGGCCCTGAGCTCCTCCGGCAGGCTGTTCCACAGACGAGGACCATACCACTGAAAAGCTGCCTCTCCGTGAGTATGTGTCCTGACTTTAGGGACAATCAAAAGGCCAGTACCAGAGGACCTCAGGGTCCGCGAGGGTTCATATGGTAAAAGCAGATCTGAGAGATAAGAAGGCCCAAGACCATTAAGACATTTAAAAACCAATAAAAGAACTTTAAAATCGATCCTGAAACACACGGGGAGCCAATGCAGCGATTCTAAAACCGGTGTAATGTGGGCCCGCCCTCTGGTCTTCGTCAGCACACGAGCTGCCGAGTTTTGCAAAAGTTGTAAAGTTGAAATATTCTTCTTAGGAAGACCAGAGAGCAGGGCATTACAGTAATCAATGCGACTGGTAATAAAAGCATGCATCAGCATCTCCGTGTTGGCCCTAGAGAGAATAGGGCGGACTCTGGCTATATTTTTTAGATGATAAAATCCAATTTTGGTTACATGTTTAACATGTGGGATAAAACCAAGCTCAGAGTCAAAAATAACACCCAGGTTTTTCACTTGTAGCGAAGGACATAGGACATATGGCAGCCTCGCTTCTGTCAGTCTGCCCCAGGGCAGCTGTGGCTACAACTGTAGCTGCCTCCACCAGTGTGTGAATGTGTGTGTCAATGGGTGGATGACTGGGTGTGTAAAAGCGCTTTGGGGTCCCTAGGCGGGACTAGTAAAAGCACTATACAAATACAGGCCATTTACCTCTCTGTCGCGCCCTTTTTTGCTGCCCGATCACCCGTGTTGGTCCGTCACTGCCCTGCACAGTACTAATGCAGAGTTATCAAGGTCAGCATTATGTTGCTCGGCCTCACTTTTCATCTGGGCTTATTGGGCGTCTTGTCACAGCTCTGGCAGCTGAAGCTGTCTGGGAATTTTCCCCCCGTGTAGTGAAACGGGCTTTAGGTTTAGCGCTCTCCGTCTCCGCTGCATGAGATCGTTTTCCTGCAGCACTGTTGACATTTTCAGGTTGTTGTTGTGGGTCCAGCTGCTGGAGCGTTTGGTCAGGGTCATGTTAAAGATGGTAGAGCAGGAGTCCAGGTCAGCCTCGGCTTCCAGGGCCGGCAAAGCGGCAAAACAAAAACAGACGACTGGACTGTAACAGGAAAATGATGTTGTGCTGGCTGTGTTACAAAGAGAGGGGAGAAACACCGGGCCAGGCCTTGTGTCAGCCTTCTCTCCCCCTTTTGTCTTTCTTTTCTTTTTCTCATGATATAATCAACTCATAACCCACCAAGTTGACAGGACAACACAGGTACAGGTTTAAATTCTTAACATCATGTTTAAACTCACAAAAGAGAATTTTCCTTCCTTCAGTAAGTTACTTGTGTTGATCAATCATCAGAAAGCATCTCACAATCTGACAAATCTTAACCACTGAATTTGTTGTTTCCTCACTGGTTGGTCATACCAGTCTCTTTATTTTCTTTTTCTTTGAAATTAAGTTGTTGTCCTGCAACCCAGAGAGTTTATTTGTTAGTAGTGGATAAACTTCACCATTTAACAACTAGTGTATGTTAAATTTCACTGCTCTAACCTTGCTGAAAAATCTTCACGTGTTCATGAGTGTAAGCTGCTTTTCATTGCGTGTGTGTAAATTTGTAGGCGGGTTAATTTTATGTCTGTTGAGTGAAGCTGCAAATCCAGCAAAGCTTCTCTCTGCCTTCAAACAAGGCGCTTCCTTAAAAGGAGCCTGTCTCTCACATTTCTCTGATTGTGTGTGTTTTTGTTTCACCTTTTGTTGCGATGCTCCGGACGCCTTCCCAACCTCCACAAGTCCGTTGGCCCCAAATTTCAACCCAATTTTACGTGTTACAGCTTCTATTAATTTCTCCTCTACTTCTCTCCTCGCTGCTGTCGGTTGCACAGCTGCTGATTCTTGCTGGGTGTGGTTCCCATTACTTTCATTTTGCTCTGGCCGCTGTGCGTGTGGTGGGCGGTTGGTCCAGGTCCGTAGCCACCTGTATTAACACACTAAGAGATTTATTTAATATCATTTTCATCACTGTTAAATACACAAGCAGGCAACACGCCCAGCTTTACAGCGCAAACGCCAGTCTCACAACACATTCCTCTCTCTGCTTCTCCATAATTCTCCACTCTCGCTTTATTTCTCCTTTCTCTACATCAAATTTAAAACCCAACAGATTTCACACCACTACTCACCTCTTACTGCTTTGACTCCTCTTTTTTCTTTACACCACAGAGAATGTCACCCAATTAAGCCCGTCTATCTCTATGTGGCTCCAAATTACCCTCTTTCTCTCTTTCTTATTTAATTTTACACACTCGTCAGGGGACAGGCACAAAGCAATCAACAATTTCTACCACTGAAGCGAGTAATTCAACCTTTTTAACTAATATAGAACTCAAAATATTCTCTTGTTCTATTCCAGAATAAATGTAAACCCGTGATTACACAGCGGTTTCAGTGTTATTCTGTAGCTAATGCAGGGTCCTCAATTCCCAAGTCGCCACCTCAGCTAACCAGACGCCGCTGGACCTGCCTGTGCATCCACAGACAGGGGGGTTGCCACACCATGAACAAAATCAATTTCCACAGGTCCACTAGGCGTCAACCTTAGGTCTTAAAATATCGTCTTCGCACTAGTGTCCCCCAATTCACACATTAACCGTCACTGTCACCATGTTCATATTTCACACGCAGAAACAAGGAAGGAAGGACAATACTTGGTTTATAATTGCTCAATCAACAATCTTTTATTTCATACAATTCAACACTTTATGAGCATAAACCATCCGGAGGGGAGATGAGCGCGGGAGTGTTCCTCACATTCTTATAGCTTCAGCCGCCCTCCACCTAGTCATAAAAACCTAAACATTCACATTCTTTCTCTCTCAGTGAGCCTGAGTTATGACCTTGGCTTCCTGTGCAGTATGTTCTGTTCTTTTCTAATCAGACAAATAAGGTGATGACTCTCTGAAAACAGTATTTCTTATATCTCAGCAGTATAATGCATCATAAAACAATGTCATTCATTCACAATAAATCAGCAGTCTAATGTAATACAAATCCGTTTAATAAGTGTAATAGTTATCACCTTCTTCTAAGTCAGGAGAATAATGCAAACTAAAACTACATAATGATTTCACAATCTTTAATTAGAGGTCTAACGTGGCATAAGATAATATAATAATCTCACATTAGACACTGGTGTATATTTAATTCAAGAAACATATTGTATTTCTGAGATTCACACCTTTACACACTCTTTGGACAGAGGTAGCACCGTTCCAGCCTGTCACACAGGCAGATGTCTGTACTTGTGCTAACACACAACTGGTATTGGTTGTGAGGGTCTTGGGATGCATTGCTGTTTCTGAAACAACGTGTTGTTGAGAGAAGGATGATGGTCGGTGAGCGTTAGATGTTTGCATTTTGACTTGGTTGAAATTGTGGACAATTGCAATTAAACCCTTTTATGAGATATTTATACCCGATTGAACAAGAAACAGTCTCTAACAGACAACCCAGTAGTCTGAGATGCATAAGTCGAAGGCATATCCAAAAAGCATATAGCTCCATCTCCCCCAGGCATCAGACTGCATGGCCTTGCCCCACAAAAGGTTTCATAGCCCATCTATTGTTTGTTAAGCAGAAAGAAAATCCCTAAGTGAGATATTTCACTCGGGATAAATAAAGTACTATCATTCAATCAATCAATCATGCACAGTTACAAGGTGTGTAATATGTCAATTTATTATTATATGCCAGTTAGTAGAATTACCTTCTTTAATAATGCAGCTGCACATTTATCATATTTTTTCCTCAAGCATATGATGACATAAGATCAAATTTTATGTTACTAGTAATGACTGTTCATAAGATTTTCTTTTTATCTCATTGAAATTATAAATTGATCATCCTGGAATTGCAACTTGTATCTGTCTATAACCTTTAAACTGTTTGGTTTGGCTTCGATCGACTATTTGTGAAATTACTATAGCATCAGTTCCATGTAATAGCATTAAATGTATCTTATACACAACAATGAATGCTCAGAAGAGTTTTTATTTTTTTGTAAATAGGCGTTTTCGGTGTACGAGCTTCAGGTTTACCATAAAGGGCCAAATCATCTGTTTTTAGAAAATTATTTGACCCTCATAAAACCTTTTTTAAAGTTATAATGTTACTTAATTCTGTTCACTAATGTTTCAAACATGATGTGATTTTTTTTTAAACGTACCTTGCAACTTTTTCCACCAGAGTTCACATTTGTAGCATCTCTTTGCCTTTGCTAACTGAAACAGTCTACCACTTTAAGACAGATTGACATTCATTTCATTTTTTTTATTGTGAGTAACAGGTTAAGCTTATTTCAGTGCATATTTCACAAAGATATTGGGACTCAAAATATGCTGTGCATGTGCTGAGCAGAACATTATATACAGAAGGATCACAGGATGGCAGGAAAACTCATACACAGGGAATAAATATAATAATTATGGATTACAAAAGAAGACATAACCATAAAGCAAAACCAGAGAATAGAATAATGAAAAATAAAACAAGGTATAAACTAGAACACAATAGAATACATACCTTAAAATATTTAAGCTGGGGTTAGTGTCTGTCCCTTTACATTTCTTGGGAGCCATGATGCTAATAGATAATTCCAATTAATTTCAATCAGGATTTAATGGAATTTATGATAAGAGCAGGTTTGATCCTGTGCAGAAATAATAGTCGCATAAGTTTTAATCTTACACAGAGTTTTCTATCTACAAACAGCTAAGCTGTGCTTGTGGCTGTAGAGCCAAAACTCACAATGCCAGCAGCAGAAAGAGGGAGTGATATTCCTGAAGACTTCGTCCGACTAACCTTGGTTGAGGTCTCCCCATATAGTGACACCTCGTCAAACAGAGGGGCTGAACCCAAAAATTTATAGCACAGACTACATAAGAAGTATGGATACAATGCTTATTTACAACTTGTTTCAGAAATAGATAAATACATTGCTCCACAATGCAAACTACACTGGGTGATTGTTTAACAAAGTATTCTTTGCCATTGCTTTATAGTAATGTAATCCTTTTTATTTGATTTTATTTATTTTATTTAATCAATAATTCTTACATATTCCTGTTATGCCACATTACTGCAACACTGTGAGACTTAGGGGGGCTTATTAGTGAACAGATGGGCTGAGTCATTTTTAACAAAGGATGGGGTGAATAAATGAAGTAATGGAATTGAGGTCATAGACATAGACTATTTGTATTTTGGCTGCTTCCATGATTTTTAGTGAGGAAAAAAATGCCGATATTTAGATAACAAGGTGAAGTTATCAAAAAATGCCAGCAAGTTTGGTTACAAGCTACAGTCATAAACAAAACAGACACAGATACTTGCTACATAACAGACTGCAAAATGCAACAATTTTACTCATTAAAAGCAGTCATTTCTCTGATGGACTGTAAGTGCTGAATGGTTCCTATATAGTGCCTAGGCGCTTCATTCACACCAGCACTGTCTTTCCCTTCCTATGTGCTTCTATCTAACATTCACACACATTCATACTTGTGTCTCTATCTTAGTATCTTGCCCAAGGATAGTTGGCATGCATGTCAGTTTTAAAGAAAATGTCAGACCACAAAATTGTTCATTCTGTTATATTTTATTTATATAGCTGCAAATCACAGCAGCATTCACAGAAAAACAAACATGCTGCTGGACATGGGAGTTTATGGGGAGTGACTTCTGTTTGGAGGGAGCAGGCTGCTGCTTACTTTAGGCCCCTCTCACACTGCCTAGAGTGCAGTTGGTGATTGTCTGAAATGACTCACCACAATGATATGACAACCATTTGTTTGACAGCTAATGAGAAGAAAAAAATAACACTGGTTACGTAATGCAGTCTTCATAATCTCATGTCATGAATTGTAATTGTACGCTTGTTTTTGCATAACTAAAATTGTCCATACAGTAAAAAAGCAGCTGTAAATGAAACCTTACGGAAATTTTTACTTACAAATGAAGCCAAACTGATTTTCTGACTTAGTAGCGTAAGTTTTTTTTTGTTTGCTTGTTTTGGAGTGTCTATTCCTACTACAAGTATAACACAGATTTTCCACTAAAACTTTCTGTGCTGCCTCATTTTATTGACAATTCCACCTGCTCACCATTGAAACAGGGGCCGATAACCTTTAGTTTACTAGGAAACATCAAATCAGCAGGTACATTGCAGTTCACGTTTGCCAGCTCAAGCTGGTCAACTAAAATGATTGCAGCGTCAACATTATTAAGAGCAGTTTTAACCTATTTGATGCACAAATCAAAACAAAGGCCTTAGTGATTAAAAAGAAAATAAAACTGAAATGAATTTTAAAAGGAATTCATCTTTAGCGGAATTTACTTTTTATTCTTCAAACAGCAGACACAGCTTGGGTGTCTGGCAGTGACTTCCAGATTTTATTTTGAAAGTGTTTTCATTGCCACTTGAAAAATGAAATTAATTGCATGCTCACCGTGTGGTCTCTTGAAAGCAAGCTTTAAATATGATGAAAAGGAAAGCACAGCAAATGATTCAGCCAGTTTGAAGTCGCAGTTTTCCTTTTGTGATGTGGAAGAAAGAGTGTGTGGTTGAGGGAGCGTTTGCTTCCTAAATTCAATATAGCCCTTCTGGTGGGGTAATTATTTCAAAGACAGACTGCCATGTGCAAGATTCAGTCATTTGTTTTTCTGCACTCTCACACTATTTGTGATGTCACTCCCTGATACTTGAATATAGGAGCTTCAGTGATAAAAATGATGATGAGACAGCACATAAACAAACTCCGGCTGCCTTTCCTTTGATGCACACAATGAACGGATAGACTGTCTATACTGAGAACAATAGCGTAATCCACTCAAATAGAGATGTTGTTTACAATAACTATACAATAATACAATAACTGAGAGAACATGCTATTTTCTCTTCATCATACTCTTATTCATTCTGTCCAATATTCTTTAAGTGTGATGAGAAGTACTGAAAACAAGCCAGTGTTTTTGACTTTAGGGACCCTTTCCAATCTGCAAAGTTTGATACACATCCAACACATTGTACCTGCTCACTATACTCTTCAGTTGTTGGAGATTTCAGCGCTTAACAGCACCTGTTAGCTCAGTGCAACAATACTAATAGAAGACAGCTGCTTTTAAAGCTGCAGATTGAGATGCTAAAGCACAACAGGAACAATAGTGAACAGTGTGGACAAACCTTGGTAGAAGAAAGCAGTGTAACTGAACCAGGTGATACCCAGCCCCCTGTAATCATGGATGCATCTAGTGAGCTGTCAATGACAAGCTACCAACCCAACGGGGCATGCTTACAGATGTGATCACTGCTCTAGACACCATCTCCACTGCCAGAATAACTTAAAGTAGTGAGTTCATATATACTGTTGTCACAGCAATCCTAGAAAGGATCAGCATAAAGGTGGCCTTTAACATCATCTAACCTCACCTCATATCTATCTATCTACATACATACATATATATATATATATATATATATATATATATAAAAAGATGAGACAATCCAGCACATAACTGCATAACCAAGTGGCCATCATAGTATATAGAAACATCTGTGCCGAATACGGCCTGGAAGCCCCCGAGCCCTGCCAAAATGGGAGACGCCCCCGAGGATGGTGGGGAATGACCGAGCTAAGATCCTGTGGGGCTTTCAGATACAGACGGACAAAATGGTGGTGGCTGACCAACCATAGTGGTGGAGGACAAACAGAAGAAGACGACCATAGTGATCGATGTAGTGATTCTGAATGACAGCAACATCAGGACGAAGGAACACAAGAAGCTCGAGAAATACCAAGGGCTCAGAGGAGAGCTCGAGAAGATGTGGAGAGTGAAGGTAACAGCGGTCCCAGTGGTAATCGGAGCACTAGGTGCAGGGACTCCCAAGTTAGGCGAGTGGCTCCAGAAGATCCCAGGAACAACATCGTAGATCTCTGTCCGAGTGCAGTCCGAGGAACAGCTAAGATGCTGCGCAGGACCCTCAAGCTCCCAGGCCTCAGGGGAATTATATAAATATTAGGGGTGGAGCCGAACCCGAATAATGTATTCGTAAAGCCACGGATATCATGTTTTTTACGAATACTTATTTCAAACAAATACTTTTAAAAATATTTGTATTCGGGAACAAGAAAAACTTTCTATGAAAAGCTGAGTTTCCTTATGAGACCGCAGAGCATGAGCGGATGAGTGACGTGTGAAGAGGTGACTGACACGGGCTGCTGCACACAGCAACAGAGAGGCTCGGCTGAGCGAAAAAACTGCATCACTATTTTTGTTAAATAGATTTTTTTTGTACCTTAACTGGGTTCCAGAGGCAGTTTATGACTTTTGCGAAGATCGGGAGATTATTCCATTGCACTGCATTATTACTGTCGTCTGCAGTCGAGTGCTCTCATGTTCGCTCTGTTTACGTAGCTCTCTTAGCTCGGTAATTTAGACCAGCAGTCCCAACCCCCGGGCCATTGACCGGTACCGGTCCGTGAGTCGTTTGGTATCGGGCCACGAGTGATGAGGTTCGGGTGTGAAATTTATGGTTTTCAGGGTTTTTATTCGTTTTTATCGTTAATATTTATTGCTTTTATCGTTACCTCAGTTTCCCTGTGTCTTTTCCCGTGTGTTATGAATATATATATATATTTTTTTTTTTTGGCACCGGTACTGGTTTTATTTTGTTGTATTTATCCGCGACACCTTAAAGACCGATCCGCAAAAAAGGTTGGGGACCGCGGATTTAGACAATAGTCTGTTGACAGAGTAACGTTAAAGTTTGGTGTAAAGGATAAAACAATGCTTGCGTAGTTGTGTCGAATTAACTTAGACTCAGACTATGAATCATTAACTTAGTTGAAACTCCCCACATGGATTTGGGCAACCAAATGGAAAAGAGTGTTGCTGCTGCTGAGCCACCTCTTGGTCCTCCACCAGCCAAAACAACTTGATCCAGTTCTGTGTGGAAGCATTTTACAGTCAGTGCAGATGAAACCAAAGTGATATGCAATATGTTCTGCCACTGCAAGTCAGTTTCGCTGTCTGTTCAGTGTCCTCCATTAAGGACAGGTGGTGGTGAGGTTCATAATGTTCACAATGGCATTTTATAAGTTGTTGGTTTAACCATGTATGAGTCAATGGCTGTTGTTATTTTCTTTTCTATGATGTTCCTTGTTGCATGTTCATTGCTGGATTTATGCAAAAACATCAACTAATATTGCATATCCATACTTACTATAATGGATATAATTAAAGAATACTTACACTATAACGTTAATTAGGAGTGTAACACAAAAAAAAATGATTTTTACACCTATTTTGAATTTTACTTGAATACAAATACAAATACTTTTCCCCCTCAACAAATACAAATACAGATACAAATACCTGCTGCTTTGCACATCTCTTATTGATATATATATATGTATATATATCAAGGGCGTAGATTTGGCATAGACGGAAGGGACGTGTCCCCACCAATAATTTGATCTCTTCGAGTAAAGAAAAACAACCGATAGAAAGAAAAAAACAATCTGTCAACGTCTCATTCACCCAGCGGTGCAGAAAGAGTTAAATTACGTTCTCTACTGGAGTCCTCATGTGACAAACATGGCCAATGTGATTGGCTGTGCCTTTCAGGGAGCTCTGTTTAATTTTAGCAGCAGCAAGCCTGTGCTGCGAGGACCTGCAGGGAGGAGAGGAGGATGGTAGCAAAAAAGGAAGAACCTGGATATAAGAAAGTATTTTTCAAAGAAACCTGTAAGTCACTTAAAGTCAAGTTCACTCATGAAATGTATCCGTCATACATGGCCATACATGCCAACCCTCCCGATTTTTCCGGGAGAATCCCGAATTTCAGTGCCCCTCCCGAAAATCTCCCGGAGCCACCATTCTCCCGAATTTCTCCCGTTTTTCCACCCGGACAACAAAATTGAAAAACCATATCCCAGATTGGCCCAGCCAATTCCAGTTTCCAACAATGGCTACTACTAGTGCAGCTACTTAGTTTTAGTATTACTCTTATTACTGTTTCTGGGTCGCAAAATAAACGTTTAACATATTTTCAGGCAAGAATGTAGCTGTGTAAACTTCAAATATTTGAGCCGACGAGAACAGCAAACTCCGGGCACATCATTTTAGGCTTTGGCCCACATCAGTCTAAAGTTGTATGTAACTATGAATAACGTGTTGCCATGTCCACCAGGACAGACTGGACAGTATAGATGTAAAACAAATATGTCAGCAGTTTATCTCAGTTAACGAGAGGAGCAGGCATGTGTTTGGCTCCTTCACATAGTGGACATTGGTTGTAGTGTGGGACACCAGTAGTCCATGTCTGTTGCTGTAACAGTAGTTCATGTTTAGAATAGTTAATACTTAGTGTTAATGTATCAGAGATGTTGGTGCAGTATAACTGAAGTAATGTTGTTAAGTCCTTAAAGATTCCATTGGTTTCGAGTCAAGTTTCCCCGATTAATCGGTTCTGGTCGCCTCCTTTCACAGCCGGGCTTGGGACCGTCCAAGCGTCCATGGATGAAACAAATCCAGGATGATTTGAAGGCCCTTTGACTTGACCTCGAGCAGGCAAGAACCATCGCCTTAGATCGAAAAGCGTGGAAGATAATCGTTGGTCAAGAAAGAGAACCTGCGGCACCTACAGCAGCGTACTGGTTGCGCGGCAGACCACCGCCGCTGGTCGCCTGCTAAGGACAAGAAGAAGAAGAAGTCCTTAAAGTCTTATTGTTTTATTGTCATGACTTATTTGAAGCTATTTTTATTTTTGTATGATACCTGATTTATATGGAATATGGCTGAAGTAAACTAAAGTCTAAAATACTTAGTCATTTGTTTAATAGTAATATAACATTATATAATTCACATATAAAACTATGAATTGTAATTTTAAATGGTTTAAAAGCATGTAGAATAGCATATGTAAGCAAGTATGTTTCTCCTTTTTTTTTTTTTTAATCAAGAAGCAAAGACAAAAAGAAAAAAAAAGAAACAGGGCAGGGTTCGGAGGCTGAATCATCCGTCCCCACCAATGCCAAAACCAAATCTACGCCCTTGATATATATATAGAGAGAAAGTTGATTTTAATTTTTAAGAAAGTAAGAAGGAAAGAGAGGCTTTTCTTCTTTGCTAGGTTGTTGTTGTTCTCCTGACATTCTACAGATTTAGTCATAAAAAAGGAGAAGGTCTCAGAGGAAATAAAGACAGGGGACCTGAACAAATTCAGTGCCACATTTAAAAAAAGCCTCTGTAAGGCCTCTAACCATATGCGCAGAGATCCCAGGTGGCCATGGCAGCCACACCACAGGGGAAGTGTCCTGTACTCGGCTCAGGTTATGAAGTGAAAAGGAATAAAAGCACTCAGCCCTGTGAAGGATGTTTTTTTCTGTTAGAGTATGTAGGTATTCCAAAAGCAACAAACACACGATATCCTTCAGGCAGTAAAGACATGGTTGGCTAAAAGCTTCTGGAGCACTTTGCTGTTCATTTCCAGTTGTTCTGTTTGCTCCCATTTCTAATGTATTCATTGGATGGATATAGCCACAATGGCATTAACCATTTGTTAGTCCTGACGTGAAACCTCCAGCAAGAGTTTCCATTTTAGCTTTAAAAAAAAAAACATGATCTGAGTACCAACAGACTTTTTGACTAACAAATTTATATATTGTACTTAAGTAACTTGAACTTGAAATTCAATTCAATTCCATTTTATTTAAATCACAGCAACAGTCACCTCAATATGCATAAAACTCATGAGAAAAGTGTTGTAAGGAATCAGAAAGGCTTCCAGTACCAAGAATGCTGCCCAATAGCTACAAATTCTGCAACAAGCAGAGGTGGAAAGTGAAAAAGTACAAATACTTTGTACTTAACTCAAGTTTTCAGGTATCTTAACTTTTTTTGAGTATTTATGTTTCTGACAACTCTTTACTTTTAGTCTTAACATTTTTAAACTAATATTTGTACTTTCTACTTCTTACATTTTCTAAAAGGATTTTTTTACTTTTGGTTCAAGGGTATCATTTTTAGCGTTTGTGTTGTTTGTGTAGGAGTGATGGGTTTTTTTTTAAGTGGCAGGTAATTTCAAATTCAACATTTCTATCAACTCAACAACATCAGCAAACACGCAAACTATTTGTGTGTACAGTTTGTCGCACAGTGTGTTGCTAGCTAAATGTCCAGATGTTGTATTTCACAGAGAGAGAAAAGAGTGTGAGAAAGATGTAGGAAGACAGACAAGACAGGAGAGGAAGAAGAGACATTTAAAAGGAAGAACTGCTCAGAGGGGCTTGATGAACTGCAAATTTAAAGCTTACATGCGATGTCATTTGTATATGATGTGTTTTGCTATTTTTCATTTTGTGAAGGGTCCTGCAAAATAAATCAAGTATATTAACTTTGTGTTATTCAAATGTTGTATGAAAATACTGGGTACGTATGTGCAAGATAAGCAGGTTAGTTTGCATTAATGTAGTGAATTCACAGTAAAGCACTGTGTTGGACTGATGCACAGTGCTCATGGTCAGGTTTAGGTTACATCAAGTGTAGTAGAGTTGAAATGAAAACTGATCATGCTTAGCTAACTTCACTGAAGTGTCAGTGTCGAGGAACGTAAGCCATGACAGCCGTGACGCTGCTGAGAATTTGTTGAATTTAGTTGTGTAATTCCACAACGAGCAGCAGGTCCACTGATCACGCAAAACTCATATTAGAAATGATTGTGAGTTGTGATTCTTTTTTCCTGTGCTGAGCCATTACACAGATCTTTGGTTTCCCCCTCCTGCTGAATCCCACTGTAACCCTTGACTTAACTTCTTTTAATGTTTAGGTGTGGAGATAAAGTCACCATCGACAATGTAGGCAAGAGAAAATAGTTATTTTCAATTATTTTTCACTGCTTGTGTCAAGTGTGAGTCGATCTAAGTCTGTTCATTAAAACTAGAATTTAGATTTGAATGACTTTTGTATTTTATGTACTGATATTATTTAGACGTTATATTAATGTAGCACAAGGTTCAGTTACCTATGTGCAAAGTTTTTTAGTAGAACTGTCCTTCAAGGAGCTGTTTTTTACTTTCTTACTTTAAGTACATTTCAGAGCCAGTACTTTTTCACTTTTACTAGAGTAAAAAAGTTCAAGTACTTCAACTTTTACTGGAGTATTTTTTAACCCAGGTATCTGTAAAGAAAGTCTGTACTTTTATAATAATGGGTTGGATTTATATAGCGCTTTTCAAGGCACCCAAAGCGCTTTACAATACCACTATTCATTCACTCTCACATTCACACACTGGTGGAGGCAGCTACAGTTGTAGCCACAGCTGCCCTGGGGCAGACTGACAGAAGCGAGGCTGCCATATCGCGCCATCGGCCCTTCTGGCCAACACCAGTAGGCAAGTAGGGTAAAGTGTCTTGCCCAAGGACACAACGACCAGGACAGAGAGCCCGGGGATCGAACCGGCAACCTTCCGGTTACAGATGCGATTCCCAACCCCCTGAGCCACGGTCGCCCCAAGCAATAAGCAGTCACAATCAGCCATCATACAGCTGTTATGAAGAGACAAATTGGATTTAGAGACTAAAGCCATCTTTTGCACCAGGATCTGAGTATTTTAACACTGCCCGAAGAGTTCACTCCAGGAGCTGCAATTTCTAACACAGCGAGGGGTTCCTTTTCCAATGTCACAGCCAACATATAAAACTGCCCCTGAAAAATAAAACGAATATAAACTAATAAAAGTGAACTTATATCTCTGCACACAATTGTGAAACATGCCCTTTAGAATCTATAATGCATCTGCTTGGACAATATTCTGTTTTTCTTTTATCTGTAATTGTTTTCTTTAGCAAATCCAGTACATCAGCCAGCTCAATCTATATTTACAGGAAGAGATTTAAACGGGGCCTGCCAGGCATTCAATTCATGCCTTCAATTCCCAGTCATCCTCACAGATTTGATAGGTGTCTCTGGCAGGCTCAGACTAGAATTTTGAACTTCTCCTGAGAGCCAGTCTCAAAATTGCTTTCTGTTTATGACATCCTTCATGCAGACCTGTGAAGATGAATCAAAGTATGAATGAGCTAAATGATATGGGCAGCTTTTTTTGATTGATACTGATCTTTAGTCCACAAGCTGTCTCCAAGTGTTTAAAAAGATTAACTTACCATTTGGGTTTTTAACTGTTTTCATTGCGAGTGTACATTTCCTAATAACATAACATGTGTAAAATGACTTAACTCCTCAGCAGATATTTTATCATCATTCATGCTGTAGTGTGTTTACCACTGTTCCCTGAATAATGATATAATGAAATATGGCAAGACTCAGAAGAGCCAGAAACTCGGATGTTCTCATGAATAAAATGAGAAGAGATACACATCTGCAAGTAGTTGGAGGCAAAGCAAGACAAGCCCTTACTGCTACTTCTGTCAAAAACAACAAGGATAATTACTGTTGCAAAGAATAACTAATTATCTTCTATTCAGGACCCAACCTGTTTCCTCTCATTTTACCATTCCTTTGAAAATGAGGTCTCTTATGTCTTAAAATAACCTGAACCTGAGAACTAAGCTCTATCTCTCCTTCTAACTTGGACTCCAGCTGTGCTGCTGAAAGGATCAGCATAGTGTTTTAAAATAATGCTCAGTCACTGGCTGTGCGTGTGAGTACTCCACCTTCTCCTTTCACTTCATCTCAAACCAAACCTTTGCTGAACTGTTATGCAGAGGTGTTTTATGCATTTCTGTGCCACACTGAAACCAAGAATATCTGTCCGGTGGAAACGACGTTATTGATCTGAAGGAGAGCTAAAATGAATGATATGAAGTGGGTTTGCTGCTTCAGACTATGAATCTTCATTAAAAGAATTGATTATATGTGTAAAAGCTGGAGGAAAAATGTCTTGCGTATAAGATGTTGGACTGCTGAAATTGACCTGAACTACTTAATCCTACCCATCCATTTGCTTGGGTTAAATGTTAATCTATAGGTTATTTATTACAGGGTGGCTGGAGCCTATCCTATTGGAAGAGGTGGGTTGCTGCGTGGAAAGGTCATCACATGGATAACAGAGAGACAAAGTTCCCAAACTTAAGTTGACAAATCTAAATTCAAATGAAGTAACGTGCAGTCACCATCGCTTATGATCCTAACCCTAACTCTAATCCCTTGCAATCAGAATATAAAAATGTTGTATTGGTGTAACCCCTATGGACATGGTTACTAGTATTTTCTTGTTTTTACCTGGTATTATTATTTCCGACACCCCTTGAACACACTTTGATTTTCAGTAGTTCAGTGAATGCAACAAAAGCACGTTGCTGCATTAAGCTAGGCAAAACGGAGCAAGACACCCGAGAGCAATTAACAAGCTACACAGTGAGTCTTTCGGTATAAAATAAGTATTATAAAGTATTTTCAACAGTCTCTAACTTAAAGTTATGTACTTTTCAGAGGCCTTTATGTGTTTTACTCTCGACCAAAACCAGGCAGAGCGTGTAATTGTTTCTTGGGAATTCCGGTGAGTTACTAGAGATGATAAGTTAGCAGGAAAACTTATGCTAATTTTACATGTGGTAAACACTGCAACAGTGCGAATTCTGTATTGTCTAAAAAAAGCTAAAACCAGTCGGAGTACTTGAATTGTGTGTGAAATGGAATGTCGTATTTTATTTTATTGTCTATTTGATTGGGCATCTTCACAAATGCGCAAAACTAATGCAGGATGCACTTTTCTTTTAGCCATAAATGTTGTCCAGTGCCTTTTCTGCACTTTGTCATTTCAGTTATAGGTTAATACATGTAAATAAGTTATTTAAAACTAGTTACGTTACAAACATTTCATGATGTGATTACATATGCCTTAAAAAGGGGTATATAAATACAATTGATTGTAATGCTGTAAAGCAATACAAATGGAATTCATAGAGACAGAACAATGTTAAAACAACAGTGTACTTGATTTTGAAAACTTTATGAGATTTCATTTTATTTAGAAAAACTGTTAAGAACTATTTTGTTTATTGCTCTGTACTGTATGTGCAGACTGGTTTTTTGTGATCCTGGATCTGAAGTGGTTCTGGATACGGATGGCGAGCCAGACCCTGTGAAAACTCTTGGCGAATCCAAAAGCAGTGTGGCCAGCTGTTCTGGATGCAGGAGTAGAGCTACAGTCTGAATTACTTTGAATCGCAGGATTTCAGATAAGCAAGAGCAAAAACTGCTTACTTGATACGGATTGTTTCTCTGGTCATCAAGAGTCAGGTCTAAAGAGACTACTTATTTTATTTTATTTTGTTGTTATTTTCAAAAGAGCGCTCTTCTCTGTTGATCTTCTGTTAATTTTCTATGCTGTTTACATTGGGTTATTGCACCACTGTAACATTGTAATAAATCTGCCGGCTGTTCAACACTCAATTCTCTCAAATTTATTTTACTCCTCTCGAATCTAGTCTATAAGTTTAACCCTACTATACTAAGCAGGTGTTACATTGTTCTCCCACGTCTTGGCATTAAAATCATTCTGACACACATCAAAAAGTATGTGCTTTAAAAAAAAAGTCAATTATGCCTCTCACAACAAGAGAACATTAGGATAAGATTTGTGTTGTACGTGTGGTGACTTACACCTCACCGCTGTTATTTTCCGACATCCGCTGAACATTTTAGGGAAACACTGGTCAATTAAAAAAAGTTACTAATACGTTAAAGTATTTATTTATGGGAAAACAACACTTTCCCTGTCATGTGGAATTTTCAACTATTTCAATTCGATTCAGTTTTATTTATACAGCACCAAATCACAACAACTGTTGCCTCAAGGCGCTTTATATTATAAGGTAAGAACCCTAGAATAAAACAGAGAATACAGAAAAAAATCTCAGCACTTCAAGTTCAATTCAATTCAATTTTATTTATACAGCGCCAAATCACAACAAAAGTCGCCTCAAGGCACTTTATATTGTACAGTATACTCTATAATAACAGATACAGAGAAAAACCCAACAATCATATGACCCCCTATGAGCAAGCACCTTGGCGACAGTAGGAAGGAAAAACTCCCTTTTAACAGGAAGAAACCTTCACCAGAACCAGGCTCAAGGAGGGCCGGGGCCATCTGCTGCGACCGGTTGGGCATATCACATATAAATGTTAAAGCAGAAAAACCCCGTTCACCTGCAGGTTTGTAAGTTTAGTTACTGATAGTAAAGTGAGTTATACAGAGGTGTATGGAAACATTGTATAGAACCGTTTATAGCACAATTGAGTACTGAGTTGTTGAAATTTAGCAGAAAATAAAAAAATAATAATAGGTGGGGGCAGTTGCACTGGACAGATCCAGACCAGAATCTGGATGGGCGTCTGGCCTGTGTTGGGTCACATCGGGGGCCGCAGGTATGTTGTGGGCAGAGATGGGCGCCTTACTGTAATCCGATTACTTTTTTCAAGTAACGAGTAAAGTAAGGGATTAGTATTGCAAAAACGGTAATTAGATTACTGTTACTTTCCCGTAGGAACACGGCGTTACTAAAACCGTGATTTTTTGCGAGAATGTCTCATGACGGTGACGTAAGCGAGTGCGACGTTTGTGACAACAGCTGTGTGCAGATCAACAATGGATAACATATCGAGTGCAGGAGAGAGTATGAGCGTGCAGCGTTTAAAGCGTGGAAGTACTGACCTTACCTTGAGTTTGATTCCGTAAAAAGTGACAAAAACATTAGTGTCCGTTGTGTGTGGAAAGAAAACTTCTTTTTACAGCGAAAAAAAACCCCTAAACTTCCAAGCAAGCACCGAGTAGCTACCACGTAATGGGAAATTCACAGAGAAACTCGCGGATTCTTCTATGGGCAGAAATCTGTGCCATCAGAAACTGAATTTGAATAAGTTCAATTTGAATTTGAATTGCTCCGATTGAATCTGAATTGTAACTTGAATAAATGCTTTTGAAAACTGAATTTGAATTAGTCTAATTTGAAATTGAATTTATGGTTTGAAAATGATCATCACTAAATTGAAATTGAATTTATATTTTGAAAATGAATTGATTTGCTTTGAAACTGCATTTTATCCTTTAAAAATTCAGCTCTCGAATAATTTCAGTTTCACTTCTCACCATTCAGTTTCAGTTCTACAATTCAATTTCAGTTCCAAAATTCAGTTTTTTGGAACTTACATCCGGTTCCGGTTCAAGCGCAGATTAATAGAACTACGTTTTACTAGCGGACCGAAAGTGTTACCGACGGGAATCTACAGCGTCTTGAGCTGAATTAAGACTTCAGAAGTCATTCGTCATGTCGAATGACCAGCGGATAAACTCTCAGGTTGGTAATAAATGTACTACATGTATAAGAACAAGCGTCATGTTAACAAAAGATAGCCGTAAGGTAACTGTTATGCTTATTGTAGCTGCTAGCTAAAAACGCTAATTTAGCGTAGTTTGCCCTGAATTCAGCTTTGACAAACAAATATGATCGGCTGTTTCTAGTAGAATTCCAAAGTTGTCATCTTGGACCCTCTCAGAGTACCCCCTCTGTATGCTTGCAGAGACCCCTACAGTAGGGAAACATGCAAAACGGTGTCCAAACCTTTGTGTTTTAGCTTTATTTATGTCTTACACAGCATCCCAACTCTTTAGCTGACTTAATAACTTTAGCTAAAGTGAATAGTTAGTCTAATTCATTAGTGCAGCATTACTGGATCACCTCTGTTTGAAGTGATATAATATGATATACAACTATCACTGAAACAGCAAACTTTGTAAATAAGCAAACAACACTTCTCATTCTCTAAACGTTTGGCCACAGCTGTAGATTACACTATCAGTGCTTGTTCACTCTTGACAATAATTACATTTCTAAATTCTCTTTGTGCATTTACAGGTAAACAATATCTAATATTTTATCTAAATGACTGCTTTGTCTTTGAAAAGGGTGAAGAGCCTGAGGCCGGTGACAGTCCAGTTCTACTCTAAGTACATCCTTACAGTGGCTCACAGGACAAGGCCACATTCCTGTCCTGCCAGAAGAGAAGACAAACTTCAGAGTCTTCATGCAGTTCAACCACACCTGTCATATTCCATATGACAGGGGTCTCAAACTCCAGTCCTCAAGGGTGGACTGGAGTCATGCAACTTTTCCATGCCCTCGAGGACTGGAGTTTGAGACCCCTGCCGTATGGTGTTCATGCTGTTTTCTACCCCACAGTTACAGCATGTCTGACTGCCTGTTCAGCATATGCAAAAATATATGAGTTTAAGCATGTGATGACTAAGGCCTTCCATTATGGTGTTTGTCATCACATGTCACAGACATCTGGATGATCATTTGGAATAAACTAAAAACTTGTTACTTCATCTTTTATCTTTATTATTATTATTATTGTTGTTCTTATTTTACACTTTTCATGGTTAGGCATTAGGTTTATTTGTAGTAGTCCTTTCCAACGTCTTTCCCTCTTCCATGTTACTGTGTCAGCTTGTCAGCATCTATTTGGGTTTGGAAGTGGAACAGAAAGTCAGGAAATCCAAAGTGCCATTAAAACCAGAAGAGGTTCTTATATTTCAGAAGAAGGGATTAATTCAAAAGAAATGACCTCAATGCCATATTTTATTTAGGAACACTAGAGAGCACTTTGCAAAATAACACATTCTTATAATTTCACCCTCAGATGAGCCAAGCTACGACTGTCAGGGAATGTGATGTAGGTACAGAGCATATGAGAGTGGTTAAGTTAATGTCTCTTGTCTAGATGAAGGCACAATAGGGATCAATGGCAAGGCGTAGAGATTCAGTATCTTCAGTCTTCAGTGGACACTCCATTTCTGGCACAAAACACCTGTAAAAGATGGTCGATTTAGGAGGTGACCCGACAACTTCAGCCTGTCAAACATAGTAATGGAGCAGCATGTTTAAAAAATATATCTAATTAAGCATGCACTCAGTACCCTAAGAATTATTATGGTAGTTAAACACAGTGATAGTTGTATATCATATTATATCACTTCAAACAGAGATGATCCAGTAATGCTGCACTAATGAATTAGACTAACTATTCACTTTAGCTAAAGTTATTAAGTTAGCTAAAGAGTTGGGATGCTGTGTAAGACATAAATAAAGCTAAAACACAAAGGTTTGGACACCGTTTTGCATGTTTCCCTACTGTAGGGGTCTCTGCAAGCATACAGAGGGGCACTCTGAGAGGGTACAAGATGACAACTTTGGAATTCTACTAGAAACAGTCGATCATATTTGTTGTCAAAGCTGAATTCAGGGCAAACTACGCTAAATTAGCGTTTTTAGCTAGCAGCTACAATAAGCATAACAGTTACCTTACGACTATCTTTTGTTAACATGACGCTTGTTCTTATACATGTAATACATTTATTACCAACCTGAGAGTTTATCCGCTGGTCATTCGACATGACGAATGACTTCTGAAGTCTTAATTCAGCTCAAGACGCTGTAGATTCCCGTCGGTAACACTTTCGGTCCGCTAGTAAAACGTAGTTCTATTAATCTGCGCTTGAACCGGAACCGGATGTAAGTTCCAAAAAACTGAATTTTGGAACTGAAATTGAATTGTAGAACTGAAACTGAATGGTGAGAAGTGAAACTGAAATTATTCGAGAGCTGAATTTTTAAAGGATAAAATGCAGTTTCAAAGCAAATCAATTCATTTTCAAAATATAAATTCAATTTCAATTTAGTGATGATCATTTTCAAACCATAAATTCAATTTCAAATTAGACTAATTCAAATTCAGTTTTCAAAAGCATTTATTCAAGTTACAATTCAGATTCAATCTGAGCAATTCAAATTCAAATTGAACTTATTCAAATTCAGTTTCTGATGGCACAGATTTCTGCCCATATTCTTCCACTGACTGCTGCGTCACACCTGCACCAGGGTAAACCTCCGCCTGTCCCACTCCTGCTTTACAGGTGAAAATAGAGAAAAAGGGCCGCTGAGTCTTTGACTTTATTTATTTTCTGCATCTATTTGAAAGAGTGAGTGTTAACACAAAAAATATATATATTTTATGTGCTGGAATGTGCAGAAAATAGGTTTAAATATTAAACAAATTTCTTCCAGTCAGTGAATGTTGCATATAAGTTCATTTTTGCTTGATGCATAAAGTTAAAAGATTAAAACTGATAAAACAAGTTTTAAAAAGGGACTTTTCCATTTGATTACATTTTGTATGATGGATTATGTAGAAAAAGTAGAATTAGGCTGAAATTAGGCTGAAAGATCTATCACTTTATCACCTGTTCAGGTTGTAAATCGTGTTTTTAAAAAGTAACTAAATAACTAAGTAATTAATTACTTTTGAAAATAAGTAATCAGTAAAGTAACGGGATTACTTTTTGGGGGAAGTAATCAGTAATTAGTTACTGATGACTTTTTTCAAGTAACTTGACCAACACTGGTTGTGGGTGCACTGGTAACATAAATCAATGCAATCAATGCCTGTTGTTGTTTCTGTTTGTTTCTTTGTTGCCTTGTTCAGTTGCTGTCAATTTTCCATTTGGTTAAAGTTTGGTGTGCCATAATTTCCCATGTTGTCTACAGTATGGGACATCACAACTTACTGGCAGCTGGAGGCCAGTAAGTTACTATAAAAAAGTTTTTACAATAATTTCACTGTAAATGAAAATCAGAGAAATATTAGAGATATTAATAAAATTACAGTACTGTAAAAAGCATTTACAATATCTCAACTACAATGTCAGTATTTCTCTTATTCATTATTTTATACACACACACACACACATTCACACCACTCATCTTTGATCAGAATCAGAATCGTGTTTATTGGCCAAGTATATGTGCAGACACATACAGGGAATTTGGTTCTGGTAGATGGTGGCTCTCAAGCACAGCAATGTAAATCTCACACACACACACACACACACACACACACACACACACACACACACACACACACACACACACACACACGTCTATATATACACATTACACATACATACACAAAGCTGTGTAAACCAACTATAAATAACAAATCTAAACTATACATAAAATACAGAAATGAATGAGGTGGAATGAATACTACAAAATGTACATAAGGTGCAGTTGCAGTCTGGCAGTGGGAGCAGTGTGACAGGTCAACTATTAAGAAGGGAGATGGCGAGGGGAAAGAAACTGTTCCTGTGTCGGGTGGTCCTGGTCTGCAGGCTTCTGTACCGTCTGCCAGAGGGCAGCAGATCAAAAAGTCTGTGTCCAGGGTTTGAGGGGTCTGTGATGATTTTCCCTGCCCATTTCCTGGTTCTTGAGAGGTACAGATCCTGGATGGAGGGCAGGGGGGCGCCGATGATCCTTTCTGCTGCCCGTACAGTCCGCTGCAGTCTGCTCCTGTCCTGTTTAGTGGCTGCTCCATACCAGACTGTGATGGAGGAGCACAGGACAGACTCAATGACCGCAGTGTAGAACTGGATCAGCAGCTCCTGTGGAAGACTGTACTTCCCCAGTTGTCTCAGGAAGTACATTCTCTGCTGGGTCTTTTTGAGGATGGAGTTGATGTTGGTCTCCCACTTCAGGTCCTGGGAGATGGTTGTACCCAGGAACTTGAAGATCTTCACAGTCGACACAGGGCTGTCTGATATGGTGAGGGGGAGCAGAGTTGAGGGATGTCTCCTGAAGTCCACTGTCATCTCTACAGTCTTAAGAGTGTTCAGCTCCAGATTGTGCTGACTGCACCAGAGTACCAGCCGCTCAACTTCCTGCTGGTATGCAGACTCATCACCATCTTGAATGAGGCCAATGACAGTGGTGTCATCTGCAAACTTTAGGAGTCCTATTTATGCAGCTAGAGTTATGCATTATTTTCAACTTAAACAATAAAATACATCATTGTTTTAAATCGTAGGAACATATTATAGAAAAAACAAACACTTTGGTGTGAGTGACATAATCCAAATCAGAATATAAGTCTACCCTCAAATAGGACAAGTGGCAGTTTCATGGTCCCTCAGTCTTCCTGATGCGACTTTTCATTTTGTGTTTGTCTCCCTGGTTTTGCGTCCCGCCTCTTTTCTCCCATATCCCAGTTTGAGTGCATGCATGTGTGTGTTTAGTGTGCTGGTTTTGATGCATTGGCAGGATGCAGCCCAAATTCCCAGCTTCTGGTTTCCGCATATGTGTCAAAAATCACACGACTGCCTCTGATGACCTTGTTATAACGGCTTCTTGGCTGGATCATTACACTGCAGCAGTTAGTGTTTCCTAGTTCCTCACCGTTGTGAATGTTTTCCCCTCACCTGAGAAACAGTTTCTTACTTGCTTTTCCTGTGCTCAGATTTACCAGAAAACACTGGGATTTGAAATTGTTTGGATTCTGTGAAGAGGCTGAAGGGAGACTGATGTTCATTTAGATATTAAAAGTTCACTGTGATTAAATGCACTGAACTCTGACCTCGATCCTGTAATTGAGTCCCGCTTGTTCATACAACCTTGACAGACAGGATACAACACAATGTGATATCGTGACTTGGCATATAAATTGCAAGCTACTATTAATTTTTTAAAGAACATTTTGCATTCATGACAACATATCCATTTTGTGTTTTTCATGTGGTTTAATGCCGTTTGTCTCCATAGACTTTTCACTGTATAAACAACACAGTATATTGAAATAAGCCCTGAGAAGGAATGGGCAAAAATGAAATCCCTCCAAGCAGAAATGGAGAAAGATGAAAAAGCCAGAACAGCCACATCAGCGAGCAGGTACAGATGAATGAAAAGCCCTTCAGTCCCTGCAGCTTGCTGAAAAGAACAGCAAGGTAAGGAGTTTGCAGGAGCTTAGCTGGCGCTATTATATGGAGAAACTCTAAATTGGCAATACTGAAAAGATTAACATTACATATTACTAGCCAAATGATTAGGCTGCATCCTTCATTTATTTGGTAAAGTGTACAGAGGTTTTCATCAAGGCACAGAAGTATATGGCTAACGAGAGGTAGAGTTAGCATGAAAAGAAAAACCAATAACTAAAATTCACTGACAAGGTCCTGAAACTTACCCTGGATCCAGATGAAACCATGGTGTCCTTTGATGTAGTCTCTCTCTTCACTTGCATACCCACCACGGAGGCAGTGGAAACTGTCAGAAAACGACTACAAGAAGACAGCTCCTTGGAGGACAGGACCAACTTCACACCCGATCAGATTTGCACACTGTAAGACCTCTGCCTCACCACTACATATTTCAAATACAACGAAGGCTTCTACAGACAAAAACATGGCTGTGCCATGGGCTCCCCCGTGTCACCTATTGCAGCCAACCTTTACGTGGAGAATGTGGAAAGGAAGGCTCTTGGCTCTTTCAAAGGAAGACTACCCAGCCACTGGTACAGATATGTAGACGACACCTGGGTCAAAATCAAGACTAGTGATGTTCGATTCATGAATGAATCGTTCAATACTCGAGAATCACTTTACTGACTCGTGAATCATGATTCACAAGTCCAACTGACTCACTGACTCATCCCTGTTTCTGTTAGCAAACTAATTCGCTTAGTAGAAATATATCTAGCTTAGAATTAAAATTGCGGGGGGAAAAAACAACAGCCAGTTTCTTAACAAAAGCATTTCTGCTCTGAACTGGAAGAAAAAACCCTGAGTAGAAGCTCACATCAAGAAAATAGCTCCACGGTTCACAGTAGCATCGCTCTGCTAACATGCTAACAACACATTTGAGCTACTCACCCCCTCCCTTCCTGTGCTGAATCATAGAGCGAACAAATCACTCACTCACTCACTAACCCCCTCCCTCCTGTGCTGAATCATAGAGCGAGCGAATGAATCACTCACTCACTCACTCACCCCCTCCCTCCTGGCTCACAGCTTCTTCTTCTCCTTGGTTGGCAACCAATGTTAAGGCGCATTACCGCCCCTGAATCACAGCTCAGTGGACATTTAGATGAGAAAATATATATTTGACACATTTAAGGAAAATACTAATAAAATAAAAATAAACAAAATAAATGTTTATTAAGCAATTTTGATAGGAAATTGCTTAATTTTTGAAATGTTTTTGAATCATTCATCTTAGCAGTGGGATTTACATGAAAAGAGAAACAAATTAAGTTTGAGTGAAAATGTAAATTTTTTGCACTCTCTGGTCAACTGACTCAGTGAATCAAATGACTCAAAAAATTCAATTCACTTTGGTGAGTGACTTATTAAAACGCGATTCAGTAAAAAGAATTAAATTTACCATCACTAATCAAGACACAAGAAGTGGAATCCTTCACTGCGCACATTAACGCTGTGGATAAAAACATCAGGTTCACCAGGGAAGACACAAAGGACAACTGTTTGCCTTTCCTGGACTGCGCTGTGCACATTGAAGACAATGGCAACCTCAACATCGAAGTTTACCGGAAGCCCACACACACGGACCAGTACCTCCTCTTTGACTCCCATCACCCTCTGGAACACAAACATGGAGTAATTAGGACCCTACACCACCGGGCAGAACATGTTCCCTCTAAGCCTGAAGGAAAAAAGAAGGAACACACACATGTAAAGGAAGCACTCAAAACGTGCGGCTATCCTAAATGGGCGTTCTTAAAGTCAGCAAAGAGGCACAGAAAAGAAGATCAGACACCAGCGAGGGAGGATAAGAAGGACAGACGCAACAACATTGTCATCCCCTATGTAGCCGGTGTATCAGAAAAACTCAGGAGGGTTTTCTCCAAGCATGACATCCCGGTGCATTTCAGACTCAGCAACACGCTCAGACAGAAACTGGTTTACCAGAAAGACAAAACTCCAAAACACAAACTTAACAATGTGGTGTATGCTGTACAGTGTAGCGAGGAATGCCCAGACCTCTACATTGGAGAGACCAAACAGCCACTTCACAAGCGCATGGCACAACACAGAAGAGCCACCTCCACAGGACAAGACTCAGCAGTCCATCTGCATCTTAAGGATAAAGGACACTCTTTCGAGGATGCCAATGTTCACATTTTGGACAGAGAGGACAGATGGTTTAAAAGAGGAGTGAAAGAAGCCATCTATGAGGCGGTGGTTTACGACACCAACTGTCTGCCATCTATAATCCAGTTTTGAGTTCCCTCCTCAGACGCCTTAACGCCCACTCACATCCTGGGCCATCTGACCTCAGGAATTCGCATAAGGTGGGGCCAGGTTTCACAATGAGCTCACCCAAAACCCTGGCTGATTGTGACCTACACCCATTTTCACACCTTGGCTCAGGTGATTAGAGGATCATCAGGGGGTCCTTTTGTCCCTCTGTGGGGGGAAACTCCCACTAGGTTTATATCTGGGACTCTCCACCATTTGACCTTAGAACTGAAGAAGCTTCTCGGATGAGAGGTGAAACGTCTTCAAGTAACTTAAAGAAGTCCAGACGCTTTTCTTTGCAAGCTCCTTAGACTACGATGACCTGGATGACTGAGAACCTTCACAGACAAATAACTAAGATTACAAATTTCAGTTTTTAGTAGCCAGTTTCCTGAATTTAAAGTATATTTACTAATATAATTTGCATCTTTTTATATAAACCCAATGTTATTTGAATCAGAATCAGAATCAGAATCAGAATACTTTATTGATCCCTGGGGGAAATTATTTTTTGTTACAGTGCTCCATTTTAAGCCAACATTAAGACAAGACAGACAATATGCTAACTAAGAATAGTACAATATATACATATATATACATACATACATACATAAGTCACTTATAAATAAATATTTGGAAAAGAAACATGTGTAGTTGTAGCAGCAAACAGTGTGTTAAGTGGATGCGTTGTACAGGGAGATGGCCACAGGCAGGAATGATTTCCTGTGTCGTTCAGTGGTGCTTTTCGGTAATCTCAGTCTCTCACTGAACGAGCTCCTGTGACTGACCAACATGTCATGGAGTGGGTGGGAGGTGTTATCCAACATTGTCTTTATCTTGGACAGCATCCGCCTCTCCGACACCACCTTGAGGGAGTCCAGCTCCATCCCCACAACATTGCTGGCCTTACGGATCAGTTTATTAAGTCTGTTGGCATCTGCGACCCTCAGCCTGCTCCCCCAGCATGCAATTTGACATTATAACCAGGTTTCAAACTTTCAGTTTCAACCTTATTAGTTCATTCTGCTAGCAGGTACCCTTTCCTCTAAGCCCTTTTTTGACCCAAGATATCTTTTTGAACTCACTCCAAAACATGCATTATGTAATTCTATTAAACAACTTATTATTGCTGTCTGTGTTGAATTACAGGACCACATTTAAATATGTCATTCAATATTCAGGTAGATCGCAATTTATTTTTTGCATTAAAATTTTAAAACGTAAACTCTTTTTGTGTTTGTTCTTAGGGTTAATTAATTGCAATCCAGTGTCTTAAAGTCAAAAGACCTTGCCCTGTACTTCCGAACCCACTGAAAAAGTTAGTTCCACAAATATAACCATATAGACATATTGTCAAGATTTGAAGCATAAAGCAGGACTTGGAAGCAGGATGAAGTAACAAAAACTAGCACTATATTGAGGTCCAATTCAGAAAGTTTCAAAATCCAAAACGACTTTCAGCCAAGAAGTAAGAACACACAGGATAGGGGTAAACAGACAATCTGAGACTGGAATGACATATACAAAGGAGGGTAATTAGGGCAGAGTGGAAAAACATTGGAAACTGCACAGCTGAGCTATGATTTGTTTTATTCTGTGGGAATTAAACAAATCATTGGATTCTAGAGGCGCCGCAGATGCTGTACGTGTTACGGAATGTAAACAGTGTGACAAGCAGTACCAGAACTGGTCCAGTCAGTGCTTTCTCCTTCCATTTTGTCTCTGTGGACTAACTCAAAACTTAAATTCTGCCATGGACTTTTTCCCTTAGCACAGCTGATGGGCTGTCTTGGTGGTGCACAGAGGATGATGGAGCACAGTTTTGAAATCACTAGTAAACTTGGAAAAAGACAGAATGGATGCAGAATGCAATCTCTTAATAAGCAAACAATATGAGAAACTTTTGAGTAATCACTGGGAAATGCCTGAGTCACCTGTTTAAACAAAAGCAACCAAGCAAGCAATGTATATAGAACTTTTAGACACTATAGCTGAAAACAAAGTGCTGTACATTCGACATGACAAAAAACCAAAGATTCATTTCAATCTGAATGTCAAATAAAACCCAAGTAACCAGGCAGATAAATCTGGCAGTCGTTGGCATAACAGTGGAACAATATTCCATGCCTTCTAATGATGGTTCTCAAGGGCTGTAAATATAATGAAAAAAGCATAGGTCCTAGTGTTGAGCCCTGTGGACCCCAAACTTAAGAGCAGCGGAAAAGGTCTCATACCCTAAAAAGTTAACACTAAAAGTTCTGTCAGAAAGATAAGACCTAAACCAATTCAAAGCAGTACCACAAATGGTGCAAGGTGGTGTACAGTATCAAAAGCAGTTGTTAGGTCAAGGAGGACAAGAACAACAAGATTACCAGAATCACAATTAATAAAGATATCATTAAAAACTTTTAAAAGTGCTGATTCAGGGCTATGAAGGTTTTTAAAACCTGATTGGAAGACTTCCAGGATACCATTCTCATTTTAAAAATCAATCAATTGGGAAAATACAATTTTCTCCAGGATTTTAGACAGAAAGGCAGCTTGGAGATAGGCCTGTAGTTATCCAATACAGTGTGGTCCATGGTGGGTTTCTTAAGCTCGGGTTGTACTACTGCATGCATAAAATTAACAGGGACTACACCAGATATTATGCTGGTGTTTATAATAGTAAGAAAAATCCTTCAATATTGGTTTGTCAAGACATCTCTCAGGTCCAGGCCATGCTTAACCTCAATTTTCGCCAGGTTTGGAACCTTCCTCCCAGTTTTCTTTAATTAGGTCCAACGCCCCCCTCGGCCTCCTACCGAACTCAAAGGGAAAATGGCGACCTGGGGTACCTCCTGCACTGCAAACAGCAGAGGGTCCATCCAGCGATCTCAATTGCGTTCATCCTCGTGAATGAACTTACGAATCATGGACTTTAAAGTCTTATTCAGCTGCTCCACCAACCCGTCACACTGAGGGTGGTAGACGTTGGTTTGAACAGATTTGACGCCCAATAATTCATACAGCTCTTTTAAACTGTGGCACAATAGGGTATTTGTGAATATCCCCGTGAACACACTTAACCTCCTCACACTCTGCCTCCAACAATGCCCCAGGGCAAACCAGGGTTTAATGAATGAGGGTCTGCGTGCAGCCTGTGTCCACCAAAACCTGGCTTATACCCTCTTAAGACCATACCTATCGTAGGTGTCCCAGCTGCCCGCACTTCCAGCACTCCTGTGCCACCCCCCATGGCTCAGGTGCAGTGGCTGGTTTCACTGGGGCCTGGGGCGGCAGGTCAGTGACAAATGGGTTCGTTAAACACAGCTGTGGTGACCGTTCTGCTGGGACAAGGCCGGGAAGCTCCTCGGTGCAGGTATCGGCTGAGGCCTGCAGAGTGGCTGGCTGTGGCCCTCTCTTCTTTGCTCGCCAGCCGCTGGCAGCAGACCCAACGTGCTTGTCTCTCCAGGCAGCCCCTCCATGTACTGCTCTGTCATGATCAGTGTCAGCATCCACGCCTCCCCATCGCATGGCCCTGGCTGCAGCCATCTTACCAAATCGTTGTGCAGCCTCAAGGCCCATGTGAATGGCCAATCAACCGCTGCCATCTGCCTGCTGAAAAACTGCAGACTGCTGCAGACAATCCAACACAGCCTGGCGCCCGTTGCCAAAGCTCCTTCAGGACACCGGTGGCAGGCTCTGGGCCTCCCCTGACACCAGTGGCAGCAGCGACAGTGCCCAGTCAGCTGTGGGACACCTCTGCTGTAGCCTGGAAAGCCTCCAGGAAAACTTGGGGTTCAACTTTCTCCTCCATCCAGTGATAGCCACCACAAACAGAGGGGAAGGGCGGCAGGGCAGCACCCTTGATCAGCTTCTCCAGCATACAAGTTTGTCACTCAGCCTGGGCCTGGAGCCCGTCCAGCTGTGCTTTTTGCACCACTGTTCCCTGGCAATGCACTGCTGCCACCGCCGCTAGCATTTGTGCCAGCAGGCACAGCGGCTGGGCGGTTGTGGGTCTAACATGACAATCAGGATTTTGGCAGCACTGTGGACAGACCCACACAGTGTTCAGTTTGTCTCGTTTATTTATGTTTCTGGGTTGGCACTGACGTGTTCTCTACTTTGTTGCTTTTTCAGTTGACTCCACCACAATTTTCTCCCATCCTGTCTTCACTAAATTTAAAAGGTGATCAGGCACATTTAGGGGTTAAGCATCGACCCAATGTCCTTTCACAAGTGTAAAAATGTTGGGGCATCTAGTAAAGGTTATGGTTCAATCAAGTTATTGCTCAAAACATGATTGAACCATAATCTTTTAACATCCACCATGTTACCAGCAACTTGCTTTTAATGAAGGGCAGGGTTGGGTTTTATATAAGATAAGAAGATGTTAAATAGAAGCAACTAGAAGATATCATCCCTCAAAATGATGTCTCCCTTATTGATGTTGACATTTTTTTTTCTTTTAGAAGCGCTTCCATTAAAACCTATAACATTTAATTAATAACTATCACAACATCACTCTTGAGCCTTTAGGTAAACAGGATGAGGCATGAGTGAGAGCAAAAAGTAGTGTAATTGCACCTTAACACAGAATGAACCCATTTACTCTGAAAGCCACATACACGTGGTCTGAATATCAGGCCATGTGTCTCATTTTTATCTCCTTTCAAAGATGTGAAGAAGGAAAGAGAAATATGCGTGGAAGAAATTGGTGTGTACAACCATGACCTTGTTGACAGTGTGAGCTCTGTTGTATAACTGCCACTTAATCACAAAAGTGGATAGTTGCAAATGATGACTTTATGAAAACAGTTACAGTAAATGAATAGGAATTGATAAATCTGGGTATGTAAGACCAAGATAGTGAGGCATACACACCCCCTGACTCACATTTACAAAATACCCACATTGTATTTACAGGGGGGCTGTAATAGCTGGGGCCTGTCAAGCCTGGGGAATGTGGCATATCCATCGTGTGCTTTGTTTGGGTGAGATCTGTCTGAGGTAATAGTCGTGTGTGTTCCGTCTTTTCCTCTGCACACATCTGTCTGAGGAGGGGCGCCAGTATGATGTATGAAGCTGTTTGCTGAGTGTGAGCTAAGAAGAATGAAGCCCTGCATCACTTAGCATCCCATTGCCAGACGCAGCTCCGCCATTACACCTCCCAGAAGTACCAGGCACACCCTTGCTTGAGTAATTTTGCCATCTGTTGACAATGTTTACACGGTGGGTGATTTGTCATCACAAACAGCAGGGCAAAAATTAACAAGTTTATTTATGATCTGAGCTGCATTTGCACAATGAAAATGCCATTGGTCACGTAAAACAGTCAAATTATCATCACAGTTTTTGGGTGAGATGGCAGCAGAGATTAATCAATTAAGGTCCAGCGTTGGGTAGGTGAGTGTCCAGTACCTGTAATTAATAGCTACGTTCATTCAGAAAATATGACATTGTTGATAGGGTATTCGCTTAAAGAATTGAGATCGTCTTTTGTGTGTGTGTGTGTGTGTGTGTGTGTGTGTGTGTGTGTGTGTGTGTGTGTGTGTGTGTGTGTGTGTGTCAGAAGTGCAGCATACCCAGAATTAAACTCCTGGAAGCACATTGCTATTTGCACTTTCCTTGAGAATGTAGCTGAGAAAAGGTCAGACAAAAAATTGAAATCTTGGCCTAACATTAGATGTAGCATGAGAGCTGAAGTGTAGAATGATTATAGAAAAACAGTGAAGCTGAAGAGCAGTGAGAAGGAAAAATAGGAAAGAAATTACACACAGTACATCTCAATGGGCATTTGAAAATCTTTAAAGCACTGGAAAGTGTCTTCTAAGTCATGGGATTGCTCTCAAATGGTACATTCCTGAAGGGAAAGAATTTCATTTTGTATGTATAACTTTGAAAAGGTCACAAGAAGAACAGACAGGCATGAGAGAACTTGTGAACCATCAAGAGACATGAGGTCTGAAAAGAAGATCAGAAAAAGAAGTCAAGCATGCTGTTTCAAAGCTTTGATATTCACTTTAACACCTAAAGTGCCCAGAGACATTGTTATATGTTATATTCAGTATTATATACTGTGCTTCTGTCTTGGCTTGCGTACTTGTATGCAGTATTTGCCATACGGATAAACATACAGAGAACAAAAAAGGCACAATACCAAGCCTACATGGCTGACCCTAGATGTATTAGTTACAGTTTAGGTGTCATCTGGTCTGATTGGCAAAATAAACCATATTCTTGTCTTGAAGAGAAAGGCGTGAACAAATCAGCTAGAAAGCTTGACAGGTCAGCTATTTGGTGACAGCATGGTTTCCAAATTCCTTCTGCTTTCTGTAACTGAAGGAGGGTGTTTGTTTTCAGTTTATGAGAAAGTGGAGCTCAGTGTTATCTGACCCTGACTAATATGCAAGTTTGCAGTCTGCACACCATCTACAAAGGATTGCTGACTGTTACTCTGTCGCAGGATTTAGCCTGCTTGTCATTACAGTTGTAAAATGTATTTCTGTCACATCGTGAATATCTGCTGGCAGATAAACCCAAGCAAATAGAAGTCAGTTTGATAAAAGGAAAGCACATCTGCCAGTGAGGTTCTGCCTTTCATAAATTGGAATCTTACTAAAAAAGATAAGTCTTCTTTTTTTGTAGCTGGGATAAGCTGTGAAGTGGGCTTTTCATCATTCTTTTTTTTTTTTTCTAAATCCCTGTCCCTCAAAAAAGAGGGGAACAAGGCTTTGGCATTCCTAAAACTAAAGTTTGCTTTGAGGACTGCAAGAAGTATTAAAATTGTGCTCTACTACTGCCAAATGAAAATTTCTTCTTCTAACAAGTATAATAATCATAAAGACCATGAGTGTTTTTAATTATATGCAAATCTTCCATAGTTGGAAATTTCTAAATTAAAAGATTTATTTTTGTTAAACACAAAAGTGGGAAGTATCCATTCATCCATCCATCCATCTTCTTCCGCTTATGTGGGACTGGGTCGCAGCCTAAGCAGAGAAGCCAGGCCTCCCTCTTCCCAACCACATCCTTCCGCTTGTCTGGGGGAACACTAATGCATTCCCAGGCCCGTCGAAAGATAAAATCTGTTCAGCATGTCCTGGGTCTGCCCCAGGGCCTCTTCCCAGTGGGACATGCTCTGAACACCTCACCCAGGAGGTGCACAGATGGCATCCTTGTCAGATGCCTGAATCACCTCAACTGGCTCCTTTCGATGTGGAGGAGCAGCGGCTCTACTCTCAGGCTGTCCCAGATGGCCGAACTTTTGACGGTAGGGATGTTGATTGACTGATAAATTGAGAGCTTCACCTTTACACTCAGCTCTCTCTTCACCACAATGGACCGGTACAGTGTCCATATCACTGCAGCCGCAGCATCAATCTGTCTGTTGATCTCCCGCTCTCTTCTCCTGTTACTCATGAACAAGACCCCAAGATACTTAAACTCCTCCACTTGGGGCAGGAACTCGTACTTGACCCAGAGGGGGCACTCCACCCTTTTCCAGCTGAGGACCATAGCTTCAGACTTGGCTGCAAACTATGCCAGTCCGAGCTGGAGACCATCACCCGATGAAGCCAACAAAACTAATTTCATCTGTGAAAAGCAGAGATGAGATTCTGAGACCACATAAGTGAAAGCCTTCCGCCGCTTGGCTACGCCTAGAAATTATGTCCATAAAAATTACAAACATAATCGGTGGCAAAGGGCAGCCCTGGCAGAGTCCATCACCCACAAGAAACAAGTCCGGCTTATTGCCAGCTATGCGGACCAAGCTCTTGCAACAGCTGTATAAGAAGTGAATGGCCCGTAGCAACGGGCCAGAAATCCCAGTCCCGAAGCAACTCCCACAGGACACTCCGAGGGATACTGTTGAGTGCCTTCTCCAAGTCCACAAAACACATCTAGACTGGTTGGGCAAACTCCCATGTACCCTCAAGCATCCTCAACAGGGTAAAGAGGTAGTCCAGTGTTCCACGACAAGGATGAGAACCCCTGATCTCCATGCAACATTGTAGAGGTGTGTCAAACCAAGACAGCCCTAAAACATCCAGAGCCTTCAGGAACTCAGGGCAAAACTTTTCCGCCTCAGGGGCCCTGCCTCCAAGGAGTTGTTTAAATGCCTCCGTGACCTCCCCCTGGAGATAAACGAGTCTTCCCCCTTGTCACCAGACTCTGCTTCCTCCACGGAAGACATTGAGGTCCTCGAAGTATTCCTTCCACCACCCGACAATGTTCTCAGTCGAAGTCAGCAGCATTCCACCTGAGCTATAAACAGTGCAGGTATGCACAGAGCAACGCTTTCCCCTCCTGAGTTGCCAGAATGTCTTTGAGACAGGCTGAAAGTCTTTTTCCATGGCCTCTCCAAACTCCTCCCGCACCTGAGTTTTTGCTTCAGCCAATGTCCAAGCCGTGTTTTGCTTGGCCTGCCGGTACTTATTAGCTGTCTCTGAAGTCCCACAGGCTAACCAAGCCCGATAGGACTCATTTTCAGCCTGGTGGCTCCCTGCACCTCTGGTGTCCACCACTTGGTTTGAGGGTTACCACCACAACAGGCACTGACCATCTTCTGGCTGCAGCTCAGTGCAGTGGCTTCGGCAGTGGAGGTGCTGAACATGGTTCATTCAGACTCAATGTCCTCAGTCTCCTTCAGAATGCTGTTGAAGCTCTGCCAGAGGCGTGCATTGAAGATCTCTGCCAGGCATTCCCAGTTCCCTGCCACCTATGGCCTCATGTCTGGTTATACAATTGTAAAATCGATCATCAACCTGTGGCCTAGGGTGTCCCAGTGCCACATGCACTTATGAGCACCCTTATGTTCAAACACGGTGTTCGTTATGGACAAACTATGGTTTGCACAGAAGTTCAACACCAAGAAAACAACACTCCAGTTCAGATCCCAATCCCGCCCCTACAGGTCTTACTGTTGTTGCCCACATGAGTGTTGAAGTCTCCCAGTAGGAAAACACATTCCCAGTCGGAGTAACGTCAAGCACCCCGCCCAGGGACAAGAAGGCTGGGTACTCAACCATCATTTGGCACATAAGCAAAGACAACAGTCAGGACGCAAAGACGCAGGGAACAAAACCCTCTCTTCCACCTATAGTGGGAAGTAAAAAGGTACATATACTTACTTACTGTACTTGAGTACAATTTTCAGGTGTCCGTCCTTTACTTGAGTAGATTTTTAAACAAATATCTCTACTTTCTTCTCCTTACATTTTCAAAACAGGCTTGTTAGTTTTGGTTTGACATTTTGAGGAGAGGTATTATTTCACATCACTTCAAACATCAAACTGATTTGAGTGGCAGTCCTTTTCATTTATTAATCACCAGGGGATGTCGCATAAAAAGGAGATGACATGTTCCAAAGCCAGAGTTAAAGTTGCCTGTTTGGTTTTTTTTTTGGTTTGTTAGTTTTGCCACAACACTGGAAAGACTACAGGTGTCCATAAGTTGCAGTTGTTGTACTTTGGCATCTAGCTACCAATACAGAAGAGGAGCGAGCATAAAGGGAATAATGGTTTTTAACTGGCAGGTAATTTCAAATGCAGCATTTCTATCAGCTCAACAAACTTCAGCGAACACACAAACTGTTTGTGTGCCGTATGTCAGGCAGTGTGTTTCTAGCTAAAGGTGCAAGTTTCAGAGAAGAGGGGGAGAAAAGAAAGAGCTAACTTCACTCAGAGATGGAGAAATATAATAAAGACAGGACAGGAGAGGAAGAAGAGAGGTTGGATTTAAAGGTAAGGACTGCTCAGTAGGATCCGATAAGCTGTAAATGTAAAGTTTAAATGCAAGTAATTGCATTTTAAATCATTGTTTTTAAATCAGATATTGGGTCTGTACATGTGATATTATGTTTATTTACACTCAACAAAAATATAAACGCAACACCTTTGTTACTGCTCCCATTCCCCATGGGATGGACGTAGAGACCTAAAATTCATTCCAGATACACAATATAACCATCCCTCCCAAACAGTGGTCACAAATCAGTCCAAATGTGTGGTAGTGGGCACATCTGCCATATTGAGATAATCCATCCCACCTCACAGGTGTGCCACATCAGGATGCTGATCTGACATCATGAGTAGTGCACAGGTGTACCTCAGACTGCCCACAACAAAAGGCCACCCTGGAATGTGCAGTTTTGTCTCACAGCAAAATGCCACAGATGCCACAAGCAATGAGGGAGCGTGCAATTGGCATGCTGACAGCAGGAATGTCAACCAGATCTGTCGCCCGTGCATTGAATGTTCATTTCTCAACCATAAGCCGTCTCCACAGGCGTTTCAGAGAATATGGCAGCACATCCAACCGGCCTCACAACCGCAGACCTCGTGTAACCACACCAGCCCAGGACCTCCACATCCAGCAGGTTCACCTCCAAGATCGTCTGAGACCAGCCACCCAGACAGCTGCTGGAACAATTGGTTTGCACAACCAAACAATTTCTGCACAAACTGTCAGAAACCGTCTCAGGGACGCTCAACTGCATGCCCGTCGTCCTCATCGGGGTCTTGACCTGACTCCAGCTCGTTGCCGTAACAGACTTGTGTGGGCAAATGCTCACATTCGATGGCGTCTGGCACGTTGGAGAGGTGTGCGCTTCACGGATGAATCATGGTTCACATTGTTCAGGACAGATGGCAGCTGAGAATGTCCCAGTTCTTGCATGGCCAGCATACTCACCGGACATGTCACCCATTGAGCATGTTCGGGATGTGCTTGACCGGCGTATACGACAGCGTGTACCAGTTCCCACGAATATCCAACAACCTCGCACAGCACACATTCTGGAGGTTCTAGTTCATGAATGCAACATGTTTGATTCGGTGCTCCAATATCGGAATGGTCAGTAAGATCATGTTTGAGAATCTGTTTTGAAAAGGTGAATGCAGTGGATGGGCAAGAGCTCTGCACTGAAGTTTAAAAAGGTGGCATGTTCTAGTCCAGTGTTTCTCAACCGCTGTGCCGCAGCACATAGGCGTGCCGTGAGAAATGATCAGGTGTGCCGTGGAAGATTACTGGTTCCACCTGATTAGTACTCCAAACGTGAGTAACGGGCAGAGTAATCACCTTCTCTTCCACTAGAGGGCAGTACAACTAACTGCTCTAATTAAATGGTTTGCCAACTCCTGGTAAAACAAAAGAAGACGAAGAAGAAATTACATAATAGTCATGCTGTGAGACCACACAGCGTGTAATAGCAATAGATATTTAAAGAGAAAGTAGTCAATCTGACCTGGGTCCTGGAGAAAATTCCGACCCAGATGAAGGCCCTGGCATGAGTATTGGTCAGAAGAAATCAAAAAAGGTATACTGGGGACAAACTGAGCCAGTTCTGCTATACTTTTTATACTTTTTTTTTTTTTTTTGGTGGTGTGCTGTGTGATTTTTCTAATGTGAAATATGTGCCATGGCTCCAAAAGGTTGGGAAACACTGTTCTAGATAACACACAAAATCAGGTAAGGAAATTGGTGGAGGTCTTGTGGATGAAATACCCTTGACTACTTTGGAAGAAAATGTTACTACTACTACTGTTACTATTTTGGAAGGAAACACTTCATTCTGGAACAAGTAAAACGACTTGAGAGTACTGAATTCCTGGATGTGGTTGGTTAAAAGTACACAAGATAAATAATGTATTTAAATATATTCTCCATGCATATTCCAAGATCACATTATGGTCTTTTGAACCTATGTTTTAAACTTGAATAAGGGAAACTTCAACTGCTTTGAACATTCCAGCTGAGCTGATTCTTATGCTGAAACCAACGGAGGCCCACAGCTCCAGAATGAATTTTACAAATCAAAAAACCCACCCGCTCCCACTGATATTGACATGGAATTACTTAAAGCCAACAAATGCAGACATCAGCATTACAAGAGAGCTTGCCAAACTTGGTGAGTCAACTCCCACTTGTATCAGCATGTGTATGGGATGTTAGGAAGCTGTAAAAGCAAATGTGACCTAGACATAAAAGCTGACAGCAGCAGTAGCTGCTTTGGTAAAATTGGAGGTTTACTACAGGATGACACATGAAATGCAACTGAGCATCCTTGGAAATATAACCAGAACTAAGAGTTTCAGCTCCATTCACCCTGGATGACAAGAATTGCAGGACACAAAAAGAAAGTCTGCTGGAAGCCAAAGAGAAGCCAGAAAGTATCAAAAATAGGTAATGTTTACCATACAATATACATGATGTGCTGTGTGCATGTTATCCCCACACTTGTTTAAATTCATAAACCAAGACATCATTATCAGACTGATACAATTTGGTGCAATGTTAGTCATGTCTGTGGATTTGAAGACTTAATTAGTTTCATTAATTTATTTAGTGTGTTTACTTTTTATCACGGAACACGTGCTTAATTTTGGATGAATGGATTTACAATATATGTTTTCCGTCAGTTGCTATCAGGATATTTGGGAATCGTGTAATGAGTTGAAACTCCTGCTTTACTTGATAAAGGGCATTCGTGCCGCTGGCGACGGAGATGTACTTCTGCACCCTTCTCATCAGTGACATCAGGACCTGGGACAAAGCTGAAAATGCAGGCTGTGAAATTTTTGTCACTCTTAATGCATGACTCTTTTTTGGTGCAGGTTCCAGGTCATCTCTGAGGTCACTGAACAAATTTAATATTGATTATCTTGGTAATTTATGTGTTCTAAACACACCTTAATCTGACATTCCAAATAAAATGACATAAGTAAAAAGGTTTCTCACTTTTCCAGCATGCATTTAGTAATAATATCTGCAGAGAATAGATATTTAAAAAATGAATGAATTAATAGCAAATAATTAACTGATAAAAAATGGTAACTGGCACAGAAGATGAAAAGAAAGATGAGAACACAAATAGGATGCAGCTGATAGTCAGTTTATCATTCTGAGAAGCTCACATCTTCTATCTGAAAGCTATTTTGTGGAGAGCTTACATAACGTGTAGTTATGGTATAAAATTTGTCACTGATGTCAGCTTACGCATTTATCTCTGCTGAGAATAACACCAGAACATATGCAGACTTTTTCTGGGTAAAATGTGTTAGTTGTGAGAGTTCAGCTGATGGATTTAGGGTCGTGGAGGGTTATCTTTCCTCTGCATATCAGTGGCTTATTTCCCCTTTCCCCTTCAGTTGAACAGGAGGTAAACATGGAAATATGTATGCATAAACACACGCACATGGCTGGGATGCCTACATTTCTATTGTTGTTGAAGTGAAATAGAAAAGTAGTTCCAGTTCCTCTAACAGATGGCAGCACTGATGTTATTTCTAGTTAGGATAGCTCTGTGCTACAAAGTGCTGTGCATTGCTGAGTGGATAGCGCAGTATGTCCAGTTGCACACTTGGTCAAGCTTTTGATCTTGGTCTCCCATAATGGAAGACTGCAACGAAATATCTTTGTCAGGTTCAACTGCACACCTGTAAAGATTTATGATTGCATCATGCACTGTTGTGAAACTGAAAAATTGCCCAAAGAATTCATTTCTGTCACAAGAGTTGTCCACGGTATCACAAAAGACTTGCCAGACATAGAAGTCTTGCTAAGGGAAAACAAAACCAGCTAATATGTTGCAGGTGGTACACTTTATGTCATATGTAATTTCACTCATTCGAAGTACTTAAAGTTCAAATGAAAGTTCATCTAGCTGAGCAAGAGGCCTTTTTACTGAAGTCTAGTAGTCTAGTAGTAGTCTCCCCTGTATGGGCCCAGGCTCAGTCCCAGACCATTTTCTGTGTATCATTCACCCTGACTCTCTCCATATTTCCCTGTCATTATCTGTGCTGTCCTATCTAATAAAGGTAAAATTTGAAAAATAAATATTAGAAAAATAAAAGTAGTTTTAAACCTGGAGAAAAAACAAGGTCAAAAGTGGCATCGAAAGGTTAATTATTCATCAAAGACTGGAGGACGAACTGGTTTGATAATGCAGATACTACTGAAGTGCAAGCAGTATCTGAAACCATTGATCATATGTGGTATCAGTTTGACGTGATTGACATTTCTCTGTCATGTGGATCTTCTTCTTCATGAAGATTTCACAGACAGAGTAGAAAGTGAATCAGAGTAGAGCTCGTCCCTTCACTGATTCTGTCGGATGTGTCTGTATGCAAATGACTGTGTCAGATAATCTCCAAAGTCAACTGCTGATATTTAAGGCCCCTGACAAGTGACAACATGTCAGCTTTTATCTCTGACATTTTTAATGTCCCTTGTTTTACTATGTACATAATGCTACACTGAACAACAGAGAAAAAGAATTGAGTAACTTTGCACCTTTTTGCCCTACTAAAGTATTTTATTCTGGAGAGAACGTGGATTGGGAGTTTATGTAAAAAGAAATTAGCTAAAGTTTAGAGCAAGCTTGATAGATGTGGCTGTCTATAGACAGACAGGTGAGCACAAAGCTGACTGAATAACAAACATCTTGAGCTATACTACCATGACTATGGGATAGCATCCTTGCAAGGAGTGGTGCTGGAAGCTGGGCTTAGAGATCAACAGGAGAGAGGAGGGAGAAGGTTATGAGGATCTTGACATTCTGCATGGCACCAGAACAGCTTACGTGCCATTTGTTATTGATTCTCTAAAGAGATCGTCCATTACTGAGCTTACGTGGTGCTACATGTTGTAGCTGTGCACTGTCACCACGGACAACATGAAACAATCGGTCTCTGTGTTTGTACTCTTATTGCTCTTTTAGTTAAGCTAAGCCACTTCTTTGTAGTTCAGTAAAGCCTTTGAGACTGTTAAAAGCAACAAAAATTGCCATGTGAAGCCAATGCTGCTTTAGTTATTGTTTCATGTTACTCAACCCAGTTTTGTTTTGTTTTTAATTTAACTAGTCAGCATTCTAAGTAGCAGAAAATGTAGAAAAAAATACCAGGTGGCATGAAGGACAGTGGTGGTGTAAATCAGAGGACTTACACTAAATTCCACTGACGATATTAATTTAGTGCCTCTTGTATGTGTGTTTCGATTAACTCTGCTTACCTCATCCTAGAAGTAGGTGTGGCTACCAAGGCTGCTGTTGGCGCACCTATTCATTGGTTGAAATTGTCGTGTTCTTGGCGTTGCTCTTCACCAGACTGTCATTTGGTTGTGTGATTTCTTACTTTGATAACACTGCCTGCTATACTTACCCTGGTTATCCTCCTCCACTGCAGATCCCTTCCCGGTGCATCAATCTGCCTGCCCCACTCTTGTTCAGTCAGTGACATTAACCTGTGCATGTGGGAGAAAGGAGAAAGTGGGACAAAGTGTTGTTATTGTGGAGAAAGCTCATCTGTGGTTGAATCTATGAAGGAAGCATTAGCCACCAGTGTCATATCTGCATAAATCAGACTCCAAATTTAGAATAGAGAAAAACCGCTGAGTAGTGGAGCAGTTTGGAGAATGTCAAAAGGGGTTGTGCTCTGTCTTTGTGGATCTAGATTCTAGACAAAGCACGACAGGGCCGAGAGAGGAACTTCATTACTATCCACTCATTTGTATAACCTGGCCCGCCCACGGTGGGAAGCTGTGGATGGATGGATGGTCCTATGATGCCCCCTTGACCCATTGCAGGTGGTAGGAGAGAAGAACTTTGGCAAAAATGGCATCACTCTTGGACAACGTCTCCCACCTCATGCATAAAGCTGAACTAGAGAGCTCCCTCAGTGACAGACTATTGCATCCTAGGTGCACAAAGGAGTGTTATTGCAGGTCCTTCCTCTCAGCAGCTGTTAGACTTTATAACCATTGCTGCTCCCAACAAATACAACAACCTGTTTATATTATAGTTATTTTTTAGCTGTTTATATGTCCCTACTGCTATTTGGACAGTTTTTCCATTTTCTGTTTTATTTTAATTTTTAATAACTTATTAACGGTACAGTCTTTTTTTCATTATGTTGTAAATTGTTGTTTTTTTAATCTGCATGGTCGATCTGCCTGTCACTTTGCTGCTGGAACACCTGAATTTACCCATGAGGGACAATAAAGGATATTTCTATTCTCATCTATTCTATGAAAAATATAACTTAGACTCCTTAGCAGCAGGGATCATTCAACTTTCATCCTCCCCACTGGGTCCTGGTTTCTTCTTTGTAGAAAAAAAGGATAAAACTCACCTTTATAGATTACTGTGAGTTAATCAACATCACCATCAAAAATAAATTCCTGCTGTCTTTCAAATTCTGTTTTTGAGCTCCTGCAGGAGGTGATCATTTTCTCTAACATTAGTGGGCATCAAGTGGAAGACTGCATTTAATACACCATTGGGTCATTCTGAATATCCAGTAATGGCATTTAGATTCTCCTTATTAGCCCTTCCATTCACCTCCAGTTACTCAATCAACCCCCCTCCTGTTCCATCACATCCTTGTTTTCATTTGGAGTTGGTAACTGGCCTGCCTCCCTCCAAAGGAATCTCTGGGACACTAAATGCCATAGATTGCTTTTCCAAGGCAGCCCTTTTAGTGTTTCTGCTCAACAAACTGCAGACACCTTTGTTCACTCCATGTTATCCCTTTCTCAAATCATGAATCTCAGTTTAGCTCTATTGTAGGTAAAGACTTTTATTCAGGTTTGGGGGTACAAATGGGTTTGTCCTCTGTTTTCCATCCACAAACTAATCGGCAAACTCGACCAGTTGGAAATTGGAAGTTGCCCCCTGCTGTGCCCTGACCAACCCATACACCTGGACCATCAATTTCCCTTAACCTGAGTAAAGATGCAGTACTATGACCTCATCTGCCACTGGGTTTCTCCCCTTTTCTCCTTTTTAAGCCTATTTATGTTACTAGCTACTTCTGTTTCCAGTGTTAGGGTCAAGTCGAAATCAAATTCATTTCCATCCCTAAAACATTACACCGTATGGTGTGGAAAGATTTGGTGATTTGGCACTCTTGAGGACTGAAGATCAAAACAGGTACCTGGCCAAACTAACCTCTAACTAGTATAGAACTAGTTAGAGGTTCTAACTAGTATTGGAACATATTGTAGATGACAAACCTGCACGTCATCGATACGGGCCAGTATCCCCGATACCGATACTGATACTTTTCAATAAATAAGGTCGATGCATCATTGAATTGCTAAATCTCAATAAATTTTCATGACCTTGAGTTTTTTTTGAGGTTTCTTTTTTTATTATTAAATAGTTAAAACCCAGGATATAATTAGGACAAAGTTTATAATGAAATAGAAAATGCTTTATTATGCATGGTCTGCGATGCCACTGCAGGTGAGTCCATCTACAACCACGCCTCGCCAGCTTCAAACCTGTGCTCTGCTTGTGTTGTTGTTGCTTTTGGTGGTTATGTCCCGCTGGTAGTGGGAGAGCTGCGACCATTGTACTGTTACAGCAATTGATTATTGTAAGGGTGGACAGCGTACCAGAATGACCGGGGTGAGGCAGAGGCTGGCGCGCCAGCGGGACCTGCCAAGCTGGAGACAGAGGTGCCCAGCTTCCTTTAAGACCCAGCTCACTTCTACGCCTGCTGCGCCCGCTGGAGGCTCGGGCGGCCTCCGGAACCACCTCGTCACCGGCCCTGCTGGATGCTCGGGCAACCCCCAGAGTGGACACTTCCCCATCGCTGGGCCTGGAGCGCCGATGCTCCGGGTCGATTCCCTTGCCTGCTCAGCGGCTCAGTTAGACTGGATGGCCTCAGGTGGGCGATGGGGATGTCGCTGCAGATGGACTCGCCTGCACATCATCTACACCTCGCCGGCTTAAGAATGTGCTCTGCTTGTGGTGTTTTTGGTGGTGGTGATGTGTACGGCTGGCAGCGGGAACGCTACTGCCGTTCAATGTACTGTTACAGCAAACATGTGATTATTGTAGGAAGAAATGATGATGAGAAGCATGAGAATGGCATCGGGTCTGCCGTGGTGGTTATCAAGTTTTTGTTTTTTAAAGATTTTTCTAAAATAAAAAGTGCACGGAAACCAGTAAACAAATGAAAACAATTAATGATGAGAAACTATAATAAAACTCAAATATATATAATTAATATGTAAACAACTTAACAATCCCCAAGGTGTCTAAGTCACGATGTGTGACAGCGCACAAGAGGGGGGGGAGCAAAGTGTGCCTGCTCTGTGCTCACACGAGCGGCGAGTCCGGCGACCTGGCTGTTGCGTCTCTGCCGAAAGCACAGCATTGTAAACAAGAGCAGAATTTCAAGTAAAGAATCTATCTCACCAGGCTAGTATCGATCTGATACCGATGCCGACTTGCTATCGATACAATCGATATTTGGATTGATCCGCCCACCACTAGCTCTAACCAGGTGAGGCTCTTTTCTAAAGACATTCCACTTAAAAGTGATTAATCCACGACTGGTTGAGGGTGAGAGGAAAGAAGAGAGCAGAGAGAGAGAGAGAGAGACAGGACAAACGTTACATGATGGGAGAGATAAGCAGAGTTTAACATTTACTAATTAAACAAAGCAGTGCTTTATAAACACAGTGAAAAGAGATTAGTGAAAAAAAAAACACTCCATGTATCATGGGAAGTCCCCTAGCAGCATAACCCTACAGTAGCATAACTAAGGGATGGTTCAGGGTCGCTTGATCCAGTCCTATAAGCTTTATAAAAAAAACCTTAGAAGTACAGACGGCATCTGTCTCCCGAATCCAAAGTGGGAGCTGGTTCCACAGACGAGGGGCCTGAAAGCTTTTTACAATATGCTATCAAGAAAAGTAACTTTATTACAAACTTGAACAGGAAATCTGAAGTCTAAACGTTTGACAGTTAAAGGACTGTAGTCTGGTGGCTCTGACACTTAAGAAATCATCCCAAAACAGAAAAATGTTTCAAAAGCACACAACAGCTCTCAAAACACCACCCCAAAGCAATAACCAGAAGTGACAGAAACCAAAATATGCCAATGATTGCACTCAGACTCATAAAGAACCAGAGGGTTCATCAGTGTTTTGAGGAAGAAAAGATGAGAAGATGTAAGATAAACTGTTTTAATTGCATGATTTATATAATGTAGATACAATTGTGCTAGTCGTTTACTGTTATCTTGTCACTTTAATCTTAATATTTTCTTTAGTGATTTTTTTTTTTTTTGGTGTGGGGGTGGTTGCCATATTTTCCATTTCCGTTGTGCTTTATTCATTTATGTGCCTTTAGAGCGTTTTTTTTTTTTTTTTTTTTTTTTTCAGTTTGCTGGTATTTTCTTAAGTTGCCATTTACGTCGCAGGGTCATAGGCTACTTATTGCTAATTCAGTTCTTCAGCGTTCACTAGTTAATACAGTCAGGAACAAAAACCAAGCCCAAAGTAATAAAAGAGAATATATACCTCAGCCGAGTATTAAAGAAAAAATATATATATTTTAAAGAAATATACACAAAAGATTCTAGCTGTCTTCCTAACCATAAATCATTGCAACAATCAATAATTTAAAAAAAAAGTAAAAAAAAAAACATAGAAAGCCTTGCCGAATTGAATAGTGCATTGGGAGAGATAAGCAGAGTTTAACATCATCTCACAACTTGAACAATCTTTGTAGAAGCTGTAAACAGACCCATAAGCCAAACTTAAAGCTGGATCTTGGGTGGCTGTAGCTTAGGAGGTAGAACAGGTCACCTACTGATCGGAAGGTCGGTGGTTTGATCCCTGGCTCCTCCAGTCTGCATGTCAAGTATCCTTGGGCAAGATACTAACCCCAACTTGCTCTCCGATGCATCCATCGGAGTATGAATGTGTATGAATGTCGTTAGAAAGCACTAAGTGTAGATAAAGTGCTTGTGAGAAGCACGAGCTGTGGCACGAAACTAGCTGGAAACTGGGAGATTAAAAAGAAAGCATGGTACTGATAAAGCAATACTGTTAAAGGTGACATCACTTTTACTAAGGTGTTATTAACATGAAATTCTCACCAGATGTTGGCAACAACCCATCCAGTCCACACATGAAAAGAGATCAAACCATATGTCTGTGAAGGTTCTCAGTCATCCAGGTCATCGTAGTCTAAGGAGCTTGGAAAGAAAAGCGTCTGGACTTCTTTAAGTTGCTTGAAGACTTTCACCACTCATTCAAGAAGCTTCTTGAGTTCTAAGAGTCAAATGGTGGAGAGTCCCAGATTTAAATCCAGTGGGAGTATCCCTCCAAAGAGGGACAAAAGACCCCCTGATGATCCTCTACCTAATCACATGAGCCAAGGTGTGAAAACCGGTGTGGGTCACAATCAGTCTAGCATAGCTGGACTGGCCATCGGGCATACCGGGCATTTGCCCGGTGGGCCGCTGGCGATTTTTTGTTTTTATGGGCCGATGGATTTTTTTTTTTTTAGGGTATATATAATGAAAGGTGTTGGATTGGCCAATTGGTCATGATCGACTCTGGGCTGGACCAATTACAGCCGAGGAGGCCGGATGCACCCTCCCCCTTGTTTAGCAATCACGTGATTTTCGCGCATTGCATGCCGGGAACTCGTGGCAAGAAAAATCCAAGTACCCCATCAAATGCAAAGCATTTGCAGCACCGCAAAACGTTCATTCTCCGGTTCCAATACCTTCTTGTTTTTTCTTTGCCGCACAAAAAAGGAATGTACAAAACAAAAGGAGAACAATGCCGGTCCGTACAAAGACAGACTCGACGAAAAGACAAAGAAAAGATACGAGGAAAAAATCAAAGGAGTGAAAGGGTCAGACCCTTACGAGCACACAGAGTGGACAAAAGACGTTAGCGTGCTGCCCAACTTTCACCACGCTCATATTTATAATTACACGGTTCTTGGAGTGAGTGCATACACTCATGAAGTTTAGTAACTTCAGGTCACTGCAACAAGACCAGGTACAGTTTACCGACGGATGGGTGCAGGACCTTGAAATGCACCGCGTAGAACGAAAGACCATCGTACGAACAAAGGTAAGTTTACCAGTCTCACAAATCGTCGTCATAAATACACATTCGTTAACCATTTATTAATATAACCTTTGAGCTCAACCGTAATTAATTAGTAGTGGAAATAATTTCTGGTAGCATCACAGAAATGTAGCAGTGACAATAATATTGTATGCTGTAATCGCACTGGACAATTAGTGATACAAAACAACTGTTTTATCCTGTGAATAAAAGTATATGTTTTTGTCAGTGTACCATGGTAATAACAGAAGCGAAACGCAATATTGTGTCAGGACAATTCACTATTTATGCACAATAAATAAAGGAGCATAGTGCGACAAATTCTGTTCAGCGCCAGACTTGCTTGTAACCTATATCACCAATTATGTTAAGAAAAATGACGCATTAACTACTACAAAACTCTGACCTTTGTGGGAATGTTTGGAGCAGACTAACATGTGAGCTGGAGTGTTCTGAGACGTTATATTTGGTATATCCAGACCATCCGTCGGCTCTTACTTCGGAAACATGGCTTAAAAAATTTCTCTTCAACGCCGTAATCCGATAAAAAAAACGATCTCTTTACCCGTCGGCTTCCCGTGGCTGTCATGCGACCGGCTATTGCAGTTAATAATACAACAGCTTCTTGCCATTTTTTGGGTTTCATTTATCGCTGTGTAACTGAGTTCAATTGAAAGCCTGCGTGCGCTAGTACCTCTTGCCACAAGTTCCCAGAATCCTTTGCGGTTTTACCCCTGAATGACGTCACATTTTCAATCTTTATTCTGGTGGGCAGTCAAAATGGCCGGGCCGATTTTTTGTCCCAGTCCAGCCTTTGATGATAGACAGTTGGTGTCATAAGCCACTGCCTCTGTTCAAAGATGGTCGCTCACAGTGGACTTAATGGCTTCTTTCACTCCTCTTTCAAACCATCTGTCCTCTCTGTCCAAAATGTGAACATTGGCATCCTCGAAAGAGTGTCCTTTATCCTTTAGATGCAGATGGATGCTGAGTCTTGTCCCGTGGAGGTGGCTCTTCTATGTTGTGCCATGCGCTTGTGAAATGGCTGTTTGGTTTCTCCAATGTAGAGGTCTGGACATTCCTCGCTGCACTGTACAGCATACACCACATTGTTAAGTCTGTGTTTTGGAGCTTTGTCCTTCGGGTGAACCAGTTTTTGTCTGAGTGTGTTGCTGGGTCTGAAATGCACTGGGATGTCTTTTTTGGAGAAAACCCTCCTGAGTTTTTCTGATACACCGGCTACATAGGGGATGACAATGTTTGACAACATTTGTCTTTCTTATCCTCCCTCGCTGGTTTCTGCTCTTTTTTTCTGTGCCTCTTTCATTGCCAACAAACATGATGGGTAAAACCAATGAGCTCTCTCAAGACCTTAGCAACCGTATTATTGCAAAACATACTGATGGCATTGGTTGTAGGAGAGTTTCAAAACTACTGAAGGTTGTAGTGAGCACTGTTGGGGCCATAATCTGGAAGTGAGGCATCATCAGCATACAGCACTGGTATGCTTCATAAAACTGAACTAAAGAATGAACAGAAAATGTACCAAGACATTCTTGATAAAAATCTGCTACCATCTACCAGGATGATGAAGATGGGTCAAAATCACACCTGAGCAGCGCATGCGTGTAGTTTCTCCATGCCGGAGGCAACTTGACCAACAAAGGCTTTTGTACTAAGTATTAAATCAGTTTCATTAAGCTTTTTCCCTGTATCATTTCTCATTATTACACACAGAATTATGCAAAATCATAATATATGGCAGGGCAGCCAGGACAGGATTGCTGATTGTTGGAGGGTACCAGTCGTGCTGGTGTTCCTGTAACGATCGATTTCAGGGATTTAAGCGCAGAGCAGGTTGACGTTTCCAAACACAGAGTTTATTTACAACACCAGTGCAGAATATATACAGTGGAGGGAAAATCCAGGGTTCCGAGGGCCCAAGGGAAAACTCTCGCGCACTCATTTTCTTCTTCTCGTTCCAACACACACACGTCCATACAGCGGGAAGGTCACAGATCCGGGGAGGAAAACTATTACACAAGAGAGGGCCCCTGGTGAGCTCATCACTGGACCCAGTTTAGTTTGAACAGCCTGGCACCGGAGTGGATGATGCCGTCACCTCCTACATCGTTCCCTCGCTCACCTGGGAGCACTGTGAGAATCATGTTCTTTGATTTCTCCAGTGCCTTCAACACCATTCTTCCCATGGTCCTGAATGACAAGCTGGAGAACTCAGGTGTGGACCATCACCTCACTACCTGGATTCTGGACTACCTCACCGACCGACCACAGTATGTGAGAACTCAGCGCTGTGTGTCGGACATGGTCGTCTGCAGTACGGCCCCACAGGGAACGGTTCGGGCTCCGTTCCTCTTCACCATCTGCACTGCAGACTTCTCCCACAACTCCACCCAGTGCTTCCTTCAGAAGTTATCTGAGGACTCTGCAATAGTCAACCTCATCACTGATGGGGACCACAAGGAGTACAGAGAACTGCCCAATGACTTTGTGGCATCTCTGCTGGGGACAGGAACAGACTGAACGGGCTGATCCAGAGGGCCAGCTCTGTTCTAGGATGCCCTCTGGACCCAGTGGAGGTGGTGAGTGACAGGAGAATGATGGCTAAGCTGTCATCCCTGTTGAACAACATCTCCCATCCCATGCAGGAGACTCTGACAGCACTGAGGAGCTCCTTCAGTGGCTGCAGCACCCACGATGTGGAACGGAGAGATTTCGCAGGTCTTTCCTTCCAACTGCTGCCAGACTCTACAACATGGTCTCTGCAGAGGACCACAAACGTGCAGACACACACACACACGTGCAATTTTCCCAATGTAACAAAGTATTTTATTCTATTTGTATAGTACTTATTCTGTTGTATATAGTATTCTTTTCTGTTTTGTATAGTATGTTATCCTGTTTATCTTATTCTATTCTATTATTTGTTTGTTTGTTTTTCTCTTAATTTTTTCTGCTCTTATACTTTCTGCCATGATCAGAACATTTCCCATGTGTGGGACTAATAAAGGTTTATCGTATCTCTCTTATCTTGTATCTGTTGCACATTCTTTCCTGCCTACCCAGTCGATATAAGTCATTTTCTCCTTACTTAGCGTCCAGCCTGGCATACAGCTATCAGCTTTTTCCTTTGCAACGTCTCACTGTGCTGTAAACCTAACCTTTCTGTACTCTTGCCAGTTTGGAAAATCAAATATTTGATAACCCATAAATGTGATGATTTGGCAAAGAATTTGCACCAGATGCCCTTCCTGACACAACCCTCCCCATTTAACTGGGCTTGGGACTGGCACTAGGAGTACACCGACTTAGTAGTAACTTGTGATTGGTATCCCCATCATCACCATAGCTGTTACGGCCGAGAGGGCCAGGCAGTGGGTGTGGACTCAAATGCAGACACAGAGGGAGGCAAAACGGGCGTGAGCACAGAGTTTATTTACAGAGCTGAGCGAAGTTACAAAACAGAAAACTAAGAATGCTATAACCTATGCATGCTATGAACTGTGAAAGCTATGAGCGGAAAACTGTGAGGCAAAACTGTGAACGAGAAACTCTGAGGGCTGGATTCCACAGAGGGATCCGGGGAATGGAGAAAGGGGGCAGCGGCTTGGAGGGAGTTGTGAAGTCACTATGATGAGAGGAGGAAAGTAGTCAGTGGTAGTCTCAATGAATCACAGCTGGAGGATTAGGCTATGGTGGTTTGGGCTTACGCGTTGCAGATTTGAAGTGTCAATCGAGGAGGGAGTGTCCAGGGGGTTCCGGGTGAGGAGTGTCCAAAGCAGATCCAGAATAGGCTTGGAGTGGGGAGCTGAGCAGGGAGGCAGGCAGATGGGTCCTATGGCGAAAAAGGAAAGAAAACACGGTGAGGAGAAAAAAACAGTAATCCAGAGTTCTCGCAAGGGCTTGGCGGCCTAGCACTAACATGTGTTAGCAGAAGATCTGGCAGGGGTCTGTCGTGAACGCTGGTCTTATATGCAGGTGACTTGATTGGAACCAGGTGTGGAAGCTGATTGGAGTCTCTGTCTGAAGGTGGAGCCCAGCAGAGTGGAAACACCCCGTATTCACCCGGACCATGACAGTACCCCCTCCTCAACGATCGCCCCCCGGCGACCGAGCAGACCCGGACACGCGACGAGACCTGTAAAAATCAGAAACAAGCGCCGGGTCCAAGATCAGAGACGGAGACACCCACGAACGCTCCTCAGGCCAGTACCCCTCCCAGTCCACCAAAAACTGCCGGCCCCTGCCCCTCCGCCGCACATCCAGGATACGCCGTACCGAGTAGGCAGGATGACCACCAACGAGCCGGGCGGGAGGAGAGGGGTCGGAAGGAGGGCACAGAGGACTAGACAACACCGGCCTGACCTGCGAAACATGGAACACCGGATGGATCCGCAACGATGTAGGTAATGCAAGCCTGACTGCCGCAGGGCCGATCAGCCTGTCAACCTTGCAAGGCCCGATATAGCGCGGAGACAGCTTGCGGGAGGTACCCTGGAGCGGGATGTCCTTAGCCGCCAGCCACACCTTTTACCCCGGAGAGTAAGTAGGTGCCGCCGTGCGCCGCTGGTTGGCGTAGTGGCATTGGCGAGACACAGCGCGCAACAGCGCCTCACGAGTCCGCGTCCAGGCCCGGCGGCAACGCTGTAGATGATGCTGGACCGAAGGCACAGCAAGCTCGGCCTCCTGCTCGGGGAACAGAGGTGGCTGGTAACCTAAGGATGCTTCAAAAGGCGAAAGACCCGTGGCTGAGGCGGTGAGTGTGTTATGTGCATATTCAACCCACGGTAAGAATGTGGACCAAGAGGCTGGATTCTGGGCAGTAACACAACGAAGAGTGGTCTCGAGTTCTTGGTTTAGGCGCTCAGTCTGGCCATTGGTCTGTGGATGGTAGCCTGAGCTCAAACAGGGCTTGGCCCCCAGGGCCGTACAAAAGGCTCTCCAGGCCTGAGAAGCAAACTGGGGTCCCCTGTCAGACACTATTTCCATAGGGATCCCATGGAGTCTGAAAACATGTTCCACCAACAGTTTAGCTTTTTCCGAAGCAGTGGGCAGTTTATCTAGAGCTATGAAATGTGTGGCCTTGGAGAATCTGTCAACTATGGTAAGTATGGTAGTCTTCCCTTCAGGTTCTGCTTGAAGAGCCCGCTGAATGACGGAGTCTACCTCCCATGCGACAGCCCCCACCCGACAGCTGGCAGGGAGTATGGAGGGCACCCCTGACTGCTCTGAAGCAGCTTCGAACTGGCGGGAGAGAGCATCTGGCTTGATATTCCGGGTACCTGGGCGATATGAGATAGAAAAGTTGAAACGGGCAAAAAACAGCGACCAACGGGCTTGGCGTGTATTAAGTCTCTTTGCATTCCGTAGGTATGTTAAATTTTTATGGTCTGTCCAGACAATGAATGGGTGCTCAGCCCCCTTCAGCAGGTGCCGCCACTCCTCCAATGCCAGTTTCACGGCAAGTAGCTCACGGTCCCCGACATCGTAGTTTCTCTCCGCCGGAGACAAGCGGCAAGAGAGGAAAGCGCAGGGTTGTAACTTTGCTGATGGACCAGTATGTTGCGACAACACTGCCCCCACTCCAACATCCGATGCATCCACCTCTACGATGAAGGGCTTGCTGGTGTCGGGCTGAATTAGCACAGGAGCGGTTGCAAACAGCTGTTTTAGCTTGTTGAAAGCTCTGTCGGCCTCAGCAGACCATGTGAATGTGTGCTTGGTAGATGTGAGGCGTGTTAGAGGTGCGGCTACCTGACTGTAGTTCCTGACGAATCGCCTGTAGAAGTTGGCAAAGCCCAGGAATCTTTGGAGTAGCTTGCGGGACGTGGGCACCGGCCACTCTGTGACTGCCTTGACCTTTGCCGGATCCGCCTTCAGCTGTCCCCCTGCCAGGATATAACCAAGAAAAGAGACTGACGATGCATGAAACTCACATTTTTCCGCCTTTATGTACAGCTTGTTCTCCAATAAGTGCTGGATGACCGCACGAACATGAACATGATGTTCCTGGAGCGATCTGGAAAAGATGAGTATGTCGTCCAGATACACGAACACAAATCTGTTCAGAAAGTCCCTGAGCACATCATTCACCAAAGCTTGAAAAGTGGCTGGGGCGTTCGTTAGTCCAAAGGGCATGACCAAGTACTCGAAGTGGCCCAGTGGCGTGTTGAAGGCCGTCTTCCACTCATCTCCTTGCCGGATACGTACCAAGTGATAAGCATTACGCAGATCCAGTTTTGTGAAGATAGTGGCGCCTTGCAGGTACTCTGACACGGAACTAATGAGTGGCAATGGGTATTTATTCTTTATGGTTATGTCATTGAGGCCACGGAAATCGATACACGGTCGTAGCGACCCGTCCTTCTTACCCACAAAGAAGAATCCAGCTGCAACAGGTGAAGACGACGGTCGAATTAGTCCAGCAGCAAGTGACTCTCTGATGTACTTCTCCATAGCAGCACGCTCTGGTTTGGATATGTTGTATAACCGGCTGGAGGGCAAAGGAGCCCCGGGGAAAAGGTCTATGGCACAGTCATACGGTCTGTGAGGCGGCAAACATTGTGCCTTACTCTTGCTAAAAATCTGTTTGAAATCGTGATATTCTAGGGGCACCCCAGAGAGATCGGGGGTGGTTTCATCCAACGCATAGGGCTCCTCGGGACCCGGGGGGCACGCTGACATCAAACAGTTAGAATGGCAGAATACACTCCAGCTTGTTATCTTTTGTCCCGACCAATCCAAGTGTGGATTGTGCAGCTTTAACCAAGGGTAGCCGAATGTGAGGGGAGTGTCGGGCGATGAGAGGGCGAAGAAAGTGAGCTCCTCCCTATGATTACCTGAAGTGATTACAGTCACTGGTTCTGTGTGGTGAGTTATTTGTGCAAAAACCTGGTTATTGAGTGCTCTCGCTGAAATAGGCGGGTCTAACGGCGCCAGGTGCAACCCTAACTGTGTGGCGTGGTCAAAACTAATTAGGTTTTGCTCCGACCCGGAGTCGACCAGAGCCTGAAGGGAGTGCATGACACGGTTGATAACTAAACTGACTGTGAGAAGCAAACGGGGTTTGTCATCACTAAGAGAACCGCCCACCCGTATCCCCGAATCTACTGGCGGGCTGGCCCTTTTCCCCTCTTAGGACATGCTGCGATTAAATGTTCGGTCGACCCGCAATAGAAACACGCGTGTGCACGAAAACGACGCTCTCTTTCTTCCGGCGTCAGCTGAGCGCGGCCTATCTGCATCGGTTCCGGCGCCGCGTCTACGGCGGGGGGAGAGGCAACCGACACAGGCAACTGCATTATGGGTGGAGCTGGCACCGCCGAACACGGAAGTGGACGGAGGAGGGAACGTTGGGGTTTGTAGTTCCTTTCATACTCCCTCTCTCTCAGCCTGTTGTCAATACAGAGAGAAAGGGAGACTAGCTCCTCAAACGTAGCGGGCTCATCCCGAGAAGCAAGCTGATCTTTCATGTTATCATTCAGGGACTGTAGAAATATTCCCTGCAACGCGTGATCCGGCCACCCCGTTTCCGCGGCGGCCGTACGGAAGTCTATGAGGTAATCAGCAACACTGCGGCGACCCTGGCGCAACTTTAACAACTTGCGGGCCGAACTGCCCTCAGAGACAGGATGAGCGAATGTCCTTTTAAACTCACCCAGGAAGTTATCGTAGGAGCAGGCTCGCAAGGGATGGCTTGACAGGTATGCTTCCGCCCATCTTAGAGCACGATCCCGTAATTTCTCTATGAAATAGGAAACCCGAGCGGCGTCGTCAACGAAGGTGCGCGGTGAGCGGCCGAATACCAGGTCGCACTGAAGCAGGAACCCCGTGCAGCTCCCCGGATCCCCAGAAAAAGGTTCGGGCTCTGGAGATGATGCGTCGCGAAAAATCGGCCCACTTTGGAGTGCGGAAGCTGAGGCGGGGGACGAAGCAGACGGCTGAGTGACTTGTGCGGGGACCGCGGGTTCGGGGGCGGGACGCGGCACAGGCGTGAGGTTAGCTTGTAGGGCTTCCAGGGCAGCAAAGATTTTAGCCTGTCCCTCACCAAGGTCTTTCTGCGAAGCCAGGAGATATTGAATGGATTGCTCGTGGTGACCAAGGATGGCGCCTTGTTTTTGAATGGCGGTCCGCTCTGCGTCTGCTGAGTCCATATTGTGGCCAGATCTTACTGTTACGGCCGAGAGGGCCAGGCAGTGGGTGTGGACTCAAATGCAGACACAGAGGGAGGCAAAACGGGCGTGAGCACAGAGTTTATTTACAGAGCTGAGCGAAGTTACAAAACAGAAAACTAAGAATGCTATAACCTATGCATGCTATGAACTGTGAAAGCTATGAGCGGAAAACTGTGAGGCAAAACTGTGAACGAGAAACTCTGAGGGCTGGATTCCACAGAGGGATCCGGGGAATGGAGAAAGGGGGCAGCGGCTTGGAGGGAGTTGTGAAGTCACTATGATGAGAGGAGGAAAGTAGTCAGTGGTAGTCTCAATGAATCACAGCTGGAGGATTAGGCTATGGTGGTTTGGGCTTACGCGTTGCAGATTTGAAGTGTCAATCGAGGAGGGAGTGTCCAGGGGGTTCCGGGTGAGGAGTGTCCAAAGCAGATCCAGAATAGGCTTGGAGTGGGGAGCTGAGCAGCGAGGCAGGCAGATGGGTCCTATGGCGAAAAAGGAAAGAAAATACGGTGAGGAGAAAAAAACAGTAATCCAAAGTTCTCGCAAGGGCTTGGCGGCCTAGCACTAACATGTGTTAGCAGAAGATCTGGCAGGGGTCTGTCGTGAACGCTGGTCTTATATGCAGGTGACTTGATTGGAACCAGGTGTGGAAGCTGATTGGAGTCTCCGTCTGAAGGTGGAGCCCAGCAGAGTGGAAACACCCCGTATTCACCCGGACCATGACAATAGCAACCTCTCGGCAAGTCACATTTTCGTCATATGTCACATTAGGCCCATTCAATCAAGTCATTAGTGAACTATTTTCTGGAAATGTGGTGTTCCTATATAGTGAACTATAAAGAAAAGCAGAAAAAAAAGCAATTTCAAAGAATAATTTCTTTGAAATTTCTTTAAAAAAAAATCTCATTGAAAATATGAGTGTGATGTGGACTTTCTAAAATTTTTAAACCACATTTAAGAAACTCAAATATATAAATTGTTTTCACATCTATTTTGAAGTTATTTTATTACAGAACTGATCTTCATATTGTTTAGTCTGTTAATCTGCAAACCTGCAAAAGAACTGAACAACATCTAATAAAAATGGCTTGCTGCAAAAATATCAAACAAAGCAGAGGCCAGAGCTTAATCCTACAGTGATAAAAGAAGAATACAAATAACAGTTTTTTTACTTTTTATTTTAGTAGGAACTATGTGTCATTTTTAAAGATAAAAAGGCACAATCTGCTTCATCGAATTCATAGTCTTTGTTATTTATGAGGTAACGTTTTAATAAAAGATATCACACAGGTTGCAATGGATAGCTAGCAGCTAAATCTGTAAATCTGCTATTAGCAGTTTACTTTTTCAATCCATTTGTTTTTAGCTTTAATATTATTAATCTCAAGAAGTCATTTTACTTATGGTAAATAACCCCATGAGCAACCAAACCATACATGGCATAGATGGAAAAAAGACATTTAAATACACACTAGCGCATAACATGCTAGACTATTTACTTCTAGCTTTACCACAGATGTTTATTTCTAAGTTATGTGATAAGCCATGTGTGTATTAGCAGCTTGGTCTATGCGGTGAAGTGAATGCAAATTCCTTTCATAATGTACAGCAGTGGTTCCCAAACTTTTTTTGCTGGGCCCCCCTTTGTTTTACATGAAAAATGTTCGCCCCCCCGCGAACACGCACGCACACGTGCACACAAACACATCCTCCAACCACACACACCCATATTTTGCTCCATTGCGGTTTATTTCACACCTCAAACATTTAGTAAACAGTTAAGCAAATACAAGCAATCTGCAATAAATTACAGGTAGTAATAAAATAAACTACTGACTCTTTTACGCTACGTCCGCACCTACACAGGTATTTTTGAAAACGCAGCTGTTTCGTCCACACGTAAACGGCGTTTCGAATCACCGAAAACTGAGACTTTTTAAAACTCCTTTTTTGTGTTTACGTGTGGACGAGTTCATCACGCAACGTCAAAGGTATGTGCCTTTTTTCACGTCAGCTGTGCGCCACGTTATTGTTTACATGAGATGAATTGCAGAATGGCAGATAGTCAGATTAACAGTATTTTGTCTCTATCTTCAGTTTTTAAGCGTGTGTTTATATGTCCCTCCATTTACAAAGGCAGAGACGTCACGGTGTAATTATTTTACATGTAGTTGTTTTTTTCCTGTGTAATAATATTCAACATTGCGAATAATATTCAACATTGCGTTTGTGTCCAAGCCTTGTCTTTTTTTTTTTCCCTTTTCACACCGCCCCCCTGCAATTGCTTCCCCCCCCCCCCCCCCAGTGGGCGGGCCCCACACTTTGGGAAGGTCTGATGTTCAGGAACAGTTGGCAAAGTACCTCTCTAAGGACGGACATAGACATATCATCCAACTGGCAGGGGAGGGGATTTTGTTTCATTGACATATCTATCATCGTCTTCTGTTTGCATTGTAGTAGAACATGTTGTCATGCTGCTAAAAGCCTCTGCGTCTCTGCATTGACTGTGAGTTTTATCTCGATGTTGAAGTGACATACTGCTGAGAAAAAAAATGGACATCAAGGAGACATGTGGTAACCTCAGTGATGCATCATTCTGTTTGTTTTCAGAGCTGGTGAAGGGACTTTCTCTTGTCTTGAAATTTCACAACAGCAGTACTGTTTATGCTATCAGATGAAAACCTGTTACTTGAGCTTGAGGGGTTATTACTGATCTTGGAAATATTTTGACAGTCCCATAAGGTACTGTTGGTCCTCACAAGTATAGTAGCATTCCAATGTTTGGTCCTCACAAAGATATCTAAACATGGTACACGCACACACAGATAGAAGAGAGGAGGGAAGGATGGCAAATCGTAGACTGTCCAGCGAGGACTGAGGGACCATGACAACTTCAGTATCCTTGTTTCCTTAAACTCTCAGGAACAAAAGCAAATAGAGCTGGTTGATGTGGCTGAATATGTGATTTTTCTCTAAATATACATTCACCTACACACCTAAACTCCAAAACCACAAGCTAAGGACAATAAGGCAATGGTGAACTAAATAAAACAAATAACAGGGAGAAAAGGAACAGAGAAGGGAAATAACAGAATGCCCTATCAGAAGTAACTTTAAAAAAAAGACAGGAAGTAAACCAAAAGAGGGACATGATAACACACATGATAAAGGAAGATACAAAAATTGATATCATTCAAACCATCTCTGTTTGGGTTCATATCAGTCGCACAGGTCTAAAAGAGTTTGATACAATCAATTGGTATGAAAAATGTGAGCACTTGTTGGAGGTTGCTGGCAGGTGCAGTGAAAGTGAGTGCTAAAGCATCCATTAACTTAGGGAAAGTGACCCCCACAGCACCGACTGTGACTAGCTGCCAAGTACTCTCCAGCAAACACTCACTCAGGAAATACACATTTCTTCAAAGCAATTGCAGGTTAGTGGGAGTCAGTCAGTCAGTCTCTGGGCCTAATAGGGGCAGAACTATTTTTCATTTGTTTATGACTCAGGGAGGATGATATCACAAACTACTGTGAACTGGCTTCAAAGTCATCCCACATGACACTCCTTCACTGAAAGAGTAGTGCATTATTGTGTTGCTACAACTTAAAACATTATCTTTATGTTCAGCTTGTCTGGTCCTCCATTTTCTTCCCAGTTGACTCTTAAACTCACTCACTTTACACTGTTTTTGTCCTGTAACCCCCCCCACCCACACCCCCATGAGATTTCAGAGAGTGTCTTCTCCTTGTACTAGATTTGTGTTACATCTTAGGCATGCATCTGTCTCTGAGGGGATCCTATCCATCATGCTGTCAGACATTTGTATTAGTTTGAAACCCAGTCACTTTTACTGTGACCTGAAGCAGAACCATCAACATGGTGTGAACAGTGGGTAAGGCTAAAATAATAAATAATAAATTAAAATAATCTACTTGAATCTTTTGTCAGAAACATATTTTAAATGTAATCCACTTTGGAGATCATCTTTTAGATGACAAGAGACTCATGCAGGCTTACATAGGAGTCATAGTCTATAGTAGTTAATGACAATATCTGATAATATATCTGCAAAATATCTGCCCCAGAAATTGTGAGGCAGGTGGATTTAACCAGCAGGACTCACAGGTTCAGGTGAGTTTATTTTCAGTAAATGCTGCATACTCTAAAACACAAGAGCAAGGCTAGTTATAGTCCAGACTCCACAAGGCAAGTTTGTCTAAGTGTTTTTACAGAGTCTCTCTAACAAATAAGAAGCACTGCTCACCACATGCCACAACAGGTTTTTCCACAGGGCTCTGTGCACAAGGAAGCACAGGTACGTTTTCTCTTAGGGACAAGCAGAGTACCAGGGTTGAAGGAGCAGGAGCTTTATTAACCGTAGTTTGTTCAACAATCCAGAGAAGAATGATGATCAGAAATTCCCTTAAGTACATTAGAAACAGGTGTGGGATCACAAACGTGTGTGTGGAGGATGAGGGCAGGGACCTGGGATGAGTCCCATCCCTGCACAGACAACCCCACAACAAACACACACACACACACACACACACACACACACACACACACACACACACACACACACACACACACACACACACACACACACTTGTTTTCATATTGTAGTGAGGACTTAATGGTTTCCCTAACCCCTAGCCTAAACCTAACCATAACCATGTTGTAAACCTGACACTAAAACCACATTTTGCCCATTCCCCACAAACTCGTGTCATTGTGAAGATGTTGCTGACTGGTTAACACTGTATGTAACCTTGATATCTTACATCAATATTTTAAGTTTAAGAATTGCCGATTCATGCTTTCATATTACAAAGCCATATTTGATGCTTTTGGCTTATAATTACCTGACGCACAATTTATTTCAGCTATCCAACTCACTGAATATTGATGGAACACAACGAAGTACCAGTAAAAACCTAGAGTATGCCAAATGTGCAACTTTGTCCACAAGACTTCATCTTCGGCTGATTAAGTTCTTGGCAAGTAAAGCTGCCCATGTGTTTAATTCAGTGAGGTTTGAGCCATCATCACATCTCCATTTCCATCTGTGCATTCTTGCCCTGGGGATCCTAAGAGACACCTGGACCCAGCATACTGCCTCTCTCCGGACCCCAGCTGTGTGCAGGAAACTGCATGTATATATACCACGATCCACGGGGAATCATTTCTGCTACATGACACCTCATTCAGCACTTACATCTATGCAGAAACTGTCTGTCATGTTCTCCATATTCTAGAGGTCCCCCCTCTCCTGTGGTCCCTTTTTCCTTCATTTTTCTTCTTCTTGCTCTACCTCTCTTTCTGTCAGTCTTTCTTACCTGCAGGCACCAGGCTGGGAGTACCACCAGAGGTATGACACACACCTGCTGCCCAGTCTTTCATCCTCCACAATATTTAAGACCTTTGCTCACTACGTTTGACAGATCATTGAGCTACTTGCAGTTGAATCTACCAACTTGTGTGTTCTTTGTGTCCCCCCACTTAGAAAAACCCCGGGTGTATGCCTTTTGGGCTCTCCCTCCCCTTCAGGCCCCAGGTAGATTCATTGTGTACTTACCTTTCTGTCCATTTATCTCTGCATTCTGCATTTATCAGTTTGATTCTACTGTCAGATATTCACAGTTTGTAAATAAACATGTTAAATACTCATACACTCCAATAGGTCCTTCTATCTCCCTGCAAATATGACAGCTATAAAAGCCCACAGTCTATGGCCTTATGCAAAGCCTTAACGGCAGTTTTCATATATGCAGTTTTCATCCAAAGGAAGGCTTTTGAATAATATTTAAAAACACTTTTAAGAGACACATTCTGAGAACCCTCTGGGTGCCAAACAAAGTTGCTCCACCAATAATATGCTTTCTTGGTAATTTGTCTATAATGTCTGCCCATAATCATTTTTCCACTGGTAAACTATTTACCATTTATACTACAGAGCACTAGTTTTCAAAAACATTGCTCTGATTGCCCTTCAGCACATGAAATCTGAAAATATTGTTTCTTCTGTTTTTATTCGTTTCCTTAAATATCACATATGAATTGTTTTGCATGTTGGTGTGGTAAATGGATTGCTCTTAATCAGTCCTCATTCTGAATGCTAATGCTACATTAACTGTGATTTTTCCTGTCAGAAAAAAAAAGCTGTTTCAGTCAGCAACATGTCTCTGCAAATGTATTTATGCCTAATAAGGTTTTCACATTACAAAATGACCTGATCACAGGGGGCTGCTAATTAAAAAGTCTGATTTTGCAAAGACAAATACATAATTGGAAGTAAATAACACATTCATGCAGTAATGACATTTTGTTGTGGTAATGACATGAGGGGCTATTCATTGAAATTCATAATGGCATTTTGAACTTGTGAACAATCACTCTAACGGATATTTACAGCATTTTTTTCTAACAGCAGTTTTTTTTTGAAATGCTGGGAACAGAAAAAAAAAACACAATCTCCAAGAGACTGCTGCAGAACTGTGGGTTTAGCTTAGTTGTTAAAGTACAGGTTTGTCAGAGCCGCAGGGGGGCTGGACTACATGGGGGGAGTTATTCTGAGGGTTAGTGCAGCTATACTGCTCAAAATACTTGACTGAAAATCACATATCCTGAGCAGTACATGTCTGTCACCAATGTATCACTCTTACTGCTGCAGTCAGAGCGATGTTTATTTAATATTTCATACTGAACTGACAGTGACATGCAGACTTTTGTACAAGTAAATCTCAGATTTATAAACGAAAAATTTCAATGCTGCCTTAAGGTGCCTGCTAAACATCAGAATTAATAGAAATTGCTGTTGGAGTATAAACAAGGTTGTAAATATGACAGGAACACATTGCATTTCTCTTATTTCCTCATGATTTGATTCTGAACACTTTGAGTTTAATAAAAGCTTTCACTTACACAGCTTCAGTAAGAAACATTTCTCTATGAAAAACCAAAACTTCACGTCATAATTAAGAGTATTTGTTTTTGGTATTGGGATGTATCAAGTGAGAAAGTGAGGTTATATGGTGCATTTGTCCGTGCTGTGCTGTTGACGTCATTTGTTGAAAAATGACATTAAAAAAAGGTAAATAAGTGCAGTAAAAGGAACACATTTGCACCTTTTACTTTACACTGTAAGGGGTAATATCAAGAAGTAACGATGTAAAATAGGCGGCATGGTGGCACGGTGGTTAGCACTGTTGCTGCACAGGAAGAAGGCCCTGAATTCAATTCCACCTTGAGGCCGGAGTCTTTCTGTGTGGAGTTTGCTTGATTGCTTGTTTGATTAATCTAAATTGCCTATAGGTGTGAATGTGAGTCAATGGTTGTCTGTCTCTATGTGTTAGCTCTGTGACAGACTGGCCACCTGTCCAGGATGTACCCTGCTTCTTGCCCTTTGACAGCTGGGATAGGCTCCAGTGCCCCCTGAAAAAGAGAAGTGGATGGATGGAATGATGTAAATACTTACTACATTCTAACAAGTATAATTCTATATCATGAAGAACATTCTGGGTCTGGAACTTTTTTTTCCTCTCTGTCTCTTCTGGGTTTCCAGGAGAATAAAGCAGCTGTTTTCCACTGAACCATCCAAAGTGTGTTCTCAGATGCAAGGCAGAAATATTAGGACACCAACACCAAGGCTGAAACAGAGCAATACTGCAAGAGCATATAGGAGAAGGGCACAACATAAAACAGCAGTGCTCAGTTGCAAGTGGATCTAAGAACAGACCACAGTAGCTTCCTTGAACAGGACCATCACAATGACAGACAAGAAAGAGTCTAAAGTATGAAGAGTTGGTTAGCATCAGGCTGTGAAATGATTTACACCTACTGGCTAAAGAAGCTAACTGCATGCTCCACCAATCTCTCCCTGGTAATGTCCTACCAGGGAGACGCCTGGAATACCTCACCTTGGAGGCATCCAGGAGGCATTCTAATAGATGCCTGAACCACCACAACTGGCTCCTTTTGATGTGAGAAGCAGTGGCTATACTCAAAGTCCGTCTCACATGACTGAGCTACTTGCCCTATTGCTAAGGGAAAGCCTAGCAACCCAATAAAGGAAAATAATTTCCGCAACTTGTACCTGTGACCTCGTTCTTTCGGTTACTACCCCATGACCATAGGTGAGGATAGAAAGAAATATTCATACTATTCATTTATTTTGTTTTTGTTGATTGATTGTATAATGAGTTGTGTGTGCTGGGCCTGCCTTTGCTATATAAATATTATCTCTTTTTTTTTCTTCTTTTTTAAAAAATAATGTTATTGATGGTCGGTGACTCTGAGTCAAATGATGGAGAGTCCCAGGTCACAGGTACCAGATCTGGGACTCGCCACCATTTGACCCTAGAACTGAAGAAGTTTCTAGGCTGAGGGGGGAAACGTCTTCAAGCAACTTAAAGAAGTCCAGACGCTTTTCTTTCCAAGCTCTTCAAAGTTTAGATTGCACTTGCGTCTATGTCGATGAGAATCCAATAAAATCCTAAAAATTCCTATTTATTTCCGGGTTTATTCCTAAACCCGGAGATGAGGGGTGAATGTGCAGTGTGAGGTAAAGTACTGATTGTGCTGTGGTGGAAATTGATCATCTTTAAATGATCGGTCTTCACATTCGGTGAGGGAGAAGATAACTAGCACAACAGCTAACTTTGGACTGTGGCTAATCAGCTAATCAAGAAGCCATCGGTAGTCTCGGCGCTAAAGACTCTGGACTACCCCTGACAATGCCACCTAAGAAAAACTCAGCCTTGGAGGAGGCGGAGGATATCAAAAGATCACTGGACTTCCTATCACAGGATGTAAATGACATCAAAATTAAACAAGACAAAATACTTAACCTAGTGCAGGAAGTTACAGAGTTGCGTGTACGCCTTGCTGAGCGGGACAAAAAAATAACAGAGCTAGAGAAGAAAGTTGAGGATTTGGAGCAATACTCAAGGATAAATGATGTTATTGTGACTGGGATTAAGCTCAAACCCCGCTCTTATGCTCATGCTGTGACCTCCGGTAACAATGAAGAACCCGGCTTACGGGAGGAGAACTCGACGGAGCAACAGGTGGTGTCTTTTTTTGCGTCTAAAAATATACACTTGGATGTAAATAGCATTGATGCCTGTCACCCTCTTCCCACGAAGAACAACATGCCGGCGGTGTTCCTGAGGTTAGTCAGCAGAAAAAACTAAGTTGCACTAATGAAGCAAGGGAAAAAGCTAAAAGGTACTAACGTCTATCTGAATGATCATTTGATTAAAAGAAATGCGGACATTGCTAAAAAAGCCAGAATCATGAGGAAGCAGGACAAGATACAGAATACTTGGGTCATGAACTGTAAGGTATACATCAAACTGAAAGGAACGCCTGAGGAAGCTAAAGTGGTGATTATCAGAGATATAGAGGAATTGAATAAATATGAATGAATACTACTGAGGGTCTGCACAACCTGTGTCAGTTAAGGGAGCGTAAACTCATACAATGACATCTAAATACTCCTTAAATCTGACAAAAGATGAATTTAGAAACACAAGAATGGAGTTCAAACCTTGAGGATTTGGAATTGAAGCATTTCGAATATACTGATCATAATGCTTTAGATCAAGAAGATCAATTAGACCCTGACAACCACTTCCTATTAGCCAACCCAAATGACTGTAAATATTACTCTGAAAAAGAATATAATTCCTCAATTAAAACTGATAAGAAATTCTCAATCATTCACTTTGATAGTAGAAGTTTGTATGCAAATTTCAGTTCAATTGAGCAATATTTACAACAGTTTCACGACCCATTTAGTATTATAGCAGTATCAGAAACATGGATTAAAGAAGAAAAAGGTGTTGATTTTGAATTAAAGGATTATAACCTTAATTATGTTAATAGAACAAACAAAGCAGGAGGAGGTGTTGCTATATATGTCCATAGGAAATTTAAATTTCGAATATTGGAAAGTATGACATTGACAATAAATGACTTACTTGAATGCTTAACCATATAAATTATCAATGAAAAAGAGAAAAACATTATTGTTAGTTGTCTTTATAGATCACCTGGTTCGAGTCTAGAAGTATTCACTGATTGGATTGAAAAAATATTTTCAGTTGTAAGTAATAAAATATTATTCATCTGTGGAGATTTCAATATCAATTTGATAAATCCAAACAATCACAAGACCACCGAGGATTATATTAATAGGATGATTGGTATGAGTTTATATCCCACAATTTTAAGACCAAGTCGTATAACATCTCATAGTGCTACCCTTATTGATAACATCTTTACAAATAATTTAGAGTTAATAATTGCTAGCGGACTAATGGTATGCGATATAACTGATCACCTGCCAATATTTATAGTGTATGACGTTAAGAGTGTATGTAAGAAAGTACCTCAGAAATATATCTACAAACGAGTAAGAACAGAAAATGCAATTAATCTCCTTTATCAGGACTTGATGAATCAGGATTGGAATGCAGTGTATGCTGGAGATGATGTGGATAGTGCTTTTGAAATATTTTTGGATATCTTCAACTGCCTGTACGATAAAAACTGCCCAGTCGGGCAATTCAGTATCAACAATAAATCTATTAAATACCCGTGGTTAACAAAAGGACTACACAAGGCCTGTAAGAAGAAAAATTCTTTATATAGACAATTCACTAAGCTAAGAACTGAAGAAGCAGAGTATAGATATAAAAAATATAAAAAATAAACTAACGGAAATATTAAGAACTAGTAAGAAATTATACTATACTAAATTAATACATAAAAATAAAAACAACACTAAAGAGATATGGGGAATACTTAACACTATTATTAAAGGTAACACAAAAAAGTGCTCATATCCAGATTATTTCACTAATAATAACAGTGACAATTACAATCTAAACGAGATGGTGGAGTGCTTTAACAGCTTTTTTGTAAATGTGGGACCGGAGCTGGCTACAACAATTCCAAAAAGTAATCGCAGCGAAATGTCACTGATAGAAATAAATTCAAAGACTATGTTCTTGTCGGGAGTTACTGAATTAGATATTTTAGATGTAGTTAACAACTGTAAGAACAAGACCTCTACTGATTGTTTTGGTATAGATATGACATTAGTTAAACGAATCATACATAGCATTGCCAGACCTCTAGCTTATATATGTAATTTATCATTTCAAACGGGGAAATGCCCAAAGAAAATGAAAATAGCTAAAGTTATACCCATATATAAAAGTGGAAACAAACACATCTTCACTAACTATCGACCAGTGTCCCTGCTCCCTCAGTTTTCTAAAATATTAGAAAAACTTTATAATAATAGACTAGGTAAATTTATTGACAAACAAACTAATTAATGAAAGTCAGTACGGATTTAGGACAGGAAGGTCAACTTCAATGGCTATCATTGATGCAATAGAAGAGATAACCAACAGTCTGGATAGAAAAAGACATGCAGCAGGGATATTTATTGACTTGAAGAAAGCATTTGATACGATTAATCATAGCAGATTATTTAAAAAATTAGACAGATATGGTATTAGGGGAGTGGCTTTGAAATGGATCCAAAGTTATTTGACTGAGAGACAGCAGTATGTGAAGATGGGCGAGTTTGAATCGGGGTATTTGGGCATTAGCTGTGGAGTGCCACAGTTCTGGGACCAACTCTATTTAACCTTTATATAAACGACATATTTAATGTATCAAAGTTATTAAAATTAGTCATATTTGCTGACGACACCAATATTTTTTATTATAACGACGACCATAGTGACCTAGTACTTAACATTAACAATGAGTTAAGGAAATTAAAAATATGGATGGATGTTAACAAATTATCTATAAATTTGAGCAAAACCAAGGTAATGTTCTTTGGGAATTACAATGTAAATTTAGATACTGTAATAAAAATAGATGGTGTAGTCATAGATGTAGTATCAGAAATAAAATTCTTGGGAGTAATGATTGATAGCAAATTATGCTGGAAATCACACATCAGACATATACAAAATAAAGTGTCCAAAAGTATCTCAATCATAAATAGAGCCAAGTTCTTCTTAAACTGCCATGCAATGTTTTTGTTATACTGTATACTAGTCCTACCATACTTGACTTATTGTGTAGAGGTGTGGAGCAATAATTACAAAAGTTCTCTGCATCACCTGGTTATACTACAAAATTGTGCTATAAGAATAATGTATAAGGTAGGATATTATAGTCACACTAATATTTTGTTTTTGCAGTCAAAACTATTAAAATTGATTGATTTAGTTGAATTCTCGATTGCTCAACTCCTATATAAGGCAAATAAGGGTATACTGCCAGAAAATATCCAAAAGCTCTTTACACATAAAGAAGGAGGTTACAATTTGAGGGGATGTAGTAACTTTAAAAGGCAGATAGTTAGAACTACCAGGAAAAGTTTGTGTGTGTCTGTGTGTGGAGTGAAACTTTGGAACAGATTGGATGTAGAGCTTAAGCAATGTCCAAATATTCATCTGTTTAAATTGAGGTACAAAAAATGTATATTGTCAAGGTACAAAGAGGAATTGAGTGTGTGATTGTTTATCCATGATAGTAAATAATAATATATTCTTTGTATGATTTTTTTAAAAAAAAATTTTCTCTTTCTTTTTTCTTTGTTTATATATAGAATGTTAACAACAAATACTTATATAAACAATTATCTTGTAGAGTTGAAATGGACACTGTTGATATTGTCTTACGCTGTTGTTATTACTGCTATCTCCATTATTAGGAAACAGTAGACCAGAATTAATTCTTAAAAGTAAAATTGATGAAGTTACTACTATACAATGGAAGCAAACTTCATTGATATTTTCACAGCTAAAATATAAATAATATATGGAGAGGATGTAATGACCATGATGGTGATGACTGTGATACTCAACGGTGGTAACAAAGACTGTATTATTGATGCTAAATATTTACACTACTGTATGTTGTAATTATGACAATGTGATAATTTTATAATTGTAATTGTATGTCACAAATATTTAAATGTACTGCGCAACTACAAAATTTAAAACTCAGATAAGATTGCAGGGGTGGGAGTTAAAAAGCTTGTCTTCATCCCACTCCTTTTCGAGCTAAACTTGTTTTTCTTTTTGTGTGTGTAATTGTACATTACAATAACTTTATTATTTGGTTGCTCGAATAAAGACATTCATTCAAAATCACTGGTAAAAAGAAGTATCCCCGTTTGAGAAATGAAAACTGTTTTTTTAACATCCAAACACAAACTAGAATAAACAAAAATTGCTCAAAGGTTTGTTTGTTTTTTCCTCACGAAGGTTAACACAAAGTCCTGTGGATGTTGACAGCACTGTAAGCTGGTGACACACTATTAGCCTGAAGCAATTCGAGAGCACTGGCACACAACTGTGAATGAGTGGCCCTAAAGGCCACATTTCATTAGTAGCATTCCCCCGCAGAACACTTTATCTGTTATAATTGTTGTGGGATTTGGTGAGGCAGGGGCAAAGGAGTGCTGAAAATGAAATTGATGTTCAAACAAGGGAGCAGCTGTCAGGAGCAGCTACCTGGGGGGTATTTCATGGAGCAGGAGGCTGAGGGGGAAGCAGGAGTCCTATTGATGAAAGTCTTACTTCATTAAGAGTGACTCTGCTTTAGTTCAGTTTCAGTAAACTAACTAGTGACTGTTCCAGTTAGGGTTAATGAAGTCATGACAGGGCTGGTGGATGCTGCACATGCCACATTTAAGCCGACTGAGCAGAGGAATGTAGCAGTCACACTTCAAAAGAAAATGCTACGTCCTTCTGAGACAAATGCAGCCTGATGATTACAAGCATCTAATGACCGTAAAAAGGCTACAGCTCTGCAGGCTGATTAAGAAAGTCACAGGATGCAGTCTGGCAGTGCAGCGGTGATCACATCAATTTATCTAATCACGCTAAATTCACTTTAATGAAAAAGACACTTGACAGCTCTATTTAGGTTGCTTTTTTCAAACCTAGCTCCCCGAAGATATAATGTCAGTTCAGAGAAATGGAACGGCATACGAGACTTGTGGACAATAATGAATTTATTTTGTCATTTTGACACACCACACCACATTAAAAAAAACCATCAAGATGTGATTGAAGATTTTAACTTTAATTTAAGGTATTTGTAATAAAAAATATTGCATCAACTGTTTAGGAGTTAGGAATTTTAAATACAACATTATATAAGGAATGTTAATAAAAAAAAGCTTGGATGGAAATTCTTTGTAGACAATGACTACTTATCATCGACTGCCCCTTAAACTGGTTCAGATCTTCTTTTGTGTGTAACCTGTGGCCTACACAGTGTTTATACACTCTCTGCATGTATACTCATGAAGGTGTAGAGACTTTCACAGTGTTATTCCTACCTATCTGACAGTGTTATTCATTTAAATATTATTATGTCAACGTTGTTTTTCTTCTCAATCAAGGAAAGACTTGTGCAATGATATACTTTGGTTGTCTTCTGTGCTTTTTGTTGTTGTTGAGCTGTCTAGTAAGGGTGGGCGATATAGCCTAAAGAAATTTGACAATATTTCAATAATATTTGTGACCTTGATATTTCTGATAATATAGAAAATATTTAATACTTAAAAAAGAGGCAGGATTTATAAGTGTAAGTAAATGAAGCACACTTTTCTTTGTTTTTAATGCACCTTTGTTATTGATGGCACACTTCCTAACTGGAAATGTGAATCCACTGAAATGATGAGATGAGATGATGAGATAGCCTTTATTTGTCAGTTGCAGGGCTTTTGCCCAAAACCGAGATGACAGACCTTGCCGACCGTACATACAATACAAACATCACATTGGGGAGACAGGTCAGGCCACGTAGTGAGGAAAAAAACATTGAAATGTGTAACACAAAAGGATAATACAGGAATGCACAGATATCAACACACCATAGCACAATAAACACAGACAAGCAACAGTGTTCCAGTGTGTACATCTGATCTGGGACCGCTGCAATCTTTCGACTGCGCCTCCAACTGACCCGATGTCCACATCAGAGGGGAGGTAAGCATTGGAGGTGGCGTTGGATCCGGGGTAGGGAGGGTGATGCGTCAGTGAGTGCTTATCAGTATCAGTATATGTATGTATGTGCGTGTCCATAGTTCAGCTGAGACAGTGTCCTTCGCCCTGCCAGTACCCAAGTAGTGTTTTCCCTGAAAATTTTGAAATAACTGCTTAACCCTTTAGTTTAACAATGATTAAAAACTTAAACTTGAAACTTGTTCGGAGCCTGAATGCAAACATATTGTCTAACTGGGATGTTGTATCTTGAGCTTTATAAGCTGCTGCCTAAAACTCTGCTTTACCACTATGCCTGCAATTTCCATCTGCTTCCTGTAATATGGACTGCAGTTAAGTGCACTCGATGACTATTCCAGCAACGCTTGGTGGAATCATTTCTTTACATTTTGGTCACATGACGAGCTGGTAGTATCCCCTCCTTCAAAGTCTGGTTGTATTCTGTGGTGTTCTTTTGTTTTAAGTGGTGGAATAAGGTTGTTGTTTCTTTTTTTGCACCTTATGGGTGGTTTTCGGTGAAGTAGCTTCCTGTTCAATTCAATTTCCATTCTGAGGTTGACACACTGCTCTTGCTGCTAGACATCCTCATACTAGTCTTGTTATTGTGAGCTCTAGGGAATGTAAACGCAAGGTGCTGCTATAGCAACGATATTGCAATTTTCTTTAACCCCTTAAAAAACTAAATCTTCACGTCAACCACATATTGGTTGTTTATCTATATCAACTGTGCCAAAAGAGTCTGCACCTTATAGATAAAAAAACAAACAACTACAAGTAATGGTTTTTATTAATTATCTTTGATATAGTATAGTATTTATATAGGTACTTGTATGCACAAGTGACAGGAAGGCACGAGTTGTGGTATAGCCATAATGCGGGTGTCATATTAAACTCTTGTGGTGAAAAAAAGGTGAACTGAAGGTCAAAGCTTTCAATTTACGTGTCAATCTACATTCCAACTCTCACCTGTGGTAATGCGATCTGGGTGATGACTGAAAGAATTGAATAAAGGGGACTGAAATGAATTTCGCTGGACGGGGACTTGGCTCAGCTTTAGAGGCGGGGTGAGGAGCACATCCTGAAAGATCTTGGAGGAGAGGTACTGCTCTGTTCTGTCGAGAGGAGCCACTTGAGGTGGTTAGGGCATCTGATTAAAATGCCTCCTGGATGCCTCTCCTTGGAGGTTTTTAGAAATAATGACTGCTTCCAATCCAATTGTGTTGAATAGCAATACAGACAAAAAGAAAACTAGCATTCCTAACCAGGTTTAATTTCCTCTTCTAACGAAATGATGAAAAACTATAAAATACACAAAAGAACTAAAAAAGAATAGAAACATTTTATTAACATACCAGTTTAGGAAATAGTGAAACCACAAAAACCATAAAAATATGTAACCTAACCAACCTGGAAATTAGAGAATAAAGCTTTTTACATTTTATCAGACAGATATTTAATGGAATCAACTACTGCTTTATAGCTAATTATGATAAATACAAGGCTGTATTGGTGCTGTATTTTTTTCAGTCACCAATGCAAAACAAAGATATTGGAGCCCAAATTTGTTTAAACTCTTGAGAAATGAAGTAAGCTGGTCCAGAGGAAAGTATTCCATATGAATATTCTTTTAGTGGTCAGTCTTGTCATTTTTCCAAGATATAAAAGATACAATATTTTTCCTTTCCCTAGATCAGTACTCAGTTTTTAAAGAGATTCCTCCAAGTATCCTTTCCATATTCTGAAAAATGCAGTTTTATGCACATAGTGCCAAATCACAACAGCAATCACCTCGAGGCACTTTATCTTGTAAAGTAAAGAGCCCGCAGCACAGAGAAGCTCCAACAATCACACAAATCCCTGTGAGCAAGCACACGTCCAGGGGAGAAGCTGCAGTTTTAAAATGTAAGCCTGTTTCTGCAAAATGAATTCGTATCCATTCCTAAAGTTATTTATTATAACCTTTGATTAGTTTATTCTAATGTGCATTTTAACTTTTTGATCTGTAATGAAACGGTCTAAAAATGCTATAAAACTAATAAAACCCCTGAAATGAATTTGAAATACTTTTTTTGTCAAATCTTACATCAAACTAGAAAAATTTGATGAAAAATTAACAACTTAACTTCTTAAAGAAATGACATCTTTGCCATTACTACCGTTCTTGCAGAATGGGGCATCTCGCGCCTCATTATTTGGTGTGAAAGCAGTTTGATCACAAGCCATTAGTGATGAATGCTGAAGAGTTGATGTACAAGAGTTTAACCCATTTAATAAAGTTTTCTCCCAAAACAAATGAATACAAAACAGAGGTGTGGACTCGAGTCACATGACTTGGACTCGAGTCAGACTCGAGTCATTAATTTTATGACTTTAGACTTGACTTGAAAAAATGTTCTAAGACTTGTGACTTGACTTGGACTTTTACACCAATGACCTGGGACTTGAATTGGACTTGAACCGGTTTACTTGAAAAGACTTGATATTTCACCCCAAATCTAAAATTAAACATGCATATTATATAGAGATTGAAAATGTGACGTCATTCGGGGGTAAAACCGCAAAGGATTCTGGGAACTCGTGGCAAGACGTACTAGCGCACGCAGGCTTTCAATTGAAATCAGTCACACAGCGATAAAAAGAAACACAAAAATGGCAAGAAGCTGTTGTATTATTAACTGCAATAGCCGGTCGCATGAGAGCCACGGGAAGCCGACGGGTAAAGAGATCGGTTGTTATCGGATTACGTCGTTGAAGAGAAATTGTTCGAGCCATGTTTCCGAAGTAACAAAGAGGTGACGGGTGGCCTGGATTGCAGCCATTCAAAGACCAAATATAACGTCCCAGAACCCTCCAGCTCACAGGTTAGTCTGCTCCAAGCATTTACACGAAGGTCAGTGTTTTTTAGTAGTTAGTACGTCACTTTTCTTAACATAATTGGTGATATAGGTTACAAGCAAGTCTGGCGCTGAACAGAAATTGTCGCGCTATGCTCCTTTGTTTATTGTGCATAAATGGTGAATTGTCCTGACACAATATTGCGTTTCGCTTCTGTTATTACCATGGTACATTGACAAAAACATATACTTTTATTCACAGGATAAAACAGTTGTTTTGTATCACTACTCGTCCAGTACGATTACAGCATACAATATTATTGTCACTGCTACATTTCTGTAACGCGTACCAGAAATTATTTCCACTACTAATTAATTACCCTTGAGCTCAAAGGTCCTATTAATAAACGGTTAACGAATGTGTATTTATGAAGAAGATTTGTGAGACTGGTAAACTTATGATACGTACGATGGTCTTTACTTTCTACACGGTGCATTTCAAGGTCCTGTACCCATCCGTCGGTAAAGTGTACCTGGGCTTGTTGCAGTGACCTGAAGTTACTAAACTTCATGAGTGTATGCACTCACTCCAAGAACCGTATGATTATAAATGTGCATATAAATATGCTACAATGAGATAGCTGACTTCATCTAACTAGCAAATGTTGTCCAGGCTACGTTGGTGATGCAGTTTTTTTTAATATGTATGATATTTTTGTCATGCGATTTTAAAGCCAGTCCTACAACCGCATCCAAGAATAACATGCAGCTTATCTCAGAACTGTCGGTGAAAATTATTCTTGGAGCTAGGTTTAATTGAGCTGCATTTTAAAGAGGTGCAATTTCACAATTTGTGTATATTTTCTACGTTCACTATTTCGTCATGTGTTGAGAAAAACACAGATTTAAAAATTACATGGTCTAATATTTACATTTAGCATAACTGCAACATGCTTTTTTCGTTGTTTTTTTTTTAAAGACTCGAAAGGACTTGAAATTCAAAGTTTCAGACTTGTGACTTGACTCGGACTTTTACACCAGTGACTTGAGACTCGACTCTGACTTGCCTGACATTACTTGAGACTTGACTTGAGACTTGAGGATAAAGACTTGAGACTTACTTGAGACTTGCAAAACAATGACTTTGTCCCACCTCTGATACAAAACATAAACATGTATTTCCACTCAGCATGATCAAAGATCTTTACCATATCGGAAGAAATGACCGCTGTTAGTATTTTGCATATGACAAAGAATAATCATAATAATTAATAATTATTAACCCTCGCGAGGCAGGCGTTGCCGATTTGCAACAGTTCAAAACTAACAATGTGATTACCCCACATACATATTTTATGAGTTTTTTTTACTCAGAAGTACCTCTGCAGGACTTGGTTGTGCATTAGCAACAAAAAGTTTAATTTGAGCCTGAGAGGGTTAATAGTATTCAGGAACCTTCAAGCAGTGTAACTATAACTCACAGACAAGGCACTTTTGACTCTCCAGTCATTTATTAGTGACTGGAGTCTGTCATGAATCGCTGTGTGGCAGGCAGGAGTGGTGGACCCAAAATGCAGAACTCAGACACGGATGTGAAACTCAAAGCGCAGCTTTATTGCTGGGAAAAACCTAGTACAAACTAAACTCACCAAAAGACAAACAAAAGTCTGAACAGAGGAACCAAGGACTGAGACACTGGAAAAGAAATACAAAACTGGAGCAGGAGACTAAACACTAGGAACATAGACGCAGAACACACAGCTAGTTGAGGGTACAACGTGACACTGACACAGAGAAACACAGGGCTTAAATACACAGATGGCAGTAATCAAGGGATGAGAGACAGGAGGGGAACACACCTGGGAGAAATCACAGCTGACGAGACAGGGGAAACGTAAACTGAGCACACTCACATACGACACAGACCTTCACAATAAAACAGGAAACTAACAGACACAGAGAACCAGACAGGACACTGAACTTGACAGGCAGACTCAAGAGCAGACACAATAACACCATGGACAGACAGAGGGAACACAGGCAGGCATGAAACAAAAACACTAACACATAGCAATCCTAAACAAAAAGACAAAACAGAATAAACGAGAACAAAGAATATAAAGAAACACAAAACACCGAGTCCTCAGACTCCGGACCATGACAGAGTCATTAAGTCACTCCAGTGATTTGCCTGACTGAAGACTTTGAAGAGCTAAAAGTGTCCCTATCTTAGTAATGGGCGAATTTGATTTGAGCAACTGAGAAAATAGGTAGATTTAAATCCTCGAAAAATAGTTACATTTCTTCAAGTACATCTTGCAGTTTATCTGATTCATATAGCTGTATAGCAATCCAATAGGCAGTTTTCAAAGAATTGTTAATATTTATGTTAATTTAATCTGTAGTTTCTAACAAAAACTTGGCTATGACTATGTCCTGATTCAGATTTAAGAAGATGAGCCAAATATTTGCTGGGTTTAGTCGCTCCGTCAACTCTGATTTGGCTTATTGAGTTGACAAAATTGTCAAAGTGATACCATAAGAACAAGGTGGAAAAGTCAGAGGTACTGTTTTCTGAAAATTGTGTTAAATGGGTTATTATAACACAATATTACCAAAGAATTTGGTCCAGTTTGTCTTAATCTGTCAGCATCATGCATTGTGTTTCAGGCACTCAGCAGTAACATTCTCTGTATTTATGTTGCACAGTGTAACTCTACTATTCTTAGGTTCTGTTCTCCGACTAATCAAGAAACAAACTTATGACATACTCAAGGTGGCCAGACCCAGCTCTACAATGTCTGCAAGACATAATCCATCACAAACCCCCCCAAAACCAACCACACAGTTTACTGTTGTAACACTAAAATTGACAAGTGTAATTTTTCATAGTGCTACAGCATTAATCAATAACAGGGCTGGGAGATGGATTGAATTATAATTCAAATCCCAATTCTGACTTTTAACAATTAAGTAAACAAGATCATTAGATGAAATTTTCATGTCATTCATCCATCTTCTTGCATTGCTGTAAAGCTGTATGATTTATCCTCTCACTAAAAGCCCAAATGACAGTGATCAAGTGATCCTGCTTACATAGTGGACACTTATAGAGTGCTTATACAGTGACATTATGTTAACTTGGAGCTTGTCCCAAGTGGTTTGACTGTATATGTAGCAGCACAGGGTGGTGGACAGTAAATAAGGAAAAGACCAAAGAACCAATGTTGTCACACACTAAAATGCCGGCATTGCAATTAGAAGCTCAAAGCTTTTACAATTTAATGAAAACCCAACAATACCACTCTGGGAATTTCACCCAGAGAATACAGAGTTGAGCCTATGCTAATTGTCAAGAAGGTACTTAGGTCTGTTATACTCAGGACAGAGTTCAGTGTAAAAACAAACAGATCATTTAAAATACCACAATACCATATGAATCAGTTGTACATGTACTGTAAAATTAAGAGCTATGGCTCACCAGTGTGTTAATGGGATGCTAGATGAGGACAGGTCGAGAAAAAGCTCACCTTCACACACAAACGCGCACACACACGCGCATGCACACGCGCACACACACACACACACACACACACACACACACACACACACACACACACACACACACACACACACACACACTATGGTGCAGCTCAGACCAAGGGTGCATAAATAAGCACAGCACACAGAAGGTCCCACCACCACCAAGGCACCCAGTCACCTCCACTTTAGGCCTTCTGCTTCTGAATAATAGAAACAAGTTATTAATATATTCAAACAAAAACCAAAAAAACCCCAAAAACAAGTCCACTCTCTGTGCATTTGGCTCTTCTGCAGAAAACACCAGTGATCTGCAGCTAGAATCTACAAATCAAAACATTCAGAAAACAAATGCAGAAACAAAATAAATTAAACATTCAATTTAGAGCCAATAACTTCACAGTATTACTCCAAGTTGTTTCACATACAACTGCTCCAACAGAATCATTCATGCACATTAACCGACTTCCACATATGGCATGTACGGCTCAACCGCTTAAACATCCAACTTCTAGTGAGACAGCAAAACAAAGCAAAAAGAAAAGACAGAGACAAAGTGCAATAAACACAAGGCAAAAAAGGAATCCAAAAAGGCAAAGCAGCAGGACTCCTGTAAATGCAGCCCAAAGAAGCAGTAGCAGTCCCGCTATAAGGCTAATAGCCGCCCACTCAGACCCAGACTTCCTGCAGTGCATCATACAATTAGCATTTACAGCAAAAGAGAATAATAGAAGGCTAAGATTGTCACAACTCAAAATAATGTACCGATCACACGCTGTTGCCCAATTTACAAACAAAGTGGCCAACAGGAGTCTTCTGCAGCTACAACCTATAAACACACTCATCAGTGATCAATGGAAGGCTTCACTCTGCAAAACATGAGAAACACCAATCAACAAAAGTGCAATGCTGAGGCAGCAGCAACAAGTACGGCAACAGGTGAGCGAGTCAGGGATGCTCAGATGGCAACTTCTATTTATAGTAACGCCCCATATAATGTGACTGGTTAGTAGCGTGATTAATAAGCCAATACTGAAATATAATATTCATTCTCCTACATGTAAACTTACCTCAATCATTGTGTGAAACTGTGGGAAAATCAGATAATGTCTTGTTACAGTGCTGGGGTCTATCCCACCTGTCAAAGAGCAAGACGCAAGCTCCGCCTCAAACAGTCAGTCAGAACAGCAGAAAAACAGAAAAGCACACACTTTTAAATCCACACCACATCCACATCTGCCTAACTTTAATCACTACTTTTTGGCCAAGAGGCTTTAGTTCATCTCTAGATGGTTAAAACACACCTTCTTAGATGAACCCTGGATAGATGTAGAACAGGCACTATGTAATAATCTAGAAAATTCAGACCTCCCATTTATCAGCTCAAACATCAAACAACATGAATGCTTTAAAAGCATCAACATCAGCTCTTCTCTGACAGCATGGTGGGAGTTTATAAAAATAACAGAGTCTTCATTAATCCCATGCAAACGTACACCTATCTGGAACAATCCGGACATATTACAAAACAATAATATGATCAACTTGCCAGATTGGAGTTATAAAGGAATTAAATACTTGGAACATATATTGACGGAAGTGACGGACAAGGTAAGCGACTCGTGTTGTAACTGACGTCAGGCGCCGGCGATTTTGGCGGTAAATTAATGGTAGTTTAGAATTGAACAAATTCCTTTAAGCTTCAGTATTACCAAATACACTTATCAATTGTCTTATAACTAACAATATTTGTCTAAATCATCTCCAACACCCTGGAGAACGACGGGGAGAGTTTAGAGGCTCTCGAAGATTACATTGATCAGTGCTTCCAGGATCTCATAATGAAGAAGGCCCAGAGTGCATCTTCACTGGCCCCCGTCGTCGAAAAGATGTCGCCCGGCAGATTCCCCCGGCACAACATCGCCAGCCGGCAAAGATATTGCCGACATACTGGAGTCAATCGACAAACGATTGTCCAGTTTCGATGCAAGGCTGTCCTTGGTGGAGATTCTTCACCGGGAATTTAAATCCTTGCGAGAATCCCTGGAGTTCAGCTAGCAGCAGGTGGAAACGCTTGCTGCTGAAAATGCCACGCTAAGGGAGTCGGTGAAATGTCTCACAGACAATGTTACCCAGCTCAATAGAGAAAATAAAAAAATAAAAGAGACAGTTATTGATCTACAAGCTCGTGGCATGCGTGATAATCTTGTATTTTCTGGTATTCCTGAAGCCGCTTGAGAAGACGCGGAGACTAGGGTGAAAAGCTTCATCAAAACCCACCTGAAGCTGCCGGCGGACACGGTGAAGAACATCGCCTTTGATAGGGTGCATCGCATCGGCCCCATGTGGGCTGCGACCGGGAGACCACGTCCTATTGTGGCCAAATTTGGCCACTTCAAACAAAAGGAACGGGTGAAAAGTCGCGGCAGGGAATTAAAAGGAACGGACTTCAGCGTAAACAACCAGTTCCCCAAAGAGATCCTGGAACGACGCAGGGTCCTCAGCACATTTACATCAGTCAGACAGCGCACACAGACGTACAGGACACACACACTTAAGCCAAGCGTACTCATATTAGTAAATATGCACACACATAGTCAAACTCAGGGAGCATCTCGCCACACATTTTTTTTCTCTCCTTCTCTTTATTCAGGAACAAGTGATGTATTCTCTCCACCTGTCTAAGCGACACACACAGCGTACACCCCTAGTAATACACAGACATCTATGGGCGCGCTAAGGTTTGTTACATGGAATGTAAATGGAGCTGGCTACAGAGAAAAGAGGTTAAAAATATTTAACCAACTCAAAAAACTACAGGCAGATGTTGTCCTTTTACAAGAGACCGACAGACCTCTTAGAGGTTCGAATGAACTTAAAACATCTGAGTTTCCTAATGTGTTCTCAGCTTGTTATAATTCTAGACAAAGAGGAGTAGCAATTTTAATACATAAAAATATTAATTTCACAGTACTCAATACAGTTATAGATCCAGAGGGCAGATTCCTAATCGTCAAACTATCTATACTTAACCAAAAGCTAGGTATTGTAAGTATATATGGTCCAAATGTTGATGACCCCTCATTCTTCCACGTTTTTTTTAGTACACTCTCCGAACACCTAGACTGCACAATTGTTCTTGGGGGAGACCTCAACCTGGGAATAAATGAAGAAATGGATAGGCTCAATACAGCAGGAACTCAGCGTAACTGGCAGTCCACAAATATAATCAAACAGTATATGAGCGACTTTGGTCTTTGCGATGCATGGCGCTCCCTTCACCCCACCAGTAAGGAATATACTTTTTTCTCACATGTCCATCACTCCTACTCTCGTCTGGATTATTTTCTGGTCAGCAGCTCACTGCTGAGTAACATTACAGACACTGAGATTCATCCTATAGCTGTCAGCGATCATGCTCCTGTATCTTTAACACTAATACAGATGAATAATACTACACCAGGAAAAAACTGGAGATTTAATACATCACTGCTCAAAGACGAAGAGTTTATCAAATACTTTAAAAAAGAATGGACTCTATATTTAGGCTTTAATGACATTCCTGGAACATCAGCATCTGTCCTCTGGGAAGCAGGGAAAGCCGTGATGAGAGGTAAAATAATCTCTTTCTCATCACATAAGAAGAAAGAAGAAAACAAAAAAATTCAGGAACTAGAGAAAAACATCAAATCCTTAGAAAAAGCCTATGTGTCACACCAAGATCAAGAAATATTAAACAAAATACGCAAGACAAAACTAGAATTAAATGAAATTATTAATAAAAAAACTAAATTTTGGCGACCGTGGCTCAGGGGGTTGGGAAGCGTATCTGTAACCGGAAGGTCGCCGGTTCGATCCCGGGGCTCTCTGTCCTGGTCGTTGTGTCCTTGGGCAAGACACTTTACCCTACTTGCCTACTGGTGTTGGCCAGAGGGGCCGATGGCGCGATATGGCAGCCTCGCTTCTGTCAGTCTGCCCCAGGGCAGCTGTGGCTACAACCGTAGCTTGCCTCCACCAGTGTGTGAATGTGAGAGTGAATGAATAGTGGCATTGTAAAGCGCTTTGGGTGCCGTGAAAAGCACTATATAAATCCAATCCATTATTATTATTATTATAAATTCTTAGTACAAAGACTTTGCCTGCAAAATTATGAACACGGTAACAAATCCGGACAATTTCTTGCTAACCAGTTAAAAATCAATAAAGAAAAAACAACTATATGTGCTGTTAAAGATTTATCTGGGAATACAATATATGATCCTTAAAAAATAAACAAAATTTTTAGGGATTTCTATGAAACTTTATATACACCACAAATAAACCCATCTAAAAACGAAATTGATCAATTTCTCGACAACATAATTCTTCCAAAATTATTAGACACCCAAGCAATGGCACTGGATTCGCCACTGACACCAGGGGAACTCCAGGAAGCCCTGATAAGTATGCCCAATAATAAGGCTCCAGGTCCAGACGGTTTTCCAACAGATTTTTACAAAGAATTCTGGACAATTCTGGCACCAGTTTTTTACAGAACGTTGTTGGAAATTAAAGAAAAGGGCAGACTTCCATCAAATATGAATTCTGCAAACATTAATCTCCTGCTAAAACCAGGCAAAGACCCTGTATATCCCTCAAGCTATCGTCCAATATCCCTTATAAATGTAGACCTTAAAATAATCTGCAAAGCTCTCTCAAAAAGATTAGAGAAAATAACCCCCTCTTAATTCATCCTGACCAAACTGGTTTCATAAAAGGTAGGAACTCATCAACAAATACACGTAGATTACTTAATTTGATAGACTACTCATACAGTAAAAATCTTGAAACTACAATATTTTCTTTAGATGCAGAAAAAGCATTTGACAGAGTTAACTGGAAATTTCATGCAACTTTACACAAATTTTGTTTTGGAACCTCTTTCATTAACTGGTTAAAATATTATACAATTCCCCATATCAGATTACCCAATTAACTGGTCAAAATCTACAGTCCTCCCGATTAATTGCTCCCTCCATAATTCCTCTTCTACACCACTGCAATCGGGAAATATAAAATATTTTTAGGTATTAATGTTTCTCCCAAGCTTGCAGATCTGACTTAATTAAACCATATCCCACTTTTAAAGAAAGTAGAAGGCGATCTGGCTAGATGGAAATGTTTACCCATATCACTCATGGGAAGGGTTGCCGCTATAAAAATGATGGTCTTACCAAGAATAAATTATTTATTCTCAATGATCCCAACTAAACCGCCACAAGATTGGTTCAGATCTCTAGATTCATACATGTCCAAATTCCTTTGGAAAAATAAACCCCCACGTATAAGCTTAAAAACACTACAAAAGACCAAAGATAAAGGAGGATTAGAACTACCTAACTTTCAGCACTACTTCTTAGCCAACAGGCTTCAGTTTTCTCAGAATGGCTAAAACATACCCTCTTAGATGAACCTTGGCTAAATGTAGAACACATACTTTGCAATAATCTAGAGATCTCAGACCTACCATTTATCAGCTCAAACATCCAACGACATGAATGCTTCAAAAGCGTCAGCATCAGCTCTTCTCTGACAGCATGGTGGGAGTTTCTAAAATTGATGGAGTCTTCATTAATCCCATGCAAACGTACACCTATCTGGAACAACCCTGACATATTATAAAACAATAATATGATAAACTTTCCAGATTGGAGTGGTAAAGGAATCAAATACTTAGAACATATACTAGAAGGAACAGAATTTATTCCATTTGACAGACTAGTTACACAATATGGGATCAACAAGAAAAGATTTTAGAATATCAACCAATTAAATCCATAGTAAAAAAGAAATTCAAACCCAGTCAAGCTGAACTACAAACACCATCAAGTGTGGTTCAATTTCTTACTCTTAAAACCCCAAAATTACTTTCGAAAATATACAGAATGCTTTCTAAAACAGATGAATCAATATCACTTCCTATTGCAAAATGGGAAGCGGATTTATCAGTTAACTTAGACCTAAACTTCTGGTCTCAGATTTGCTTGAAAACCTTTCATCTAATTAGAAATCCCAGTCTTCAATTAATTCAATACAAAATATTACATAGAGTGCACTATACAGGTCATCAGATGTTCAAGATGGGCTTTACGTCTACCAACAACTGCTCACACTGTCAAACCAATTCACCGGACAATTATATCCACGCTCTTTGGTTCTGTCCACCAGTTCAGAAGTTTTGTCGCGAGATATGTGAAGACTTATCGAAGTGTCTGAAATGTAACAATCCAACTTCCCCCTTAGTGTGTTTGTTGGGCAGCTTAGATAATGTCACTTCAGAAAAGAATATAGCCCATATGGTTTTCACTGCCCTATGCATAGCCAAGAAAACAGTCCTCATGAACTGGAAAAATAAAAATAATCTTAACTCTAACCAATATAGAAACCATCTATTAGATTACATTAGTCTTGATACAGCCTCTGCCACCACATCAGATCAATTGCTCTGGGCTCCTTTGATCAGCTCCATCACCTAGTGGGGGTGGGGGGTCATAGTTTGGTCCCACCTTCGCTGTTGTGATTGGTGTGGGGGTAGGGACAGGCTTGAGGCGTCTGGGGATTCCCCAGGAGCATCTTCCTTGGAGGGCTCAACCCGGAGTTGCGGTCATGGCTTATTAAGGGCTCTGTTGGCTCTTAGGTGACAGTTTCCTCGTGGCTGCGTGCAGCGGGGCTAGGGAAGGGTCTGTGCTGACAGACGTGGGTTACTGACCTGGTAGCCTGGCTGCCCCTGGGTGGGTCCTGGACGGGCGTGGGGTTCTGGGGGTGCTCTGTCTCTGGGGCTTGGGTCCTGGTTGGTGTGTTGCCGGGGTTATGGGCGGGGGGGTATGGGGGCCCAGCCCTGGCGCAGGGTGCTGCCAGTGCATTGAGCCACCTGGGGGGCTCTTCAACTGGTGGGGGAGGCTGTTACATCTTGCAGGAGGTCCCCTCTCTTCAGGAACTCACTCTGCAGGAGGGGGAGAGACAGGAGAGGTGGAGGAAGATCTCAGCCTGGGCGTCTATTGTCTCGTGTAGTCTGAAAGATGAGTGGATGACGGGGTGGGTGCAGTTTTCTCTGTGGTGGGGTCGCGTGGGCTGTCCCGGGCTCTGTGGGGCCAGCCGGCGCTGCTGAACTGGGCCCCGGTCCAGATGGGCCTGGGCCCCTTTTCCCTGGTGAGTTGCAGAGTATGGGGGTGCCTACTGGGGTCAGCGGGGGAGCTGGCCCCAGGGAGGGGTCACTTGTCCCTCCCTTCCTTCCCTCCCCATCTCCAGCTGCCTCCCTCTTCCCGCTCCACCACAATCACCCACACATGCAGGGCCTTGGGGTACAGGTGTGTCACCAGGGTGCAGGGGAGGCATCCCCCCTCTGTCCCCTTCTGGCTGCCTGTGCCTCAATTTTATCCCACAACTTAGACGTTCACATTACTCACACTCTCAGGGCCTCCCTGCTGCTGCAGCATCGGGGCAGTCTGCTTCTCTCCACCCCAGGGAAAAGGGTAACACTACCTGGGTCTGGGTGCAGTTTCCCCCTCCAGGGGCAAGGGTACCTAAACCCGGGACTTAGAGTACACTTGGGGAGTGTGATTGTGTGTACAGCGTCTCTTTATGTCTGTCTCCACGTTGGGTGAGTGCTGAGTAATTGCACATGAGAGCATGAGGGTGGGAATGGATGTCTGTATCTGTGTGTGCCGGTTTGTCTGTGTCCATATGTCAGGTTGGGTATCAGACACCACCTCTCTGGGGACTTCTCAGGCCCTCCAAGGTATGGCGGCCTATCTCCTCCCACCACTTCCCCTGCCAGTGGCAGACGCCCTCAGACATCGGTGCGTTGGTGGTTCTTTGTGTCCGGGGGTGGGCGTCCAGATACACACCGGCTCACTCCTTGGTGGCTGCTTGTCGGGGCCTGGAGCCTGGGGCTCGCTTGGGCCACTTCGGGGGTGGGGTGCCCTCAGCCTCTCGGCCTGGGGCTCAGTCACTCTGGCATGGCTGCCGGCAGAGCCCGCGGGCACGTCACTGCAACCCCCTCTGGCCTCTGCTCCGTGGCTGCTGGGCGACCTCTCGTTTGGGGCTCTCCTCAGCTCTTCCCAGGACGGTGGCACGGTTGCCCCTCTGATGGTCCTCCTCGGGTCCTTGTACTCTGGGGCCTCTGGATGTCTGGGGCCTGGATCTCCTCCATTCCTGCTTCATGCCCTGGGGGATGGGGCTTTGGCTCCCCACACTCCCTAGCAGTTCATTACATGGAGAAACCTTTTGAATACAAGCGTGCTGATCCACACAATTGTGCACACAGGTGTACACACGGGTGTTCACAGACACAAACTACGCCTTTCTTGGCTGCTACCTCAAAGCACATTGTGCGCTGTCGATCTTGCATTTAGTATCTACTGTTAGCTAGTTTATTGTGATGGTGTTGTATTTATGTTGCTCTTTTTTGTTTGTTTTCTCTTCTGTTTTTTTTTTATCTCCATAAAGGTGATCCAGGTGTTTTGTTTGTTTTTCTTTTTGTTTTTTCTTCTCACCATCTCTTCTCCCTTCTATTTTTCTTTCTCTCCCTCTCTTTCATTCTTTCTTTCTCCCTGTCTTATCCCCCAGCCATCTCTGTCCTTTCTGTTACTACCGGAAATCAAATAAATACATAAATATAATAAAGGTCGACCAAATGGACCAATATGGCAAGGCCATTATGATCCACTTGGTAAAATAAATCCGCTTGGCATCTTTCTTGGCCTTCAGACAACAATTCTGATGGCTAAAGATCCAAATGGGACAGGCAAAAGATGAAAAAATAAATCCTCACCACATCCACGTGGACTTTTTAGTATAACCCAATGTTGTGGAAAATTTAACAACAACCTGCAACACACCCAATGAGCTTGATTTGAAGTGGGTTTAACAAACACATTGCAATGTGGAGAGAGCATCCCAGTGACACACCAGGACCATCTCTGAATTGTGGCCACCACCCTTACGTCTTATATATAGGGACCAGTGTTGGGTAAGTTACTTTAAAATAGTAACTTAGTTACATTACTAGTTACTTCTCTCAAAAGTAACTCAGTTACTTCAAGTTACTCGTTACTTTCAAAGTAACTAGTTACTAGGGAAAGTAACTTTGGTTTTACTCAGAATTCTCTTGTTAATGTGTTTCTTCCATAACTTTGCCAGTCTTCTAGCTTGCTTACTTGCCACAAGTGCACTGTGCCACCTACCAATAGAAAGGAAAAGATAATGTGCATATTTCCACGAGAGAAATCCCACGCCTGGACCGTCATTGACTGCTGCCATGATTCTAGCCTACGTCATAGCGTCATGTGCGCCTTTTACATCCAACACAAAAACTGCAGTCGTGGTGCTTTGATTGTACTCAGAACTCGGAAATTCTGCCTTCTGAATAGGAAGATGTAGGTAACACCAGACTGCAGATGAGCTGCATACAGAGCTGGACTGGGACAGAAAATTGGCCTGGGCATTTTGACTAGAGACCGGCCCACCATTATAGGAAAAATCATAAAGCCTTTGAATGAAAATAAACACTGTTGTGACAGTGATGTACACTGTTCTGATGGTATATATGCATCAATCTATGAATTGTTTGTTGTAAGATTCAGATAATTATTTTTTAAAAGCTATACATTTTAAATGAGAATAAGAAAGAAAAGTATTTCTTTGTGCCCCCCTTTAATGCCCTACATGCCCCCCTGGCAACACTTTGCTAGATCCGCACCTGCACAGTTACCAGCTGTCAGCTACCTAAAAAAGGATCCTGGTGTTATTTGTCTCTCAGAAACAGTTCATAACCTCCCTTCAACTCATTCATGTCACCTAAAAGGTAAACCTGTTTCTCCATCACCTGTTCAGCTCTGATGATTCAGTAAGGACATCTCCTGGTTTCATCTTCATGTTTCCCTCTCACCAGATAACCAAACCATATCATGACCAGCAGCTTTTTTGCAGCTGTGGCTCCAGCCAACATCAGCTGATACTAGAAATTAATATTAAATAAATTCTAACAACAGCTGATCAAGCTTAAACGTGCTGCTGTTGTTTAGCTCGACATCCGCTGGTTTCCTCTTTCGGCGCAAAGTGAGCGATAAACAAACAAGAGAGCCGATCAGCTGATCATTGATCAGTTTCATGATTGAAGTAGAAACAGGAGAGGGAGGGGGAGAGAATGAAAGAAGAAGAGGCAGCTGTGCAGCATAAACACAGAATAACTCCAGCTTTGTGCCTTTTTCATTGTAGCTGAATTACAGGACAAACTGTTCCTTTTCACCTCAATAAGAAACGCGTAATATTTTCTCTGAATACCAGACGGGACGGTTGGCAACTCTAATAACTTATGAACAAAATAAAGTTCAACATCAGTATCATAGCACCCACCCAGCTGTATAGAAACTCCGTCATACTAGCTAGCACGCAGTACGGAAAACGTCAGAATAACGAAAATAAACTCCACCTAAACTCGGTTCATATCTGACCCAGAGAGACTGCAGGTCATAACTTCTTACCTGAAGTTCAGTTCACACTTGGACCGGCGGCCGCCTCGGGTCTCTTTTCCTTCTGTGTCCCTTTTCCTTCATCCACCTGCTGGCCTCCACCACTTGCTAATGTTACTGAATCTGTGGAAGCTCTGCGATAGCCACCACACGAAGTAACGAGTAACAACCCTATCTAAATCCCAGTAACGACTAACGCGTTCCTGATTTTGGCATAATAACTAGTTACCGTGCTCGTTACCACAATAATAACGTAGTTACTGTAACGCGTTACTTAATAACGCGTTAGTCCCAACACTGATAGGGACACAGACAAAGAACATTCCACAAACTCTTACATGTTGCTCCCTGTCACGGGGGGGGGGCTATACCTCCTCCCTCACAGAGAGAAGTATGACCTTGTTTTCTGCTTGGCCGTCACCTAAGGATTTACATCCCTGATAAGGAGAAGGAGTCCCACTATCTGTTCAACGTCACCCATTACCATGGCCTCACTGTGTTAACATTCCACATGCATGCACACTGGTGACAGGAGTGCTCTTACTATAATAAAGTGAGAAAGTAATATTACTATAACTAATATGATATGATTAAACATGTGATTAATACATGAGAAAAGAAATCTGCCACCACATTCCACCCTTTGTGATACCACAATTAAGAATTGAAAATAATTAAGAATCACATAAAAACACATGGAGATTTCTTGTCTAACTACTGAACATCAGCACTATTGCGTACTCAAAGAATTCACAATGTATATAGTCAGAAGGAAAAAACAAATTCACATTTTATGGTCATCTTCTCTCCATCTGAGTCTCCACCCTTTGTTCGAATGATGGCAGTTATATCATAAAAGAAAACACAATATGAGATCATTTACAGAAATGAAACAGCATTTGTTTTTCATCCGCAAAAGAAAACTTCAACCTTAGTTACATCAAGCTGCTTTTTCATAAGAAACTGTTGTTTAGACAAGGAAGTCTTTCAGTGTGTGATATATTTTCCCACTTTATCATTAAATCCATTCAACCCATGTTTCCCATTTTATTAACTGTTTCTGTAAAAAAAAACCCAACTCATCCCCAGTGTTATTAGGGATTGAGGCACACATGCCTCACCAAACATCACACGCACTCCTTTGTGCCATTCTTATTTTACTTGTCCAGATGTTTGCCATTAAGGACAGTGAATATGTCTGAACCTGTAAGGCAAGGCAAGGCAAGGCAAGTTTATTTGTATAGCACAATTCAACAACAAGGTGATTCAAAGTGCTTTACAGAGACATTAGAAACAAGAACAAATAAAAAGCATGATTTAAAATTGATTAAAACAAGCAAATAAACTAACTAACTAATTAACAAACAAACAAACAAACAAACAACAGTATATAAAATCAAAACAGATAAAATCAGAACAGTAGATAAAATCAGTAGTTAAATGTAAGTTTTGAAATTTAAGCTTAAAGTGTGGATTTGGTGCTTTATTCAAATGCAGCTGAGAACAGGTGAGTCTTCAACCTGGATTTAAATAAACTGAGTGTTTCAGCTGATCTGAGGCTTTCTGGGAGTTTGTTCCAGATATAAGGAGCATAAAAGCTGAATGCAGCTTCTCCGTGTCTGGTTCTGACTCTGGGAACTGATAAAAGACCGGATCCAGATGACCTGAGGCATCTGGATGGTTCATACTGGGTCAGGAGGTCATTGATGTATTTTGGTCCTAAACCATTCAGAGCTTTATAGGCCAGCATCAGAACTTTAAAGTCTATCCTCTGACGGACAGGCAGCCAGTGTAAGGACCTCAGAGCTGGACTGATGTGGTCCACCTTTTTGGTCTTAGTGAGGACTCGAGCAGCAGAGTTCTGAATGAGCTGTAGTTGTCTGACTGATTTTTTAGGTAGACCTGTAAAGATGCTGTTACAGTAATCAAGCCTACTAAAGATGAATGCATGGACTAGTTTTTCCAGGTCCTGTTGAGACATCAGATCTTTTATCCTTGTTATTGTCTTAATGTGTTTTTCTAAGTTTAGGTCTGCATCCATCACTACACCCAAATTTCTCGCCTGGTTTGTGGTTTTTAGATGTATAGATTGAAGTTCTCTGGTGACCTGTAATCGTTTTTCTTTGGCACCAAAGACTATTACCTCAGTTTTGTTTTTGTTTAGCTGGAGAAAATTGTGGCACAACCAGTCATTGATTTCCTCAATGCATTTACCAAGAGCCTGTACAGGGCCTCGGTCTCCTGGTGATATTGTGATATATATTTGTGTGTCATCTGCATAGCTGTGATAGTTTATTTTGTTGTTGTTTATAATCTGTGCCAGTGGGAGCATGTAGATGTTAAACAGAAGGGGTCCCAAGATGGAACCTTGGGGAACTCCACATGTGATACTTGTCTGCTCAGATGTGAAGTTACCTATTGATACAAAGTATTTCCTGTTTTCTACGTATGTTTTGAACCAGTTTAGTACAGTTCCTGAAAGACCTGTCCAGTTCTCCAGTCGTTTGAGTAATATGTTGTGGTCAACTGTATCAAATGCTGCACTGAGATCCAGTAAAACTAGGACTGACATTTTTCCACTGTCTGTATTCATACATATGTCATTAAACACTTTGGTCAGAGCGGTTTCAGTGCTGTGGTTCTGTCTAAAACCTGACTGGAAGGCATCGTAGCAATTATTCTATTTTAAGAAGTAACTGAGCTGTTGAGAAACTGCTTTTTCAATGATCTTACTTAAAAACGGGAGATTTGAGATCGGCCTGTAGTTGTTCATTTGTGTCTTGTCAAGATTGTCCTTTTTCAGTATAGGTTTGATTACAGCAGTTTTTAGTGATTCTGGAAACACACCTGACATTAAAGAAAAGTTGACGATCTGTAACAGGTCTGACTCTAAAGTCTTTGAGACCTTTTTGAAAAAACTTGTTGGCAGGACATCTAAACAGCAAGAGGAGGAGTTCAGTTGACCTTAAGATGTCCTCCAGGTCTTTGCTGTTAATAGGTTGAAACTGTTTCATGGTGTTTAAACAGTTTTTTGGTGGACACAGTACATATCCTGGATCTGCTGTTGATGTACCAATTGCTTGTCTAATTTTTTGGATTTTTTCTGTGAAGAATTTGGCAAAGTCATTGCAGGCCATGGTCGAATGAAGTTCAGCTGCCACTGACACAGGAGGGTTTGTTAGCCTGTCAACTGTAGAAAATAAGACCCGAGCATTATGGCTGTTTTTAGTGATGATGTCAGAGAAGTAGGACCTCCTTGCATTCCTCAGTTGTAAATTATAATTGTGAAGTTTCTCTTTATAAATGTCATAATGAACCTGGAGGTTTGTTTTTCTCCATCTGCGCTCAGCTTTCCTACACTCTCTTTTTTCATTTTTCACCAGTGTGGAGTTTCTCCATGGAGACTTTTTCCTTCCAGAGATAACCTTCACCTTAATGGGAGCAATAGTGTCCATTACATTTAACATGTTAGCATTGAAGCTATTGACGAGCTCATTGACTGACCCTCTGGGCAGGTCAGGTGTTAATGGGAAGACCTGGTTAAAAATTGCACTACTGTGTTCAGTACTGTAGGTAAATTAATACAACAAACATATACTAACACTGGTGTTAGTGCTTCTCGAGTTCTAGAGTAAAACTCAGAAGTAGCCATGTATTTCCACACAGCCAACATATATCAAACACTTCAATTTTTTACAACAGATTGATAGATCTTGCCTCTCTATCTATGCAGTGTACTGCACTCCTTACTATTGTAGGGCAATCGACCCATTTAAACAGTGTAAACCCTCTCAAAGGTATTTACAATTATCTTTACTGTGCCCACATCAGTGATTGGGGAAACCAAAACAACCACATTTAACTCTGGAAGAACTACCTCATTCTTTAGGTGCTTCCAGCATGTTTGAGATCAAAATCCCTCAATGAAATGTGATGAACCCAAATCTTTACCTTTAGGGTGTCAAACAATGTGTCAAAGTTCCATACACATGTCAAAAGAACTCACAACTGTTGTTACTATGTTTGCTCAGACAATGAGGGCCTATAATGCACTTAAGCATCGGGAACTGACATGCTAGAAAATCAGTCTAGCTACCCTACAAAATATACACAAGTAATTATTAGTTAAGTTGCTGTAAAACTTGCATGCTATAATTACTCCAATCACTTTTACTCAGGCTCAGGACTCTAACAGAGTTTGTGATGTTCAGAAAGTCATGTAAATGCCTATCATTTATAAAATGATTATTAACGTCACACCAACGACCTCCTTAACTTAAAAACATACTAAGCTTTCCAGGGAAACTGATTGGCTGTTTAAGCAGGTGTTATCTGCATTCATTCGCTGATCCCTCTTTGGGTGCCACGGAGTCTGCTCTGCAGTCGCTGAGTTGGAGCTTGGCATGCCATTGTTGGAAGAGGGCGCTCTTTTCACCCCTCACACTCTTGTTCCAACGCAGCTTTATGGTTATTGCTGTGGTTCTGGAATCTTCTCATGATGGCTGATAGGGTCCCAAACTGCCCGACCTTTGACCTCAACCATTGCCTGGCCTGTCAGCTGTGCTATGAATGGTCCCTGCTTCTTGCTGAGTTTCTGAAGACCTCTGATCAGCACCGAGTCTCCGTCAGGAGATTCCAGCCTTGGGATGATTTCTTCCAGCAATACTCTGGCTACTGCACCTGTATAACCTTACTAGGAGGAAAAACTTCTAACCATTTGGAAAATTTATAACAGCCAACATCAATCCACATTCTCCTTTCAGTTTAGTGAACTTTACTTATAGGTTATCAAAACCTCACCTGAATATGGGTGTACCACCTGTATAGGTTTAATACCTGTACATGACCTGTTAATCCAACAAATAAGCCATGGAAAAATCATCATGAAAAAACTCATGGAAAACATAGAAAGAAATGTTTCATGTTAAACCTGGAATCCCTTCTTTTGACACATGGTCTCTCCCATGAGTCAACTCATCAGAATTAGGAGAATAACAAAAGAAAAGGGCTAGTTAGATCATTTCTCAGACAACATCAGGGCTTCTCCTCTGGAGTAACTTCGCTCCAGCCCTGTAAACCCTGTGTTAGAGAATAAAATTAGTATTAATGTTATGTTAAGTGTGTCTAACTCTTGGCTCTGCCTGGAGCCTGCATCCACACCACAATTACCTAGAAACCAAAATCAGTGAGTAAATACAAACTTCACAACAACTGTGGGGTCGTAGGAGTAATAAGGCATCCAACACCACAGACACAAGTGTGTCATGCGCAGTTTATTTCCTCAAATCATTAGAAACACTACTGTTGCCATAATTTGCCCAAACCATGGATCATCCCATGTGTTTAATCAAAACTACTGTAACCAGTAGGGGTGCAACGATATTCGTATCGATATTGAACCGTTCGATACAGTGCTTTCGGTTCGGTACGCATATGTATCGAACAATACAACATTTGTAATTTATTTTATCAATTTTCCTTCTGACGATGCTGTCTGTGTTGAGCGCTCAGTGAATCTGTGTTCGACTACTCCGCCTAGGCTGCACTGTCCAGCGCAGATCCACTGAGCGCTCAACACAGACAGCATAGTCAGAAGGAAGAGCGCAGGGCAAGCTAGCGAGACAGAAGTTAAGCTCTGCTTGCAACAAGCAAATTGAACCTCATTCAGATCTGGCGTTTGGAATTATTTTGGTTTTCATGTGACGTATGACCCTGAAGGTAAGCGAGTCATGGACTAAAGTAAAACAGTATGTTGGATGTGCCATGCAATGCTCAATTACATTGGTGTGAACTAGTGTGTTAGCGCAGTTAGCTCGTTAACGTGTTGGCCGTCTAGCCCCATGCACGGAGCGATCGGCGGTAGCTCGTTAACGGAGATTTGCCGTGTTGTGGCGTTAAGGTCATTTCAACGAGATTAACCTGAAAGCACTAGTGGGAACACAACGAATATGACTGCACATTTACGCCGACATCATCCTAGTGCAAAGACAAAAACAACAAGCATGCTACTAACTTTAGCCGAGTCATTTAGACAGCTGTTAGCACATGATTCTCCTTATGCTGCTGAGAATATAGCCCAGAAGAAGCGGATAGTATAGCTTTTATTTTGGAAAGAGACATTTCTCTGTAATAAACTCTCTTTTCCAAAGATGAGTGATTCCTCAATCAGATACAGGGCTTGCAATATCGCTAGCCCGACGTCCCGGAGCTAGCGATTTTTTCAGTCGGGCTACCAAAATCTATCTCTTCCCTGCCCGTCGGGCTATTGTACGAAAAATATATGTCAATGCTTTTGCATTCTTTCAGAAATGTAGCTGGGTAATTATGTCATTGGCATCGGTGAGCCACTGTCAATATGTGACATATTGAAATCGCGTTTGAATTTGCGCTTGTTTTTTTGCTTTCACTTTGCAATCGTGCGAACTGTGTATAGAGAGCGACAGCACTGATCTGTGAGTGATGATAATTTGTGCACCAATTCCTCTGACATCGTCTTATCAATCGTTAGCTTACTATGCAAACATGACAAGTGAAATCTCCTGCAGCTTAAACATGTGAGAGGTTGGTCGCGCAGAGAATCGCTGAGCTTATGTGAGTGCGTGTGTAAAAGCAGCAGGATTTATATTTTAGTTCTGCTGAGCCAAATAAGACAGGTCAGGGTGAAGAAGTGACAGCCAAAGAAAAGCTTACCACAAAACGGAGAAGTTATGACAAATCAGACTATAAGGCAAAAAGAAAGTGCAGCTTTATGGTTTCATGGACAAAAGAATTTCTGTGGCTGCAATATGATGAGCTAAATAACCAGGGCTGCACATAAGTGGTCCGCAGGTGCGCATTCGCTGTCAAAATAAAAAACACGCACAAGGGTTAGGGTTAAATTTAAAAACTGTACTTTTGAGTTAAAATATATATTTATAATTTTAATAAATGACAAATTAAAAATGCATGAACATTTTTTTGTATCGAAAAAATATCGAACCGTGACACCAAAGTATCGAACCGAACCGAACCGTGAATTTTGTGTATCGTTGCACCCCTAGTAACCAGTGACTTTTCTTAAGTAATGTCACTCGTTTTCACACTATGAGCTCAACAGTGATATGTTCTGTGTTCACTGCAAATCCTGCTTCATCTTCACTCATGTCTGTCTGTGTCTGTGCCGAATCCTCCACAAAAAAAAAACATTAGCAGCGGAGCGTCCAGAGGTCAGGTCTGGATCAACAGATTCCAGAGGTGCTGCTGTAAATCATGTGGTCAACCCTCCTTTTCTGTGAAAGAAGTGATGCTGATTTTAACACAGTATGTGTTTCACACTGAATACACATTTCCCCACTGTAACATTTAACATTTTCCAACAAAACAGTGTGATACTATAACCAATAAGCAGCCAGTAAAACCGCAGTTTCTTTCACACAAAAATCAGTAACACAGAAACGTGCTATCTAAAGGGTTAAGTCTGCAGGTCCCACACACTATCATGTGAACCTACAGTCCCCCTTCCTCTGGTCTCCGTCATCCTTCTGCTCCTGCAAAAACAAGCAAACTAAAACACATACATCCACCCTTTTTTCACTGTTTTGGGGTGGATTAGGCATTAGAAGTGACTAATCCTAAAATAACTGCATTCCTTAGTCTCAATCTCAAGTCAATCACACTTAGTCCACATCATCAGTCCAGTCACAGTCCAGTCATGTGCAGTCATCCAGTCACATGCAATCGTACCAATCATTGCTGATAGTGGAAAGTAGGGCTGCTCGATTATGGCAAAAATGATAATCACGATTGTTTTCAATGAAATTGAGATCACGATTATTTCACGATATTTATTTAACAATAACAATAACAATGCACTGAATAATTGCTTTAAAGATTGTCAAAAAATAATATAAAATAATGTGCAAATTCTGATATGCAAATGTTTGCAATATAAAAGATAAATAAAAAAATGTAAACATTAATGTTTAGTGAACTTCAAACTACTGCATAATATTTATGCATACAAATAACCAAACATCAAGGCAAGCTGTGTAGCCACACAATGCACAATTGCATCAAACTGACATTGAGGTATGTCAACTAAAGTTGCTGCCTGAACAAAAATAAAATTAAACAATGAAAGTAGTACCTTTTTATAAGAAATAAATAAAAACTAGAAGGCCCGAGTCCCAAACAATCTCAAAATGGCTCAACAAAACATGGTTCCTGCAACCTTTCAAAGGTTTTTAGCCAAAAACACCAGCCTATTGACATGATCAGGCTTCAGGGATGCACGCAGGCAGTTGACAACATTTCCACCAATGCTAAAGACCCTTTCTGATGAGGCACTTGTGGCTGGGATGCAAAGATATTTCTTTGCCAGGATGGAGAGTCGTGGGAAGAGGTTCTGTGATAGCTTCCACCACCCCAGTGGGTCTTCCTCAGTGTCCAGGGTCCCTGCCTGGAGGTAGGCCTGAAGCTCAAAAGCTATGGCCTGGTCCAGTTGAAGAGCATGTTCTGCACCTGGAGCTGTGCTGTGAGGGGCCTTAAAGAAGCTGCTTAGGCCCTTTTTTCTCTTCTTTTGGTTTGATGCACCATCATCAGCAACCTCCGTGTTACCAACGGGTGTCCCCATCACTGCAGCCTCCATGGGACAAATATAAAATGACAGCAAAACAGAATGAGGAACCAGTTTTATCTGTCTCGGGTTTGGCATTCTAAAATACAATCCTTAAATAATTACTATAAATAATGATAGATACATGGATAGATGGATAGATAGATGTTTAGTATCTTTATAAATACCATGATGGACTTCATTTCCATTGTCAGTCTGGCTTTTATTGTCTCTTGGCTGACCTCGCTTACATATCTCAGTTTGAACCCTGGGTCCAGGACAGTGGCCATGTCAAGCAACTCTTGTGTTGGTGAGTCACCATACTTTTCATTTAGGTACTCCAGTATTCTCCTCTTGATGTATTTTGAGAGGTCTGTGTCATCATCTTGCTCAGCCAAGATTGAGTTGTTAAATAGGTGGAGTGTTGGTTTTCTTAAAGACACACTCACATATTTCTCTCCAGAAAGTGCATCAGTGAATTCAACCAGAGGTCCCAAGGTCTTGTTGATGGCCTCAAGGACATCAATGTCCTGCCATGAGGGGATGAGGTGCCTAGTTCCTTTGTCTTGGGTGAGGACATGGGCAATGGCCTTCTGCTGCTCAAGGACTCTGGAAACCATGGCCTGCCTAGATCCCCATCTGGTTGGACATTCAGTCTTTAAGGAGTGGTCTGGCAGTTTGAGGTCTATCTGTGCCTTTTTCAGCTCTCTCTCTTTTTTAAAACTGAATGAAAAGGTGCTGACCACTTTTTTGCAGACCCCCACTGCACGCTCAATCCTGTGATCTTTCATGGCTCTTTCTATAAAAACATAATAAATATAAACAAGCATTATCAGGATGATGATTGTCATTTCCTTGAGTGTGAATGAATAAGAAAAAGTGATGGTAGCTTATTTATGTGTTTGTATAATTCATAGAAAATGTGTATGATTGTGAGAATGAATAAAAGTATCTCTGAATTTAAATCGTTTTTTATTTATTATATTCATTCGAAGCATTATGTTGTATACCTATTGAAAGAAAATCACATTATGCATCATATTCAGTAAGAATTAGGCCTACTCACCTATGGCCAAATGTAATCTGTGCCCAAAGCACTGGAGCCTCATCCAGCCATTCAGTTGTGCAGCCAGTATGACATTTGCAGCGTTGTCTGTGGTTATACAGACGAGTTTACCCTCCTCCAGATCCCACGTAGCCAGTGCTTGTTTCAGACCTGCAGCTATGTTCTGCCCTGTGTGGTCTTCTGGGAAAAATGATGTCTGGAGACATTTCGTTTTCATGTTGAAATCCATGTCAATGAAATGTACCGTGAGGCTCAAATACGGCTCCATGGTGCGGCTTGACCACAAGTCCGTTGTGGTGGCAAAATATTGGGCTGTAGCCACTTCCTTTGCGACACCATCATGACACTCATCATATCAAGCGGGAATCGCCACTCGACTAAAATAGTGATGAGATGGCAAGTTATACCGTTTGTCCAAAGTGTTGATTAGTTTCTTAAAGCCGGGTGTGTCCACTGTGTTAATTGAGCAGTGGTCTTTGGCGAGGAAAAACGTTACCGCGTTTGTTATCGCCTTGTGTCTCTGGGAGCTGGTGGGATATTTAGTCGCGTTGACTTGATCCACGTCGGACTCCTCGAACCCATAATGTTTCCACACCACTGAAGTAGTTTTACCTCGCTTTTCAACCAACGGCATTCTTTCTTTAGCAGCCATTATCCTCTCCTCTCCAAATAACGTCTGCTTAGCTTTCCTCAGGTACTCTTAATTGATGTGACGCGTGTTCGAAACGCAGAGAGGTGCGCTCGATTTGCCACCTCGCGAGAGTAAAGCACGAGGGAGGTGCTAATAATCGGCTCAGTCATTTTTAATGATCGTTGAAAGCCCAGATCGTAATCGTGATTAAAATTCGATTAATTGAGCAGCCCTAGTGGAAAGCCGTGCACAAATTTAAGTATCCACTGACAGCAATATTACGTCATTCCAAAAATAAAAACAACATGTTAAAAAAAGAGACTTTTCCATTTGATTACATTTTGTATGATGGATTATGCAGGAAAAAGTAGAATTGGGCTGAAAGATCTATCACTTTATCACCTCTTCAGGTTGTAAATTGTGTTGTAAATTGTGTTTTTAAAAAGTAACTAAGTAACTAAGTAATTAATTTTTGAAAATAAGTCATTTTTGAAAATAAGTCATATATATATATACACACATATATATATATATATATGTATATTATATATATATATGTGTGTATATATATATATATATATATATATATATATATATATATATATATATATATATATATATACATATATAATATATATAATATATACATATATATACACACATATATATATATAATATACATATATATATATATATATATGCATTTGAAACCAAGAGGTTTCTTTTACAGCTTACATATTTCCCTGCCCTGCCACCTCCCTTTCATCCTTTGACGACTGTCTGTTACAATTGACTTATGAGTCCAGCTTAACTCTTGGCCACAGTAAATGTCCTGCTGATAGTTTTGCCATAATATCATAATTTGTCTTGCAGGTCACGGTGGGCACTTTTGGAAGATGAGTGCATGTGAGAAAGGCCCAGAGGAGCACAGGTGGCAGGAAGGTGAACGATGACATGGCTGCATGTCTCTTTCATTCAGCTGAGCAGCTCAGCTCGCCTTGCTAAGCTGAACAGCAGGCACAGACACAGTGGCACTTCACCTAAATTAATAGCTGACCTGCTCACCGCGTTGCAGAGTGAAGAGTTATGGCCGGAGTGCCGCAGCAGGACAGGCAGCAAACATCACTAACAATAGGGCAGTGGGATGTTTGATGAGGGGAATCAAAGCAGAGGCCAGGAGGTTAAGATGGATGGATTAGCTTTGTTATCAAAGGGGCCACGAGGCGCTGCACTGGCCGTCCTCGCTGGCTTATCATCACATCCAACTGGCTAATCCAATTTCTGGCCTCCTTTGTCACCCTCCTGCATTTGCAGTCATGTTTCTAAATTTGTAGTCACTGACTGGGGTGACACTTTTAAGGATTCCTTAGCTAACCATTAACACAATTTTATTTTTAAACTTTATTTGACCGGTTATTCTTGCATACTTGAAGTAAGAATGAAAATATATCATTCAAATATATTTTAAAGTTACCACCACTATCAAATTCTTAGTAGCTGGCTGAAATTTCCTGATAAATGCTATGTCTCATATACCATGCAGTCAGTGTTGGGAAGGTTACTTTTAAAATGTATTCCATTACAGATTACAGAATACATGCCCCAAAATGTATTCTCTAACGTATTCCATTACGTTACTCAATGAGAGTAACGTATTCTGAATACTTTGGATTACTTAATATATTATCATGCTTTTTACAACTACGTGAATGTATTATTGCTGTGATTTATTACTGTTACTGAAGGTCCGCGGCTCCGAACGGGACCTCTGACTAATACGCAGTGTTGGGGAGTAACATAGATACAGGACTGTTTGGGTTTTGTTTGACAGCTATGATCTGTTGTTCCAGGTGGCAGCGTTACGGTTGCCATGGTTACAGGGTGACGCTCTCTCTCTGCGTGTTTCCTGGGTGAGAGAGAGCGCCTTTTTGTTGTTGTGCTAAGCTAATAGGCAGAATGCTACAGCTCTAAAGAATGTAGCCTCATAGGCAGTGTAATCCGTGCTGCTGGGAGAATGGACTGTCATACCCGTTATGTGTCTGTGTGCGCGAGAAGGGAGAAAAAGGCGAGTGGAAAAGTACAAGTTGTCATCGAGCAAAAACGGGAGCTGGAAGCATGTAAATATAATAATAACCACTGCAGCCAAGAAGAGAGCCTGACGAGCCCAGTTGTAAGTTGTTTTTTTTTTTGTTTTTTTTGCCCAGTTGTAAGTAAGCTATTAAGACTCGACTGTACGCTGTGTTCGTGTTTTCCTCCGAAACAATAAGTTCCGTTGGAGCAGCCTTTCAACGCCTCTCTTTGGAATATGCTGTCAAAACCTACTTATTTCCTCGTACTTTGACAGCATAGTGTGCTATTGGATAGAGAAGAATATCTTAGACATACCTAATACCTACTCATACCTAATATTGAAGTTAAATGACTCCTGGCTTAGAAGTGTTATGTGGGAATTAATCATTTAGATAAAATCTATGAATCAGTTATTTAATTAAAAAAATGGTTTATACAGGGAGTGCAGAATTATTTGGCAAATGAGTATTTTGTCCACATCATCCTCTTCATGCATGTTGTCTTACTCCAAGCTGTATAGGCTCGAAAGCCTACTACCAATTAAGCATATTAGGTGATGTGCATCTCTGTAATGAGAAGGGGTGTGGTCTAATGACATCAACACCTTATATCAGGTGTGCATAATTATTAGGCAACGTCCTTTCCTTTGGCAAAATGGGTCAAAAGAAGGACTTGACAGGCTCAGAAAAGTCAAAAATAGTGAGATATCTTGCAGAGGGATGCAGCAGTCTCAAAATTGCAAAGCTTCTGAAGCATCGAACAATCAAGCGTTTCATTCAAAATAGTCAACAGGGTCGCAAGAAGCGTGTGGAAAAACCAAGGCGCAAAATAACTGCCCATGAACTGAGAAAAGTCAAGCGTGCAGCTGCCAAGATGCCACTTGCCACCATTTTGGCCATATTTCAGAGCTGCAACATCACTGGAGTGCCCAAAAGCACAAGGTGTGCAATACTCAGAGACATGGCCAAGGTAAGAAAGGCTGAAAGACGACCACCACTGAACAAGACACACAAGCTGAAACGTCAAGACTGGGCCAAGAAATATCTCAAGACTGGTTTTTCTAAGGTTTTATGGACTGATGAAATGAGAGTGAGTCTTGATGGGCCAGATGGATGGGCCCGTGGCTGGATTGGTAAAGGCAGACGCCAGCAAGGTGGAGGTGGAGTACTGGTTTGGGCTGGTATCATCAAAGATGAGCTTGTGGGGCCTTTTCGGGTTGAGGATGGAGTCAAGCTCAACTCCCAGTCCTACTGCCAGTTTCTGGAAGACACCTTCTTCAAGCAGTGGTACATGAAGAAGTCTGCATCCTTCAAGAAAAACATGATTTTCATGCAGGACAATGCTCCATCACACGCGTCCAAGTACTCCACAGCGTGGCTGGCAAGAAAGGGTATAAAAGAAGAAAAACTAATGACATGGCCACCTTGTTCACCTGATCTGAACCCCATTGAGAACCTGTGGTCCATCATCAAATGTGAGATTTACAAGGAGGGGATAGGTTAATTGGATAATCCAAATTGCCACTAGGTGTGAATGTGCGAGTGAATGTGAGTGTGAATGGTTGTCTGTCCCTATGTGTTGGCCCTGCGACAGACTGGCGACCTGTCCAGGGTGTACCCTGCCTCTCGCCCAATGACAGCTGGGATAGGCTCCAGCGCCCCCCGCGACCCTGAAAAGGACAAGCGGAAGCGAATGGATGGATGGATGGATGGAAAACAGTACACCTCTCTGAACAGTGTCTGGGAGGCTGTGGTTGCTGCTGCATGCAATGTTGATGGTGAACAGATCAAAACACTGACAGAATCCATGGATGGCAGGCTTTTGAGTGTCCTTGCAAAGAAAGGTGGCTATATTGGTCGCTGATTTGTTTTTGTTTTGTTTTTGAATGTCAGAAATGTATATTTGTGAATGTGGAGATGTTATCTTGGTTTCACTGGTAAAAATAAATAATTGAAATGGGTATATATTTGTTTTTTGTTAAGTTGCCTAATAATTATGCACAGTAATAGTCACCTGCACACACAGATATCCCCCTAAAATAGCTAAAACTACAAACAAACTAAAAACTACTTCCAAAAACATTCAGCTTTGATATTAATGAGTTTTTTGGGTTCATTGAGAACATGGTTGTTGTTCAATAATAAAATTATTCCTCAAAAATACAACTTGCCTAATAATTCTGCACTCCCTGTAATGTTCTTATAAATGCAGCAGTCTAAAACCCTCACTTGTTTATTTGATTTTCAGAAGTCTTTTAAAAATGTTATATTTAGAGCAGCAATAATTCATAGATATTTCATAGTCAACAGGCCCACTACCCCACTTACCAGTACTCTTGACACTATCCCATTCACTAAATTGTCAATTACAAGAACTATTACATTATTTAACATTTCAAAGATCTGTCAGTAAGGTCCACAATTTTAACTGATCTGGAGGTGAGATTATTTCAGGTTCTTGATTCACCTGAAAGGACACTTACTGGCACATTTTATGTTTCCATAGCTTTGAAGTTTTTGTTTTTTATTATTTTTTTACTTCATTTCAGATTTCATGAACGATCGATGTGTCATTTTTTCAGTTCATTTTGCTGTATGTAAATGTTTGTGACAAAGCTGCAAAAAATAATCCCTGAGATTTTCCCTAATTAAATAATGGTAATAACTGTACACACATGAATAAATAGTACTGCATACAGATATATGATGATAATAATAATAGAAGACTAATAGAAGAAAAGAAGGCTGTATCCTTATTTCTCATGGCATTGCTAAGGTCAAGATACCCTTCCTGATAAAAACCTCCTCATTTATCCGAACTTGGGACCAGGGGTACCACGAGCTTGTCACCCCTGAATCGGTGTTTGTTAAATAATAATGAATAAATAATAATGATAAAAATGATAATGATAGCAATGAGGATAAAACTGTTTTGTTTTGTAGAATGATAGACCTGAGCGGTGTTCTTTCATTCCACACGTTAGTGTGCCATAGATGTGTGGTTTACAGTCATTTACATACATACCCATTGTTGGTGCAAGCATAGTACAACCTGACTTATCAATTTTTTTCTCATCTTTCCCCCCATTATTTCATTTATTTGATTTGCTCTCAAAAGACCTTTTTAAAATCACGTTTGGGATTTTCTATGGACATGAAAAGAACACTGTAGAATATTTCAAATCCCTGAGAGGATAATTAATTTTAAAGAACAGCATTTTAATTTTAGTGTAGGTGTAGCCAGGTTAACCATGCGAATATGAAATCAGTAAGACACGTAAATAAAAAATAAATTGGGTTTTCTTTTATTCTCTGTGAACAATCATTTTAAATTGATAGAAAACTGGACTCCATGCTTTAATGGTCCAGCTCAAATCCAGCACTGCTCTATTCAGTGTGTATAGCACTGCCTGGATTTAAAACAATTTACTTCTCGGGTTAACTAGGCTAATGAGATATTCATTTCCTGCAAGGGGAGGCTTCATAGAAGCAAATGAGCTTTCCATTGTCTACTGGCACCCACAGACCCCTTTGTGGAGGCCAGTCTGGATGCAACAAAGGCCGTGAGGGCTTAGATTTAAATGATAATAGGGTTGATCTCTCAAACTTGAAACTATGGTGTGAAGTTCTAATTTATAGCCACTTCCATCTGGTCAATCCTCTTTGAAGGGCATCAGGAAAAAAGTAAATAAATATGCTAACATGGAACTCACAGTGTTGAATAAATGACCAAGTAGATGCTCCATGTTGAGTTGTGACACACTATTAGTGCCTGTTGGGGGATTCTCTGATCTGTTGGTTGTTGGGCTGGTAAGCTGAATTTTTCTTTTGTGTTGCAAGTGCCAAGTTGGTGTGGTTGGGTCATCACAGACTGGCAATATCTGGGTGCGGGGTTCCACAGTATTAAAAACACACTCTGCTTCCTCCTTTTGAGAGAAGAGCATCTCTTACTCCCAATACTGACAGACATATCTCATAATTTTAACTTGGGCAATTTTATCTGGTTATAGTTCAGGTGGTAGAGCTGGTCAACTACTAACTAGAAGGTTGGTGGTTCAATCCCAGTAGTGAACAATGTGCGACAATTCCAAAAGGTGGTTGCCTTGGTTTCCTTGGCATGCTCTCCACTCCCACTCCGTGCCAGGTAAGCAGTTCCAATGCAAAATTCCATAATTGCTCCACTCCCATGATGCACTCCTCTCCAAAATCTGGTTAAACCACAAAACGGGTAGATCAGTGATGTACTCACAAAACACGAGGAAACAGCGTAACTGCTTATAGCTGGGGGCTTCACTAACTCGACAACTCAACTATCCATTGTCGACTGAAGGTCAGCCACCCAGTAAAGTAGTGGCCGCTGATGTAGATGATCAGTGGAAGCTGGTGAGACCGGATAGCCGACAGGTGTGGCAGACCTCCACGTTGAAAACCTTTCTGGCCACTAACTGGCCACACACATACAAACAACATGACAGTTGTGTTGTTTTGTTTATTTTATTTTTGAGCAATAGTGATACAGTCAGAGTCAGAGAGACTTTATTTATCCCCAAGGGGCAATTAAGATAGATACCTTGCCGACATAAAGTTACGTTGAAACCAAGCACACCATTGTTTTTCTTGTGACATTACCAATAAGTTTGATGTGTCACATGGCCCTCTTCCTATTGAAAAAACAAAAGTTGTATCCAAGATGGCCGACTTCTAAATGGCCACCATGGTCACCACCCATCTTGAGGAGTTTTCCCCCTCACATATACTAATGTGCCATGAACAGGACTTTAATATCATCAACCATTCCCATTTTATTACGATGTATCCATATAAATGGCCCACCCTGTAGATGAAAACATATTTGCAACAGATTGCATGTAATTGCCAAGTCCACTCAGTTCAGTCAAAATTGGTGTCCTGGTCCGGCGGCGTACGGAGCTCTGTGGGAAAAAGCAGTACATTCACTTATTCCCTATTAGAACTTGGCATTGTTCTCATGGCACCACTGTTCATGCTGAGCTGATAAGGAACTGTATGGAGATTTTGTTCATGGTCACCGAAAAAACCCTGTTAAACATCATGGATTATCCTGACTACTCTCCACCACATACTCGTCAGGCTGCCTAGCACTTCTGATTCACCGCTGCCACAAGGACCGATACCAGAAGTCTTTCAGACCACATGCAATAACATATCCAATCAGAATGACTGAATGATTGTATTTATTTATTTACTAATTTCATGTTATTATTGTTTTTTGTTCTTGCATTTTGGCTGTTAGGAGCAAAGTGCAATATAGAGAAATCCATCTCCAAGGTTTGGGATGAATTGCAGCCTCAAGTACAGGAAATTAAGTATGTCTTGGTCTTGTTTACAAGTGGGGGGGAAAAGTGGAGAAAGATATTGACAGATGGATTGGAGCATGACTGCAGATGCTGTACCAGTTTGCTGTAGTGAAGAAAAGCCTGAAGGTGTATTTAAAACTATTAATTTACTAGTCAATCTTATCGTTGTATGGCTGGGTCAGATCTGAGTTTCCTTCAAAAAATATCGGCGTTCACACTTCAAGACTAAGTCTGGAGTACAGACATCATGGTCTCCCCCAAAAATCCCTCCATAAGCTTCAACTGGTTCAGAACTCTGCTGCTCGCATTATCACCAGAACCCCCTCCTTTTTTTTTCTTTTTTTTTTTTTTTTTTTGTTTGAACCCCCTCCTACCAGCACATCACCCCTGTTCTTCAGGAACTTCACTGGCTCCCTGTGAAATTCCGGATAATTTTCAAACTTCTTCTGCTCACCTTCAAGGCCCTTCATAACCTCGCTCCTTCTTACCTTTCTGACCTGTTAACCACCACTTGTTCTGCCCGTTCACTTCGTTCTTCTTCTTCTGTCCAGCTTACTGTACCTTCCTTCCGCCTCACCACCATGGGAAGCAGAGCTTTCAGCTGCTCTGCTCCCAGGTTGTGGAATTCTCTGCCCCCTGAAATAAGAAATATTGGTTCTCTCCCCCAGTTTAAATCCCAACTCAAAACTCATCTGTTCAAATCTGCATATTCACTGTGAATACACTGTTTGTTCATTTTATCTTGTGCTTTATTTTATTGCTCTTATTCTGCCATTGTTTTACTAAGTGTTTTATCCTATTGTAAAGTGTCCTTGGGTGACTTGAAAGGCGCTCATAAATAAATTTTATTATTATTATTATTATTATTATTATTATTATTATATGAAAGGGGCTGCTGCCCCAGCACACTGAAAGGAGCCAGTTGAAACAATCTTAATTGTATGAGACCCTAGGACAGAACCAGGACAAGATGGAAAAAATATGCATCCATCTGATTTATTTATCCTATGATTTAATCTTTCTTCCCTAGAAAAGGCTGACGCGCGTTACTCAGCAGAACAATTCTTTCCATACAGTCCATGCTATCAAGAAGTTTATAAGGGTGAATATTGCTGACTGTCAAATTCTGTAACAACTGAGCTCTAGATCTTCCTAAAGTCTAGACAAAAGGTAGATGGATCTACATGTAAAAGAGCTGTGGATGAAAACCTGGTAAAACACAACAGTGTCATGTTTCTGGCGTTTGAGTTTGAACTTTTGAGTTTTGTTAATTCATGATTGTTTTGGCTTTTGCTTTGTTAGTTCCCTTTAGTAAACCCCTTCCTGTTCCCTTGGTCTTCTCTGCATTCATCAGTGTTAAGTCTGTCTCTTCCTAATTTTTATGTACCCCTTTTATTTAATCTGTACTTGTTATGTGTCTCCCTGTGCAGTCCTCTTGTGTTAAGTTAGCCATGGTCCCTGTGGTGGGGTGTGGTCTGGGCCTTGGCTGAAGGGGAGGGGTGGTGCAGTGGGTTCAGGGGACAGTGCACAGCACAGCTGGGATCCATCATTCCAATCATGCCTTCCCTGTTTCGGTAGCTGCCAGGGCCTGGGGAAGGTGTTAGAGTAGCTGACAAGTAAATAAATGTTACAAAGGAGGGCTGCATGTATCAATTATTTTAGTAATCAAGTGTTCTATTTATTATTCCATCAATTAATCGGATAAGAAATACTTATGTCTCATTGATGAGCAATAATAAATATTCAAAAGGAAAAAAGACGGGTATTTGAAAATGACCTGCTCATTGGTTTCCTTTTTAAAAATTGCAGTGGTTCGAAGTTTAATCGCACACAAGATCTGTAAAAAAACATTTGATTGTATTTATCTGCAGTATTCACATTTAATTTCAATACTTTTTATGAAGGGGGCAGCACGGTGGCATGGTAGTTAGCACTGTTGCCGCACAGCAAGAAGGTCCTGAGTTCAATTCCACCATCAGGCCGGGTCTTTCTGTGTGTTCTCCCCGTGTTTGCGTGGGTTCTCTCCGGGTACTCCGGCTTCCTCCCACCATCCAAAGACATGCAGCTTGTGGGGATAGGTTAACTGGATAATCCAAATTGCCACTAGGAGTGAATGTGAGTGTGAATGGTTGGCTGTCCCTATGTGTCTGCGTGGTTTAGTGTGTTAGAAATTGAACAAGTATGTGTGTCCTTTTAATCCAAGAAATGGAGCTGCACATTGAGTCGACGCAGACCACCATGACTTGAATGGTGTGGAAGGTTGCAGTGTAGGGTTAAAGTGGAATGTATAGTCCCACAAATGTGTCCATCCATGCACACTTTTCAGTCAGACAGAGGGGGGGAAGGGTTTTCACTTACCCAAGATGCACTCCCATGCAGTCCTCTAAAATCTTGACTGCATGTTGCTGGAAGCAGATGAGGTATGCCACTGCTAAATGTTGATTGGCTGACAAGTGGGGTAGAGGCTAAAGACTAGAGAAGGCAGCAATAGCACAGTTCACAGGGTATGGGGGAACTGTGAAAAATCTTCAAAGATCTAAAAAAATAAAGCATAAAAAGCACAGACAATGATTGTAGTGGACACTTTTTATAGATTTTAACACCGTTTCACTTCAGCCCTAGTATGTTAAAACTTTGTTCTCCTCCGCAGCTGGCTTACGGAAGAAGAATGGCCCACAGACCAGTTGTAGCACACACTTTGCCACCATCTGACAGCAGAGTTCACTGCAGGACGATGGGTAGTACCTGGAGTGGAGCGGACAGCGACCACGATCCTTTTCAGCTTAAGATGAGTTTCCGGTTACGTCACATGTTATGACGGAGATGTCCCACAGAAGCCTAAATCAAGCTGAAGAGAGGCCAAATTATCAGTAGCATTACAGTGGATCCTTCTTGTCACAAAGTGGGTTAGAGTTTAAATTTTCTCTTAAACAACTTGGGACGATGTTAAAAGTAGGAATTTTTTAAAAACTTTTCACACTTTAGTGCTTGTTGTTCAGCTGCTCCACATCATTTGCATTACTTTGTAACTTCTGTCACCTCTTAATGATGTTATGTGAAATAATAGGCTTACTATGACAGAGAAGGAGCAACTCCCATCTCTGCCTATCTGTAAAATTTAGTACCATCGAGGAGCTTTTTTCTTTAAAAACATTTATCACAGTTAAAAGTATGCAACTCAACGTATATTAATTAAACTGGTGCAAAGACATCTGCAAACTTTGTGATGTCATGTTGAATTATAATAATGTGTAACTTAAAAATATGCAGAAGTTGTTTCCACTTAAAGTGATCTGACAAGTCAGTTTATTTGGGTCCCCTCAATCAGAGAAAATAGTTTTCAGTGCAGAACTGCAATCATTAAAATTCCAACAACATCCCCATCATGGGGACTGAAGTGAAAATGATTATAAAAGCTCTAGAGGTAAAGTGGGTCACTTACTGATCGAGAAGGTTAGTAGTTCGATCCCTGGCTGCTCAAGTCTGCAGGCCAAATATCCTTGGGCAAGATACTAACCCCAAGTTGCTGTTTGATTCATCGGAGTATGAATGGGTTTGAATGGTAAATGGAAAGCCATAGAGTAAAAATGCTTGTGTAAATGAGGCATGCTGTACAAAATGCTTTGAGAGTGCAAAGGTGCTCTATAAGAATCAGTGCATTTACCATTGAAATAACAACTTTGAATGGACAAATCATAATGTTTGTAACTAACAGAAAAAAATTGGGTCATGCTTCATAATTCAACTTAATGCTGAACAAGTAGCAACCTGGCAGAGGATGAATTAAAAACTAAATCCTACCCGTCTCAAACATAACCTCCACATCTGGTTTTGAATCTTTGAGGAAGTTTGTGTGCAATTATGTTTTCTATTTCACTGTTTTTCTTTTTAATCCTACATATTTATTAAATTAAAGTGAAAAAGATGAATGGAAAATTGGGAATTGTTTTGTTGATCTCTCCATGGTCAAACTGACTAGTGTTTTATCTGTTTCACATTTATATTTCATGTGCCTGTTAAGAAAAAGGTTGAAATTCTTTTGTTAGCTTTCAATTTCAAATATTTCCAACTATGTAAGTCAAAGTTTTTGTGAAGAAAGGGCCCTCTCTTGGCAACTCTGCAATGATGTGCAAGGAGCATATTGGAAAGTAGATATTAGACTTGTAGTCAAGACCGCCTAAAGCGAGACCAAGACAAGACCAAGACTGGTCTCGAGACATCCAACTCTAGTAGATATGTCCCAGGAGGAGCACAGGAGACTCCCAATGGCTGGCGGCTGGTAGAGGCAGTTCAGAGAGTGTTGCATCTAAATGTGAAGAGACACATCAAGGCCTGGAAGAACTGCAGAAGAGCATAGTCAGCTAAGATACTAATACAAATATGTGTATGTGTGTTACTGGCACCCTGCGGTCTTTGTCCTTCAAGTTTGGGTGCTCTACCAGAGGCCAAGGAGCTTGAGGGTCCTGGACAGTGTCTTAGCTGTTTGTAGGACTGATCTCTTCTGGACAGAGAAAGAGAATCTGCTGGAGCCACTCACCCAGTTTGGGGGTCATTGCATTGCATTGTGCCTCGAGTATATGTGTATTAATTTTAGATATTTTAAAGAGAAACTTGTATAACCAACCTTTACAATTTATCAAATTATGTTTGATAAATATAAACAAGCTGGACAGCTCACACTTCTTCCTCATTAACTAATGTAGAAATGAATAATGATCATTTTTTCCTTTGTGACACACACTGAATAATTAATAAACAAGTTCTGCAATGCGTCTCTTGATTTGTAAATGAAACCAAATGAGGAGACACAAGGTTCATTTTGACATTTTCTGTTTTTCTTCAACTTCTAGGTTTATGCTAACTCTTTGCATAAGTGTGGAAACATTCTGTTTGAACATGTGGCTGCATCTTTATGATGGTGGAAAAAAACCCAAAATGGACACAATCAATATAGAAATCAATATACTGTATAGCCTTGCAGCAAAGTTTAAAACTTTTAAACTAATCCTTACTGACAGCTATTTTCCTCAAGTTCATTTTCTTTTATAGCTGCTTGTGCTGTCAGCTCTATACACAGCTACCTTTTTATTATGCCAGCTGAATGGCATTCTGGTTTGAAACTACTGATAACAACTGGAAATGTGGTGTACTGTACATACACTGCAGCTGTCTTCTAAAAGGTTTAACGGAAACAAAAAATAAGCAAAAAAAATTCTAGTTGAAAACCTAAGATTAACTGAAGTCTGCTTGTTCCTACTAAGGTGCGTCTACCCTGGATGCTGTTGATGGACATATATGTTTCCTCAACATGGCATTGCTGCTTGGGAGGCACAATGCAAACAGGCCTGAAGCAGTGGACACTGGCAGGAGAGAAAAACAAAAGACAAAAGACACAAGGAAGGAAATTTCAGCTAACCCAGCAGTCTCCTCAAATGACAGCAGGAAATTGCTGTTTGAACTTGTGAAAGTGAAAAGAGCTTATCTAGAGGAAAAACTCTGTGACTGACCTAAATATATATTTTTTATGGATGGTGTTGGTTGAGTTTGTGAAAACATATTTATGCATGTACCAATGAGAAATCTAATTTAGACAGCAGTGAAGGGAAAATCAGGGTCCATATGGCTTCCCTTTTCCTTTTAGTACATCCTACATGTAGACTGATGGACATCATGACAGCTCCTCATATATTAAGACAAAATGGCAATCTGGCTGGTGGTGTGGTATTAAAGCTCTACCTCTTAGCCTTCATAAGTGCCAGCGTATGAAGAAAGAGTATACAGGAAAGTCAACTCAATTAAGGTCCATTCCGGTAAAGTAAAACACTTTTCTCTGGTGCGATAGAGAAAAATGTCAAATTCAGGGCTAGTGCATCCAGTGTACTACAGACTAAATGAACCAGCCTTTGGGATGGATGGATGGATAGAACCGGTAAATCTGGTCCCTCTCTGATATAATAATTTCAAACCTTGTCCATCAGGGTCACTCCCAATGAAAATCTGAGCATCAATAACTCTGGCACCTCAGATTTTGCCTCCTGTCTTTTTGTTAGTGCCACTGTCTCCAAACTGTGAATTATAGCAGGTCTCACTACTATTACTTTTACTCTTGCTGCTATTCTTCTTTCACAAATAACCCCTGACACTCATCTCCACCTGCTTCTGCACACTGCTCGTCTTCACCTCTCTTTTGCATCTAGTGCTTTGTATGGTTGACCTGAGCATTTGTGATGGCGTGAGCAACATAAACTACCATCCAGTTGGTCTTTGTTTAGTCCTTGCACCAAATTGATTCCTGTGACAGCTTAGCATATACAGTGGAAACACTTCAACACCTTTTTGTTTTTAAAAAAAATAATTCTCTAGGTATGTACTTCGTAAGTGCTAGGCTGAAAAACAGTCCTGAATGGCCCTCTTTTGACACTGAATTAATATAGTAAAAATCATTGCACACACTCAGTGAGTACCTCAGGCAGCAGAAACCCAAGAAAGAGAAGCAAGAGGAGGAACCATCATGGAAGGACAGGCCCCTGCACCGTATGTACCACTGACAGATAGAAGAAGTAGCTGACATCCAGAAATCCTACCAGTGGCTGGACAAAGCTGAAGTGAAAGACAGCACAGAGGCACTAATCATGGCAGCACAGGAACAAGCTCTGAGCACAAGATCCATAGAGGCTGGGGTCTATCACACCAGGCAAGACCCCAGGTGCAGGCTGTGTAAAGATGCCCCTGATATAATCCAGCACATAACTGCAGGGTGTAAGATGCTAACAGGCAGAGTATACATGGAACACCATAACCAAGTGGCCGGCATAGTATACAGGAACATCCGAGTGTGCCGAGTATGGCCTGCAAGTCCTGAGGTCAAACTTGGAGACGTCCCCTAAGCTGGACAAGAATGACCGAGTTAAGATCCTGTGGGACTTCGAGATACAGCAGAGAAAATGGTGATGGCTAACCAACCGGACATAGTAGTGGTAGACAAACAGAGGAAGACAGCCATAGTGATTAGAGATGGACCGATCCGATATTACGTATCGGTATCGGTCCGATACTGACCTAAATTACTGGATCGGATATCGGAGAAAAATAAAAAATGTAATCCGATCCATTAAATATCACGAAAGCACCTCACAAAACTTGCAACACGCCGTAACTCACCTCAGAACGTTAGCACGTCGGAGCAGTATGCATCACGTGATAGAGCGGCTGTGGCATGCGGGACCTGTCGGTGGTCTGGATAGCATGTGGAGCTTCGCTAGCAACCCGGCATTTCATCTCCGACAAAGTTATCCCGAGAGAAGTAAAGCAAGTGTGTAAGTCCATCTCTGAATGTTTGTAAAGCATTCCTGCGTTAAGCTTACCAAACGATATATGGAGCGACTGCCTCTTCTTGCTGCTACTTCAATCATGAAACTGCTTAACGATCAGCTGATCGGCTTTTCTGTCGCGAGTCCGTGTCTCTAGTTTGCTTTTGGCCCACTTTGCACCAGAAAGAGGAAACCAGCGGCTGAACAACAGCAGCACGTTTAAGCTTGATAAGCTGTTGTTAGAATTTATTTAATATTACTTTCTACTCCAGGATCTTTTTCTATGTAGCTGACATAACTGTGCAGGGGCGGATCTAGCAAAGTTTAGCCAGGGGGGCCGATAGGGCATTAACAGGGAAAAGGGGGCACAAAGACATACTTTTCTTTCTTATTCTCATTTAAAATGTCGAGCTTTTAATAAATAATTATCTGACACCCAAAGTTTTAATTTGATGCAAAATGAATAGAAGTCAATTACTGTATATAGTAACTATTAAGTCTAATATATATACCCTAGTAAGCTATAGTACTTTTTCCTTTGGGAAGGTACCATCTGTGCAGTCTGCAATTTTGTTGAAGAAAGATGTTGAATCTATTTAATATTTCTTGAAAAATAATTGATTTCTGTGCATTTTTTTTCACACTGCATCAAATTAAGGTTGATTACGTTGATTAAGCATCATGAGGTGGAGTGTGAGGGGTGGTTCCCTATTTTTTATTTATTTATTTTTGTTGTTGCTGGGAGTTGGAACCCTATTAGTTAGGTTGCTTAATATTTACGCTAAGTACTCTTTAAAATACCAGAATAGGGAGGATGGTGTAGGTTTAAGTTTATTAGATTGATCAGTATTGCTGAACTATGAAATATTTTTTTTTTGCATATAGGTATAACAGAATAGCTTTAGTGTAGTTGTTGTTTTAAACTTGAGTATGAACTTATACAAAATGCAGCAAGATATTTAAAAAAAACAGTTTTGTTGATTAAAAAACATTATATCGGATTCATATCGGTATCGGCAGATATCCAAATTTATGATATCGGTATCGGTATCGGACATAAAAAAGTGGTATCGTGCCATCTCTAGTAGTGATAGACGTAGCGACGGCAACACCATACCAAGGGCTCAGAGAAGAGCTCGAGAAGATGTGGAAGGTGAAGGAAACAGTGGTCCCAGTGGTAATCGGAGTGCTCGGTCCAGTGACCCCCAAGCCAGGCGAGTGGCTAAAGCACATCCCAAGAACAACATCCGAGATCTCTGTCCAGAAGAACGCAGTCCTAGGAACAACAAAGATATTGTGCAGGAACCTCAAGCTTCCAGGCCTCTGGTAGAGGACTCAAGCTTGAAGGATAAAGATCGCCCACAGGGGCGAGAGGGGAGAGGAAGCATTTGTGACATGATTCTCTGTGCAGTAGTATTAAAGCACACAGCAATATTAGACAGATGGTTACATGGCTAACACAGGTCACCTTTTGTTAATGATGAATGTGGTGGTCACACCAGCCCTCAGGCCACACTGATGACTGGCTCTTTCCTGTTTATGGTAGTAATGGGAGAAAAAAGCTGGAAAAAGGCATCAGTTGCTACAGCATGGTCACCGAGATTACAAATTAACCAGTAACTTTGTTCTTTGGGCCCTTTCTGAACTTTTTTACTAATATTTCTTTGATTATAATTTTTTTCAGCCTACTGTTCAACTGTTATGTTCTTTATCTGTGATTCCTGTGTTTAAAACTATATGATGCCCATTTTTTTATTTCTTCAGACATAAAACTTCATGTTTTCTTCTTTCATGCTACTGCTCAGATATTTGACCAAGGTTTCAGGATTAAGTATGTCTAGTGTTTAGAAAACCTGAGGAAAACTCAGGTTGACTTAAAAGTGTTGCATAGAAACAGTAGAAATCACAAGTGCTTCCCATCAAGGTTTGCTGAGTGCTCTTTGTTGAAAATTAGGTGATTTCAGGACACACAGGACATATTGTCATCCATATAGGTCTAATATAAGTCTGTTTTATTGGCATTTGTCAGACCAAGCTAAAAAGAAGTATTGTCTTTTGTGAACCAGCATTTCAGGTCCAAATTGATTTCCTGAGTATCTTGAATTCTTCAAACATTTGAATCATCTCAAGAGCGGATAGAGAGTTTGCAGTCAGTTGCGTAGCAGCCAGGGTGAGAATCCAGACCATTAAATGTGAGACAATGACATGTGGAAAAAGAAGACTATTTAGTCAATAAGTTACAAGCTGTTGCCCCAACCAAAGAAAGAGTTCATTTAAATTACCTTTATTTATTTTTTATCATTTATTAAACACAAAGACTGAGTACAGTGATGCCACAGTGTTTAGCACCATCTCCTCACAGTAAGAAGATGCCCCTACAACTAAGTTAAGCTAGCTGTTGTGCTGTGTACTGTTTCTGTGAAGTAGAACAGCCTAGCCTTCTTTTCCCATTAGTAACAAAATAAAGATTTATGTCACTATTTAAGGCAGATTAAATAATTTGTAGGGAAAATAATGTAGTTGTAGATCATAAAATGATGAGTTTTAATTAAAGGTCTGTGAAGATATGTAAACTCCTCTCTTCCACAAGAAGACTTAAATAACTATCCACCACTACACGTCAACATTGCTGAGTGACATTATGTTTTGAGGGTTTTGGGGATGGAGGGCGCTCCTATCATGTGCCAGAAAGACTACAAATACTCATAGAATAGGAGTATATGTAAATATCTGACCAGAACTGTCTATTATCTTGTTCTTTATTTCTTGTTCTTCTGTCTTAGACCTTAAAAAGTAGTGTAGGATGGCCTTTTAAAATAGAAAATATGTCTACTCTAAAATACTTGTTAAATTAAGAGGCTACAACTTTTTCACAAGTAATCACTTCTTGTTGATAAATATCAGTATTCATCTTATCTCTGTAATGCAGCAGTAAGATAAAAGCTGTCCTTTAGTTCTTTGAAGCCTTGATTGACTTGATGATACTCCTAGAATAATGAGAAACAGCTGTAGAAGAATGTCAATGGTAGGATCTTTTTAGTGAGCCGAGCTGAAAGAGCCGGTTCTCTAAAAAAGAGCCGGAAATCCCATCACTAATCAGCAGCACTGAGTCCTGTTGCTCTTAAATCTTTTTTCCCCTTTTTAGCAGGAGTGGGGCGGGTGGAGGTTTGTGCTGCAGCGGTCATGTTAGTGGGGGGATCCGGGGGTTTCTCTCTGAATTTCACAGAGGGCCCGTGGCGGCTTGCTAGGTCTAGCTTGCTAAACTTTGAAGTTTAATTTTTCACTGTAGAAAGAAATTTTCTTCCCATGCAGAGTGTACAGCGGACGCTAATGTTTTTGTCACTTTTTACGGACTGAAACTTGACGTTAACTTAAGTATGTCCACGCTTTAAATGCTGCATGGCTGTACTCTTTCCAGTACTCTATATTATCCATGGTTGATCTACACATGTCTGTTGCTGCCACGGATGTCACACGCGCTTACATCATTGTCATCAGACACTCTCACAAACAAAATCACAACTGTTTGGTAACGCAGTAACGCAGCGTGCTTTTACTTTCAGCGTACTGAAAGTAACAGTAATCTAATTACTGGTGCTGTCAGCATAAATCTCGTTAAAATTATGTTAATGCCACAACCACATTAACGCGGCAAATCTCCATTAGCGAGTTACCGTGTATATACGCATCAATGCGTTAATGAGATTACTAATAGTTTTAAAATAGTAATCCATTACTTTTCTTGTTACTTGAAAAAGTAATTGGACCTCTGCTTATGACCCTGTACAAATGAACTTTCTGACATCTTGATTCACAACAAGAAAGATAATTTGTATACAACATTCCACAGACAGAAACACATCGACACTCATATCACATCACCTTTAAAAAGAAATCTTCCTATTTCCCAGTTCCACCAAATAAAGGCTCCTGGAAGTGATTTTAAAAACCAAATACTAAATTTAGAATAAAGATTAGTGAAAAGAAGATGCAAAAATCAGTGGGTAAAACAAGCATCAGATGCTCCCTCAGAAAATCCTTAAAAAATGGATGAATAGAGGGGGCATTTGGACAGATTTTACCTATATGGAAAGTTATCATCAAATAATACTATGAAATAACATTAGAACCCTAAATGGCAGCTAAATCCACACTTCCCTTTGGTCACTTATTGTTTTTCAAATAAAAAAAAAAATCTAAAATATCCAAAATTGTTTATTTTATTTGCCCACTTAAAACTGGAAATCGCATGGAAGCTTTTCATGGTAAACTGCTTGGCATAAAGAACACACTACCACTCAACACCTTCACCAAATTCAAAAATCATTTGGCAGATAATAATGTTCTTTTCAGACTCTGACTCATCATGCACAACACAAGTTTTTATTTTTCACATATATCAGAAAAACCAAAATAAATTTTGCATACAGACATTTCGAGGAACAAGACATTTTGCTTTTAACATAAAAAGGTACAAATATCCTCTTGATAATGTTGGCCACCCGCTGAGGTTTTGAAAGCCTCTTCAGCTGCCGCAACATCCCATCTCATCACCGACTGTCTCATTTCTAACCCTAATATAGATCAGAATCAGAATCGTGTTTATTGGCCAAGTATATGTGCAGACACATACAGGGAATTTGGTTCTGGTAGATGGTGCCATGATGGCACCGGTTCTGACATAAACGGTAGTAAGCAGACCGAAAAGCAGCGCACATTTCGGTGCTTTATTTCGGTGCTTTTTTTTCCTGAGCTGTGATACACTTTAGATTCTAGCCAATCATTTTACGTTTCCGAGGATAGTAGGCGGGGCCAGGTACGTACGTTCTGTTAGAGCAGAGCTACAGATTAAAAATGTCCAAGGCGAAGCGGTCAAAAGTCTGGCTGTACTTCAGAGCAAAATATGCAAACTCAGCAGCCTGCAACAAGTGCTTTAAGCTGATACTGTGATACTGTCAAAGGAGGTAACACCTCAAATCCGATGAAACACCTGGCGACGCACAGCGTTTTTTTTTAAAGCCCAGAAATGCGCCGTATTTGATAGCTTGCTGCGAGACCTCGCACCGAGCGCATCTACTGCGGGCGGGTTGCCTGTTATGCAACATCCCCCAAAAACACGAAGAGGAGAGTCCTGGCCCCTAGCCCTGCCAGTGTAGCAGAAATGATGACGGATGATGGTGGCAGCAGCCGTTCTTCTCTGCGTGAGTAGCTAATTTACGTTGAGTAGGCTAACCACGTTATTACATTAATGCATGTAAGGTGAACTAGCAAACATCATCATAGCTACATGCGGCTGTCTTCTTGTTTGATGGCAGATACTCCCTTCACCCTGGCTAAGAAGGCTAAAATGACCAAAGAAAAAGTGGAAAACAGTTAAACATGAGAGGTTTAGGACAAAGTTTGTGTTTTTTCCATTGTTTAAGCACTGCTTCCAGCCAAGAGTGATACCATATATGCCCCATAGCTGCAGAAAAGGCTAACATTGTTATCTTTTTACAAAAAAAACAGCTGAGCATGAGAGGTTTTTGGACCAATTTTGTGTTCTCCATTCTTTAAGCACCGGTTTGAGCACCGTTTGAGCACCGGCACCGTTTCAAAAGTACCGATTTGGCACCGGTATCGGATAAAACCTAAACGATACCCATCCCTAGAAATGAATGAGGTGGAATGAATACTGCAGAATGTACATAAGGTGCAGCTGCAGTCTGGCAGTGGGAGCAGTGTGACAGGTCAACTGTTTAGGAGGGAGATGGCGAGGGGAAAGAAACTGTTCCTGTGTCGGGTGGTCCTGGTCTGCAGGCTTCTGTACCGTCTGCCAGAGGGCAGCAGATCAAAAAGTCTGTGTCCAGGGTGTGAGGGGTCTGTGATGATTTTCCCTGCCCGTTTCCTGGTTCTTGAGAGGTACAGATCCTGGATGGAGGGCAGGGGGGCGCCGATGATCCTTTCTGCTGCCCGTACAGTCCGCTGCAGTCTGCTCCTGTCCTGTTTAGTGGCTGCTCCATACCAGACTGTGATGGAGGAGCACAGGACAGACTCAATGACCACAGTGTAGAACTGGATCAGCAGCTCCTGTGGAAGACTGTACTTCCCCAGTTGTCTCAGGAAGTACATCCTCTGCTGGGTCTTTTTGAGGATGGAGTTGATGTTGGTCTCCCACTTCAGGTCCTGGGAGATGGTTGTACCCAGGAACTTGAAGGTCTTCACAGTCGACACAGGGCTTTCTGATATGGTGAGGGGGAGCAGAGTTGAGGGATGTCTCCTGAAGTCCACCGTCATCTCTACAGTCTTAAGAGTGTTCAGTTTTAATAGTTGCTGAGAGCCACATGGAATGTTGTGTAACTTTCATTCTTAGATGTTTCACTCTTTCTTGATAAATGCTCGATGTACATTTGTCTCTCTTAAATCACACACATCTTGCCACCCACTTTCTTTTTCAAAATCATGCTGTTTTACAGACTTTCACCTTACATTCGAAAAAAACAAGTTAAATGCAAAATTATACTGGATAAAGCATGTACATGCTCATTGTGTTCTATTCTGGGCTTTTATAGTTTGTGTGTAAGACAGCGGTCAAGTGCACCCATTGGCATTAAAATGGAGTAGCATAACAGCTGGAAGCAGAATAAGTGCAATTCAAAGTGCTGTATAGACACCAGGAAATCCATAATGACAGTGTTCAGTGTGTTTGTTATACAAACAGACTTGAAGCTACCCTAAAGTAAATTCCACTTATCAAAAAAGACTAATATTCATAGAAGTATGAATACTATTTGGTTTGTTTTTCAATTAATATGATTGGGTAAGGAAGGAGGTTAAGTCCTCACTGGCTTTCTGAAAATCAGGAATGAAAATCAGTAAAAGCAAGCCAGAAAACATGCTTGTGTTGAGGGAGACGGGTGTAACAGTGAAGAAACAATGAACAGATGTTTCTATTCTTTTGGCTTACAAAAAACAGAAGCTAAATGTAAACTATGGCATTATTTTTGTGCCTCTATTCTGAGCGCACGTAAAAAACAAAATTGCAAGTGCAAGTGTTGCATTTTGAGGAGAAAATTATTTTGAGGGAAGAAAAGTTTAACTTGAGTGACCAAAATTCATTTCTGCGTGCAAGAAATGTATTTCAGTGTTTGCTATTATCCATATACACACAATAACAGCCGCTCTCGCTCAGTTGTTGGCATTTGCTCTTGCTCAGATCTGTGCTCTGTGTGTGCACCTGCTCTCAACATCTCTGCTTCGTGCACGCTCAACTCTCTGCAACACCGTTATAAATGTGCCACAAAATCAACCAATCACAGACTTGGATGCAAAAATTCTGATTGGTTCTTTTTGTCTCCAATCAGCTGCTAGCTACTGCATTCCAGAAACACGGTCCAGAACGTAGCTAAATCCAGTGGAGTGTATGCTTAAAATGCAATACTAAATAAGTGCTAGTTAAAGTGCTTTTAATAAAGTTCAAAGGTGCTCCTAAAGTGCTGTACAAGTTATAATACAAATAATATTAGTGAGAGAGTTCTCTTCTTTACAGGTATAGAAACATTTCTAGAAGGACCTAGTGAGCACAGTGGGCTCTATCCGAACTCCACCAGTCTGTATGCTAGAGTGGCCAGATAGCAGCCAGCTGAACTCTCAAATTATGAGAAAAAATTATCTGGTCTGATGAAACAAAGAATAAACTCTTTGGCCTGAATGCTAACCATCATGTTTGGAGGAAACCAGGTATTGTCCATCACCTGGCCAATAGCATCCCTACAGTAAAGTATGGCGTGGGATGTTTTTCAGCTACAGGAACTGGGAAACTAGTCTGGGTCACAGGAAGATCCAGCAATATCCAGATCGGGTTTATTGACGCTAATAATAATAATGGATTGCATTCATATAGCGCTTTTCAAGGCACCCAAAGGGCTTTACAATTCCACTATTCATTCACACACTGGTGGAGGCAAGCTACAGTTGTAGCCACAGCTGCCCTGGAGCAGCACGTCATTATGAGACGCAAGACTGAGACCTAGGCATCTGAGCCTCTTAATGCGTGTTTTGTTTGGGTTTCCACCGGCGTGGAATTACTAAAAATAGAGAGGACATAGCCTAACTTATGAAACAGGAAAAGACCGCCGTGTAATCCCATTATTTCAACAAAGTAACTGTATTCTGAATACCACCTTTTTAAACAGTAACAGCGGTACATGTTTTCCATTACTCCTCAACACACTGCTACCACAGCTTACTTCAGCTCTTTGCAAGCCTCTGCAAAGACACCATCCAAATGCTGAGTGAATACCAACCCCAGCCCAGCAGACAGACCCTGAACTTCAACAGGTAACGAACAGATGAGCAGCCAGACTGAAGCTTCTGTTTTTACCCTTTTATGTAGCTAAAGTAGAATCACTGTGGCGGTCACTTTAAAGTCTCTTTGAGCTGGTTTTCATCTTTGTTTTGTGCTGTCATTTTTGTGTTTATACTTAAATACAAAAGAAAAGATCGTATGTGTTTCATCATTAGGGCAGAAATTTGTGTTGTTCTGCGTACCGTATAGATTTATATTATTGACTCGTATTTATAAGACACTCAGGTCACTCAGGAGAAATGAGAAAGTAATGTAATGAGTTGTGTAGCAAATTACTTTCTCTGGTAAGTAATTACATAATATAGTACATTCTTTTTAATAATTAACTATCAGAGCCCAGCCAACGAGAATGGCTTACCAGAGTCGCTTAATTTCCATCCTTGTTCTGTTATCATCAGTATATGAGCTAAAATCATTAGAGGCATTTTCAGTAACCCGCAAACAGCACTAACACTGGAAAGAACAGGCTCACCTATAGAAAAGATCAGGATATCCTCTACAACTAGTAATAAAAATACTGATGAGAATAAATGTGTCATATCATTAACAAATGGGATTTTAAATATTTCTCTCAGGGACTTTATGTGCTGCTTTTTTTAACACAACAGGTTTCAGAAGCTCTTTATGGATCATGGTGAATGAGTCCTTCATTGAAACCTTAAACTTAAATCAGCCAGATTCTTTCAAAGTGTTGGTGTGATGACGAAGGAATATATTTATTAAAGAATTGGATGATTAAAAATGAGCCTGTACATGGATCTCTTCTGTTCAGAAAACTGCACTCTGCAAGCAGTTAGCTGTAGCCAACTCCCAAAGGAGAGTGCCCATCTTAGCAGTACACAAAGTTTAATATGATAATGTACATCGATGTGATTGGTTAGAACTGGTGGGGAGAAGTTGCTTGTTTTGCAGAAACTGAGCTAAGAGTTGGCCGGGACGATATCAGGCGTCAGTTATCGTGTCTTCTGCCCCACACATTCTTTTACACTGATATTGATATAGGTTTCTAAGTAGTGTGAGCAACTAAGCATTAATTACCAGTCAGTGAAAAACTATAGATTCTACTGATCCCAAATAAAAATCAAACTCAACAAAAGACATTACAGTCGAAATAACCAGATATTTAAATATGATTTAATTATTTAATTATGATTAGACTCATAATGACTAACGTAGTCATTTTGATTTGCTGTATCCAGGGGCGCCTCGAGAATTTTTTCATAGGGGTGGCCATATGAGGGCCACTAAAAATATTGGGGTGGCTTACTAAAAACAGAACTTCAAGTTTAATTATGCTGTTGTCAAATATAGGTTACATGAAAAATATGGCAATAAAGAGAGAACAAAAATAATTACATGCCTAGTTAATTTCCTATTATTAAAGTTGATGTCACTAAAAATAGGTACATATGAAAACTAAATAAGGTTTTAAAAATCCATAACACTTTTTTAAGCATGAATAAACAAGTTAGTGTTTCAACACACTGTAGGGTGTCTTTCTCTCTTGTGCTTACCTTTATTCTTATCATTACCAACATAGGAGAGTCTTGCAAAAGATATCTGCCTCCCTTTGTGGCGGCCCTGGCCGTATCTGTCTCAGCTTTCAAAAGACTGAAGGTCTGCATGAAAAAAATAAATAAATACTTTCTTTCATGCCCCAAGTTTTACTTACTCCAAAATGTAATGAAGCGGATACAACGTTACATACATTGATTTCTGAACTTTCACTACCTCAGCATGACCCATTGACCTGATTGGTCGCATTCCTCATTTGTGGAACAGTCCAAAGCCAAAGATGGAGTTGCATTACTATGCTCTGTGCTGCAACTACATCATTTAAGCACTGACCATAAATGCTGTCTGGCAGAAGACGGTTTTGAGTGATGAAGCGAGACTAGAGAGGGGAAAATGACAACACACTTGCGCTCGAAAACCCTCCATTAAATGTCTCAAGAGGAGAACAAACAGAGACTGTGTGTGTGTGCATGTGCGCACTCGAGTGTGTGTTTAAGCTGTATGTTACAAGGAGAAACTGTTGGCTTCTGCTTCTTTAAATTTGGAGAACTGTTCACATGCTCTCAGCTCGTTATAACTGGCTTGTTATAGTCAGTTATATGCAAAACACGAAAGTTTTGACTGTCTGGCGAGTATGATTAGTCACACTTACCCATTTTAACTTGGTTTCACTTCTACATCAGAACATAAAAGTAGATTAGAACAAAAGTATATTTTTACAATAACCAAATTATTATTTATTTACTTAACTTTACCTCTTCTTCTTCTTTCAAATGCTTCCTTTAACAATTACAACAGCAGGTCATCAGCCTCATATTAACATTATTATTATTATTATTTAGAGAAGGCTGCCAGGCAGCACAGTAATTTGGTGGTTAGCATGGTCACCTCGTAGCCAGAAGGTTTACTGATTTTGAACTCAAGCTGTGGCATTTCTGTTTGGAGTTTGCATGTTACCCTGTTCCCCTGGTGGGTGCTTGGGTTTTCTCTTTCCACTCTGGCTTCCTATTAAAGTCCAAAGATATGAATGACAGGTTAATTGGGGATTCTAAATTGGCCATAGATATGAGATAAAGGCCTTAAATTATACAAAATAATAACATTAAACATTGTATGAATGTATTGTTAATGTATTTGTACTTTAAACTGCTTGGAGTTGTCAGTAAGATTAGAAAGGCACTATAAGACATCTATCTATCTATCTATCTATCTATCTATCTATCTATCTATATATATATATATATATATATATATATATATATATATATATATATATATATATATATATATATAAAAAAACACCCAGCACGCCCCTGCGGGCGGTTTATCCTTCAAGCTCGGGTCCTCTACCAGAGGCCTGGGAGCTTGAGGGTCCTGCGCAGTATCTTAGCTGTTCCCAGGACTGCGCTCTTCTGGACAGAGATCTCCGATGTTATTCCCGGGATCTGCTGGAGCCACTCGCCTAGCTTGGGAGTCACCGCACCTAGTGCTCCGATTACCACGGGGACCACCGTTACCTTCACCCTCCACATCCTCTCGAGCTCTTCTCTGAGCCCTTGGTATTTCTCCAGCTTCTCGTGTTCCTTCTTCCTGATATTGCTGTCATTCGGAACCGCTACATCGATCACTACAGCCGTCTTCTTCTGTTTGTCTACCACCACTATGTCCGGTTGGTTAGCCACCACCATTTTGTCCGTCTGTATCTGGAAGTCCCACAGGATCTTAGCTCGGTCATTCTCCACCACCCTTGGGGGCATCTCCCATTTTGACCTCGGGACTTCCAGGTTATACTCGGCACAGATGTTCCTGTACACTATGCCGGCCACTTGGTTATGGCGTTCCATGTATGCCTTGCCTGCTAGCATCTTGCACCCTGCTGTTATGTGCTGGATTGTCTCTGGGGCATCTTTACACAGCCTGCACCTGGGGTCTTGCCTGGTGTGATAGACCCCAGCCTCTATGGATCTTGTGCTCAGAGCTTGTTCTTGTGCTGCCATGATTAGTGCCTCTGTGCTGTCTTTCAGTCCAGCTTTGTCCAGCCACTGGTAGGATTTCTGGATATCAGCCACCTCCTCTATCTGCCGGTGGTACATACCGTGCAGGGGCCTGTCCTTCCATGATGGTTCCTCGTCTCCCTCCTCTTTCTTGGGTTTCTGCTGCCTGAGGTATTCACTGAGCACTCGGTCAGTTGGGGCCATCTTCCCAATGTATTCTTGGATGTTCGTTGTCTCATCCTGGACTGTGGTGCTGACACTCACCAGTCCCCGGCCCCCTTCCTTCCGCTTAGCGTACAGCCTCAGGGTGCTGGACTTGGGGTGAAACCCTCCATGCATGGTAAGGAGCTTTCTTGTCTTTATGTCAGAGGCTTCTATCTCCTCCTTTGGCCAGCCTATTACCCCAGCAGGGTACCTGATCACGGGTAGGGCGTACGTGTTGATGGCCCGGATCTTGTTCTTACCATTCAGCTGACTCCTCAGGACTTGCCTGACCCTCTGCAGGTACTTGGTGGTTGCAGCTTTTCTAGCGGCCTCTTCATGGTTCCCATTCGCCTGCGGGATCCCCATGTACTTGTAACTGTCCTCTATGTCTGCAATGTTGCCTTCTGGTAGTTCAATCCCCTCAGTTCTGACTACCTTCCCTCTCTTTGTTACCATCCGGCTACACTTCTCCAGTCCGAACGACATTCCAATGTCATTGCTGTATAGCCTGGTAGTGTGGATCAGTGAATCGATGTCTCGTTCACTCTTGGCATACAGCTTGATCTCATCCATGTACAGGAGGTGGCTGACAACTGCTCCGTTCCGTAGTCGGTATCCGTAGCCAGTCTTGTTAATGATCTCACTGAGGGGGTTCAGGCCTATGCAGAACAGCAGTGGGGACAGAGCATCTCCTTGGTAGATCCCGCACTTGATGGTGACTTGTGCTATGGGCTTGGAGTTGGCCTCTAGTGTTGTACGCCACATCCCCATTGAGTTCCTGATGAAGGCTCTTAGGGTCCCATTGATCTTGTACAATTCTAGGCATTCCAGTATCCAGCTGTGGGGCATTGAGTCATAGGCCTTCTTGTAATCAATCCAGGCAGTGCACAGGTTGGTCAGTCTGGTCTTGCAGTCTCGGCTGATTGTTCTGTCTACCAGTAGCTGGTGTTTTGCGCCTCTGGTATTCTTGCCAATTCCTTTCTGTGTCCCGCTCATGTATTGACCCATGTGCCTGTTCATCTTAGCCGATATGATGCCTGACAGGAGCTTCCATGTAGTACTGAGGCAGGTTATTGGTCGGTAGTTGGAGGGGACCGGTCCCTTCTTGGGGTCCTTGGGGATCAGGACCGTCCGACCTTCGGTTAGCCATTCCGGGTGTCTCTCGTTAACTAGCAGCTGGTTCATTTGTGCTGCCAGACGCTCGTGGAGTGCAGTCAGCTTCTTCAGCCAGTAGGCGTGAACCATGTCGGGCCCTGGTGCTGTCCAACTCTTCATACTGGAGACCCTTTCTTGGATATCTGCCACTGTGATGGTTACTGGACCCTGTTCAGGGAGGTCGCTGTGGTCTGCCCTCAGATCCTCTAGCCACTGAGCATTGCCGTTATGGGTTGCATCCTTCTCCCATATGCTCTTCCAGTATTGCTCCGTCTCCAGCCTTGGTGGTGCTGTTCTCTTATTGTTCCCTTGCCACTGAGAGTACACCTTTGCTGGTTCTGTGGAGAACAGCTGGTTTATTCTCCTGCCTTCTATCTCTCTGGTGTACCTCCTCAAGCGGCTGGCCAAGGCTGTGAGTCTTTGCTTGGCAGTTTCCAAGGCCTCAGGTATGGACAGCTTGCTGTATTTCTTAGGCACCTTATTTGTCTTACCTTTCTGCAACTCCGTTAGTTGGCTAACCTCCCTCCGTGCTACTTTGATCTTGCCCTCTAGCCTCCTTCTCCATGGAGATATATATATATATATATATATATATATATATATATATATATATATATATATATATATATATATATATATATATATATTAATGTGAGTAAAATATGTAAACACTGGATGGAGCTTGAAAATTATTTAAGGATAAAGGAGGAGGACCTAAGGGGCCAAAGTCAGAAGAACAGATATATATTTATATATTTTCTATTATATATATTCTAATCTGTTAATTCTTGAGGTGTGGTTGTAGCTCAGGAGTCAGAGAACGACTTCTACTAATCAGAAGTTTTGTGGTTCAGTTCCTGGCTGCTCCACTCTGTGTGCCAAATGTCCCTGGGCAAGATAGGTGCTCTCCTATGCATCCATCAGAGAGTGAATGTTAGATAGAAAGCACTTAAGCACTTAATAAATGTTATGTTATGTTAATAGCTGTGAAATTGGCATGTTGTATAAAGCAGTTTGAGTGCTCAGGTAGAGTCGAACAGCGCTATGTAAGAATGAGCTCATTTTCCAGTGGAGATTTTACATGAAAATATAGTGAAGCAGGTAACTTTTGTTGTCAGTCTCATAATAATGATATTTAATGCGCCAATAGGAAAATTGTCACGGCCCTTTTGTGTCTTTCTCTCCCTCGTGAGCTCTCCACTACCTGAGTTTGTGTGCGTGTGTGCACGTGTGTGTATGTCTTCTTAGTGTGCTGGTTGCTGTGCAGTTGCTGGACTGATCCTGAGTTCCTGCTTTTCGGTCTCTACACATCTACTGTACAGGCGATCACAAATCTGTCCCTGTTAACCTTGTTGGAGTCACTCCGTAAAGGAGTAGCTGAGCTTCATTCTTCGCTGATAGTTAAACTACTACAGTCAGTGTAACCTGATAAGTCTGATGCTAGTTGGCTTATTCCATATTTTCCTGTGAAGAAAACTTACCTTTGTTCTTGTGTGTGCAAATACTTAAAGAGTAACGGTGGCATGCACTGCATTAGCCATCACATCATCATGCACACAGTATTTGTGGTGCTGCAGCTGGTCATGCGCCGTGGTCCCAGCTGCAGAATTGAAGACACAAATGTATGATTGTATCGGTTTCTACCACCATTTTAAGGATATTCTGGTTTTTCAGCTTTATCATCTGAGTGTCAACACCTGTTGTTCAGAAGAACACTTCAGTGGCTTTGGTGCCTCAGGGTGGCCTTAAATGGCTGTTATTGCATGATGAAATTGCCGCAGTGTACAAAGTAATTAATCTGGAGGGCATACTGGCACCATAATCCTTTTGTTAGGTGACAAAAACTGTCTTTACAAGAGATAAATCTATACTGGCACTTGGGAATCAGGTTCATCACTACTCTAGAAGTCGTGTTTTGGATTGTTGCGTATTATTTTGTAATTGAGATCACTAAAGAAATAGTCTTTCTTACTCTCATTGTGTAACGTAATGGAATACATTACAAAATACATTTTGTAATGGAATACATTACAAAATAAATTTTGGGGCATGTATTCTGTAATCTGTAGTGGAACATTTTAAAAGTAACCTTCCCAACACTGTTCACAGTGGATGAAAGGTGGCAACTTAAGCAAAAACTGACATGACACAACACACAAAATACAAACCAACTAAATTATATTGGCAGAATTAAGCAGTGGCTACACCGTCAGATTCATTATACACTGGCAAGACTGTAACTGTAAAGTAACTATGGACAGGCGAATGATGTGGTTATGAATCAAGTAACAAGTTACTGTAATATGATTAGTTTTTTCAAATAACGAGTAATGTAGGGATTGCTGTTGCAAAAAAAGTAACTAGATTACTGTGACTTAAGTAATCAGTAATAATCAGTAATCAGTAAATAATCAGTAATCAGAAAATAAGTAATCAGTAAAGTAACAGGATTGCTTTTTGAAGAAGTAAACAGTAATTAATTACTAATTTTTTGAAGTAAGTTGACCAACACTGGTCTCTGTGTTGGGCGAGTGCCGAGTATTTGTATATATGTGCATGTTGTCTGTGTCTATTTGTCAGGTCGGGTCTTAGACTCCACCTCTCTGGGAACATCTCAGGCCCTCACAGTTATGGGGGCCTATCTCCTTTTGCCGGTGGCTGACACCCTCAGACGTCGGCACGTTGGTGGTTCTGTGTCCAGGGCTAGGTGCTCAGGTATGTACTGACTAACTCCCGGTGGTTGCTTGGCACCTTTGGCTGAGGCTGGCTTCTTCCAGTGGGCGGGGGGCCCTCGGACCTCTGGTAGCTGGGGCTCCGTCCACTCTGGCCTGCTTAGCTGGTGGCAGAACCTGCAGGCACGTCACTGCAGCCCCCTCTGGCTTCTGCACCTTGACTGCTGGGTGACCCCACGTTTGGGGCTCTCCTCAGCTCTTTCCAGTAGAGTGGCACGGTTGCCCCTTCGTTGTTCCTCTTTGGGCTCTTGCACTGTGGGGGCTTCTGGATGTCTGGGGCCTGGATCCCCTCCATGCCTGCCATGGGGGACGGGGCTATCGGTCCCCACACCCTCTAGCAGATCGTTACATAGAGAAACCTTTTGAATACAAGCGTACTTCATCCACACAGGAGTGTTCACAGACATGGACTACACTTTTCATGGCTGCTACCTCAAAGCACATTGTGCGCTGCCAGTCTTGCGTGGTGCACAATAACATTCAATATTTAGTATTTGCTGTTATTTACAGTTATCTACGTTATTACAGTGGTGTTGTGTTTATTGCATTGCTCTCTTTTTCCTTGTCTTCTTTCTTTCAACATGCGATCCAGCGAATTTTTGTGTCTTCTCTCACTGTCCCTCTTCCTCTCTCTGTTTTTCTTTCACTCCCTTTCTTTCTCCCTTTCCTATCCCCCAGTCATGTCTGTCCCCTCTGTAATAGCTTAAAATAAAATAAAACAAAATATAATATAATAAAATAATAATAATAATATTAACAAAGGTCAATCAAATGGACCAAAATGCAAGGCTGTGATGATCCACTTGGTAACGTAAATCTGTTGGCCCGCTTTCTTGGCCTTCAGATAATAATTCTGATTGCTTAAGAACCAAACAGGACAGGCAAAAAAACCCCAAAAAAACAAACCTAATAAGAAGTGAATATGAAAACACATGCAATATATGTTTGTAGAACTGCAGAAAGCCATGTTCTTACATGTATTGCTGTTCCAAAATACATTCAACATCACTTTATACGTTTCAGACTTCGCAATGCTTCATGAAGGCTAAAACTCTCAGCTCTGTAGTGAGAGGTAATATATCTTTCTCTGTCTCACTCTTAAATGTATTTTAATGTCATTTGATTTTGTGTCTGCTGTAGTCAGTGTGCCAGCCCAACTATAGGCAAGAAGCTGTTTTTCACTGCTATTCCTGCCTCTTACAAGTGAGGTCTCCAATGTATGTTTTGTTTAATCACACTGTGTAGAATCTCACAAATGGAACAAAAAAATATTGGAGCTGGATGGCGTTCCAGGAAATTCCGTATTCAGATAGGTTTCTCTTGAGACAACAACAACAGTCTTGGCAGTGAGTTTTTAATCAAGAAAGAAAATCATTTCCCTTTTGTGAAAAGGATCTTAGGTTTACCTTTTCACTCACTACTTAACAGGTACATTTTAGAGTTTTAAACATTTTAGCATTTTTATAAGCAAGAGGTTATGGACAAAACACTTACTATTGGCCTTTGACTACTATGTTAATTAAAATAAATAATACAAATAACAGTCCTGCAATTATAAATTGTTAACAAAATGGAATGGGCTTGTCCTCTGGGGAGAAGGAATATGGGTGAATTACACAGCAACAAAAACGAATTGACGAAATGACACTGGTGGCTCTAGGGGAGAAGAAAGAAGGTTGTCAGTAAGATAATGGGTGCACTGTTCTTACATTAAATCCAATGTTTGTACTCCATGTTAATCAACACAACGCCCTTCATACCTAAAAAAGCCTTATACAAGTGATGAATTATTCGCTCTCAAAAAATAAAGAACATTATAGCACCTTCAGTGGTACATGTCCTTATAACATGCCTAAGGCACTGTATCCTTGTCATGGTGTACTTAGTGATACCGCTGTGGCTTAGTCTTAAAACTTGTAACAATTTTGTATTTAACTGTAAGCAAATAGCATTTATATAGCATATTTCTAGTCTTGCTCACCACTCTAACCTTTCTATTTCTTATCTCCACCCACTGCTGACAAACACAGGGAAAAGGTATGTTGGGTTCAAACCCATAATCTCTGGGTTATGAGGTAACAGCACTAACCACTCTTTGGAAGAACCCATTGTTTTACAAATCTTTGTAAAGACAGACTGCATGGCTAGATGCTTGATGTGCTGTGATCCAATACTAATGTCCATATAATGTATGTGTATAATTTTTGGCTTCCAGAAAGGTTCATATAGCTGTTTTGATGTCAAATATGTCATGGTCCTGGGTCTGTGACCCAGTGTTTTGATTTTTGTATAATTATTAAGCTTGGATTTCATCACGGTTTATCATTACTAGTCTTTTGGTTCATGGTTCTGTGATTTCTAGTCCTTAGGTTTTGTCTTTTTGTTCACTCTGTTTCCAAGTCAGTCATGTCTCTGAGTGAAGCCCTCTCTGTCTTTGAGTCTGTGTCTGTAAGTTTAGTCGGTGTGTTTTCTGTTTTACTTTGAAAGTCCGGGTCTTATGTCAGTCTACTCAGTTTTGCTTTCCTTTGTCTCATCCTGCCTAATTTCTTCATGGCTAAAAAAATTAATTCTGTCCTGAATATCAATTCTACTAACAAGTATATAAAGTATAACAAGTATTTTTGTTCCATTGTGTTACAGTGTTGCATGGTTGTCAAAGAACTATTCCAAACATTTCACATAAAATATAAATTAATAAAGTTACAGGCTGGAGTATCAAAATACATTAGATTTTTATTCAATTTGCATTTTATATTGGTGAACAGACAATATAAAAAACTGCTAGAGGCTGTGTTTTGAAAATCATTGTGCTTCCACAAAGACATGTACAACAGAGCATGACAGACCTTTTTGTGTGTCAAGATGATATGTCAGCTGTACATCAAAGAACACAAAATATAAATACATACATTATATATACTTACCGATCATGGCCAGAGGGCAAACTTGCATTTGTGTACTGAAGCTTCAGCTGCTAGTGATGGGAATTCCAGCTCTTTTTAGAGAACCGGCTCTTTTGGCTCCCAACCAGCTATTCAGGTTGTTTTGTTGCTTTAATTAATTTATTATCAACAACAATATAAAATTATTCACAAAAGGAATTACTAATGTAAAAAAAACTTGATTTTATTTGTATATGTTTATACAAAAATATATACAGTGGCCCCTAGAGACAAAGCACATACAAATTCCAAAGCACGTACAAAGCAACCTAGATGACTTAAATTACACAATTGAAAGTGTATGTGAATTATTTGTGTATTTATACTCATAATAATCATATATATTCAATTTTTTTTTTTTTTTAAAGTTGAACAAGCCACACAGTGAGCAGATTAATTAATATTGAACTTCTAGTTAAGCAAATTCAGTAAATGACATAAAAGGTTCAAGACTGTCCTTCTCATGCAGGAATACCAATGCTTACTCACAGCTCCTCAGAGAACAACTCCTCATCCGCTTGCGTCTGCGATCTCATTCTTTCGGTCACTACCCAAAACTTGTGACCAAAGGTGAGGTTGGGGATGTAGATCAGCTGTTAAATCGAGAGCTTTGCTTTTACATAAAGGCTACGTTCACACTGCAGGCGAAAGCGCATTAAATCTGACTTTTTTGACCCTATGCGACCCATATCCAATCATGGTATGACAGTGTGAACGACACAAATCCGATATTTTTAAATCCGATCTGCGTCAGTTTCGTATGTGGTACTGAAACCGATACATATCCGATGTTTTAGAAAGCGACTGCTGTTTGAACGGTCATGTCGCATTAAATCCGTCTTTTACGTCACTGACACAAGACCGATGGAAATTATCAGCGCGAGAGAAGACATCACGAACGCTTCCTGGCCATCCAGTGTAGATGTCAGTGAAACTGTTGGGAAGACAACTTTGGAGAAACGTGAACATTTTATTTGTACTGTATAATCTGCAGATTCTGACAGAAATCTGCAACTATCCTTTGAAGCACCGCTCCTCTAAAACAGCAATAAGGATAATTATTAGGTTATTTACATTATTATGTAAATAACAAAATAATTTAAAGCAAAAATTGGGAAACGTAAAGTCCGAAGTCTTTATTTTAAAGACCATCAGTCAAACAATATTGTTTGCTCTGGGTCTAAACAGAGTGCGTTGTGTGTGACGTCATGCTGCTTTTGCACATTCGGGCCGCTTTGAGGGTTCACACTAGAGCGTTTGCTGTCGCATTTTATTTGTAGTGTGAACAAGCAGACAAAAAAATCGGATTTGCTCAGCACAAAATTAATCATCGACCTCCAGCCTAGGGTGTCCTGGTGCTACGTGCATTATGGGCAGCCTTATGTACAAATATGGTGTTTGTCATGGACAAACTGTGGTCTGCACAGACGGCCAGTAACAGAACACTGCTTGGGTTGAGATCTGGCAGGCCAATTATGCCTCTCCAGGTCTCACTGTTGTTGTCCACAGTAGCATTGAAGTCTCCCAGTAAGACAACAGAGTCACCAGGTGGAGCACCTCAAGGCCGGGCACTCTGAACTGTCATTCGGCGCAATTTATACACAACTTTCAGGACCCATTCCCTGACCCAATGGCACAGCGAACAAACCCTGTCATCCACTGAGAAAAAATCCAACATGGTAATAAAAGTTAAAGTGTTTTCACATCCTGTCCCCTATTCCGCCCATGTTTACTATCTCTGGGTCCCGTTTGACCGCTTGGTTTGCCTAAAGACTGATCCTGCCCTGCTCAGACCTCTGCTAGTAGGCCCTGCTATGCACCAACAGTCACCAGAGGAGAATGTATGACCTGCTGAGCTGCTTTAGCCAAACCAGAGTGTCCTGAGCTAGTGGGACAGTCTGGGCCATCTGAACGCAAGCCTGTGGGTCCCTGGGCATCTGATCGTGTGCCTGAGCCTGAACCCGTGTGCTACACTCCACCAGAGCCTGAACCTAAGCCAGAGCCTGATAGTGCAGCCAGATTCCAAGTGCCTCCATCCCCGCCGCTGGCGTCCAGAGTTATATTATCTCTGCCGCTGCTCTCCAGGCCAAAACCATATGGTCATGGTTTTGGGCCCACTTCACTAGAGGGGCCCGGAATATACATGACAGTTTATTCGTCAAACTAAATTTTGTTAAACCAAATACCATAATTCACTTACATATCCCTGCTATCACTTGCTGATACAATGATGGTACTAACTTCAATGTATGCTACACTGATTTAGAAACCGAAATCTCAGTATAAAATGTGAAAACATTTTGCGCTGTTACACATACTCATCCTTCATAGGGGAAGCACATATTCAAAGTTTCATAAAATTGTTCTAACATTTGGGAATGCATTAAAAATGTTGAATATTTGGTCTAGCTATATCCAATATAAATAATTGTTCGTGACCATGTAATTTTTTTCTGTAGCTTCTGTAATACCCATAACGTCTAATGTATGACAATTGATACACGATTTATTGAATGAAAAGGTTTATTGGAATCCTATTCCAATTCTAACCTCTGACCTGTTGTCCGTTTACACCTGCCTCTAAAGAATATAAATGTACCTAGTTAAAAGAATATTTGTAGTGGTATAAATCCATTCTTGATCACAAAAAATGAATAAATAATTTGTTAACACAGATTATCCTTTCTGAATTTTCTCAGGTTTCGAGGAGAAAAGTCTACTTATAAAGGCAAGTGATCAGGAAGACACAGCACTGCATTGTTACACCCATTTACAAAGTCATTACATTCCCAGATTAAAACCTGTTAGAAATAATGATGGCTAAAACCCAATGAAGTATGCAATGCTATTTTTTGCAATCAACAGCCAGAGAGATGGACTGTGTGAAAAAGGTTGTCTTTATCATACCACTTTGAAATAAAGAACATAAAATTCTATGAACAATCATGAATATACAGTGCTGTGAAAAAGTATTTGCCCATTCCTGATTTCTTAATTGTTAATGATGTCGTTGGTTTTTTGCTTCTGTTTTTGTTAATGTTTTTTCCCCCATGTCAAAGTGAAGGGTTTTAGATTATAAAAAAAATGTATAATATTAGACAAAGATAATCTTAGTAAATGCAAAAGACTCTTCGTTGTGGGTTAAGCAGCAGCTTTGGTGTCTGACAGTGGCATTTTCATGATTTAGCATGAGTTATCTATGGATAATTCATGGTGCATCCAACTAACATGACATTTCTTTCTTTGATCGAGTGGCACTAGATCTCAGAGTCATACAGGGAAATTAGACTGCGTTGACAGAAGTGTTAAAATGTTGGGTTTGTTGATTATATAGAACATTTCCTAGTATTCCTTAAAGGCTATCAATATCACTAACTTCTGGTTTGACATGAGATGATGATGAGATAGCCTTTATTTGTCAGTTGCAGGTCTTTTGCCCACAACCGAGATGACAGACCTTGCCGACCGTACATACAATACACAAACATCACATTGGGGAGACAGGTCAGGCCAGGTAGCGAGAGGAAAAAAAACATAGAAATGTGTAACACAAAAGGATAATACAGGAATGCACAGATATCAACACACCATAGCACAATAAACACAGACAAGCAACATGGGAAAGTGTTCCAGTGTGTACATCTGATCTGGGACCGCTGCAATCTTTCGACTGCGCCTCCAACTGACCCGATGTCCACATCATGGGGGAGGTAAGCGTTGGAGGTGGCGTTGGATCCGGGGTAGGGAGGGTGATGTGTCAGTGAGTGCTTATCAGTATCAGTATATGTATGTGTGTGTGTGTCCATAGTTCAGCTGAGACAGTGTCCTTCACCCTGCCAGGCTAAGTAAACAGTCTTCCAGCCAACCCAGGTGGCCTTGCATGGAATGGGAAGGAACAGACTAAACACAGTCGTTATCAGGGTGTTGTTGTTCAGCTCCAGCCTTGCAGCTGGCGCCAAAGGGGTATTCGCATAAGTGATGGTGGTTTTTACTTTAGTGCGAACAGCTCATTTGAATTTCAAAGCAGTTCTACAGTTCAACACTGGTCTCTCAATCTCCCGTTGGAGAGCCGTGAGCTTCGCCATACTTGCGTTCTGTGATGTTGTCATTTCTTGTGCTCAAGGAGCCGATTCTGAGAACTCACGGCAGTGTGCCTCCCCGAGATGTCATCCAATTTGCGCCCAGAGATGTTATTCTGGGCTAGCCCTTCCGAGATGTATCCAGTCTGCAGTCAGAGATCTTATTCTGAGTATTCACAGCAGCCATAGCCTCTCCAAGATCTTATCCGTGCTGACTCAATGAGCCCATTTTGAGAAACTCACGCCTCTCCCATCGTTCCAATCGCAGCGGGCAGCCTTGTGGGGGTTTGAACAGCCGGTTCCGCTTTCTTAATTCTTCGATAAGTCAGGGCCAAGCCAGCTCCGATCAGCCAGAACCCTGTTACCATGGTTCCGAATAGGTAGATATCTTCAGCACTCAGGCTCACCCGAGCCCAAACTTCTCGTTGAGAAAGGGGTGTCAATTGCATTTAGGGACCAGTTGAGCCAATCCATAATTCGTCTTTTAGGTTTTAGAGAACAGGCTGTGAGAGAATGTTCCAGGGAAAATACAAAAAAAACACGAGACTAGACAAGGACATAAGCAGGAAAGATAAGGGAGAGGAGAAAAAGTGCGTCCGCCTCCTCCGAGAGCCAAAGAATAAATTGTCAGGAAAATTAAAAAATATTCCCCTTTAAAGTCCATGGTATCAGCAATTAAATAACTACAACAATTTTACACAAACTGTGTTTGTAATGGCGATACAGATACTACGGTAATGCAAAGTCTTTAGTGTCCCCAGATAAATGCCTTAGATGAGGTCGTGGTCAAAGTTTCAAATTGTGAGATCAGTCTTCTGTAAATGTTTGGCGTTGCATTTATTTGGCATCATTTGTGTGCAAAATGATATGTGAATGTTAACTCAGGTCTAACAAGATTTTCTTTGTGACTGTTCATGGCACACAGGTCCTTCTTTGGATATGAAATCTAACAACGTATAGGTGGTTCTCTCTTTTTTATGAATACAGTGCTACAATGATGGTTGTTGCTGTATATTAAACTCTGTCAATGTGTGTGGGACAAAAGGTCAGACTGCAGTTTTTCGTACTGAACTCATGAAGTTTTTTTTTAAAGCATTGTAAATGAGCAGAGTAGATCCACTTCAATCAATGATGATTGTAATACCCACTTCTAGCACAAGGAAAGTATTGATCAAATTAAATTCTAGATAATGTAGCTGCCATATTTAAACAAAAATAAATAAAAATTGACATAAATAAAAAATGCTGGCTGTAAACAAAAACATGGTATCTAAGATAAGATAAGATAACCTTTATTACTCCCACGCATGGGAAATTTGTTTTGTTACAGCAGTGGACAGTGCAAAGTTACATAGAAAAATTAGAAAAAACATTCTACTATATTCTGTAACAGAGTAATATTACAAACCAAGTCATAACACCACAATCCTTCCATTTCTATGGCCTCATCATCATCAGTGCATGGTGACATGATGGAAATGAGCACTGTTCACACAATCCAATTTCATATAACTCTACTATATGAGAGAAAGATTCAGAGCAAAAATGGTTTGTGTTGTTATTTGATATTCCACTGAATTGAGAGCTGAAGTTTACTGTTTTCCTGTTAGTAGAGCTGGAGAAAGAGCAGGTTCTCTACTAATGGGAAGGTCGTTTAGATCTCTGGCTCATCTGGATAACTCATCCTTGAGTACACACGTCAGAGTGAATGAAGCTTGTCGTAAGAAAGTGCCTTGAGGGTTCAAATACAGTAGAAAAGTGTTAAATAAGATCCAATCCAGTAATTTAGTGATAAGAAGTACAATATGAGAAGTTTAGATATGAAACAATTAAAAAACACACAAACCATAATATAAATGTCTGTAACAGGAATGGCTAATGGAATAAATTCTGAAATAATAAAAAATAATAATAAAAAATAAGGGTGACAACACAAAGTTTCATATTCATCAATAAAATGAAAAATGATGATAGAAAAATTGAACACAGAAAATCAGGAGTAGCAGGTCCTCTGGGTCTGATTCATGTCTGAAAAAGACTAATGTGGGGATGAACAAAAAGTATTTGACCAGCATAATATAATCTGCAGTATGATCATTGCTTTAACCATGTAACAGATAGCTTTAAGATGGCCTTAAGATGTTATGCATACAGTTATTATGTTGACCTTGTATTCCAGGTGCAGTTATAACTATTTTATACATATTGCATATCTGTGCTTATTTGAGTTGATGTTCAGGTTCTTTAAAGGTCTTAAGCTTCACTGACGTGACTGTTCAGGTGATACATGCTGAGGGAAAACTAGAACATAGAAGGAATTGCAATACATGCTTACAAAACACTTATATCAGGTCATTTTATATTAAGGTTTTAGTAGAGGTTCTTGGTTAAAACATTTATTTAGTAGAAGACATACACATAGTCTCAGTGAGCTTCTGGTCTAGTGAAAGGTCAGAAGTGCAACAGGTGAATTGGGAAAGAGCATTTGAGGATGAGACACAGACAGTAGGAGGTGAAGAGGTGACACAAAGAGCATGTGAGGTCAACACATACACACACATTAGTTAGACTTATTTAGAGGAGAGATTAGTTATGTCTCGACAAGAAAGAGGAACAATTCACTTTGAGACAAGAACGGAAAGTACCAGCCATAAAAATAGAAGATGATTTTCTGGGTGAAAAGTCATGGTGATGTTGATCTGATCTATGTATAAAATGTATCGGTGACGCATGAAGGGGCGTCAGTAAACAAACCCTGATGCTATAAAATATCTGTTCATGCTTTGATTAAGTCGAGGACTACTGGCTGTCTGCGTACAGAGTGTCTTCCCACACGTGTGTTCATTAAAATCATTGTTGGACCAAGAGCTTCTGGACCAAGAGTGGTTTGTACTCTCCCTCCTCAATTGTGAACCTTAACATTTGGGGGCTTCGTCCGGTGGTTGAGGAGGGGTAGATGGAGAAATTTGGTCTTAGGTGGTCTGACGGGCAGACATGAATTCCAGTGGTCGAAGTGAGTGGGCATAAGCCGGCTTATCCAAAAGGTAAGGCACTACCTGTTGAATTATTTCCAAAGTGTGCCAAATTGGACATGATAAAATTTAAGTCTACTCACTGAAGTTACTGGTGGATGTCTGTTTTGATTTTGATGAAAATCTCATGAGTTGATGCAGCTAGAGTTCTGCTAAGAAGAAATGAAAGTAGTTAAGAGTCTGATAAGAAAAGTTTAAATACTGGGTTGAAGTCCCAAAGAAATTGAGTTCGAGTCTCAAGTAGTTTGGTAGGGAATTGGTTATTGTGTTGGTTAGAGTCCAAATTTGGTCATAAGAGTGGACCTGAGCGGTCATTTTGTGAGTTGGAGTCTCCATTGACCACTAGGTTGCACCTGCCTCAGTTATACACTTGTTTCGGGTGTTGATTGTTGTTTCAAAGTATTATAAATTATTTTAGAACGGAACCGTGGGGGTTCTAGGAAGCGCAGAGCCCGGAGGTTACGCTCCCTCCTTGTCGTGGACGCGCGACATTGACCTGTCGGTGAACAGGGTTAGTTCAGTTTGGCTTAACTGTGGGGTACAGGGCATCCTGGAATGAAGCTAGGAGTTAGAGTCTCCTTACCGTTTGGAACGGTACCTGCGCTTTTTTGGTCAGAAGAAGTTGGACTTCGGGCGTGTAACTTTAACTTAAAACTTCAGGGTAAGCCTTGGCTGTGAAATGCCAAAAATAGAGCTTCAGGCAAAGTTTGGGTTGGTTGACGCTTTTAAATTGTGTTAGGGACTTTAGAGATGAGGCCAGAAACTGTTGGACAGATACTGGTGAATTGGTCGCAAAAAACTCAGGGAGTTTATCCGCTGGGCGGTTATTTTAAATTTGTCGAAATTGTGTAGGCGCTAAAGCTGACAGATCTGACAGTGGTTGTAAATATAAGACGTCGTTGTAATATAGAATAAGAAAATTTGGTGTGAGAGGAGGCTGTGTGTCGAGTCAGCAATGCACTGACTGCCTGCTGCCATTTTTAGATGGAGAGTGTGTGTGCATGCAAATGAGGCAGCTGATGCAGAGCGCATGAGAGGACTATGCTTTCGGTTTTGTGTGTTATTCAGCTCTATAACTATTGTTTGCAAATGTGGATAAATGTCTGCGATTAAAATGCTGGCTTAGTATATAATAACATTGTAAATATATGAATGGTGACAGCGTTTCAAAGTAGAATATAAGAATTGTTTGTGTTTAAAACCAACGTTTAGGTAAGAAGATTTAAGGTGGATTTGAAGGCATAAACAAAAAATAAAAAGGGTTACAGTCTGCAAGGGTTGTTAATTAATGAGCTGACTGGATGCAGAGTAAGTGGAGTGGTCATCCTGAGAGGATTGAATGATGCTCTAACTCTGTGGTCAAGTCAGACATAGGCTTTAAGCAACCATGAGCCACTAATAAGCGTGACAGATTAATGAGTATGGGTAAATTGAACTTGTTAAATAGCCTTAATAGAAGTAACTCAATGAACACGCAATAAAGTGGACTTTTTAGGGGTAGTTTACCACTGATACCATAAAAAGCAACTTAATTAGTAGTTCAATAACAAATTTTAAAGATAACCTTTGTTATTTGATAAGAGAGAGAAAAATTCAGGTTACATATAGTAAATAAATAAGGAAATGTTAATCTCTGCCTCATTCCACACTGAAATTTCAATTGTAGGGGATCATTTGGAGGTGAATTGTGTAGGACACGGGGAGACAGAAGAATCTCCCCATGAGTTTTCGGTGTGCATAGAAATTGAGGAGGCTGAACTGGAAGCCTGCCTGGGTCGTTGTTTTTGTTTATTTGAGGGTCTGCTGGAAATTTGTGAGAACGACCACCTTGATATGTGGGAGCCTTCTCGGGCAGCGATTTTTTGTTAAACATGTGGCAGGCTGTGCAAAATGGAGAAAGCTTTGACATAATGACATAAAGGTGATTTCTTGGTTTTAGATTTATTAGTACGGGATAAGTTGAGGGATGCTTGAGGGTGTGTTGCTGTAAAGTATATAAGGGACGCGCAGCGCCGTTAATGGGTTTAAAATAAATGAAAAAACGGAAAAACACTAATCCGAGGAACTATTGGAGAGGTAAGTATACGGAGGTGAGCGCGTTGCGCATAAGGGTTGCTGGTGTCATATATTAACACTTTGAGGGCGAATAATTTTGATTGAGTGTCAACGCTTGAGAACGCGAGGACAGCGTCTAAAGTGCTGGGTTAAACTTTGTGTGTCACCGAGCAGGGGAAGAGGAGCCAGTGGTTGCGAGAACAGCGAGACGAAGACTGAAACCGAAAGTTAAGCGTGTCTGGGTGACCTAGACCTAGAAGGTGGAGTCGACCAACGCCATTGGAAGAGGTAAGTCTGTGTTTCAGAGAATGGCTGACAGCTCGGGTGCGACACCTAGTGGGAAAAGGGGATGCAAACCTCTGAAGGATCAGCTTGAACAGCTTAAGAAAGCTATTCGTTTGGCTTCCCCTGGAGTATTAAAATCAGCAGAGAAGGAGTGCCAAGCGATGGAGGTTGAGGTAAGCAAACTTATTACATCCCAACAGAAAGGGCTGGGTGATAAAATAGCTCTGAGCTTGGTGTTAAAAACTGAAGGAGAAGTGTATGGACAAATGCATGAGGCCCTACGTGCGTCAATAGAGGCATTAACGGCATTGGAGGTTATAAAGCAGAGAGTAATGCAGGGAGGGCCAGAAGAGGAGAATGAAGACCGTGCGACGTCATCAGAAGAAGAGGACGATGAGGAGGACGAAGATGGAGGAGCTGAACCCCAACCAAGTACAAGCCTAATTTTGAGGAAAAGAAGTGTGAAGAGAGACCAAGCACAGAGACGGCCCATATTTAAGAGCTCAAAGGGAAAAGGAAAGTTGAGGAAGAGTAGAAAAGTGAGTTTTGAACAAGGAGCTCCTGACCCTGGTTTAAATCTGCCTCTAATAGCAGGTCCAAAGAACGAACCAGTTTATCGCGCCTATAAGGTGAGAGATTTGGAAGCATTGGTTAAACAACTTCCACCAATAACCAAGGGAGAACATTGGGAAGGAGAAGAATTAGCGCTGGGCGATTTTCGCGCTTTGGCCGGACGTTGTATGCTGGGTGGTGGGTTAGCAGATGTAGAGCAGATAGCTCAAACAACCAGATATGCAAATGACCTGCCATACCATGAGGTGCAGAATGACTTAGCAGATGCAGTCCGGGAGAAGTACCCAACTCCTAACTCTGGAGCCATTCCAAAAATTATTTGGGATCCTAAAAACACACCCAGAGAGTGTTTAGCTAAAGCAAAGGAACAATGGTTGTTAGAAACAGGAATACATCCGGGGAAGGAGGGTGAAAGTAGAGCGTGGTTTCGTTCGGCAGTGCTGGCAGGGCTGCCCAACCAGGTTGCAGTTGACTTGGAAAAGAACCCAGATTTTGCCGTTGTAGACTCGGTGCAGTGGGACAGACATGTGACCCACAGACTTCAGCGGGAACAGGATTTGGCAAACAAACAAAAGAAAGAGTTGGAGGAAGCCCAGGCGTGGCTGGTCAAGTTGCAGCTGGCAGAAGCAAAAAACAAAGCAGGAGACAGAAAGAAAGAGGATAAAGAGAGCGCAAGGAAAATAATGGTGGCAAGGCCTCAGCCCGATCCTGTGCCTGACTGGCCAGATCAGGATCCGGGTCTCTACCCTGATGACCGTTGGCCCGCCAATGCACCAGGGCAGCGTCAACCAGTAGGGAATTGGGGGACCGGTGTACCGCAGAGAGGGCGTGGTGGATCCGTGAGGGGAGGACAAAGGGCTCGGAATCCAGGGAATCCTAACAATGTGTCTTGGACTGGCTGTTACAGCTGTGGAGCAGAAGGACATTGGTCCCGAGAATGCCATGTATCGCAACGAAATTATCAGAGGCGAGGCTATCAACCCCAGGCACGAGGAGGCCCAAGACAAAGAGCTGCTTACAGGGGAGCACATGAAGCTCCAAACCCGAATGCAGCACCAGTCGCCCAGTACCCAGTAGCTGACTGGGGCTGGGAGGGGGAGCAATACTGACGGAGCCCGGAGAGACCGAACAGCGTGGGGACGGCAGAACCCATGCTGTCAATGACCGTGGAAGGCACTGAATTGCCCTTCCTGGTGGATACTGGAGCAACATACTCAACACTGAAAGACACACCAGACAGTGCGACACTCTCCTGTCACACAGTTAATGTGGTAGGCTTTTCCGGGATTCCAATGACACTGCCATTGACAGATCCAGCATTGACAAAGCTGGGAAAACAGACTTTGAGAGACAAATATGTGGTGTCCTGACAGGTGGCTGCAAATCTGATGGGCAGGGACCTGCTTGTGAAACTGGGAGCCACAATCATGTGCTCACCAGATGGACTGATGGTTACTCTGCCTGGAGGAAAAGAATTCCCGTGCCTGGGATCACCTTCAAAGACTCAATATCTAGTCCAGAACTTATCAGACATTATCAGCTGTGGAAACCCTGGATAATGAGTCTGGCCGTCTATTCCCCCGCGAGATCCTTTCCACGTTACACTCTTTTATGATAGGGAAGATAACGATATCTATCGGGAACAGTTCCAGTCTGATCTTGAGGGACAGACGTGGAATGTGCGAACACATAACATTTATGTTGGACCAGAAGGTGTGGCCGCGGCTGTGAAATTTACTGATGAACAAGTGCCTTGGTACAATGTGGGAGAGGATTAAGCCCCTCACATTACATTGGCGGTCCACGAGGGTCATGGGCCAAGAGATCTGGGACCAATGGTCAAGCGGGCGCTGGACAACGCATGCTGGCAAAGCACCCAAATTCCAAATGTCTGGTATGCACCAAAATGTAAAATATATCGCATAACTTGTTTGTCCAACGATGCAGTGATCTTAGAACATAAAGAAATCTCCAGAATACATGGCAGGGAAAGAATGGATCATCCTGATGCAGTAGCTGAGCTCTCAAAATTGCCTGATACTTTGTGGTCCGCAGGGCCCACAGATGTAGGTTTAGCTAACTGTTCGCCTGTCCTGTTCCAGCTGAAGTCTGACATACCAATTAACAGACCACAATATAAGCACAAAACTGAAGCAGAGGAAGGTATAGCTGAAACCATTGAAGGACTGTGGAAGGCAGGAGTGCTTGAGCCCTCATGGTCATTTTGGAACACACCTATTTTGCCAGTGGAAAAACATGGGACAGGGAAGTACCGTATGGCACATGATTTGAGAGCAATAAATGCCACACTGAGGACTGACACTGTGCCTGTACCAAATCCCTACACAGCTCTGACCGAAATTACTGGGGACCAAAAGTGGTTCACATGTATTGACCTAGCGAATGCATTTTTTGTCTCCCACTGCACGAGTCACACAGAGACATTTTCTCTTTCACATACAGAGGCCGGAAATTTAGGTACACACGCCTACCACAAGGCTTTGCACTCTCACCAGGAATTTTCAATCAGGTGTTGAAAGAGGCATTGTCCCCATGTCAACTGCCAGAGGGCTGTACATTAATACAGTATGTTGATGATCTTCTTATTGCAGCCCCGTCAGCAGCGGCCTGTACGGCAGCATCGCTCGTGGTGTTGAACAGATTGGCGGAGTGTGGCTTCAAAGTGAGTAAAGAAAAACTGCAGTTGGTCCGGCCAGAGGTAACATTCCTGGGCCGGGTGATCGCACACAGATCAGTGGGGTTAATGAACACACACAGAGACCAAATTCTGACACATCCAAAACCAAGAACTGTGAAGGAGTTGCTTTCCTTTCTTGGCTTGACAGGTTACAGCAGGCAGTTCATTCCGAACTATGCGGGTAAAACTGCCCCTATAAGGGACCTGATCAAGAAAGTTGGTGTTCGAAATCTGAAGGCTGAATTGCCTTGGCCGCCGGACACAGAGACAGCGTTCATTTAGCTAAAACAGGATTTGTCAAGAGCCACAGATCTGGCCACACCTAACTATGATGAGGCATTTTATTTTGATGTTTCAGAAACAAAGGGAGTTGTGAATGGTGTGTTGTTTCAGAAAAAAGGGGGAGGTAGGGATGTACTTATGTATGTCAGCATAAGATTAAATTCAACAGAAGCAAGGCATCCCACATGCACACAACACGCAGCAGGAGTAGCAAAGATAATTCAGAAAACAGCACACATAGTGAGGGAACACCCACTGAAAGTGCTTACCACACACAGTGTAGTGGCCTATGTGAACTCACAGGTATTCACAATGACTCCACTGACGCAACAAAGGTTGAGCAAAATTTTAGAGGCGCCAAATTTGATATTCACACATGAAGGAATAAATATGGCAGACCTAATGGGGTCAGGAGAACCACATGACTGTATTAAGAAAGCCCAAGTTGAAGGAAAAATCAGGGAAGACCTGAAGGCAGAGCCCATATATGGAGCTGAGGATTGGTTCACAGATGGATGCTGCCACAGAGATGAAGAAGGATTAAAAGCCGGCTATGCAGTAGTCTGTAGAGTAGGAACTGAGTTTCAGGTGAAAGAAGCAGGAAAAATTGAGGGACAACAGTCGGCCCAGAGAGCTGAAGTGATAGCCCTAACTCGAGCCCTGAGGTTGGCTAAAAACATGAGAGTGAACATCTACACTGACTCAGCATATGCGTTTGGAGCAGCTCATGTGGAACTGGCTCAGTGGAAGAGAGCCGGGTTCAGAACAGCCACTAATGCACCCATCTGTCACAAAAAGGAAATGGAGGAACTGGAAAAGGCCCTGGAGGACCCAGACGAGGTAAGTATTATAAAATGCAAAGGCCACTCACAAGCAGACAGTATGGTGGCAAAGGGAAATCAGAAAGCTGATGAAGCCGCAAAGGAAGCAGCGGGCTACAAAGGACAGAGACAAATGGTGCAGGTAACCCCAGAAGAGGAGGTTAGCACTAACAGCATGGAAGAAGTTAGACAGGCTCAGGAGGAGACATCCCCAGAGGAAAAGGGGGTGTGGGAAAACAAAGGAGCCTGGCAAGATGGCGGTTTGTGGAGGGGGCCAGATGGGCGTCCCGCTTTAACGGCCAAAATGGCGGAACAGAAGGTGAATGAGGCTCATGGGCTTGGTCACGTGGGAGTGAAACAGATGGAGAGAAATTTGTGCCGATGGTGGCGTCCTGATTTGAGAAGGATGATACTGGAAAAGGCCAGAACGTGCCTAATTTGTGGGGCACACAACCCAAAGCCAGCAGTAAAACCTGAAGCTGGTAAGTTTCTCATGCCAGAAAGGCCAGGAGAAGAGGTCGTGATTGATTATACCGACATGGTTGATACAGGGCCAGGTGGGGTGAGGTATTTGTTGGTGTGTGTGGATGTTCTGACTGGATGGCCCGAAGCATGGGCGACCAAATGTGAAGACGCGAAAAGCGTGATTAAGTGCTTAATCAATCATTACATTCCAAGGCATGGGTTTCCCAAGAGAATTAGATCAGACAATGGTACTCACTTCAAGAACAAAGATTTGCAAGAGGTAGAGAGGATGAACCTAAATTTGAAAAACAAGTTGGCTAAAATCTGTGCCCAGACAGGGCTAAATTGGGTCGCAGCCCTGCCCATTGCTTTGATGACCATAAGATGTTCTGTTAACCAATCCACAGGTTTCACCCCTTATGAGCTGCTGACTGGGAGACAGTTTCCAGCACCCTGGACAGTGGTCCCGGTGGAGCAGCCCAGGACAAGCAACAGGTCTCATGCAGAATATTTTAATGAGTTGAAAGCTCTTGTGTCCAGCTTTACAAAACAGGTCACTTGTGAGAGACCCACGGGGAACGGAGAGGTACCGGACGCAAAGGCTGTATGGCTAAAGGTCATTAAGCGAAAGTGGACTGGTCCGTATGAGGTGACCGCCCGGACGGCTACAGCAGTCCAGCTGAAAGGGAAAGGCGACACCTGGTACCACTGGTCGCAGTGTGCACCCGCACACAAGAGCTTGGTGGAGGAAAATTCGTCTTAAAAGAACGCAGGTGTCAAGGAACAGAGGCAGAATAAACCTCTTCACCTGTGCAACGGGCCGACCAGTAGTCCACCTGGAAGGCCGAAGAAAGAAGAGCAGCCTAGGAGGAGATCGCCGCGCCTACAGAAAGGAGTGGTAACAAATTGAGAGTTTGAAAAGGGGTGGTTTAAATAAAAAGAGTAAAAAAGGGAAAGTGGAAGGGGCTTGCTCTGTCAATTATGTTGTCTCTATCTGTATTGGTGGGTATTTTGGTGACCTGTGGTTGTTGTCTCATTCCTTGTGCCCGAAGGTTGGTAGAGAAAGTGATTGTAAAGGCAGTGGACCCTGGGGCGGTGGCCCCTATGTCCATGATGCCGATGATGGATCTGGAGGTAGCCGAGTGGACTGAGGAGTGAACAACAACCTATGTATCGACCTCTGGTGTGCCAGAGGTCGAAAGGGGGATTGTGGGGATGAACAAAAAGTATTTGACCAGCATAATATAATCTGCAGTATGATCATTGCTTTAACCATGTAACAGATAGCTTTAAGATGGCCTTAAGATGTTATGCATACAGTTATTATGTTGACCTTGTATTCCAGGTGCAGTTATAACTATTTTATACATATTGCATATCTGTGCTTATTTGAGTTGATGTTCAGGTTCTTTAAAGGTCTTAAGCTTCACTGACGTGACTGTTCAGGTGATACATGCTGAGGGAAAACTAGAACATAGAAGGAATTGCAATACATGCTTACAAAACACTTATATCAGGTCATTTTATATTAAGGTTTTAGTAGAGGTTCTTGGTTAAAACATTTATTTAGTAGAAGACATACACATAGTCTCAGTGAGCTTCTGGTCTAGTGAAAGGTCAGAAGTGCAACAGGTGAATTGGGAAAGAGCATTTGAGGACGAGACACAGACAGTAGGAGGTGAAGAGGTGACACAAAGAGCATGTGAGGTCAACACATACACACACATTAGTTACACTTATTTAGAGGAGAGATTAGTTATGTCTCGACAAGAAAGAGGAACAATTCACTTTGAGACAAGAACGGAAAGTACCAGCCATAAAAATAGAAGATGATTTTCTGGGTGAAAAGTCATGGTGATGTTGATCTGATCTATGTATAAAATGTATCGGTGACGCATGAAGGGGCGTCAGTAAACAAACCCTGATGCTATAAAATATCTGTTCATGCTTTGATTAAGTCGAGGACTACTGGCTGTCTGCGTACAGAGTGTCTTCCCACACGTGTGTTCATTAAAATCATTGTTGGACCAAGAGCTTCTGGACCAAGAGTGGTTTGTACTCTCCCTCCTCAATTGTGAACCTTAACACTAAACACACACACACAAACACAGTCACACAAGACAGGCAGCATGTGTTAATGATGCAGAAAGACTGATAGGCAGCCTCATGCTAGCTTTCCAGTGGACTATTGCTACCATATATTACAGCTTAAACTGAGCATAGAAAGCTAATTGTGTGCCACTTGCAGTTTTTATTTCTTCAGCAGCCAGAGTCTTTAAGTTTAACAGAATCCAAATGATCAGCATCAAAGAACATCAGCAAGGCTGTTTGGATGGCATTAATGTACATGTTATTAATTTAAAAAAAAAACCCATCAAACTAATGATAATTTGAGTATAAAATTATTGTCTAAAAATATTAGAGTTAAATAATTTCTTAGCAATTTCTTCCCATTATCCATATATACCATAAGGGAACAGCTATAACAAGAATTTCAGCGATATTGAACCTATTAGTTGGTTAGTTAATAGTTTAATTTTGCTGATGTGGCTGAGCCAACTGCAGAAAGTCTCGCATTCAAAGCTTACACCAATACCACTTTGAATATAGTGGATTATTTTTCTTTTAAGTGTTAACAGAACACAACAATAATTTCTCGTATTACTGGGACACATCTAGGGCTGTTGAATACCTGTTAAGGGTCAAGTGTTGAAGTTGACCTTTTTTAAACCTAACCAAGTATTTCTTACATAACCCTAACCATCAAGTCCAGGTAAAAGGAAAAAGCAAATGAAATAAATAGAAATGCTGAAGTGCACGACAAAGATCCCAACAAGACATGAACCATGGTCTCCTGCCTAATTAAGGTGGGATCTATGTCACAATAACTCCTCAGACCTCTTAAGATCCACTCTGTTGATCTCTAAAGGGGGTTGTGACCACTTCAGGTGTGACAGGAAACCATAAAGACCAACACAGGAGGCATCCCAAATAAATCAGGCCAATGCGACCAACATATCAGGAAACAGTGCATGAAGGGGTTTCTATCACCAGCTCTACGATTAGATCAGAAAACACTCGAGTTATGAAGAGGCTTTGGGGCACACGTCTGCAGCCTGGGTGAATTAGTCTTCTAGCTGAATCATGCGAGCTGCTCTTGTAATTGGTGATGAAGGGCCTCTTTGCTTATGCAGCACTCTTTCTGAGAGCTTGTTTGTGCCACAACTTGATTAACATAAATTTCTTAGTGAGCCAGATGAAATCCCTGTGTTCTCAGCTAAAACAACTGATGCCCAAATATGTGTGAGTCCTGCAGATTTTTCCCATGTATGACTTACACACATGCAGTATTGCCGCAACACTTGATTCTCACCATATTTTATGAGGACACCACATGCTAAAATCGTCTGCCCTGGTTTTTTCTTTTTTGGACTGAAAACTCTCGCAATCAAATGAACAGTGAATAATTTTCAATCACATTAACAGACTGAAAATACATTTCCTGGAAGGAGTTTTTAACACTGAGTAGTAAGGCGTGTTTTCTCCCTTATTAGTAGTATCTATAATAGTATACTATGTTTAGTAGGATGCCTTATTATGCAGAGATCATTGCAGAATGTTCCACTGTTTTGGATGTGATTATATTTGTTTGCGTAATGAAGCCATCTGCTTTCTATTCTCTCTGTACAATTCCATTAATTAGTGCCACAGTTGATATTAGAAACACAGTATTGAAAGATAGCGGGAGGGGAAGTCTAGAAAGATTAAGAAATGATGAAGATAGGTGGGGAGGAAGACTCAGAGGTAGAGCAGGCAGAGAAGAAAGAATGAAAGGAGAAAAGAAAGAGGAAGAAAATGAGCATGGCTGGGAGTGAATGTGAATGCAGATGGTTATGAAGCAAAGACAGATGGCATGTCAGATTGATTATTGTTGCCAGCGCTGCATGATAGATACAAGTTGAACACTGAGCTCTACCCTTATTTCAGATGACATAGAGTGATAGAGACGTGTCAGTTCGCAGGGTTAATCTCAATGTCATTCAAACTGTTCCGAACCATTTAGACTTGTCTGTGTGTGCCAGCTCATTCATTCCTGACAAGTCGATTACACCTGTAAATAAATCGAGCCCACGTTCTTGCAATTATGCTGCAGACAGGTGGGGATATGATGGCAGCGGTGGCAGATGTGCATGGCCACGGTGCTTTAGGAGAAGTGAGCATTCTCTCCAGCCACATCATTTTATACGGGCGTCATTTCAGCTACTCCATATGGGAACAAAAGCAGCTTACGGCTGCAATTCAGCATCCAGTGTGAAATATCAAGAGCTAAGTGACAGCTGAAAATATGTTAGATGGACAGTAAGTTAGCCATAACATGAGTTTGCTATCCACTTTCATTTTACAAAGTTTCTTCTTTACAAAAGCACTTTTGAACTGTGGTCTCTCTAATCAATAGAAAATGTTACATTTAACACAAAAAAACAAGCAAAAAAGATTTAAAGTAAAATGCTCAATTTGGTATTTATTCATTATAAAGAGTACCTAGAGTATGACATCTTTGCATGTGTTGTAAGTAACTTTACAAAGACATGTAACCCAGCAGAAGAAGTTCCATGAATAAGAGGAATGAGGAACCTATGGAATCTTTGATACCCAGCATCTAGACTTACAGCGAAACAACTAGTGGCCCAGTGTTCCAATATACAGAAGAAGGAACTTGTTCAGAAGGGTTAAAGAAATCTGAGCTGGCAGCAATCACTTCAGAGTGTCGGGTCAGAACACTTGCAAATGTTCAGATGTGAGAGGAACAAACAGGCAGAGTCCAGGAATAAAGTTGTCATTCTTTGTATTTCCAATTGAGAATGTGCCCGCAGCTGGGCGAGAGAGTGTGTGTGGGTGTGTGTGTGTGTGTGTGTGTGGTTTCTGCAGACAAAGCATAATGATACAAATCAATTAGGAATCAAATTACATAATAAACATAAAGATACAACTGGGGTGTACTCAAGTACAGTATATAACTAAATAAGCTGACATTATACTTCAGCCTGGTTACATAAACTTAAAGTCAGACATTATGCATTAACACACCTCATACAACTATGCACTGAAGGCAACTTTACATTGGTTTATGATCTGTTACACGGAGCACAGAATCAACAACACGATAACAACGAATCTCTCTGCTAGAAGCTAATTAGCAAACAAATCTGTTATGCTAGCGAACTACCACTTGTAAGTCATCAAATACACTCATGGCTGAACACCAACACAACTGAGTGAAGTAAAACATTAACTTACGGTTGTCATGGTCCTGGGTCGTGCGACCCGGTGTTTTGTGTTTAGTCTATTTTGATGTTTATTGATTGTTTAGGTTCATTAAGGTAGTCCAGCCATTTGTATATATCACCCTTGCATTACGTCTCCCTTGCCCTTCGTGTGTTTATGTCTGTGCGTCTTGTACTGTCAAGTTCATGCTGTCAGTATTGTCACTAGAGCAGGGCGATATGGCCAAAAATATTTATCACGATATATATTTGAAAATTTGCGATAACGATATAACCGACGATATAATTGATGCGAGACAAAATACAACTCCACAACATTACTAGCGCAAAAAGACAACCTTCCATTTATTTTCACTTAAACAAGAAGCTGGTTTTTATGTACATTAAAGCTTTATAAAAATGTAACAGTGCAAATGCAAATTCCTTGCTGAAAGTTTAACCAAAAGGCATTTCCAGTAGAAATGGGCTGACATATACTGAGCATAACCATGTATAATATCCACTGAAGTTAAAAAGAGGTGCTTTGCAACATTAAACTGCAGTGTGCAGTACGTATTTTTCGGACCATAAGGTGCACGGGATTATAAGGCACATTAAGCGAAACAAAGCAGTCAGATAAATCAAACTTTATTAAACTCATTCTTCTTGCTTCCTCCACTTCTGTACCATTGATTCATTAATGTTGAATTCTCTGGCAGCTGCTCTATTCCCATGTTGTTGCAGTATATTAATGACTAACCTCGTATTGTGGATGGATTATCTCAGTTGTTCTCCTGACTGAAGTTTGGTCCGTTTACAGCATCCTGCCATGCGATTGCATTTGTTTCTAACCATGAAGAACCTTCACGTTAACTTTTATAAGTGGAAAAGTGTTAGTGTTCGTCCTCCAGCTTCACTGTTTATGTTATGCTAACATAGCTGTGTCGCTAGCGATCACGTAGCACATCATTATATACCAGCTAGCCCAACTTCAGTAACCCTACAAACGTCACTGCTGTTTAGTTTCCTGTCTTCATTTATGTTGGAAGTGATAGCAGAGCTGTACGTTTGATTTTTTTCAGAAATCTCTCAGTCAGAACATGCAATATCATGCTTAGGTAACTAGCGAAACTAGCGAGCTAACTTCCGCTAGCTTCCTGCTAACTTCTAACTCCGTTAAATGTAATAACTTTTGTTTTCATGGATGCCTGGAAGTTAAACTTTATAGTTACACCTGGTAAAGCAGCAATGCTGATCGTTTTATTAAAGATGAAAGAATTTAGACAGTTTTTAACTCTAAGTGATGCTGCAGTGTTGTTTGACCTGAAGTATACGGAGTTTAGGACCCAGATTACTCCCAGATTTAAGAGCATCTTAGTCCGACAAATACGACAATAACAACGGCTGCTTGCATGTTCTGCAAAAAAATGTGCTTTGTTGTGTATCTGACGGACAAACACCAAACCAGTTCCACATCACGGAAGTTGCACCATTTTTACAAACCAATTCTGGTTCATCTGTTTCACTCAACAATCGGCCATGTGCGTATGAAAACAAAGGCACTGCGCATGCGCGTTTTACTCCCATTCTATCGCGATATTTCATTTTCCTATCGTTGCCTAACATTATACCGGTATTACCGTGAACGGTATAATATGGCCCAGCCCTAATTGTCACCTCCCCCTGTACTACGTCTCCCCGGTTCATGTCTCATGTTTCCTGTTTTACTTTGAAGGCCTGCATTCACTGTCAGTGTATTCAGTTTCACTCCTCCTGTCCTGTCGTTAAGTTCATGTGTGTCAGCTGTGTTCCCATGTGTGGCCACTTCCCCTGATCATCCCTCATGTGTATTTAGTCTCTGTGTTTCTTACAGTCTGTGTCGCGTCGTCTGTGTTCCCACCCTCCATGTTTCCATGCCCGGTCTGTTGTATTCTAAGTCATAGCCTTACCTTAGTTCATTCCCAGTTTAGGTTTCTGTTTAGTTATTGCTTTTGTGCTGCCCTTATTCTTGTTTGTGTCTCCTGTGTTACCAGCCACAATAAACCGTGACAACGGTCTTATGAACGCACACACTGCCCGTTGTTTGGCTGCCGTTTGTCTCTGAACTAAAGTTGCGGACATGCACCCCGATGGTGCATTTAGGGGGCATAGGAAATCCCATACACAAACCCAACCCTTTTGTACAGCCGCCCCCAAATTTGGTGTACAAATTTGACCTTGATGGAATGTCCTCTGCACCTAAGCAGAATCCTGGGGTAGAACAGGCAACCTGATGAGACGTGCCACCGGGCGAGTGTAAGTTCGGTCCTTTACTTGAACGACTGCAGCTCTGACACGATCATCGGCCCCCGGTAAGATAATTTTCATGTTTCCTACTTGCCAGAGCGCTCGTGGGGTCTGCTGATCAACAATGAGAACCACAGATCCAACTGCAATGTTGTCTGTGTCCTTGTGCCATTTCTGCCGTGGTTGCAAGGTGGGCATAAAATGCCGTATGAAGTGCTTCCAGAATTGGTCAGCCAGGACTTGAGTGTGTCTCCACCTCTTACGACTGAGCAGCTCGGATTCTGGATAGAACACTTGGGGTAGAGAGCAATCTGGCCGCCCCATCAACAAAGAGTAGGGCATGATGGGATCTGGGTCTGCGATGTCTGAAGAAACATAACCCAAAGGCCTGGAGTTGAGTATACTCTCCACCTCAAGCAGGACAGTCCTCAGCACTTCCTCTGACACTATCTGCGCTCCCAACGTGGTGCGCAGAGCAGTTTTCACAGATCGCACCTCTCTCTCCCAAGACCCTCCAAAGTGTGGAGCACTAGGGGGATTGAAACAGAATCGGATCTGTTCTGCTGCCAGTTGCTGTCTAAGATCTGGCGTTAGGGCAGTGAATGCTTCTTGTAGTTCCTTACTTGCACCTCGAAAGCTGGTACCCTGATCTGAAAGGAGTTCAAACGGCTTCCCTCTATGGGCTATGAACCGTCTGAGTGACATCAAGAAGGAGTCAACATCCATGTTTACCAGCAGATCCAGGTGAACTGCTCGAGTAGTAAGACACTTGAAAAGGATGCCCCACCTCTTTTCTTTGCGCCGACCCACTTTAATGAGCATAGGGCCGAAGCAGTCCATTCCAGTCGAATAGAAAGCAGCTCGGAAGAGCCTCAAACTTGAGGGCGGCAGATCTGCCATTTTCAGGACCTCTAGTTGACCTCTCCACTTCTTGCATTCGGGACAGTAATGCTGATGTCTTCTGACTGCTTCTCTCCCCCTTAAGATCCAGTATTTCCGGCGCAACTCAGCGAAAACACGTTCAGCTCCCGGGTGGTTGAGCTTATTGTCACATCGCTGGATTAGAAGCTTCGTAACTGGGTGAGCAGGCTCTAGAAGTACAGGGTGTAGTACCTCAGGGCTCAGGCCTTCGCATCTGCGGAGTCGACCTCCAACTCTAATCAAGTCAGAAGCCTTGTCATACTCAGGAGTGAAGGTAATTAGCCTGCTACTGAATGGAATCAGCTTCTCTGATTTAAGTAATGTGAATTCTCTCGGGAAGCTCTCCATCTGAGAATGTCTAAACAGGCCAGCTCTGCCCTTTTAAAGTCATCAGCATCAGGGTGACTGGTGTTATTAGCCGCCCCGTGCATCAATCGAGCAGTGGCTTTCAGGAGTTCCTCATATGTGCTGAACTGTTTGATGTCAGGTATCGCTGGACTAGCGGATCCAGTAAGCAGACCACAGAACACTGGCTTCTTCAGCTCCTCCACTTCCTCCTTAGCTTCTCCCACCGGTGCTTGTGGCCAAAGGCTGGGTGGCAGCTGAAGAAATGGTGGCCCCCGGCTCCAGCGATTCTCACCAGTAAGCTGAGCCACAGTTTTCCCTCTCGTGATATTGTCTGCTGGATTGGTTCCTGAGTCCACGTATCGCCAAGATGCTGCAGCAGCGAGTTCTTGTACCTCTGCAACTCTGGTTCCCACAAAGACTTTATATCTGCATGAATCTGAATGGAGCCAGTTAAGCACTGTGGTCGAGTCTGTCCAGAACACCACATCTTGGATGTCAAGGGTCAGTTCTTTCTTCAGAACAGAAGCCAGCTGTGCTCCTGTAAGGGCTCCACACAACTCTAGCCTTGGAATTGAGAGTTGCTTCTTGGGGGCAACTCTCGACCTCGCAGCCAAGAAAGCCACCTGGACCTTTCCTCCCTCTTGGTCGGTGCGTAGATATGCCACAGACCCATAGGCACGCTCAGAGGCATCACAGAACACATGAAGGCTTCGCTTGCTGTTACTACAATCCGAGCGTGAGTCAGTGTAGCATCTCGGCAGCGTTATCTGTGAGAGCTGGCCGAGTTCACTTTCCCACAAACGCCAGGCGTAGAGCAGATTCTCAGGTAAGTGAGGATCATCCCATCCTCTTTTCTTGTCCCAGAGGTGTTGCACGATGACCTTTGTATATGGAATAAGAAACCCGAGAGGATCATACTGCTGGGCGAGTAGCCAATAAATGTTGCACATTGTTAGCTCTGAACTGACGCTCTGCTGATGCTTGTACCGGAGTGCATCAGTCTTACAGTGCCATACGAGTCCTAGAGTGCGCTCTTGAGGATCGGCTGACTCCTGGGAGAGCCAGAGAACGCTACCCTCTGACTGGGACTCAACCGGTAGGTGGCTGATGACCGTGTGGACATTGCTAGCCCATTGTCGTAGTTCAAATCCACCCTGCAGGAGAGACTGCAGGCGATCCACCAACTTCTTGGCTTGGCCTTCTGATGGGAGGCTCTGCAAACAGTTGTCAACATAGAAATTACGTTCTATGGACAGACGAGCATCCTCTCCTGGCTCAGTGTGTTTCTGGACATGGTCTAGAAGTGCAAAGGTAGCGCAGCACGGACTGCATGTAGTCCCAAAGGGAAGCACCTGCCATTGGTAGATGGTGGGTTTTTCGTCTACCTTCATGTCTCGCCACAGGAAACAGAGAAAGGGTTTGTCCTCATCTAGCAGACGGACCTGATGGAACATCCCCTTTATGTCACTGCTGAAGGTGACTGGGTGTTCCCTGAACCTGAGAAGGACTCCCAACAGGCTAGCTCCCAGTGTAGGCCCTGGAAGAAGGCAGTCGTTCAGGCTCTGACCCTTGTAGGTGAAGGAACAGTTGAACACTGTCCTGTCCTTCCCGTTGTGGTGCACCATGTGATGGGGGATAAACCACGAACAGTTACTCACTGCGGCCTCTTCCGGTGCAACAGCTGTGACGAAGCCAGCCTGCAGCAGTTTTTGGATTTCCCGAGAGTAGGCAGCTGCCTTCTGTGGTTCTCTGGCAAGTCGTTTCTCTGTACCACGAAGCTGGGCCAAAACTGCCTCTGGTGTAGCACGAAGAGGGGGAAGATTCTTCTTCCACAGTAGTGGGGTGGCGTAGCGATTTACTCCATCAATTGTTACTCGAATTGTCCTTGCATCAAGTCTCTGAATGGCCTCAGCGTCTTGTCGGGAGCTGGTAATGAGCCGCTCACTCCGGTATGGCAAGGTATCCATCTTCCAGAGTCTCTCAACATGGCTGAAGAGCTCGGCTTCTGGTGAGGCCCCAGAGGTGAAGAGACACTGCTGTGGGGTTAGCCGCTGACGTAGGAATCTCGATGGACCCTGTAAAGTCCATCCAAGTCGGGTGTGCACAGCTGCAGGTCCACCTGGAGGGCCTAGACGTACTGGCTCCACAGGAGTGAGAAGATGTGGATTATCTGACCCAATAAGCAGAAGGGGCTGTACTTCCTTCATGTCTGGCAGTGGCAGGTGCTTAAGGTGACGGTACCGCTCCTGTAATGCTCTTATAGGGTAACTATGGCGTGCTAGGCCAAGTTCTTTTGCTGTGAAGGCTCGGTGGATCTGGAAGGACTTGTTAGGCTGTGAGGCAGGAGAAATGGAGAATGACACAGCGGCACCATAGATGGTACAGCTATCTTGACGGACAGTGCGGAGTGCTAGGTCCTCAGCTTCCCCGTGCAGCCCCAAGCAATCAGCCGCTTCATGCAGAAGTATGGTACGCTCTGATCCATCATCCAGTATAGCATAGGTTTCAACCATCTTGGTACTGCTCCTAATGATGACACGACTTAGCTTGAGTAGCACCTGACTGCTATTGGTTTGCCGGTCTACGTACAGTGTCTCAGAGGTGGAACTTACTAAGCATGTGCTTTCCTCTGGTGCACTGGTTGAATCAGAGGCTGTAGCATCTGGGCTGGTATTGACATCATGAAGAACTTCAAGATGTCGGCGCCCACATGGTTTACACTTGGCTTTGAGGTTACACTTAGCTGCTTGATGATCACGGGCGCATCGCCAACACCTCTTATTCACCTTGATCCACTCTGTCTTCTGCTCCTTCGACAAGAGTTTGAAGTTACTGCACTGATTCAGTTAATGCTGCACTGTATTACAGAATGGGCAGTACTTCTTGGGCATTTCTTGTGTCGCTGACATGTCACCTTCCATCTTTCTCCTGGGCTCACTACCATGGAGAATGGTGGCAGCCTTCTGAAACTTATGCTCAGGACGTCTCTCCTTTCATGAAACTTGCCTCTCCCTGTCGGAGTGGCCACAATATTGGTCTCCAATTACCTGGACACGCACCTCATACTCAAGCCATTCAGCCAGATCAAGCAGTGTTGGTATAGGAGTGTTGATGGGATTGACAAATCTCTGGAAATTTGCTCTTAGGTCATAAGGTAGCTTAGCTAAGAGAAGAGATACGTGTGAGCCACACCTCAACTCTGTCCGACCTTGTTCTCCCAACTGGTGTAACATACCCACTAGCGCACGGACTTGGAGTGCAAAAGACTTGAAGGCTCTGATGTCACCACTCCTAATGTTGGGTCCATCCATCAGTTTGGTAATCCTTTTTAAGGCCAGATGTTGAGGTTGCCCATACATTTCTGTAAGTGCTCTCATGGTGTCAGCAAATGGGAATGGACTGTTACTGTATGAGTCAGCTACAAGTAGTGCATCTTCACACTTAAGGTGATCTGTCAAGATCTGGAACTTGAAGTGTTCAGGAGCATCAAGTGGAAGTATGTTATCTAGGGCTAACTTTAATCTTGCAAACTCACGTGGGTCCTCGTGCACAAAGTCGGGGATCATTGGTTGAGGTCCACGATAAGTCTCTATTGGTTGGGCTCTGCTGAGAGATAGTGGTGTCTGAGGGCACCCACCTGGTTGCAGGCGATCGGGTGGACACTGTCGGCGGTCATCTGGGTAGTTACCACAACGCCTGTACGGATAACTCAAATCCTGGTACCCATATCCATAAGGAGAACGATAGTGACTGTCAGGGCAGCTTGGGTGACCAGGGGTAGGATACCTGTCATCTTGTCTGTAGTATGGATCATCTTCATAGCAGGCCCCTAGCTTTGGCAATCTAGGAGGAGTGGCAGGCTGACTGCAGTTCCTGTGGCGACGAGCATACACCTCATCAACCCTTCTTTGGTCTGCATGATATGGTGACCGTCCCCTTGCTGCTGACACTTGAAGTGGAGGGGGCCTCTCACCTGGTGTCATTGGTGAAAGAAAATCTTGAGATTCAGGGCATGAGTCGACTGAAGGTGATGGTGACTGTGCGCTGCGCTCCCTGTCAAGATCGGCATCATTTAGACTGAGAGTGAGCTCCTCAATCAGGCCATGCTAGCTGTCCTTTGGATGTTGAGACTCATCTCCAAATGGCACCTGTGGAGCACTTTCAGGCTGATGTGGACTCTTCTGACCTTTGATTGGCACCAGCTTACTAGTGTGGGCAGGTGTGGTTGACGTCCCATCCTCACAAAGTCCAGACCGTGATGTGGCATGCTGTGGAGCTAGTACAGGTGAGCTAGAGATCAATTCTGTCAGGCGTTGCACATCTAGTCGAAGTCGATTGTGTTCCTCTTTCATATGATGAATATATTGGAGAATTTCAGGATGAGTAGAATGCTTGCCCTGATCATCATGTGAGAGTGGGTTCTTAGCGAGGTCGTCCACTTCATAGTTCTGGAGGTATGATGGCAGCTTGCTATGTTTGTGCGGACAGTCAGACTCTCTGTATGGGTATCGGTCTTCCATTCTGAACATATAAGGCTGAAGCAGTTGCTCACATCCGGCTCGAAGGACCAAATGTTCAGAAGGGTTAAAGAAATCTGAGCTGGCAGCATTCACTTCAGAGTGTCGGGTCAGAACAAACAGGCAGAGTCCAGGAATAAAGTTTTCATTCTTTGTATTTCTAATTGAGAATGTGCCCGCAGCTGGGTGAGAGAGTGTGTGTGGGTGGGTGTGTGTGTGTGTGTGGTTTCTGCAGACAAAGCATAATGATACAAATCAATTAGGAATCAAATTACATAATAAACATAAAGATACAACTGATGTGTACTCAAGTACAGTATATAACTAAATAAGCTGACATTATACTTCAGCCTGGTTACATAAACTTAAAATCAGACATTATGCATTAATCAGAATCAGAATCAGAATACTTTATTGATCCCTGGGGGAAATTATTTTTTGTTACAGTGCTCCATTTTAAACCAACATTAAGACAAGACAGACAATACGCTAACTAAGAATAGTACAATATATACATATATATACATACATACATACATAAGTCACTTATAAATAAATAGTTGGAAAAGAAACATGTGTAGCTGTAGCAGCAAACAGTGTGTTAAGTGGATGCGTTGTACAGGGAGATGGCCACAGGCAGGAATGATTTCCTGTGTCGTTCAGTGGTGCTTTTCGGTAATCTCAGTCTCTCACTGAACGAGCTCCTGTGACTGACCAGCATGTCATGGAGTGGGTGGGAGGTGTTATCCAACATTGTCTTTATCTTGGACAGCATCCGCCTCTCCGACACCACCTTGAGGGAGTCCAGCTCCATCCCCACAACATTGCTGGCCTTACGGATCAGTTTATTAAGTCTGTTGGCATCTGCAACCCTCAGCCTGCTCCCCCAGCATGCAACAGCATAGAGGATCGCACTGGCCACAACAGACTCATAGAAAATCCTCAGCATTTTCTGGCAGATGTTGAAGGACCTCAGTCGCCTCAAAAAATAGAGACGACTCTGGCCCTTCCTGTAAAGTGCTGTGGTGTTTTTAGCCCAGTCCAGTTTATTGTCAATGTGTACTCCAAGGTATTTATAGTCCTCCACAATGTCAACACTGACCCCCTGGATTGAAACAGGGGTCAAGTGTCTCCTGGTCTTCCTGAAGTCCACGATCAGTTCCTTGGTCTTTGCCACGTTGAGCTGCAGATGATTCTGCTCACACCACGTGACAAAGGAGTCGACCACAGCCACTCTGTCTCATCATCCCTGCTGATGCATCCAACCACCGCAGAGTCATCAGAAAACTTCTGAAGATGGCATGTCTCTGTGCAGTGGCTGAAGTCTGTGGTGTAGAGGGTGAAGAGGAAGGGGGGGAAGACAGTCCCCTGTGGTGCCCCTGTGTTGCTAATCACCTTGTCAGACACACACTGTGGGAGACGTACATATTGTGGTCTTCCTGTCAGGTAATCAACAATCCAGGACACCAGAGAAGCATCCACCTGCATCGCTGCTAACTTATCACCCAGGAGGGTCGGCCTGATGGTGTTGAAAGCACTGGAAAAGTCAAAAAACATGACCCTCACAGTGCTCGCCGGCTGGTCCAGATGGGTGTAGACACGATTGAGCAGGTAGATGATGGCGTCCTCTGTTCCGAGACGAGGCTGATAAGCGAACTGAAGGGGATCCAGATGTGGTCTTACTATGGGTCGCAGCTGGTCCAGGATGAGCCTTTCCAGGCTCATCCTGGACACACCTCATACACACACCTCATACAACTATGCACTGAAGACAACTTTACATTGGTTTATGATCTGTTACACGGAGCACAGAATCAACAACACGATAACAACGAATCTCTCTGCTAGAAGCTAATTAGCAAACAAATCTGTTATGCTAGCGAACTACCACTTCAAATCAAATCAAATCAAATCACTTTTATTGTCACATCACATGTGCAGGTACATTGGTACAGCACATGTGAGTGAAATTCTTGTGTGCGAGCTTCACAAGCAACAGAGTTGTGCAAAATACAATAATGTAAACAAGCAAAATACAAGAATGGCTACATCTGAAACTAATAAATAATATGTACAATATATAATAGTATATGCATTTTTCTTCTTGAGCTCTCAGCGAAGGCGGTCGCACTTTCTCCTCTCCTCCTCACCCTTATCTTCCCTGCTTCGCCTCTATGTCCTTGTCTTGTCTTGTGTGAATTTACTTTCCCTGGAACAGTCTCTCACTGTCGTTCTCTAAACCTAAAAGAGAATTATGGATTTGATCAACTGGTCTCTGAGTGCTATTGACACCCTTTTCTCAACGAGAAGTCGGGGCTCGGGAGAGCCTGAGTGCCCTGGAGGGACTTTCCCTGCCGGTTACACGATGGACGGGTGGCAGAACTGGAGGACCGTGTGCCTGGCGGGACTGTCGATCGAGGACGCTGAAGATATCTACCTATTCGGAACCATGATAACAGGGTTCATGCTGATCGGCGTTGGCTTAGCCTGGTTTATCAGAGAAATAAGAAAGCGGAACCGGCTGTTCAAACCCCCACAAGGCTGCCCGCTGGATTCGAAGCGACGGGACGAGGTGCGACCTCTCACAACGAACGTAATATGGTCAACACCTTGGAGACGCTTACAGCTGCTGTGAAGGCTCAAAACAACACCATTGAGCGTATGAGGGGAAACATCAGAGAGAGGCCTGCTCAAAATGAGACCCTTGAGCAACAGTTGGAAAACATCGCGGAACGGATCACTGTAGTTGTGAGGTCTCAGAATCAAAAGACTGACAACACCACGGAACAGAAGTTTGATACCATCATGGGGAGGCTCGCAGCTCTTCAACGGGAGATCGAGAGACCAGCCTCGGAGTGCTAGAATTCGAGCTGCTCACAAAGGAGAAATCAACAATATTCAACATTTGGACACCACGGCCCCAGCTGCAGGCCCAAGGCTGGAGCCCACCAAAACAACTCCCTGATAACGACTGTGTGATGACTATTCTTCCCGCCCCATGAAGGACACCTGGATTGGCTGGAGGACTGTTTACTTAGCCTGATAGGCCGAAGGACACTGTCTCAGCTAAACTATGGACACACACACACTTACACTGATAAGCACTCACTCATCCCCCTCCCTTTCCAACGCCTTCGATGCTTGTGCCCTACCGGGGATGATAGCAGTCAACTGGACCAGCACAGATGCTGCAGGACCGGATGCACTGTCTACGCCGGCTCTCTCTTACCCTTTACCCGCCCTGTTGCTTGTCTCGTGTTTCTATGGTGTATTGATAGTCATGTGCTTTTGTGCTGAGGTGTTTTTTCTTTTATCAAACTGTTCTCCCACTAGGAGCTCAGTCTGAGTGGAGTTTTTTTTCTCCTCCTCTTACCTCATGTAGTGTATTTTCGTTGTTTTTTTCCTATCAGCCTACCTTCTGACATGTCTGCCCAATGTGATGTTTGTGTAAAGTTGGTCAGAAGGTTCCTTTGTGAGTGCGCATGCGCCATTAGCGTGCTGCCTGCTGTAACCCCTAATTTCCCTCGGGATGAATAAAGTATTCTGATTCTGATTCTGATTCTGATTTCTGGATGTGTATACTAAATATTTTTCTACGTGTGTGTGTGTGTGTGTGTGTGTGTGTGTGTGTGTGTGTATACACATATTTTACAAATTAAATAGAGTAAACAATAAATAAAATATATAAAATAAAATATACAGAGTGAGACACGTGCAAAACAGTGGCGTTACTGGACAGTATGGAGTGCATAATGTTAAAGTTCCAGTAGTGAAGCTGAGGTGTCTATGAAGTGTTCAGCAGTCTGATGGCCTGATGGAAAAAGCTGTCTCTCAGTCTGCTGGTACGGGACCGGATGCTGCAGAACCTCCTTCCTCTTGTACATAACGTCACTTAAACAGAAGCAGAAACTGCTGGTAAGTCATCAAATACACTCATGGCTGAACACCAACACAACTGAGTGAAGTAAAACATTAACTTACGGTCTTATGAACGCACACACTGTTCGTTGTTTGGCTGCCGTTTGTCTCTGAACTAAAGTTGCAGACATGCACCCCAATGGTGCATTCAGGGGGCATAGGAAATCCCATACACAAACCCAACCCTTTTGTACAGAACTACTCTCATGGCAGAGACTGACAAGGTACAACTCAAATGCTACGGCAAGGGGGAGCCAGGACAACAGGTCAGGGGGGAGTTATCATGACCACCACCACCTGAGATTGGGTACCAGGTTACAAGTGCGATGGAAGAAGGATCGTGGAGTGTGAGAGGAACTGACCTGAAGCTTGAAACCTGGATCCTCCATAGCAGGTTACCAAGACTACGTGAAGTACCCTCTGAAGATCTACTAGATGATGTGAATGCAACACTACGGACAATACATATTGTGACTATTTCCAAGAATAACCAGCTGATCTACACCACTGCAGCAGTGATCACTGAGATGCTTGGCTACAAGTTGAACAGCCACAAGGAGAAGGGGACTAGAGGCCAAGATCAAAGTAGCATGAAAAATGGGTAGCCAGCTATCAGAGCTGCAGAAAGGTGCAATAAAGAGGGTGCATTGGCCAGCCTCTTGAAGAGGTACACCAGAGCAATAGAAGGCAGGAGAATAAACCAGCTGCTCTCCACAGAACCAGCCAAGGTAGACTCTCAGTGGCAAGGGAACAATATAAGAACAACTCCATCAAGGAAGGGACAGAGCAACACTGGAATATGAGAAGGACACAACAGATAACGGCAATGCTCAGTGGCTACGGATCTAAGAACAGGCCACAGCAACCTGCCTGAACAGGGTCCAGTAACCATCAGAGTGGCAGACTTCGAAGAAAGGCTCTCCAGTATGAAGAGTTAGACAGCACCAGGACATGGATCATACCTACTGTCTGAAGAAGCTGACTGCACTCCATGTGCATCTGGCAGTACAAATGAAACAGCTGCTAGTCGATGAGAGACACCCAGAATGGCTAACCGAAGGCCGAACAGTCCTGATCCCCAGGGATCCCCAGAAGGGACTGGTCCCATCCAGCTACTGTCCAATAACCTTCCTCAGTACCAAATGGAAGCTCCTGTCAAGCATCATAGTGGCTAAAATGAACAAGCACATGGCTCAATACAGTGGGGCAAAAAAGTATTTAGTCAGCCACCGATTGTGCAAGTACCCCCACCTAAAATGATGACAGAGGTCAGTAATTTGCACCAGAGGTACACTTCAACTGTGAGAGACAGAATGTGAAAAAAAAACAATCCATGAATCCACATGGTAGGATTTGTAAAGAATTTATTCGTAAATCAGGGTGGAAAATAAGTATTTGGTCAATAATAAAAATACAACTCAATACTTTGTAACATAACCTTTGTTGGCAATAACAGAGGTCAAACGTTTACTATAGGTCTTTACCAGGTTTGCACACACAGTAGCTGATATTTTGGCCCATTCCTCCATGCAGATCTTCTCGAGAGCAGTGATGTTTTGGGGCTGTCGCCGAGCAACTTTCAACTCCCGCCACAGATTTTCTATGGGGTTGAGGTCTGGAGACTGGCTAGGCCACTCCAGGACTTTCAAATGCTTCTTACGGAGCCACTCCTTTGTTGCCCGGGCGGTGTGTTTTGGATCATTGTCATGTTGGAAGACCCAGCCTCGTTTCATCTTCAAAGTTCTCACTGATGGAAGGAGGTTTTGGCTCAAAATCTCACGATACATGGCCCCATTCATTCTGTCCTTAACACGGATCAGTAGTCCTGTCCCCTTGGCAGAAAAACAGCCCCATAGCATGATGTTTCCACCCCCATGCTTCACAGTAGGTATGGTGTTCTTGGGATGCAACTCAGTATTCGTCTTCCTCCAAACACGACGAGTTGAGTTTATACCAAAAAGTTCTACTTTGGTTTCATCTGACCACATGACATTCTTCCAATCCTCTGCTGTATCATCCATGTGCTCTCTGGCAAACTTCAGACGGGCCTGGACATGCACTGGCTTCAGCAGCGGAACACGTCTGGCACTGCGGGATTTGATTCCCTGCCGTTGTAGTGTGTTACTGATGGTGACCTTTGTTACTTTGGTCCCAGCTCTCTACAGGTCATTCACCAGGTCCCCCCGTGTGGTTCTGGGATCTTTGCTCACCGTTCTCATGATCATTTTGACCCCACGGGATGAGATCTTGCGTGTAGCCCCAGATCGAGGGAGATTATCAGTGGTCTTGTATGTCTTCCATTTTCTGATGATTGCTCCTACAGTTGATTTTTTCACACCAAGCTGCTTGCCTATTGTAGATTCACTCTTCCCAGTCTGGTGCAGGTCTACAATACTTTTCCTGGCGTCCTTCGAAAGCTCTTTGGTCTTGGCCATGGCGGAGTTTGGAGTCTGACTGTTTGAGGCTGTGGACAGGTGTCTTTTATACAGATGATGAGTTCAAACAGGTGCCATTCATACAGGTAACGAGTGGGGGACAGAAAAGCTTCTTACAGAAGACGTTACAGGTCTGTGAGAGCCAGAGATTTTCCTTGTTTGAGGTGACCAAATACTTATTTTCCACCCTGATTTACGAATAAATTCTTTACAAATCCTACCATGTGAATTCATGGATTTTTTTTTCACATTCTGTCTCTCACAGTTGAAGTGTACCTCTGGTGCAAATTACTGACCTCTGTCATCATTTTAAGTGGGGGAACTTGCACAATCGGTGGCTGACTAAATACTTTTTGCCCCACTGTACATGAGTGGGGAAAGAAAAGAATTGGCAAGAGTACCAGAGGAGCAACACACCAGCTACTGGTAGACAGAGCAGTCACCCCAGACTGCAAGACTAGGCAGACCAACCTGTGCACTGCCTGGATTGATTACAAGAAGGTCTATTACTTGATACCCCACACCTGGATCCTGATGAACAACCCTAGAGTCCAACCTCAAGGCAACAGCAAAAGTCACCATCAAGTGCAGGATATATCAAGGAGATGCTGCTTCCCCACTACTCTTCTGCATAGGCCTGAAAACTGAGTGATATGATTGACTAGACTGGCTACGGATACCGACTACGGATTGGAGAAATTGTCAGCCACCTCCTCCTGACATCAAGCTGTATGCCAAGAGTGAACGAGTCATGGATTCACTGATCCACACCAACAGGATATGCAGCAAAGACATCTAAATGTTGTTCGGACTAGAGAAGTGTATTCGGATGATAATGAAGACAATGAAGGCAGTCAGAATTTAGGGGCTCGAACTACCAGTAGGCAACATTGCAGACATCAAGGACAGCTACAAGTACCTGGGAATCCCACAGACAAATAGTAGTTGAAGGGGCTACTTCATGGTTTCCAAGTACCTGCAGAGGGCCAGGTACTGGTGAGTGTCAGCACCACAATCCAGGATGAGACAACAAACATCCACAAGCACATCAGGAAGACGGCCACGACTGACGCCATGCTCAATGAATACCTCAGGCAGCAGAAACCCAAGAAAGAGAAGCAAGAGGTGGAACCATCATGGAAGGACAAGCCCCTGCACCGCATGTACCACCGGCATATAGAGGAATTAGCTGACATCCAGAAATCCTCCCAGTGACTGGACAAAGCTTGACCAAAAGACAGCACAGAGGCACTAATCATGGCAGCACAAGAACATGCTCTGAGCACAAGATCCACAGAGCCTGGTATCTATCACACCAGGCAAGACCCCAGGTGCAGGCTGTGTAAAGATGCCCCTGACACAATCCAGCACATAACAGCAGGGTGCAAGATACTAGCAGGCAGGGCATACATGGAACGCCATAACCAAGTGGCCGAAATAGTATACAGAAACATCTGTGTCGAGTATGACTTGGAAGTCCTGAGGTCAAAATGGGAGATGCCCCCCAGGGTGGTCAAGAATGAAGCTCGAATGAAGCTAGGGCTACGTTTACACTGCAGGCAATAGCGCATCAAATCTGATTTTTTTGACCCTATGCGACCCATATCCGATCATGGTATGACAGTGTGAACGGCACAAATCCGATATTTTCAAATCCAATCTGGTTCACTTTCGTATGTGGTACTGAATCCGATACATAGCCGATGTTTTAGAAAGCAACTGCTGTTTGAATGGTCATGTCGCATTAAATCCGTCTTTTACGTCACTGACACAAGACCGATGGAAATTATCAGTGCGGGAGAAGCGCCCGAGAAGACATCACGAATGCTTCCTGGCCATCCCGTGTAGATGTTAGTGAAACTGTTGGGAAGACAATGTTGGAGAAACGTGAACATTTTATTTGTACTGTATAATCTGCAGACTCTGACAGAAAATTCCAACAATCCTTTGAAAGTCCGCTCCTCTCTAAACAGCAATAAGGATAATTATTAGTCCATATTTAAATAACAAAATAACGTTATAACTTAAAGCAAAACTGGGAAACATAAAGTCTGAAACAAGTCTTTATATTAAGGCCATCAGTCAAACAATACTGTTTGGTCTGGGTCTAAACAGAGCACGTTGTGTGTGACGTTTTCTTTTGCGCATGCGGGCCGCTTTGAGGGTTCACACTAGAGCGTGTTTGCGGTCACATTTTATTTGTAGTGTGAACAAGCAGACAAAAAAAAATCGGATTTGATCAAAAAATCGGAATTGAGCATTAAGACCTGCAGTGTGAACGTGGCCTAAGATCCTGTGTGACTTCGAGATACAGACGGACAAAATGGTGGTGGCTAACCAACCGGACAAAGTAGTGGTAGACAAGCAGAGGAAAACGGCCGTAGTAAAAGACATAGCAATACCTAATGACAGCAACATCAGGAAGAGGGAACACAAAAAGCTAGAGAAGTACCAAGGGCTCAGAGAAAAGCTCGAGAAGATGTGGAAGGTGAACAGTAGTCCCAATGGTAATTGGAGCACTAGGTGCAGTGACTCCCAAGCTACCTGAGTGGCTCCAGCAGATCCCAGGAGAAACATCAGAGATCTCTGTCCAGAAGAGCGCAGTCCTAGGAACAGCAAAGATACTGCGCAGGACCCTCAGGTTCCCAGGCCTCTGGTAGAGGACCCGAGCTTGAAGGATAGACCACCCTCAGGGGCGAGAGAGGAATTGTAGCTGGTGGCATAGCAGATCAGCCACTGACCAGAAGGTCGGTGGTTCGATCCCAGGCTGCTCCAGTCTGCATGCCAAATATCCTTGGGCAAGATAATAACCCCATGTTGCTCTCCGATGCATTCATCGGAGTGTGAATGTGTATGAATGTTAGATACTCAGCACTTAAACTTAGAAGAAGTGCCTGTGTGAATGGGTGTGATTGGGTGAATAAATTAGTTGTATAAAGCGCTTTGAGTGCTCAGACAGAGTAGAAAAGCGCTATATAAGAACCAGTCCATTTACCATTCACCATTTTTTTTTTTTTATATATGATCAATATTGTGAAAAATCTTCAACCCCCAATTCAGTATACTTATGTGCAATTTCTCCATCCATTCATCCTCTTCTATTACCAATTCAGGGTTAAAGGAGGGTTGGGGCCTATCAGCTGTTTTAGGGTGAGAGACAGGATACACCCTGGATTGGTCGCCAGTCTGTCACAGGCTTTGTCACAGCAACCCTTTGAGACCATTTCTAATGCAGCTTCAATTAACAATAGATTAATCAGCTGAAGGACCAGAGTGAAATCCTTTGTCAGGTTTTTGTTGGATTCTTTCCTGTTTCTTAAGGACCTGACTTTCAGACACTGCTATAGAGACTTCCTTTCTTCCCCACTTGACCAGTTTCTTCTAACTTTTTAAGGATGCACTGCACACCATGCCAGGTTTTTGAATCATAGTTCTTTAGGAGTTACCTTGTTGTTGCATTTTTTTAATAGATGCACTTTAAAGCAGGTTCTTCGATAAGTTGTTTGTTATCTTTGGAGACAACACTGGTTCATCCCTTGAGTCAGGTGCCGTGTTTTATGCTTGAATAGGTCAAAGATAATTGGCTTAACAAAGTAAAAACATAATTCATCTGAAAATGCAAGTGCAAGGATGAACAGGTGGAAAATTAGTCAAAAAGTGCCAATGTCCAGAGAAAAACACTCCCAGAAGTCTAGACTATTGTTCAAGGACACTTTATAAAGTCTGGCTCCTTGAAAACAACATATAAAGAAATGAGTGGTAGCTCACAGCTTTTGCACAGTACTGTAATTGTTTAGAATTTAGAGTTCATACATTGAGTTTATACAATCTGCACTATTAGTTTAGGATGAGGAATTCTACAATTCAGATTGTGTAAATGATAGATTTGCAATTTAAATATTTTAAATCTACAGGACTTTTTTGTCTGAAATGTAATTCCAGTAAAACCTGCAAGAAATGCTGTCCTTTTATTTTTCCTCCTTCTGCTGAGGTTCAACAGCACAATTTACCTGCGGGGATTAATAATGTTTTTATGATTCAGATTTCTATTCCACTTCCACTTTGAAGGCAGCACGGTGGCACGGTGGTTAGCACTGTTGTCGCACAGCAAGAAGGTCCTGAGTTCAATTCCACGATCAGGCCGGGGTCTTTCTGTGTGGAGTTTGCATGTTCTCCCCGTGTTTGCGTGGGTTCTCTCCGGGTACTCCGGCTTCCTCCCACCGTCCAAAGACATGCAGCTTGTGGGGATAGGTTAATTGGATAATCTAAATTGCCACTTGGTGTGAATGTACGAGTGAATGTGAGTGAGAATGGTTGTCTGTCCCTGTGTGTTGGCCCTGCGACAGACTGGCAACCTGTCCAGGGTGTACCCCGCCTCTCACCCTATGACAGCTGGAATAGGCTCCAGCGCCCTGAAAAGGATAAGCGGAAGCGAATGGATGGATGGATGGATAGTTACACTTTGATTTCACTGTCAAAATAAATCCATAGTGTTTTTTTAAATAAATCGACACTTCAGATTGGATGTGCATTGTGACACAGGACCCCCACACACACGGGTTATGCTTAGTGTCTTTTTATTTTGAAAATAATTTGCAATTTTTGGCACCCGCCTCGGACGCAGACACCCCGTCTCTCTGCCAGCATCATCTGCTCCATCTCACTGTGGGCACACAAAAAGACATCTCCCTCATTAACACAGTCCCGTACACCTGTTGCCTCCCCGCCTCCGTGCCGCCCAGAGAGCTCACTGTGTCACCCCTCCTCTGCAGCAGGCTAGCAAACCACGACCCCGCCTCAGCTTCCCCACCAGCCTACTCCCCTCCTCTCTATGAGCGGGAGAAGAAATCGCCCACGACCATCTGTGTACCCGGCCTGTGGACCACATTGAACTTAAACGGCTGCAAAGCCAGATACCAGCGGGTGATCCGGGCGTTGGCATCCTTCATGCGGTGGAGCCACTGCAGCGGGGCGTGGTCCGAACAGAAAGTGAATGGTCACCCCAGGATGTAATAAAGAAGGGAGTCAACCGCCCACCGGATCGCCAGGCACTCCTTCACGACTGTGCTGTAGCGCGTCTCTCGATCCGTAAGTTTTCGACTGTTGAGAATGGGGCTGTCAGCCCCTCCCACCTGCTGGGACAAAACGGCCCCTAGCCCTCTGTTCGAGGTGTCCGTCTGCAAAATAAACGGGAGGGAGAAGTTAGGTGTGAACAGCAACGGCTCCCCACAGAGAGCCGTTTTTACCTGCACAAACGCTGATAGGTTAGTAGCTTGAACCTATTAGCTGGAACGTTGAAGACAATATAATTACACAGCAAGCAAGACACGAAGTAGGCAAAGTTCTTCATGTTTCTTGTGCACAGGAGAGAACCGGACAAACGCCGTTCCTTCGCTTGACCCCAGTTGCTCTCGTCCGCTCCCCCGTAACACTGCTCTTTTATTGAGGTTACATGAATATGCATAGGTTCATTAACATATGACGTCTACATACAAACAAAGAGTACCTTGCCTGTGCGTTGTGTAAGTGTGTGTGTGTGTGTGTGTGTGTGTGGGGGGGGGGGGGGGGGGGTCAGAGTGTGGCCCCATAAACGACTTCCCTTAACCTGCTGGTCTGAAAAATCCAACAGTTCATCTATATGTAAGAAAGCACTTAGACTAAAACTGACATGGCTACGTTAATCCTACCGTAAAACAATAAAACCAGGTACGACCTCTTCCCATGCTCCCAGGATGTAGGTGTGCATTCCTGGAATGCACACCAAGCCTTTGCAGCCTGCTAAAGATCACACATCCTATCGCTACACAATTGATTATACACCTCTAAGCATATATGGTTAAATATTTCTAAGCATAAATGACAATCAACAATACAAAACCTAACAAACGCCGCCTGGCACTGCTCCGACCACTGGACCAGATCTGGGGCACCTTTTCGGGTGAGATCGGTCAAGGGGCTAGTCAGGTCCGCAAACCCCGGAATGAACCTGCGATAGTAGCCTGCCAGCCCCAGGAACCGCCTCACCTCCTTAATGTCTTGGGGCGCGGGCAGGACGCGATAGCTGCCGTCTTCTCCACTTGCGGGCGCACCTCGTGCCCCCCCAAGTGCCCCCCTGATACTGTACCTCCAACAGCACACTTCTTTGGGTTGGCCGTGAGCCGCCAGCGATCCCAATTTCATTCATCCCTAAGAAGAAACTTACGAATCACGGACTTTAAAGTCTTATTCAGCCTCTCTACCAGCCCGTCAGTCTGAGGGTGGTAGACACTGGTCCGAATAGGTTTAATGCCCAGTAATTCGTACAGTTCCCGCAATGTGCGCGACATGAATGACGTGCCCTGGTCAGTCAGTATTTCTTTTGGAATGCCGACTCGGTAGATGACCTGTAACAGTGCCTGCGCCACGCTCTTTGCTGAAATGGTGCGCAGCGGCACTGCTTCCGGGTATCGCATTGCGTAATCCACCAAGACCAATACAAAGCGATAGCCGCGTGCACTCCGGTGAAATGGCCCGATGAGATCCATGCCAATGCGCTCAAATGGGATCTCCATCAGTGGTAATGGGCGCAACGGCGCTTTCGGCACGGTCGGCTGGTTAACCAGCTGGCATTCTGGGCACAACGCACACCAGCGGCGCAGTCGGCCCAAATGTCAATAGAATCAGGCCATTATGCGCTCCAGAGTTTTCTCACAACCTAAATGCCCTGCCATGGGGTTCGAATGAGCCGCCTGGAAAATTGTTTCCCGGCGGCTTTGCGGCACCAACAACTGGGTGCGGATCTCATTAGTGAGAGTGTCGCGGCTCACTCGATAAAGCTGATCGTTCCGCAATTGGAAATGAGGGTCAGTTCGCGCAGCATCAGGGCGCACCAAGCGACCATCAATATCCATCACTTGGTCATAGGCTGAGCGTAGGGTGTCGTCCCGAGACTGCTCTAGTGGAAAATCTTCCGTGGGGTGCACAACGGGAGGCAGTGAGGCTTCTGTAGAAGTCCCTGCCACCTCCTCCCCCCCAGAGTCAGTGTCAGTCGACCCCGCGTCACCGCTGAGCGCTGCGCAAACGTTACACAAATTTAAAGACTGCGATCGCATCCCCGTGTACTGCCCCAATAAGCTGTGGAACCCCGGCAGATCCAATGCGACAGGCACGGGCCAACTGCCGCCTTCACTCTATGCGTTTTGCCCCTGAATTTCAGCAGCAGCGACACAACCGGGTACTTCTGAATATCCCCATGCACACATTTCAACTCCACCTACTCTGCTTCCAACAATGCCCCAGGGCGAACCAAGCTTTGGTGAAGCAGGGTCTGCATACAGCCAGTCCACCAAAGCGTGGCGTATACCCCCTCGACACCTTACCGGTATGCAGTATGTCCCTCCCAGACTGGGAGCGGGTGCTGGAGCCCCAGCAACGTGGAACACCTGACCAACCTCCATTAGCAGGCAGTCCCGGCGCAGATGTCCCGGCCGTCCGCACTTCCAGCAATCTGGTTTGTGCGGCTCCTCATGGCTTCGGGTTGGCGTCAGGTCTGTCAGCATTTGCGGCCGGGAGCAGCACTGCGAATGGATTCCTTGGGCTACAACCACCGGCACTCTCCGTCCAGAACCGACCATGCCTCCCCTCCTCCTAGCAGCAGGCGGCAGCAGCAGGCGGCAGCAGCAGGCGGCAGCAGCAGGCGGCAGCGGTGGCCGCTCCGAGGCCCCTCCCCTCGGCCGCGACGCTTGCGGAGCTGGCGGCGGTTCCGCCACCAGGTGATCTTCCGCCAGTGTCACGGCAGTGGTCAGGTCCGGCACCTGATGACAGCGGACCCAGCGAGCCGTAGCTTCCGGCAGGCCCTCCACAAACTGCTCCAACACCACCAGGTTCAGCAATCGTGCCTCCTCCTCCGTTGGACCTGGACACAACCATCTCGCCGCCGCGTCTTCCAGCTGACGAGCCCAAGCGAACGGCCGCTCCCCCTCCGACATCCGGCTCACTCAAAACTGCTGTAGTCCTCCGGGGTGAGCCCAAGCCGATCCAGCACTGCCCGGCAGACATCCGCATACACAGTCTGGGATGCCGGGGGTAGACTGAGGGCCGCCATGTGCGTGTCCCTGGACAGCAGCAGCAGCCTGGGAGCCCACTCCTTTACAGGCAACCGGCAGGCAAGCGCCATGGCCTGGAACGTCTCCAGAAACGTCAGGGGATCCTCCCCATCACCCATCCGGTGCAGCGTCACAGACAGCGGGCGGGGGCACGGCCGGAACCCCCAGCAACTGTTGCAGCGCCGCCGTCTGCTGAGCCGCTTGCTGAGCCGCTTGCTGGTGAAGCAAAGTCAGCTGTTGGTCCTGGGCCGCCGCCTGGCGCACGGACATAGCAGCCAGATCCTGCATCATCTGCCCCAGAATCTGCAATGGCTGGACAGGTGGCTGGGCGGCAGGCTGGGTGGCGGGCGGGCCGGTGGGGTGAGCGGCAGGCTGATCCGGCGGGGGGCCCGACATGACAGCACACACCAGGGTTTCAGCACCACTTGTGACACAGGACCCACACACACACGGTTATGCTTAGTGTCTTTTTATTTTTTAAAATAATCTGCGGTTTTTGGCACCTGCCTTGGACGCAGCCACTCCATCTCTCTGCCAGCATCATCTGCTCCATCTCACTGTGGGCACACAAAAAGACATCTCCCTCATTAACACAGTCCTGTACACCTGTTGCCTCCCTGCCTCCGTGCCGCCCAGAGAGCTCACTGTGTCACCCCTCCTCTGCAGCAGGCCAGCAAACCACGCCCCCGCCACATGCATATTAAAAAAAACCCTGTCTTTTACACAATACAGTTTTATGTAACACAAGGCAAAACATACTCACACTTTAACATTTGCTTGCAGCTTTACTGCCCAACTATAGTATTTTTGATGCTGAATAAACTGCTAAGTTTAAAGTTTAAAGCAGAGGTGGAAGAAAAGGGTTATTTTTTTATTGTTTGGTTGATCAGTTTTCACAACCATTTCTAAACCACAAGCAGAAACAAACACCAACTTTATATTTGCTCTATTTTTCTTCATGTAAAATGCCTTCATGATATACTTGGCTCCCTCATTAACTGAGACTGTTGATTGGGGATGTCATGTGCAACCCCTCCCTCATCATTTTACCTCTTCTTGTTTCTCAGTCTCTCTAGCAAAGGCGGTAATCAAAAGAACAGCAGACTTCAGTGCTGCATCCCCGAGGACCACCGCTGACTGGCTTCTCCATCATCAACTGCTTGCAGTTGTTGGTTTTCTTTTGTTTAACTATGGTGGGATTACTACTATGTTGGGGTTTTTTTTCCGTGTGTTTCCCCACAATGATGTGTTAGTCCCCAATGTACTGTGAGCCATAAAGTGAGAAAGTGTACACAAAGAGAGTATTGTCATTAGGCTAGGGTAGAAAACCATTACAAATGACTATCTTTCTAAAAATGATAGTTGAAGGGCTAAGAACTTTCTGTATAACTGTACCAAGTTTTTTGAGGGCGGCTCACGTTTTTAATGTTCTGCTGAAACACAAGAAACTCAAAAATTCTGGGTCAAAAGGGCCCAGAACCAAAATCCATGATTAGCCTGCAATGATTCATTGAAGAATTTGAATGATTAAATTATGAAAACTCCAGTGCTTCGTTTAATGCACAGCTCTGTTGCGCACTCTTGTCATAATGTAAACATGAGCATTTTAACCACATTTGCAACTAAAAATAGACCCGCAATAGAAATGTGACTATGAGCTGGCATGTAAATAAGCAGAATGACAACATTAAGCCCACACCACACCCTTTTGTTTTTAAAGACTCATAACACAGCAGGAGTAGTGAGAATGATGCTGTCATAGTTTAAACATGGAGCTGGAGTCTGTCTACACACACAGAGCAAAGAGGCATAGCCATTTCTGGCAAGGTGAGCTCAGGTGGAGTGAATGAAAACATTTTCTTGTTTCCAAAAGAGCCGCGTTCCTGTGATCATGCTGGAAACAGCCAGCTGGAGTCCTTTAGCTTTTCTTGATGTCAAAGTTTGTTAAAGAGGTGCTGTGATAACTTTATAGCTGCTCTATCCACTGCTGTTTGTTTTAAACAGCAAAAATCTACACTACAGAAGTTACATTCAAATATGCAGGTGCATTGTTAACTTAGCCTGATGCATTGTTTAATGCATCTATCATGATTTGGCTTTCTGTAGGGATCTCGCTGTGTCTACCCATCATACACCTTACAATTGTGCTATTGACCTTCTTGGTGCTCCTCTACCCACTGGGAGATTATACAATGTGTCCAAGCTGAAAGGGAGGCAATGGCCTTACAGACATACTGGTTGCAGGCATCATTTGGCCATCTTATTCTGCTTTAGGAACTGTTTTTTTTTTTTCCTTCATTGAGAATAAGGACAACACTAAGGCCTTGCATCGATTTCCGTGGACTGAATAAAATAACTGCTAGATATAATACCCACTGCCTTTACTGTCCTCTGCTTTTGAGTTGTTACAGAGTTGTTACACAACTATTTTCAGCAAACTGAATCTCTTGGTGAGGATTAGAGAGTGGGGCGAGTGGAAGACAACCAACCCTCTGGGTGGGTTTGGGTGCTGTTTTTCAGGCCCTGGTAAATGATGCCGTTTGGGACTTCATGAACCACTTTGTGTTCGTCTACTTAGATGACATTCTGATCTTCTCACGGTTTCTTCAAGAATACATGTCTCATGTACGGCAAGTCCAACCTAGCAGGTAGCATCACGCAGTAATAACATTGTTACGTGCCAAGGGGTGTGGCTTTGCTTTTGTGCTCTGTTTTGTGTTCTATTCATCTTTCAGGCGTCAGGCCTCCTCTGATTGGCCAGTTCGAAGTTGATTGGCAGGTGTCTATTGGCTGGACTGGGCTCAGTTGGCCAATCACACTCCAAGGAACACTACAAATGAGCCGCTCCCTGGCCAGCTGGGGTCTACTGGCTTCTGCTTTGACAAACATTTGCGAACAGGCATCTTTATGTTGTGTGTGGTGGGAGGCTGGACAGGTAAGCCGGGGTACCCTATACACTGGTTGTAGATTTTACTCTGTTAGTCACACTAGGTTATGCGGTTGATGCCACCCTTGTATGTTTTCACTGACTTTTATCGAGTAGCTAGGTAGGCCTTTTGTTTTGCATTTTTCTTTCAGTTAGGCTAGGCCCTGGAAGCTACCGACCTCTTTTTGTTTTATTACTTTCTTTGATTTGGATCAACCGCCCAGTCCTCCTCCTCATTCATGTCAGTGCATCTTTGAATATTTGAGAAATGACAGTACACTTTATTGCACTGACATGAATGAGAGAGGAAAAAAGAAATAAAGAGAGACTTTCTCTTTTAAATGGGCAAGAAAAAAATTGGCAATACTTACATGCATGATGTATTTTAACTAAAGTAAATTAGTAATGAATCATCTTCATCAATGACAATCTAATTTTACACGACCCATGATGATGAAAATAAAGCAAAGAAATGTAAAGAAGGAACCACAAATTCATATTGTCAGGGATCTCATGTCTTATTAAGAGGAGCCAGCTCCCCTCTTTCTCCTGTATTGATGTTGATACTAAATTAAGCCAATACTGTATTTTTTACAATACTTTCACTTTTTCAGGGTATTCCCTTTGTTTCTGTATAGCATCGCCTAGGGTGAAGGCAATTTTCTTTCCGCTTGTCATGATTTTTTTCCCCTCCTTTAAAATAAATTTGCAATTAAGGCCTCATTACTCATCTAAGCAATGTATATAAGTTTCTTTGTATGGTTTTTTTTTTTATGTTATTTTAATTTTCATGAATTATGGATGAGGATAATGCATTAATTGGCAATATCTATTTTGTCTGCAATAGGGGCTGGATATAAAAAATGGCTTATTTAGAAAATAAATCACTGCATAACTGGGAAACAGTGTAGTCCTAAAGTGTGTCACTGCAAATTATAGGAACACAGACAAGCTGCCAATAAAAGAACCAGAAGCACCAGAATAGTATGGAACGCCAGGACTGACACATTTAATTAATTAATTATTGACACATTTATTTATTTATTTATTTCACATTTTAATTAATTCATTTTGGCATACTTGACTCCTTCAGGTCTCACCATGAAATAATTTCATCTGTCAACCTCACCCATCAAACTCAGGGGGCGGGGTTAACACTGATAGAGTCAAAACCATTGCTTTGGCCGGGTGGCCATTGTTTTTAGAAGGCGTTTCTCTACGCCAACAACCGGACAACAACTACAGAACTGTACTTTGAAAAACCCTGTTTGTGTGTCACCAAATACCGTTTTAATATTTTTTAGCTGAAAATGTAGTGGTTTAATCTTCCGTTATCTGGTTGGTTTGTCAAGATACAGCTTCTTTGCAAAAGTGATTGCAAAGTGTGGGATAGACCCGCTCGCCTTGCAAGCAGTCGAGCTGTTATTACCGCCGACAAAGTGCAGGCCCCGGTACTCAGCTGTAATAACCCCTGTACACTGATTTCATTTACTGAGGTTACATTTATCGGGTTTTTATTTTCTGATGTTCGTATGCATCATACGTGTTTCAGTTAGCAATTCTGAATTATAACTAACATTAAAAACATGTTTAAGGAGTGAGAGCAAGTAAATAGGATTAACAACTGATCTTTGGGTTTTTGTTCAATAATCAGCGTGACCTGCGTATAAACGTATAAACTTTATTAAAAGAGATAACGCTGGTGTTTCCGTCATGTAGTAACTGCTAGGTTTAACTGTACTAAGGTTGTTCGACACTATGACACACATACAGACTTCATGATGTTCGGCTAATATTTTTATCAAATCAAAATCAAATCAAATCAAATCACTTTTATTGTCACATCACATGTGCAGGCACACTGGCACAGCACATGCGAGTGAAATTCTTGTGTGCGAGCCCCACAAGCAACAGAGATGTGCAAACACAACAACACAAACGAGCAAAATACAAGAATGGCCAACCTGAAACTAATAAATATATGTACAATATATAATAGTGTATGCATTTCTGGATGTGTATACTAAATATTTTCCTACGTGTGTGTGTGTGTGTGTGTGTGTGTGTGTGTGTGTGTGTGTATACACATTTTTACAAATTAAATAGTAAAAAAAAAAAAAAAAAAAAAAAAAAAAATAATAATAATAATAATAATAATAATAATAATAATAATAATAATAATAATAAAATATATAAAATATACAGAGTTGAATATGTGCAAAACAAGTGGCATTTATATACAGTGTGGAGTGCATAATGTTAAAGTTCCAGTAGTGAAGCTGAGGTGTCTATGACGTGTTCAGCAGTCTGATGGCCTGATGGAAAAAGCTGTCTCTCAGTCTGCTGGTACGGGACCGGATGCTGCAGAACCTCCTTCCTGATGGAAGCAGTCTGAACAGTTTATGGCTGGGGTGACTGGAGTCCTTGATGATCCTCCCCGCTTTCCTCAGGCAGCGCTTCCTGTAGATGTCTTGGAGGGAGGGAAGCTCACCTCCAATTATCCGTTCAGAGCACCGCACTACTCGCTGGAAAGCTTTGCAGTTGTAGGCAGTGCTGTTGCCATACCAGGTGGTGATGCATCCAGTGAGGATGCTCTCAATGGCACAGTGATAGAAGGTCCTGAGGATGCGGGGGCTCATGCCGAATCTTTTCAGTCTCCTGAGAAAGAAGAGGCGCTGCTGCGCCTTCTTCACTGTTTTGTTTGTGTGTACTGACCACGTAAGATCCTCAGCCAGATGTACTCCAAGGAACCGGAAGCTGCTCACTCTCTCCACAGCAGCGCCGTTGATGGTGATGGGGGTGTGTACTTCTCTGCACCTCCGGAAGTCCACTATCAACTCCTTTGTCTTTGCGACGTTGAGGGTGAGATGGTTGTCTTGACACCAGTGGGTCAGGGCGCTGACCTCCTCCCTGTAAGCCGTCTCATCACCGTTGGTGATAAGACCCACCACTGTAGTGTCGTCCGCAAACTTCACAATGATGTTGGAGCTGTTAGTGGCTGTGCAGTCGTAGGTGTAGAGTGAGTACAGGAGAGGGCTCAGTACACACCCCTGTGGAGCACCAGTGTTCAGTGTGATGGGGGATGAGGTGATGCTGCCCAGTCTGACCACCTGGCGTCTGTCAGACAGGAAGCTAAGGATCCAGCTGCAGAGGGAGCTGCTCAGTCCTAGATCCTAGATCCTTATTGTGAATATCAATCATGAGGGTAAACAGCCCTGTACACCACGGAGCGAGGTCAGCATATCCACGACAACTTCAGCTCTCTGAGTTAACCCAGAGTTTCCCAGCTGGGTCACATGAAAGTGTCGCCAGCATCAAACTAATCTAACGGTCATCTACAAATAATTCACGGGTCATATCTATATGATTTTACAGAAAATCAACCTTATTACTGCCAACTATTCCACTTAAGTGAAAATCTACTAAAGAACACAAAAATATAGCAGTCTAATGCAACACTGTAACAGAGATGAACAGTTTGTCGCAGATCAAAGTGGAATGAAAGTGATTGGTTGAACAGGTGTTCGTGATCTGTGTTTTCTGCATTTTCATCAGCGTAAGAGACTCAGCAGCAGATTAGAATAACAGTTATACATTTAATAAATCACCAAATGAATACACGGCCTGTCTTCACTTACTTTGCATAGTAACCCATCAGATATTAGACAAGTTGCAGTGGCAGCGTTAGCCCCGCGTCCCCTTAGTTTAATGGGTGAGGCTGACAGATAAAATGATTTCAAGGTGAGACATGAAGGGGACAATAGTAGCAAAATGAATTCAATAAATACACCATTAAATAATTAATTAAATATGTCAGTAATTAATTAAATGTGTCGTAAGTATTTATTTAATTAATTATTTCCAATTTTAATTAATTATTGCCACATATAATTAATTATTTAATGGTGTATTTAATTAATTCATTATGTCAGTCCTGGCGTTCCATAGAATAGCAATCCCAGAAATGAAATGGAAATGTCTTTTAAGAGAAACCACGTGTCATGAATCGCTGTGCGGCAGGCAGGAGTTGGACCCAAAATGCAGGACTCAGACCCAGGGGATGAACTCAAAATCACAGCTTTATTGGCTGGTCACAGAAAAACGAGCATACAAAGTAAACTAAGCTAAACTGGGAAACAATGGACTAAAACTCACAGGGAGACACAGGGAGATCCACACAGCATGAGGGACGACGCGACACTGACTCAGAGAAACACAGGGTTTAAATACACTGGGAAGTAACGAGGGGGATGAGACACAGAAGGAGAGCACAGCTGGGGGAAATCAGGACTGATGAGACAAGCAAAGCAGGACGCATTCACATAAGACACGGACCATCAAAGTAAAACAGGAAGTATCACACAGAGACGCAAACTTGACACAGTGGAGACAGCAACTAAGAAACACAGAGACATAAACCATAAGGCAGAGGACTCTAAGAACTGAGAGACACAGAGGGGAACTCAAACATGCAGACACAGACTACACAGAACAGAGGGGACATAGAGAAACATGAAGGGCAAGGGATCGAAACTAGAAACCATAAAATAACTCACACAAGTACAATAATACAAACATCACAAAGAACTAAAAACGCTGGGTCAGGAGACCCAGGACCGTGACGCCATGAGGATTGGAAGTTTAGGAGTTTACTTAAAATGTAACATCTTTGAGTTTCTGAAAATCTGGCTCTTTAGCGAAATACCAACCTGATCCTAAATATGTTGCTAGTGACTTGGTAAGACCATAACTTCTTTAGCAGATGACAATTGAACCACTTACAGGTACGTAGGGTTAGGTTAAACTTTAGTCAGATGTTAAACAAGCATGTTACCTTTCTTACATGACATTTGCCAACATATTCTTTTTTTTTTTGTTTGTTCCTGTTTATGTTATTTCTAATTTGTGTCATCCATGAAACAAAGTCTCTGCTGAGGTATGATCGCTAGACACTATTGGACCTCAAACCTGTGGTCCAAAATATTGTGTCCTTTGGAGCTGGTGGGCAGCAACCCCTGCCCCCATTTGCATCGGAAACCCCGGGTTATCTGTACCGGGTTCCCACGCTACCTTCCCGGCGAAAGCGTCATCATCGCCGGGGTAAACGAAGCGGTCGCCTGGTGAAGCTAAAGGTTTACCTAAAGAATTATTCTGCTGTTTTCCGACCAGTGCATGGATTCTTGCCAAGGCTGTTTGCGTCTCGGCGTTTTCTGGATCCTGTTGATGCCTGTTTGGTGCCTGTGGTCAGCTTTGATGATGATGCTCCTCGGCCTCGCTGCCCATGCCCTCCCAGGCTAAACCTCCGCTGTCAACATTAAATGGTAAATGGCCTGTATTTATATAGCGCTTTACTAGTCCCTAAGGACCCCAAAGCGCTTTACATATCCAGTCATCCACACATTCACACACTGGTGATGGCAAGCTACATTGTAGCCACAGCCACCCTGGGGCGCACTGACAGAGGTCAGTGCGCCCCAGGAACGCACTGACCTGAACCTGATCGGAACCTGAGATCGCGGGTTTCTGGACCTCCTGGACCCCGAGCGCCAACTCCAGCTCCCGCTAGGATTGGCCTGGTGAACGCCAGATCACTTTTAAACAAAACTTTTATTCTTCGGGACTTCTTCAGTTCCCGTGATCTGGATTTTCTGTGTGTGACCAAGACGTGGCTGAGTGTTGGTGAGTCCAGTGTTCTAGCTGAACTTTTACCTGTGGATTGTTGCTATTTTAACTCGCCACGGACATCAGGCAGAGGTGGAGGCACAGTGACTGTTTACAAAAAAGGATTTTAAATGTAAGCAGTGTTTTCTACAGCCTTCGTTCTCCAGCTTTGAACTTACCTCGTTTGAGGTGAGTCGTACAAACCCGGTTTTCTGCGCTGTCATCTATCGCCCCCCGAAATACAATAAGAACTTCATAAACGACTTTTCTGATTTTTTAGCTGGGATTATGCCCAACTATGATAGTGTTCTTCTTGTTGGAGATTTTAATATACATGTATGTTGTCCTGATAAGCCACTGGTAAAGGACTTTTTAAGCCTTATTGACTCTTTTAGCCTGGTACAGTCCGTACGTGGCCCTACACATGAGCACGGACACACACTGGACCTTGTTCTGTCATATGGTCTGCCTGTCACTGACTTGGAGATTTGTGACTGTGCACTCTCAGATCATATGCCTGTGTTATTCAACGTTGGTTTGACATATACCGCAGTTAAATCTGGCGCTGCTACTCGGTGCTGTCGGGTTATTAACCCCTCCACTGCTGCGCAGTTTTCTGCTGCTTTTAATCAGCTCGGCGGCCCTTCTGACTTTGTTTCCTCTGACACAGAAGAGCTAAATTCCTGGTTTTATTCTTGCTGTCAAAAAATCATGGACTCTGTGGCTCCTTTAAAAACCAGGCAGCCTAAGGCTAAACCTGAGCCTTGGTTTAATGAGAGCAGTCGTGCTGTTAAGAGGGAATGTCGTCGAGCAGAACGGAGGTGGAAAAAGGATAAACTGCATGTATCATTTCAAATTCTAAAAGACTGCTGGCATCGCTACCAGAACACTGTTAAAGAGTCAAAAAGGGAATATTTTGCAAATATTATTTCTTCCACCTGTCATAACCCACGTGTGTTATTTAGGACCATTGACACTGTTCTTAATACTCCTTTGAATGTCTGTTTGGAAGTTTCTCCTGAGATTTGCAATGATTTTCTGAACTTTTTTATTGAAAAGGTTGTCACCACCAGGGCTCTTATCACAGCTCCTGACTCTGACCCCTCTGTCTCTGTCCCTTGCGCTGTTGTTTTTACTCAGTTTGAGCTTGTGACGCTCTCCACTTTAGAGGATGTGGTTCACCATATTAAGCCCACAGGTTCCCCATGAGATCCTGTCCCTCCACAATTCTTTAAAGAAATGTTTTCTAGTATAGGACAGTATGTCCTTGACATTATTAACAGCAGTCTGTCTTCTGGTATGGTTCCTGCAAATTTCAAACATGCAGTAGTGCAGCCACTGCTTAAGAAACCTGGCCTTGATCACACAGTTTTAGCTAACTATAGGCCTATTTCCAAGCTGCCTTTAGTCTCCAAGGTTTTAGAGAAAATTGTTTTTAGTCAACTGAAAGATTTTCTAGATGAAAATGGAATCTTTGAGGTTTTTCAATCAGGTTTTTAAAACCCTTCACAGCACAGAATCTGTATTATTAAGGGTTTTTAATGACCTCCTTCTGGCATGTGATTCTGGTAACCATGTTGTTCTTGTCTTGCTTGACCTAATTGCTGCCTTTGACACCGTAGACCACAATATTCTAATTTCTCGATTACATGATGTAGTGGGTATTGGTGGCACTGCACATAATTGGTTTAGGTCTTATTTGTCAGATAGAACTTTCTCTGTCGGCCTTCTCGGTTACGAATCGTCTTCTGCTCCTCTGTCATGCGGCGTCCCACAGGGCTCAATTTTAGGGCCACTGCTCTTTTCACTATATCTATTGCCTCTGGGTTCTATCCTTAGAAGGCATGGGATCTCATTTCATTGTTATGCCGATGACTGCCAAATTTATTTGCCACTAAATCATCCAAATCAGAGCAGTGGTGAAGTCCAGTACTTATCATTTAAGGCGACTGGCAAGAGTAAAATCTTTTCTTTCGAGGCAGCACCTTGAAACAGTGATCCATGCTTTTATTTCTTCCCGCCTGGACTACTGTAACTCACTTTATGTGGGGGTCAGTCAGTCATTGCTCTCACGTCTGCAGCTGGTCAAAATGCGGCTGCACGACTCCTAACAGGAACTCGAAAAAGAGAGCATATAACCCCTGTGCTGGCCTCTCTGCACTGGCTGCCTGTGTCTTTTAGAGTTAATTTTAAAATTCTTATGTTTGTTTTTAAATGCCTTCACAGTCTTGCCCCGCCTTACCTCTCTGAGCTTCTTCATCCCCACATACCCTGTCGGTCTCTCAGGTCAGCTGACCAGCTGCTCCTGGAGGTACCGAGATCCAGGAGGAAGCTCAGAGGGGACAGGGCCTTCTCTATTGTGGCTCCAAAATTATGGAATAATTTGCCCATGCATGTTGTTAGAGAGGCCCCTTCACTGTCCACTTTTAAATCACGTCTTAAAACCCACTTTTATTCCTTGGCTTTTAACCTCAGTGAGACTTAGTTTCTCTTTTAATTGAAGTAGTTATTTAATTAATGATTTCACTCTTCTTTTATTTGTGTTTTATTTATATCTCATGTAATTTTATTTTACAGTTCCAATGTACAGCACTTTGTGTCAGCTGTGGTTGTTTTAAAGTGCTTTATAAATAAAGTTGATGATGATGATGAATTTACGTTGAGTAGCCTAACCATGTTAACCACGTAAGGTGAACTAGCAAACACCGTAGTATCGTAGTTACATGCGGCTGTCTTCTTGTTTGATAGAGTGATACCATATATGCCCTATAGCTGCAGAAAGGGCTAACATTGTTATCTTTTTACAAAAAAAACAGCTAAACAACAGAGGTTTTAGGACAAAGTTTGTGTTTTCCATTGTTTAAGCCCCGGTTCCAACCAAAGGAGGTATGTTGTATCAACAAAAAAAGCTAACTTGGTGATCATTTTGCAGAAAAAAAGAGACTGCTAAAAATAAAAGCATAAGAAGTTTTTGGACAAAGTTTGTGTTCTCCATTCTTTAAGCACCGGTTCGAGCACCATTTAAGCACCGGCACGTTTCAAAAGTACCGGTTTGGCACCAGTATCGGATAAAACCTAAACGATACCCATCCCTAACCAGGATGCCACCTTGTTTCCCCCGTCTTCTAGAGCACTGGTAAGCAATGTAGGCAGTCAGGTATGTCCACCAAAAGCGGAGGAAGATTTTCTGGCTTGCTTTGCAATCAAGCGTTCAGGGTTTTAATGGCCGATGGTTCAGAAGAGTTTGGCGATCATAGATAAGTAAAGCAGAGCCATCAGGGCAACATAGAAAAAGAAAGGTAACAACCAGCAGACACAACCCAAAGAGACGGCTCGCCGTGCACACTGGCGCCATCTTGGATCTGTTGATCTGTAGTTATCTGCTATATTGTTTGGGGCCATGCTTACAAAAGCATTGTGTATCTTTGTAAACAACACTCCTGTCACTTTTTTCAGCAATTAGATTTCCATGTGTCCTTCCATGAGTATAAGTGGATTGCACTTGTGAATCTTCTCCGTCAATGCCAAACAGCTTGTTATGCTATTGAGCAGGTCATCTACTGATCTGAAGGTTGGTGGTTCAATTCCAGTTTGCTTGCCAAATATCCTTGGGCAGGATATTAACCCCAATTTGTTCTCTGATCCATCCAACAGAATATCAGGATGAATGTGTGTGAATGTTAGATAGAAAGCACTTAAGCATAGAAAAAAGTGCTTGCATGAATGGGTGAATGAGGCATGTTGTGTAAAGTCCTTTGAGTGCTCTGGGAGAGTAAAAAAAAAAAAACACTGTGTAAGAATCAGTCTGTTTACCATATTGTGTTGGATGATAAGTTTGAAGTAACATAACATCACACACACTGTTAATACATAATTATGGTCAAAAACTATTAAAAAGAAACTGCATAAATAGATTTAAATATATATGTCAAAGAAAAATAAGGAAGCATATTTTGCTATATAAATATGTATCTAAAATGGATCTCAGGTTCTCTAAAGAACCTAGTTAATATTTCATGTTCAAATGTGTAATATTGATTGTATGTGGACAATCCTGTTTTTCATATAATTAATCTAATAATTTCAGATGACAGAGAATTACAAATTAAAAAACAACAATACCCATTTGATTGAAATCAGGGTGAAATCAGAGTTGTTGAACTTCAGCTCTTCAAAGAGCTGCTGAAAGTTTGGAACCTAGAGTGTTTCTTGAGTTTTGGCACCAACAGAGAAAAGTCCCAAAGCTTCCTGCGTTGTTTACTCATTGACTTCCTCTTCAGTGCCTATACTAGTTCACTTTAAAGTACATAAGATCTATACATCCAATACTTTTGTACTTAGAACACCTGAGGGGGGAAAACACTAAAGTAAAAACAGTAAGTGCATGTGTTTGTCTTACTATACCAAATTGACAACATATGAGGAAAAAACTGAAACTCCCTCTAATTTCTGATGACTGATAAGGAAGTTGCCGGTTCACATTTAGCTCCACATAAAAAAAGAAAAAGTAAAACAAAGCAAAACAGGTCAACACAACAAACAAAACGTGTCTTTCACACCACCTGGGAAATGGCTTAACAGTGTACTCTGTGGGCTGCTTTTAATTCATTTTATGCAATTCTTTCCAAGCATGAAAAACTGCACACTGTTAGATAGCACATCTGCTTTCCTGTTTTCATAAATTTCATTATCACAGAACACAGTGTCATTCTGTGCGATATTTAGTGCCATTAATACCATGATGCACAGTGAAAAGGACTGTCAGACATCCCTATGTTTGACGTGCAGTGTTGTAACCTGAGCAAATGTATCATGTTTATGGAATAGGTAGGAACTGATACCCTCGGGTTTTATACATGTGAAGTCTACTGAACCAAAGTATGTTAAAACACCTGTTTAGGTATGTCATTGCAAAGCTGGGTTAAAGGTAACTTTAACAGCTATCAGTGTATCAGCCATCAGTGGGCTACAAAACCACAGCTGGAATGTTTTGGGGGTTGATGTGCAACAGCTTATCCTAGCTGCTTGAGCGCAATGGCTTAAGCTCAAGCACACTTTGGTTTTCCAACATGACAATAATCATAAACTTACCAGCATATGTGGTTCACAAAAACAAAAATGAAGGTTTGTGAATGGTGTAGTCTGGACTTAAATTCAATTGACATGATTTAGCGTGATCTTAAACAGGCTGTTCATGTTCGACAAGCCTTCAGTGTGGCTGAATTTATTTATAAAAAGTTCTACAGTGGGCTAAAATTCCTCCTTGCAGCTCTTCCTGCCAAGGGTAACACAGAGGGTCCAAGTAGATTTAGGTTTTTTCCCTTGATAAATAAATACATCATTTAATATTTGCATTTTGAATTTACTGGAATTATTTTTGTCTAACATTAAAATTTGTTTGAAACATGTAAGTGTGACTAACGTGCAAAAAAGTAAGAAATCAGAAAGCTAAATAGATTTTCACAGAACATGCTTATGCAGAGTCAGAGTGTTATTGAAACACAGCAGAACAACAAGCAAATGAAATTGATGATGTTCAAAAAATCCAAATATCATGGCCATGGCTTGGAACATATGAAACTTCCTTCAGCCTGGAAACAACACAAAGTTGTCATCCTCCTCATCAACTGTCCACCCTGCATCATGTCCAGCAGCTGGAAAGAAAAAGGAACAAAAAGAAACATAGTGGTTTGACTTATCACTACTACTAATGTGGCTGCAAAGCAAAATAAATGAACAGCAACACTGAACTTAATTAAAACTTTAGACCAGGGATCGGCAGCCCCGGGAAGGGCTAACTGATGGCACAACCAATGTTCCCTCTAATTTTTCATGTGTGTGAGCAAACTCACAGACTCCCTGAGCGGACCCTTGGACCACTGTGAGCGACATTAGATGTGTACAATGTGGTGACGACAGCATGCATCCATCAAAGTTACATGGTTTATAAAAAGAGCCAAATTACAGCATTTACATTTCTGTTAGAATACCTTTAATTAAGAGCTTTAGCCCACTTACAGTGAAAATTACAAAAATCTTTTTTTAATAATGACCTGTGCACTATGTCAACGCTATTGGAAGTATGAATATTTAACTTTAACTATGGCAAAACATGAACTGCCAACCAAATCAAGCCTATTATAAACTCCAATTTTTGAAACTTAATATTTTTATTATAAAGCTTGTGTTATGATGAGCATGAGCCAGCCTATGAAGCTCCTGGTCCTCCTGTCCTACTGCGGTCTGGGAGACAGTCCTACTGTCCTGTAACTCTTTGTCTGCAAAATACAGTATATAATGACACAATTATTTGCATTTCTAATACTCATAAACTAGTGACAGTATTTAATGATTAATATCCATAAATGAAAACTCAATAAATGACACTAGATGAGTAGTAAACTTATTAAGAGCTTAAATTTCACCTTATTTTTCCCGTCTGTCCTTCTCACGTCGTCCAGGTTGATGGCTTCGTCTGCTTGCAGCTTTGACGTTATGCGCATCAGCTGGTCCAAATGGTCCGCCTCAAGACGATTTCTGGATGCTGTTTTGAGACGATTCATTAAACTAAAGCCTCTTTCGCAATCTGCACTGGATGCTTGAAATATAGCACAAATATCCACAAGCTGTGAGATGTGTTTTAGCTCTTCACATTTTAGCATTGCAGCCACCATATCTGAGAATGTGCTGATTGACCCATGTTTAAGTTTGTGCCTCATTATGTACTTGAAATCAGAATATTCACTGTTTATGACCTCCACTGAATGTGGAGGGCGGAGAATGGCCTCGTACTTCTTTGCCAGTGTGGCAATGTCTCCTGCTCCATACTCAAAGCTGATGTCTGAGGTCAATGCCTCAATGTCAAATGCAGACCACTCCTTTAATTCAGCCTCTTTAATTCATCCTCTGGAAAACGAGCATCCGAGTCATCACAAAGCTTACGAATAACACGAGTAATCTCACTGGTATTCCTGCCATCAGCAGATGAGGCCCTCATCGCCTCTTTGACACGGTCACTCCACTTAACATCCTTTTCCTCTGTCAAGTATTGGGAACGCAACTTCTCAATCTTTGCTCTTGCCAAGCAGTGCCCTTCAGTCAGGTTGCATCTTTGAAAAGAAAGACACAGGTGTGCCAGCTCACCCAAAACATCTCCCAGAGCGGTGAGAGTAACCTTGAAGTTTGAATCGGTTAGCTTTTTGTAACAGTAATTTGCCACTGGATGTCTGTTATCACTGGATTCTCTCTTGCAGTATTCTTCCAGCACAGTGTAGTTCCTCAGCATTCACAGCTTGGTGACGCGACAGCCATCGCACTTCACTCAGAGGCCTGAATGACAGTGCATCCTCATCAAGAACCTTTGCTAGTTCTTCCAATTTTCCCCTATTTACAGTGGATCTAGAGAAAGTGGAGTAAACAGTTCTAAGAAGAGTTTCCACATCACGCATCAAAGGTACATCTTTCCACGCATCATCAATGCCCAAGTCCTTTCTATGGGCTACACAGTGCTGTTCAGTTAAGTGTGGTATTTTCCGCTTTAATAAAGCTGCAACTCCGTTGTGCTTTCCTAGCATTACTGAGGCACCATCAGAGGTCAGCATCACCATTCTCTGAATGTCTAGTTCAGGCATGGGCAAACTACGGCCCGGGGGCCACATGCGGCCCGTTAAACGTTTTGATCCGGCCCGCCAAACTTGAAAAAAATTTAATAAATTAACCTTGTTAATGTTTTATTTCCCCTGCAATTCTGATGTTTCCTCACTAGATGGCGCACTCTAGATATATTGGCTTTCTTGAGGTGAAGCGCAGGCCTATTACTCCACGTTTGCACTTTACCCTGTGACCCACCGACCCTCTATGAAGATGAGCGTACCCAAGAAAAGGAAAGTGGACAGAGAATGTTGAGTGTTCAAAAAGGAGTGGACAACTAAATATGTTTTCACTGAACACCGATCATCTGCTGTTTGCCTGATATGCCAAGAAACTGTGGCGGTTTTTAAACAGTATAATATTAGCCGTCACTTTGCCACAAAGCACGCTAATTATGCTAGCAAGCTCTCAACAAAAGAACAGGAAGCTGCTGCTGAGAAGTTGGCAGCTAATTTGAAGGCTCAGCAAAGTCAAACTGCCATTCAAGAGTCAAGTACCAAGGCCAGTTTTATGCTTTCATTCAAAATAGCAAAGGCCAGCAAACCACTGTCTGAGGGCGAGTTTTTAAAAGAATGTATGGTAGAGACAGCAGATACAGTGGGGCAAAAAAGTATTTAGTCAGCCACCGATTGTGCAAGTTCCCCCACTTAAAATGATGACAGAGGTCAGTAATTTGCACCAGAGGTACACTTCAACTGTGAGAGACAGAATGTGAAAAAAAAATCCATGAATTCACATGGTAGGATTTGTAAAGAATTTATTCGTAAATCAGGGTGGAAAATAAGTATTTGGTCACCTCAAACAAGGAAAATCTCTGGCTCTCACAGACCTGTAACGTCTTCTGTACGAAGCTTTTCTGTCCCCCACTCGTTACCTGTATGAATGGCACCTGTTTGAACTCATCATCTGTATAAAAGACACCTGTCCACAGCATCAAACAGTCAGACTCCGCCATGGCCAAGACCAAAGAGCTTTCGAAGGACACCAGGAAAAGTATTGTAGACCTGCACCAGACTGGGAAGAGTGAATCTACAATAGGCAAGCAGCTTGGTGTGAAAAAATCAACTGTGGGAGCAATCATCAGAAAATGGAAGACATACAAGACCACTGATAATCTCCCTCGATCTGGGGCTCCACGCAAGATCTCATCCCGTGGGGTCAAAATGATCATGAGAACGGTGAGCAAAGATCCCAGAACCACACGGGGGGACCTGGTGAATGACCTGCAGAGAGCTGGGACCAAAGTAACAAAGGTCACCATCAGTAACACACTACAACGGCAGGGAATCAAATCCCGCAGTGCCAGACGTGTTCCGCTGCTGAAGCCAGTGCATGTCCAGGCCCGTCTGAAGTTTGCCAGAGAGCACATGGATGATACAGCAGAGGATTGGGAGAATGTCATGTGGTCAGATGAAACCAAAGTAGAACTTTTTGGTATAAACTCAACTCGTCGTGTTTGGAGGAAGAAGAATACTGAGTTGCATCCCAAGAACACCATACCTACTGTGAAGCATGGGGGTGGAAACATCATGCTATGGGGCTGTTTTTCTGCCAAGGGGACAGGACGACTGATCCGTGTTAAGGACAGAATGAATGGGGCCATGTATCGTGAGATTTTGAGCCAAAACCTCCATCCATCAGTGAGAACTTTGAAGATGAAACGAGGCTGGGTCTTCCAACATGACAATGATCCAAAACACACCGCCCGGGCAACAAAGGAGTGGCTCCGTAAGAAGCATTTGAAAGTCCTGGAGTGGCCTAGCCAGTCTCCAGACCTCAACCCCATAGAAAATCTGTGGCGGGAGTTGAAAGTCCGTGTTGCTCGGCGACAGCCCCAAAACATCACTGCTCTCGAGAAGATCTGCATGGAGGAATGAGCCAAAATACCAGCTACTGTGTGTGCAAACCTGGTAAAGACCTATAGTAATCGATTGACCTCTGTTATTGCCAACGAAGGTTATGTTACAAAGTATTGAGTTGTATTTTTGTTATTGACTAAATACTTATTTTCCACCCTGATTTACGAATAAATTCTTTACAAATCCTACCATGTGGATTCATGGATTTTTTTTTCACATTCTGTCTCTCACAGTTGAAGTGTACCTCTGGTGCAAATTACTGACCTCTGTCATCATTTTAGGTGGGGGAACTTGCACAATCGATGGCTGACTAAATACTTTTTTGCCCCACTGTATTTTGTGCCCGGAGACGAATGACAAATTTGAGAAAATCAGTTTATCACGGCGGACAGTGACTAGCCGTGTAGAACTAATAGATGAAGATATCACCAGCATATTAAACAAAAAGGCGAAGTCATTCACTTTTTATTCTTTAGCACTGGATGAAAGCAACGATGTCAAAGACACTGCTCAGCTCCTCATTTTTATCCGAGGAATCAACAAAACTTTTGAAATAACGGAGGAGTTTTTGACAATGGAGTCTCTGAAAGGACAAACACGGGGAGAGGACTTGTTTGAACGAGTGTCTGCTGCCATCGAAAACATGAAGCTTCCCTGGAGTAAGCTTGTTAACGTCACCACAGATGGATCTCCGAATTTAACGGGAAAAAACGTTGGCCTGCTCAGGAGAATCCAGAATAAAGTGAAAGATGAAAACCCTGACCAGGATGTCATTTTCCTCCACTGCATCCTCCACCAGGAATCTCTATGTAAATCGGTGTTACAGCTGAATCATGTTGTGAATCCTGTGGTGAAACTCGTCAACTTCAGCACCGTCAGTTCATTGCATTCCTGGAGGAAACTGATGCGGATCACCAGGACCTGCTTTATCACTCCTGTGTTCGCTGGTTGAGTTTGGGCGAAGTGTTTCAACGAGTGTGGGAGCTCAAAGAGGAGATTGGCGTGTTTTTGGAGCGGCAGGGGAAGACTGATGAATTTCCTGAGCTGAGCAACAACAGCTGGATGTGTGACTTTGCGTTTGCTACGGACGTATTTTCACACTTGAATGAGCTCAACGTGAAACTGCAGGGGAAGGAGCTGTTTGTGCATGACATGCACACAAACGTGAAAGCCTTCAAATCCAAGCTGGCTTTATTCTCTAGGCAGATTTTGAACAAGTCATTCACTCATTTTCCTACACTAGCCACGCTGAAAGAGGCCGGAGCAAAAGTAAAGAAATACAGTGAGTCACTGGATGCACTGCACGGAGAATTCTGCCGTCGGTTTTTGGATTTCGATAAAATTGACAAGTCACTCCAATTGGTGGCCTTTCCTCTGTCACAAGACCCTGAAACAGCTCCAGAGGAGCTTCAGCTCAAACTCATCGACCTTCAGTCTGACCCTGCCTTAAAAGAGAAGTTCAGCTCTCTGAAACTAAATGACTTCTATGCTTCACTCAATGATGCCGCGTTTCCAAATCTAAGGCGAAAAGCGCAGATGATGTTGGCTTTGTTCGGCTCTACCTTCGTGTGTGAACGGACATTCAGCGTCATGAACATCAACATCAACAAAGCCAGCCACAGATCCAAGTTAACAGACCTACACCTCAGATCCATCCTGAGAATCGCCACAACAAAACTAACTCCAGACTTTGATGCGCTGGCTAAAAAAGGAGACCAACAACACTGCTCCCATTAAAATGTGTGTCTCTCCGTGATACGCACATTGTTAAAATGAACAGTGCGCGCAGATCAAATATAACGCTTCACAGACTGACTTGCTGCAATTGTTTTGTTCTTGCACTGGTCGTTGTTGACTTTTGGCACCGGGGAAACAAATTGAATAAAAGGAACAGGACAAGTACATCTGCATCTCCTACCATTTTTGAGAAAAAAAAAAAAAGAGAGAGTCAGAAGGAGAGTGATGGTGATATCCTGAAGGATAACAGAACCTTCAGTGCTTTAAAATAAAAATGTTCATTTATTTGATTTTCAGTGTTTAAAGACTCATTTCGAAGTCAGAGATTTTATTGTAACGCTTTTCTTCATTTTCATTGGAAATTAAAGCACATGTTTTCTCCATATCCCAAGATGTGTATTTTTCCCCCAATGAGGTGATGTTTTCAAAGCATGCCCTCTATCTGATCCTGTTCCGGCCCCTTTGTCAAATGTTAGAACTCAATGTGGCCCACGAATCTAAAAGTTTGCCCACCCCTGGTCTAGTTCGTGCTTGGTGTAAAACTGAGTTATTGCCTGCACAATATCCTGAGCCGTGCATGCTGTCAGCTGGATGATGCCACCAAACACAGTTTTATGGTTGACGTTATTTTCCTCCCTGTATTTAATATACAGGACTAGCATTTTGTGCACTGTTATGTCTGTGCTCTCATCTATGATCAGGGTGTGCCGAGGTGCATTTTTAACTTCACACATTGTCTCATTCTGCACTACTTCATTAATTGAATTCACAAAATTGGATTGGATCAACTGGTCCCTAAATGCTGGAGCCACAGATGTAAAGCTGCTGGTCATGATGTCGTTTTGGATATGTGGTGAGAGGGAAACATGAAGATGAAACCAGGAGATGTCCTTACTGGATCATCAGAGCTGAATAAGTGATGGAGAAACAGGTTTGCCTTTTAGGTGACAGGAATGAGTTGAAGGGAAGTTATGAACTGTTTCTGAGAGACAAATAACACCAGGATCCTTTTCTAAGCAGCTGACAGCTGGTAACTGTGCAGGGGCGGGTCTAGCAAAGTTTTGCCAGGGGATCATGTAGGGCATAAACAGGGAGAGGGGGGCACAAAGACATACTTTTCTTTCTTATTCTCATTTAAAATCTCTAGCTTTTAATAAATAATTATCTGAATCTTACAAACAAAGTTATAATCTGATGCAAAATGCAAAGAAATCATCTGACAATCTGCTTCAGGAGCTGTCCGCTCAGTGCAGCATCAGCACCGGAAATACAAAGATACTGTCACGGACCTGGTTCCAGGGACTCGGGGTCCATGAGCAGTGTGGACTATTATTATTGTTATTATTATCATCATTATTATTATTATTTGAGGGTTGTGTCTTCTGTACTGCTGCTGTCCTGTGTTCCTTGTTTGTGTACTGGCAGGTGTGTATGGGTGTGTGCGTGTGTGTGTGTGAGGGTGCGGTCATGACAGGCACCTTCAGGCCTGGTGGATGTGGCCCTGCCAGCTGACCGGTCACACCCAAGGACTGTAACGCACACCTGGCGCTGATCAAGCCTCATTGGAGGAGCTACTTTAGAGTGTGGTAGAGCTCTCTCCGGCGCTGGATCGTTCAGTGACTACCCGTCAGTGTTTTCAGTCTAATCAAGTGAGTGCTAGTCTGTCGCTGTTCAGAGGTGTGTTAACAGCTGCCTCTGTGGATTTTCCAGCAGGAGTGCGGAAACGGGAGGGCAGCGAGCACACGTATCACGGGAGCGGAGACACAGAGCACGAGAAGCTGGAGAAATACCAAGGGCTCAGAGAAGAGCTCGAGAGGATGTGGAGGGTGAAGGTAACGGTGGTCCCCGTAGTAATCGGAGCACTAGGTGCGGTGACTCCCAAGCTAGGCGAGTGGCTCCAGCAGATCCCGGGAATAACATCGGAGATCTCTGTCCAGAAGAGCGCAGTCCTGGGAACAGCTAAGATACTGCGCAGGACCCTCAAGCTCCCAGGCCTCTGGTAGAGGACCCGAGCTTGAAGGATAAACCGCCCGCAGGGGTGTGCTGGGTGTTTTTTTTTTAATATATATATATATATGATGGCGCCTGTGTTTGGCTTTGCCGCTGCTGGGTGCAGTTTGTCACGCTCTTTCGTTGTGCTGTTTTTCTCTGCTCTGCTGTTTTCTATTTGTATCAATGATGTTACTGGCTGCCTTGGTTTATGATCATTTGACGCTGTTATCCATCCGATCTCCAATGATGGCTCAAGATGTCTCATCCTCCTCCTCCTTTGACACTTTCCATCCTCCGCACTTTCCTCCACACTCCTTTGGCACTTTCCATCCTCCGCCAGTGGCTGGATCCTCGACCAGCGTCCTCAGCGTTCCCCGCAGACCACGGAGAAGGAGAGGAAGAAGAGCAGGTATCCAGGTGAAGCTTAGGCTTTTCTGGCGGCGGGGTCTGACTGGAAAGCGATGTCGAGCATGCTTTGTTACCTATGCTCAGAACAGCTCCATGGAGAGGAATTTGTTTTCCACGTCCCTGCTTGGATATACAGGGCTCTCTGAGACCGTGCTGCCTCAGAAGGGTTCATCCAGCCTCTCCTGCTGACAGGCTTTTCATCCCCTCGGTGAGTGGAATCTACGAGGCTCCGAGTATTTACGTCCTTTAACTCGAGCCTCTGCCAAAAATGATGCTTCCACCCCGCTGAACATGGCGCTTTATAATGCCCGATCATTGACTAATAAATCGTTCGTGCTTAACGATTTTATATCTTCTAAAAAACTGGACTTCTTATTTCTGACCGAGACCTGGCAGTGGGACTTGGACTATTCGTCTCTCATTGAAATGTGCCTGAATGGCTATTCCGTCATCAGCCAGCCTCGGGGATCTGGTCGTGGAGGAGGTCTCGCGGTGGCGTTTCAGGGCCGTTTCAACTGCCGTTCAGTGAAAGTTGGACACTTCCTTTCCTTTGAATTACAGCTTATTAAAATCGGAAGCAAGGATCCTTTTTATTGTGCTGTGGTGTATCGTCCACCCGGCCCAAATAGCTTGTTTTTATCGGAGTTTAGCGACTTCCTGTCCTCTACTATGAGGTTGTCCAGACTGCTTTTAGTTGGGGATTTTAACATACATGTTGATGATGACTCCGACCTCTTTGCCAGAGGTTTTATCAACATTATGGGTTCTTTTCATTTTACCCAGCATGTGTCCGGCCCGACACATAACAAAGGACACACACTGGACCTTGTTTTTACTTTGGGTTTGAATATTGATTCTATTTGTTCTGAGGACATTTTTATCTCTGATCATCACTGTATTCTTTTTAACATGTCTTTTCATGAGCCTTTGTCTCCTGTTCATCGGACAATTATCTCGCGCATCATAACTTCCTCCACAGCGGAGAATTTCTCGGATGCTTTTAATTTAACACTATCCACGCAAAATGGCGTTGATTTCTTAACAGATCTATTTAATAACCATTGTTTTTCGATTTTAGATGAAATCTGTCCGGTTAAAATGAGACCCGTTTCTGTTTCCAAGTCTTTACCCTGGCTAAATGACAACATCCGCTCCATAAAACGTGATTGTCGTAAAGCTGAGCGCTTATGGAGGAAAACTCAATTAACTGTTCATCTCCTTTACTTAAAGGATCTTTTAGCCTCTTTTAACAATGCAATTAGAGATGCGAGGGCTGCTTATTTTTCTCATCTGGTTGCAAAGAGGAGAGGTAATCCTAAGGTATTATTTGACACTATTACTGATATTATTACTCCTGCTCCACCTGCTGCCATTATTTCTTCTAATAAAGACTGCGAAACATTTCTTTCTTTCTTTCAAGAAAAAATTAGTAATGTAAGGAAAAAATTGTCCCCATCAGCATCTGCATTGTCAGTTCCTACGCCAGCTCGGCCTGTCGTTTTAGAAAGCTTTTTACCCTTCTCACTATCAGAGCTGGAAAAAATAGTTAATGCAACAAAAGCATCCTGTTCACTCAACATTTTACCCGCATCGTTATTCAAAAATGTCTTCCACTCTATTGGTCCCTGTGTGCTCACCATAATTAACACCTCACTGGGATCTGGTAAAGTCCCTGCTTATTTTAAAACTGCTGTTATACACCCCCTGTTAAAAAAGCCAATGCTGGACCCATTTCTCACGAGCAATTACAGACTGTCGTGGTTCGGATTTTGAGGAAGAGACATACAGTACGACTGAAAGTCCATAGTGGGTCAACACAAATGATTTTTATTAAAACACATATATGTGGTGAAGATGGGCTCTGCAAAACATCAGCCTCGATCTCCCGCCTGACAATAGGTGGGTGTGATATTTATACTTATGATGACCAGTGACTCGCCTCACCGCAGATGAAAAACAACATGTCTGTTCCAGTAATTCTATGTCAGGAGATATTCTAAAACAGAACAGTTTCTTTCTCAGTTCCTCCACCGCCTCCCAGATGCATCCTGTTATTACACTTTTCTAGACTTACACAACATTTGCAATCAGTTTATCCAGACAGACTATGTGTCTGTGTTGTTAACCTCAGTGCATGACCTCACTCAACAAACAAAGACATTTTAGAAGTATACTTCCTGACTCCGTTTGAGTCATCTGTTACCAGGCAAACTCCAATGCAGCAGGCTGCTGACTGCACACAGGCAATATGTGAAAGATTATTATGTGCTTATGCTAACACCTGAAATACAGACTTTAATATAACATCAACTGTTTCAATAAATGTGTCAATGAAATGACAATAATGATAAATCATAAATGATGCAACAGTAATAATAAGGATTATAAATAGTAACATAATATTTTACTCCGATAAGACCAATCTCAAAAATACCGTTAATTGCTAAGATATTAGAGAAGGTTGTGGCTAAGCAGCTTACAGCAGTTTTAGACAAACATAATATCTTTGACAAATTTCAGTCTGGCTTTCGTAGAGCTCATTCTACTGAAACAGCCCTTCTTAGAGTTTCCAATGACATTCTGATGCAAAACGATGCAGGAAAGTGTTCTGTACTCCTAATGTTGGACCTCACGTCAGCCTTTGACACCGTTGACCATTATATTTTGCTTGAAAGGCTTACGTCACTGTCGTGAGACATTCTCGCAAAAAAATCACGGTTTTAGTAACGCAGTAACGCAGCGTTCCTACGGGAAAGTAACGGTAATCTAATTACCATTTTTGCAATTACTTACTTTACTCGTTACTTGAAAAAAGTAATCAGATTACAGTAACGCGTAACGCGTTACTGCCCATCTCTGCCTATGACCAATGATTAACTGTCACTGATCAGTGGTTATGGCAAGTTCTTGATTCAGAAACTGACCTCATGGCCCGTTGTTCACCAGTGGTGCTAGTTTCAGTCATTGTGCAAAGGTACTGTTTATAAGGTTGGGGAAACCTGCAGTCAGCTGAGACTGAAGAAGTCACCTGGGTGAGTGGCAAAACGTTTTTCCCACTGAAAACGCTATGTCCAGATGAACAGAATCAACCATTTGGGATTTCCTTACCTGGATGATTAAGCATGCATCAAGACAATTGGACCATAAGCTTTCATTGAACATTCAAATGCAAAACATGTATCTTAACATATGTCATTGAACAGAGCACTGTCATGTGAATGCATTTATGTGAGCATTTACAACTTATTAACATGCCAGGAGTGCTCTCTGTGACGAATATCAGCGCAGTCATCAGTGATAATGAGTTCTCAGATGGATGGAGACCTGTCAGTGCTTGTGACACCCACTCCCACTTCTATGGAAAGTAAGTGCTTTAGCAGCCTCAAGAACGTGGGGGTGTCCATGGCAACAGAGCTGGATGGCTCTTTTACCTTGAAGATGAAAACAACATAGCAGATAATTCACATGCATATAATGTCAATCAATTATGCATGAACTCGGGTGTTCAGACAGCATCCCATGCTGACAGAGTACAGATAATCACATGAACTCATTCTTTCTTCACTTTGTGTGGGTATGCACGACATTACTGAGATAATATTGTCACTGTGAACAAACGTATATCATGCCAGGAAATAGACTATAATGATGCAAATGTAACAAGGCACATATCTCTTATGACTGCTATATGGAACAGCTCTGTGTTGAATTATATAGTGTGATCACAGTTTTTAAGTCTCCAATACTGCAGCCTGGTGCAAAAGGTCATGAATATTTCACCTCATTCTTTTTTAGTCTCTCCTGCTCCCGAAGACAAGGAGCTACATTTTGTAGCTCATCTGAGGACTCTCAAAGTCTGTAAAATGGTCTCACTCCCATCATTTCAGTGGCAATTTCATGGCCTGTTGATCCTATTTTGGGTCAATTTCACCACAATGATGCTGCACATTTTCTAATCTGCTGCAACCAGTTATAAAAGCTCAAAAATGAAAGCAAACGTGGATTATTCTTGTAATATCTCTTTTTTTAATTTATTAGATCACAAAAGTCTAACTCGTCCACACAGGGGATTTTTCTCCTGCTACCAGATGGCCAGGAGTCTGCCGGTTTGGAAAAACAAAAAGCTGAAGACAAAATTTGCATAAATATGAGTAAAGGCTAGCTGTCAGATTCTTAATGAGGTTAGTGAGTAAAGGGCTGCAGCATGGCTTTTCGACACTTTTTGACACAAAGCATGTGGACAACTTCATCTAATCCAGAGATATCTATTAGACCCTGCTGCTTCAAACTCCTGGTGATGCATGGGAAGCATAATAGCTTCTGAGTGTGTCATTGATTTATTGAAGAATCTGATGCTACATATGGTGCAGTGACATGTCAGTAATTACACTGTGTTCACATCATTTAAAAACTTAAATAAATAATATTTTTGTTGGGACAGTCCTCATTTACTGTTGCTATGGACACCCCCATGTTCTTGAGCGGTGGCCCAAATATTTGCATAACTCCTTGACCTTTGATTTAATATTGCTCATTGTTCAACATTAAATTTATAAAAGTTAGTCCATGGAAGTCATACCCCCATGCATTATTTTACTGGACTGCAATAGTTAACATGTGAGGACTGTGGTAAAACTCAGAACATGCCCTGTCCAATAATAATTCCGTTTGAATTGCAGGTTAAAGTGCTGAAAATTAAAGTTAGTCTTCAGATTGCATTGTTGTTGTGTTAGTAGTCTGTTCTGTTCGAGTCTTTCCTTTTTTTATAAGATATCTGCAATTTTTACAAAGATATTCCATCTATCCTTTCATCCATCAATAGTTCAATAGTTGTGGTATGAGCTGGAAAAGCAGAGCAGTCCAGATGTCCTTTTCACCTGGGGAAAACATGCTAAGACGGTCCCTGGCCGAATGAGGGCAAAAGTTGAGTATGATAAGAGTCAACACATATTGTCTCCTCAAGAATGAATCTTGTGATTTACACTCAACAATTATTTCTTTTAACCTCAACCCTGAACCTTGGTTAAGGTTAAAAGACCAAGACCAAGGAAGCAAAGCAGAAATGCAGACTTGACACTGAGACAGAAAACTAAGTCTAAATGTCACAGGGTGGAAAGGGACAAGTTATCTAAGTTTTTTTACTGTGCATGTTTTTGTTGTGTTTTACCTTTTTAATGTTTTAATATTGTACATTGGGTTATTTTTATGAGTTTTACTGCATGTTTTAATGGTATTTATTTGGTGACTTGTCCTGGAAAGACTCCGCCCCTACCTGATAATAAGCTGATCACACCTGCGAGAGATCCCAGAGAGGCCAATAAGAGGGCCTGGCAGACCACAGGAAGGAGTTCGACCGAGAGGCAAGAGAGGACCGAAGCATGAAGGCACCCATGAGTGTCACGGGAACCCACGAGAGCCTGGAGTGACACGGAGGCTTAAGAGATGAGGCCTGAGAGGCCTGACGTGAGGCTTCAGGGTGAAGTCACAGAGGCGTGACACATGGCGTGGGACATGAGGCCTGACATGAGGTTTGAGAGCGACACGAAAAGAGTGACACATAAGACAGTTGGAGCTTGGCGTTCCAGAGAGCACGATACAGCACCAGCGACTAGGGACGCGGAGCGAACAGTTGGACGGCAGTAGCAACAAGAGCCCAGCTTGTGCACTGCGGGAGAGCAGAGGTGGCGAGACAGCTGGTGCCAATTTGCAGTTTTAAAGAAGCGGCAGGCGGAGTTGAGAGCTCTGCCCACCCGGGGTAAGTCTTCGACTTATCCCCTTTTTACGAATGAAAACTGCCTGAAAAGAATAGTGACTGCCACTCCCTCCCTTTCTTCAGCGTACCGGGACGCGGAATGTGGGGAGGAAGGCGAGGACTCCGCTGGGTTTCCCTTTTACACCATTTCGCTGGATTTCTTAGCTCCCTGGGACTTTTAGGTCGTGGCGCAGGCCACTGGACTTTTAATGTTGTGTTTTATTGATTTTTATCGTGTTACCCCTTGGCCAACCCCTTGTTTTAATTCATTTTACATTTTTAACTATTTACAGTGGGGCAAAAAAGTATTTAGTCAGCCATCGATTGTGCAAGTTCCCCCACCTAAAATGATGACAGAGGTCAGTAATTTGCACCAGAGGTACACTTCAACTGTGAGAGACAGAATGTGAAAAAAAAATCCATGAATCCACATGGTAGCATTTGTAAAGAATTTATTCGTAAATCAGGGTGGAAAATAAGTATTTGGTCAATAACAAAAATACAACTCAATACTTTGTAACATAACCTTTGTTGGCAATAACAGAGGTCAAACGTTTACTATAGGTCTTTACCAGGTTTGCACACACAGTAACTGGTATTTTGGCCCATTCCTCCATGCAGATCTTCTCGAGAGCAGTGATGTTTTGGGGCTGTCGCCGAGCAACACGGACTTTCAACTCCCGCCACAGATTTTCTATGGGGTTGAGGTCTGGAGACTGGCTAGGCCACTCCAGGACATTCAAATGCTTCTTACGGAGCCACTCCTTTGTTGCCCGGGCGGTGTGTTTTGGATCATTGTCATGTTGGAAGACCCAGCCTCGTTTCATCTTCAAAGTTCTCACTGATGGAAGGAGGTTTTGGCTCAAAATCTCACGATACATGGCCCCATTCATTCTGTCCTTAACACGGATCAGTCGTCCTGTCCCCTTGGCAGAAAAACAGCCCCATAGCATGATGTTTCCACCCCCATGCTTCACAGTAGGTATGGTGTTCTTGGGATGCAACTCAGTATTCTTCTTCCTCCAAACACGACGAGTTGAGTTTATACCAAAAAGTTCTACTTTGGTTTCATCTGACCACATGACATTCTCCCAATCCTCTGCTGTATCATCCATGTGCTCTCTGGCAAACTTCAGACGGGCCTGGACATGCACTGGCTTCAGCAGCGGAACACGTCTGGCACTGCGGGATTTGATTCCCTGCCGTTGTAGTGTGTTACTGATGGTGACCTTTGTTACTTTGGTCCCAGCTCTCTGCAGGTCATTCACCAGGTCCCCCCGTGTGGTTCTGGGATCTTTGCTCACCGTTCTCATGATCATTTTGACCCCACGGGATGAGATCTTGCGTGGAGCCCCAGATCGAGGGAGATTATCAGTGGTCTTGTATGTCTTCCATTTTCTGATGATTGCTCCCACAGTTGATTTTTTCACACCAAGCTGCTTGCCTATTGTAGATTCACTCTTCCCAGTCTGGTGCAGGTCTACAATACTTTTCCTGGTGTCCTTCGAAAGCTCTTTGGTCTTGGCCATGGCGGAGTTTGGAGTCTGACTGTTTGAGGCTGTGGACAGGTGTCTTTTATACAGATGATGAGTTCAAACAGGTGCCATTCATACAGGTAACGAGTGGGGGACAGAAAATCTTCTTACAGAAGACGTTACAGGTCTGTGAGAGCCAGAGATTTTCCTTGTTTGAGGTGACCAAATACTTATTTTCCACCCTGATTTACGAATAAATTCTTTACAAATCCTACCATGTGGATTCATGGATTTTTTTTCACATTCTGTCTCTCACAGTTGAAGTGTACCTCTGGTGCAAATTACTGACCTCTGTCATCATTTTAAGTGGGGGAACTTGCACAATCGGTGGCTGACTAAATACTTTTTTGCCCCACTGTAAATATAATAAATTATATTTTAATTATACAGTTTTTATGTGTGCTTTCCCTTGGCGGCTCCACTGCTCAATCCGGTTGGAGGAAGATTTTCTTCCTTCGTACAAAACCCACTGTGGAAGTAAAACCAGCCTTCCGCCTCCGTTACATAAACATACAACACACAGAGAACAGAGTAGACTTTTACCAAGAACACAGAGGAGACACAGAAACCTAAAAACCAGGAACTATAAATAGAACACAAACACAAAATAAAACTTAAACCAAAAACACTGGGCCACAGCCCCAGGCCCGTGACATCCACATCATGATCTTTTTGACCCATTATTTTTCTAATGCTCTTTGTTTCTCTTCAAAGACAGAAAACTTTTAGAAGACTAGGGATTTGTGTCTTATTTAGACTTAGTTTTATCATATTTGGTCACTTTGTTTCATTATAGTAGGTGTATGGTACCAAAAATAAGATGCATAAAAAATAAGTGCATTTACAATCAAAATCTGTATCTTTGTTCTCTGTAGAAAGACAGATTTTCTGTCAGGCTGTTCACCAGCCTCTTCTGCTAGAAACATTTTCTCTACTTTACTGTAGCAATCACATTTACATGCAACTTATCTTTATAAAACTTTAGACACATAACACACTGATCAGTGATCAACCATAGGTTGTGTTGTGATCAGTCACATGGATGGAAAGACGTTTCTCACAGTTGGGATCTTGGAGATGAATATTTGAGTAAAGATGAGGATGAAATGATTCTAAAATTAAACTAAATGTGTTTTAAATGACTTTTTAAAGCAGGGTGCAGACAGTCTGCATTTACAATCATCTATACAATCCTCTAAAACAAATGAAGTTGCTATAGCCCATCAGTACATTAAATGTTTACTGAACAATTATTGTCCAGATGAAATCGTCATAAGCTGTTGCATAAACAGATTCTTGTTAAATAAAAAACCTGACTTGATCTATTTGGGGACATCTATTTCTATCTTCACTTTTTGTCCTGTTAGCGTAGACTTGAATAATTTTATTTAAAAATCAAACATAAAACTAGGAAATCCAACTTCATCTAATGAAAACTCAAACTGAATAAATGATGCCCATGGACAGTATCAGATGTTTATAGAGTCTATGAAAATGACAGAATATTATGCCCTGTTGTCTAGTACATGCAAGATATTTGTGTTGTAGGTTTAATTAGTGTAATTCTAGTATTTTATTAGTCTTTTCCTTTGCATTTATTACAATTATTGCAACAGCCAGCATGCTATCAATGAGTCTTCAAGCTCTGTCATTCAAAATTAGTGGGTTAAGGTGGCTTTGTCCTTTTATTTGGTGTAATTGGTACCTATAATGTCAGTGGTTTGACATTTGATAAATCACCTAAGTAAATGATCCTTGCTGTCTGATCTGTCATGGCATCCAATATAATAAATATTAAGTTTGCAGCTCAGGCAGCACAGTGATGTGGTGGTTAGCACTGCTGCCTTGGTGCTTGATTGGAATCCACCAAAGACCAAGACAACAGGGTTCTCTGCTGGTGCTCTGGCTTCCCCCCACCGTCCAAAGACATGCAGTTAGTGTGGTTAGGTTAATGGGTGATAATGGCTGTCTGCCTCTCTGTGTCTGTACCTCTCACCCTATTGCACCTGGGACCTATTGTCTCCACACCTCCTGAACGTGATGTGTATAAGAGGATGCGAACGGATGGATGAATGTTTGCAGCTTTGCCTACCTGTTGATCATCTAACGGCTGAGCACAATGGCCACAAATGGCCACAAAGCTATGAAAAAAGCGATGAGAAATGTTTTTCTTTCATCAATCAATCACTCTTCAATTAAGCAGCACTTCTTGATCGACTGATTAACGTGAATTAATGAGGAAAGCTTGCTGCAGCATGTAAAATGACAAATGTTGGGCTCAGGAGGGGCACTGCGGCTATCATAGACTAATCATAATGGACTAATCCATTAACAAGGATTCAGCAGCAGGGGGTTCATTAACTGAGGTAGACGTGTGCAGCCTCAACTTTTATCTGCTCGAGTCTTTTCAGAGAGACACATTAGTCCTCTGTGGTACTGCAGAAAGGCCAGCAGAGAATGTGTGTATTTCTGTATGCACTCACCAATGTGTGTTTGCATACATGTGGATGGAGTAATCTCAACTAGCAAGTTTTGAAAGAATTACCAGATGGCTCTGTTCTAAGGGAGAGATTGCCAAGGTTAATGATGATGAAGAATTAACAGGATTGATGTGTAATTAGACTGATGGATCGAGTCACAGCGAGTGCATATTTGTGTGGATGTGCACACGCACACACACAAAAGGACATGAATCGATGCCATTATAGAACACAGTTCCCTCGGGTGTTATGTAGTCATCTCCTGTTCAGACATGCAACGTGAGTTTGATGTGATAGAGGACATCGTTTAAATGCCATACCATCATCATAAAAAATAGGCTCATACAGGAACACGCAATTACACGCACGTTCACGGACAATCGAATGACATCAGGATCTCCCTGTGACATGAATCAAGTGTCTCACCTTTTGTAAAGACATGGTGTAGACAGCAGGTGTTTTTTTGTTGAAGGATGCAGACAGACTCTGGATTCAGATGTGTTTATTTCCATACCCACACTGTTTAAAATCATCAATCATTTAAGAAAAAAAAGAGAAAATCCGGATGACTTATTTCCAGAGCTAGACAGCCACACTGATATAACTTAATAGTGTGAGGCCCCAATGAAGCCATTTTTGTCTTTTTACCCTTTCCTTTCCTCCTGTGGCTCTCACTGTGCCTTCACCCCTAAATGAAGCAATCTGTACTTCGATAAGGGCCTCCCTGTATGGTGTAATTGACTCCCCTCTGATTGAATCTGAAATGACTTATTGGAAAAAATGAACCATATATACAGGCTTTGGGCGTTATTCACCTTCAGTCGAGGAAGAAATACTTTTGGGTGTGAGTGCTTAAATAAATACACCTCTTCCCCAATAAGTAAATAAACATTATTTAAAGTGTCCACAGTACCAAAATTACACCACTTTCTCTTGTTAATACTAAAATAATTTTAAATAGAAAATACTTAAATGGTTCAGCAATAGTGAAATATTGATTTTAATTCAGAAATATAATCAGAATGATAATAACAATATAAAGAGGCATTCTACTTTAAACTATCCTCCAGGATATCAGAACTTAGGTTTGTGGTTAGGTTACATGTTACCCATATGCTAAATCTCAGAGACTAGAAAGCGGGATAGGATGTGTAATAATTTCAGTTTTGAGTTTATACTCATTATAATTTGATACTAGCAACATTTTCCAAATGTAAAAAACAAAATGCCAGTATTAGCACTCTGTTGCATCGCCTCTTATTTTAACAATGCTTTGTTAAGCCATTCAAGAGTATGGCTCTGTTATGGAGACATGCTTTTGTTTGCCTTTTCAGTCCTTTTAACATAGATAATGAGACTAGATTGGTACTTGCCTAAGAATCGGATCAATTTTCAATGTAAATTGCCTTCTGGGCATCGCTAGTTGTAACATGGGTGAGGATAGAATTATTAGTCCTCCTATGAAAATGTATGTTTTTATAGCATTTACCCAAATGTTGTTCAACAAAGCAAGGCATTTTCAAACAACATTTTAGTTTTGTTTTGGATGCTTACATCAATTTATTTTCCACACAGAAACAATAAGGTGAAGACCATATTATTATGGTCTTCACCTTACAATATAGAGAAAACAGAAAACCTCAACAAACAGGTGACCCCCTATAAGCAAGCACTTTGGCGACAGTGGTAAGGAAAAACTTTCTTTTAACAGGAAGAATCTTTGGCACAACCAGGCTCAAGGAGGGGAAAGGCATCAGCTGTGTGAATGGGGGTGAGGGGAGGTAGACAGTATTAAGATAAGCTGTAGATTAAATGCACAGTGGTGTAAACTGGAAGTTAGTGAAAACAACATGTGTTTGTATATGTGCAGTATTTCAGAAAACCAAACTTGGTGGCTTTTGATCTAATTAGTGAGCTTTTGTGCTATTTAACTAATTGCAGAGCTTGATAGGCCTGTTGGGAGCCTCTTTTTCTATTTCTTATTGTCTTTGATTTTTTTTATTTTAATTGCTATGTTTTTACTTATCTGTTTCTCCTAATTTTGTTTTATTGGATTAGTTTTTTTTTCTCACCTTCCCTCTATAGCTTATTTTTGAGTTTGTTTTAACTAACCTGGTGAGTGCTGAGTGAGTTCTGTGAGCTGCAGGAAGAAAAAAACAGAGACCCACCATAACAACACCCAGTGGAGTTCATTTAACACAACTTACAGTATGTTGAGGCAGTGAGACCAAAAAGAATAAAACTCTCCAACATGAGGAAAAGTCTTTGAACAGAAATACAGAGTAAAGGGTTTTTTAAATAGACATGCTGGGTTTAGACTAAAGTTAGATTGACATATTTTTTTTTACAGATTCTATTTTACTTCAGTGTTTTATAACGAAAATAATTCACGCCCATAAGCATTGGTTGAAAAGTAGTCTTCATAATAATAATGATCTAAACTAACAGGCCTGCTAACTCAGTGTGTCTAGCTGTTACAATTTGACCATAGGTCAAGTTTATAGGAGTTCCTGAAAGTTGCTCCTAATTTGACGCACTTAGTCCTCAAATTGGACAATTGGACCGTATTTTTTTCCCTGCGCACAGAGCCCCACAACTAATCCACACACATCATTATCTATGAAGGTGTTAATAACCTTGATAACTTAATACAGGGGTCACCAATCTAGAAGTGCATTTACATGAAAGGGGTACATGGATTTGAATACAAGGAACAATTAATTGTTAAAAGACTTCACCGCACAAGTGAGAAATTTGACCAGTCTGAAGCGTCATTGTATATCCAGCAGTTCCACAAAACAAGATATCTCAGTCTGGACCATACTGGTAGATTGACTGATATTGTCCAAGACTTGGTACTAGAATGGTTAAAAGAAGGTCAAACAATCCAAACTGCATTTCTTCAAATAGATCCCAAAGTAAAAACAATAGCAACTATCGCCTCCTGTACTGGATGACTCAGACACGAAAACGGCATAACAGGCACAGTAACGAGGTTTAGTGCTTCCAATATGAGCTTAAATGAGCAGAGCACAGCTAATGAGCTGCACTTCATTCATGCTTTGGAGCACACCTACTCATGGTTTGCAAGAATGATCTAAGACTGACATGCAAAGATGGAGAAGAAAAACAAAGTGAGAGACTGAATCTGAAAACCTTTTTTTTTCTTGATGCTCTCCAATGAAAAGCTTCTATTTCACTAAATTTAAGCAGTTAGTGAAATGGACACAAAGGACCATTAATGACTTTTGTATGAATCACTATGTACAGACATGTACAGACATCAGCTGTTTAAATAAAATAATCAATTGCCTCTTTTATATAGTTTAGTGATGATTATTGAGATGTGATTGCAGTGTAAAGTTAACAGGTACATGTAGATGGCAAATAAACCTTAATGACACTGCTTTTATTGACTGCTTGTTTTCTAGAAGTATAGTCGTATAGATGATTATCGTCATTTTTACAATACAAGGAACTAACAACACCATAACGGATTTTTTTCCCCTGTGGTTACAGATTTTTCCTGCTTAGATGCATCACATTCAAAGTCCGTGTCTTGTGTCTTTAAGCCTTCTGGTGCAAAAGATGACTTTTGTGCTATTGAGCCATATTGTGCAAAAGATGAGTTTTATTGTTTCTGAGCTTTAAAAGAATGTGAGTTTTTGCATTTTGAAGCCTGCTGTTAAGAGCACTGTGTTTGTTGGTTTTGAGACCTCCCTATACAGTCTGTACAGGCTTCTGTTTCTTGGGCCTATGGACACAGGTGAAAGACACAGGTGATGGATAGTGTACCCAGCAGTGATGACCACATGGGAAGTACACCCCACAAAGTTAGTGACAAAGCAACCATGCAGACCCAATAAGGTCAAGTGGCCAAAGTCAAATGACCAAGTGGCATGGCAGAACCATGCAAGCTGATGGAGCTGACATTGAAGGGAAATACTGACAGCAAGCTCAACAGCCTTGGGGAGTTCATCTTCAAGGTCTGCAGAGAGAGGTTTAGTGTGGTTAGCAGGAGGGGGCCCGAGCAGCAAACTAGCCATCAGTTAGCCATCATCAAGAGAAAAAACAGTGAAAACAGACAAGTTAGATTTACTAACCCTGCGCAAATTTGCGTAAATCCCCTGAACTTAAAACCTCCTAGAATTACTGACTTTTTTATTTTCTGGCACAAGTCCCAAGGTGTTATTCACCCCTGCTGAGATTTTCACAGGTCGTCAGCTCGATTCTCCTCCTGCTTTTGTTGTGCAAACCACCCATTGCACATTTGCATTTGTTCACTCAGAGTAGCTCAGATCCAAGGCAGGAGAAAAAGCTTTGTTACAACCCTCAAAAATGCCTGCTGTATCTATACAAAATATTCCACACATTGACTGACCTACAAATATGAAAGACACACACTCACAACATATGGAAACACAAGTCTGTTTAATTTATAAAAGATTGTGTGAAAACAGAATGAAAAGTTGCTAATACAATGACATGAGTGACATGCATGATCTCTCCAGCGTTGAATGTTCTCTCCTCTGCCTGTTCATATAAAAATAGCAAAAATTAAAAAACAAAAAACATAAAAAATTAATTCTGTCCCTCAGTTCAGTTCTTTTGCCACACGGCAAAAGATGGCACTGTGGTTAGAGGAGGACATTGGAATGCCCAGTGTAGTAGCAAATCGCTTGTGCTTCACTGCTCAAGCTGGACCCACTGATATGAAATATGATATTTATAAAAACCCCTTTAGAGTGAGGTTCATGTAAATTTACCATTCTCTATTTATTTATTTACGCCCCATCAGGAAGTGTAAGGTCCAACAAGCACTCAGAACACAGCAGGACTGGAATTTGTCAATTCATGAACTGATGACATTCATTTCAATTCTGTTTGTAAGAGAAATCATGTGTCCCGTTGGTGCTATTGCGGATTGCTGGTCAGAAAGATTTCTGGTGCAAGTAATCAAAGAGATAATGCCCCGAGATAGATTAATTTCAATTATGCAACACCTTCAATTTGATGACAATGACACGCGGGCAGAATGGGTGAAAACAGATAAATTTGCGGCGATCTCCGACATCTGGACAAGCTTCAACGAGAACTGTGCTATGAGTTTCACACCAGGAGAACACATGACCATAGATGAACAGCTGTTCCCTACCAAGGTTTGTTGTCCATTCACACAGTATAATATAGATATATTAGGGGTGCAACGATACACAAAATTCACGGTTCGGTTTGGTTCGATACTCTGGTGTCACGGTTCGATATTTTTTCGATACAAAAAAAATGTTCATGCCTTTTTAATTTGTCATTTATTAAAATTATAAATATATATTTTAACTCAAAAGTACAGTTTTTAAATTTAACCCTAACCCTTGTGCGTGTTTTTTATTTTGACAGCGAATGCGCACCTGCGGACCACTTATGTGTACACCTGGTTATTTAGCTCATCATATTGCAGCCACAGAAATTATTTTGTCCATGAAACCATAAAGCTGCACTTTCTTTTTGCCTTATAGTCTGATGATAACTTCTCCGTTTTGTGGTAAGCTTTTCTTTGGCTGTCACTTCTTCACCCTGACCTGTCTTATTTGGCTCAGCAGAACTAAAATATATATACTGCTACTTTTACACACGCACTCACATAAGCTCAGCGATTCTCTGCGCGATCAACCTCTCACATGTTTAAGCTTGCTGCGGGAGATTTCACTTGTCATGTTTGCATAGTAAGCTAACGATTGATAAGACGATGTCAGAGGAATTGGTGCACAAATTATCATCACTCACAGATCAGTGCTGTCGCTCTCTATACACAGTTCGCGCGATTGCAAAGTGAAAGCAAAAAACAAGCGCAAATTCAAACGCGATTTCAATATGTCACATATTGACAGTGGCTCACCGATGCCAATGACATAATTACCCAGCTACATTTCTGAAAGAATGCAAAAGCATTGACATATATTTTTCCTTCCTACAATAGCCGGACGGGCAGGGCAGAGATAGATTTTGGTAGCCCGACTGGAAAAATCGCTAGCCCCAGGACGTCGGGCTAGCGATTTTGCGAGCCCTGTATCTGATTGAGGAATCACTCATCTTTGGAAAAGAGAGTTTATTACAGAGAAATGGCTCTTTCCAAAATAAAAGCTATACTATCCGCTTCTTCTGGGCTATATTCTCAGCAGCATAAGGAGAATCATGTGCTAACAGCTGTCTAAATGACTCGGCTAAAGTTAGTTAGTTGTTTTTGTCTTTGCACTAGGATGATGTCGGCGTAAATGTGCAGTCATATTCGTTGTGTTCCCACTAGTGCTTTCAGGTTAACCTCGTTAAAATGACCTTAACGCCACAACACGGCAAATCTCCGTTAATGAGCTACCCCTGATAGCCCCGTGCATGGGGCTAGACGGCCAACACTTTAACGAGCTAACTGCGCTAACACACTAGCTCCCACCCATGTAATTGAGCATTGCGTGGCACATCCAACATACTGTTTTACTTTAGTCCATGACGCGCTTACCTTCAGGGTCATACGTCACATGAAAACCAAAATAATTCCAAACGCCAGATCTGAATGAGGGTGGAGGAGGTTCAATTTGCCATGTTGCAAGGAGCGCTTAACTTCTGTCTCGCTAGCTTGCGCTGCGCTCTTCCTTCTGACTATGCTGTCTGTGTGGAGCGCTCAGTGGATCTGCGCTCGACAGTGCAGCCTAGGCGGAGTAGTCGAACGCAGATTCACTGAGCGCTCCACACAGACAGCATCGTCAGAAGGAAAGTTGATAAAATAAATTACAAATGTTGTATTGTTCGATACATATGCGTACCGAACCGAAAGCACTGTATCGAACGGTTCAATATCGATACGAATATCGTTGCACCCCTAATATATATATATATATATATATATATACATATACATACAGGGAGTGCAGAATTATTAGGCAAATGAGTATTTTGTCCACATCATCCTCTTCATGCATGTTGTCTTACTCCAAGCTGTATAGGCTCGAAAGCCTACTACCAATTAAGCATATTAGGTGATGTGCATCTCTGTAATGAGAAGGGGTGTGGTCTAATGACATCAACACCCTATATCAGGTGTGCATAATTATTAGGCAACGTCCTTTCCTTTGGCAAAATGGGTCAAAAGAAGGACTTGACAGGCTCAGAAAAGTCAAAAATAGTGAGATATCTTGCAGAGGGATGCAGCAGTCTCAAAATTGCAAAGCTTCTGAAGCGTGATCATCGAACAATCAAGCGTTTCATTCAAAATAGTCAACAGGGTCGCAAGAAGCGTGTGGAAGAACCAAGGCGCCAAATAACTGCCCATGAACTGAGAAAAGTCAAGCGTGCAGCTGCCAAGATGCCACTTGCCACCAGTTTGGCCATATTTCAGAGCTGCAACATCACTGGAGTGCCCAAAAGCACAAGGTGTGCAATACTCAGAGACATGGCCAAGGTAAGAAAGGCTGAAAGACGACCACCACTGAACAAGACACACAAGCTGAAACGTCAAGACTGGGCCAAGAAATATCTCAAGACTGGTTTTTCTAAGGTTTTATGGACTGATGAAATGAGAGTGAGTCTTGATGGGCCAGATGGATGGGCCCGTGGCTGGATTGGTAAAGGGCAGAGAGCTCCAGTCCGACTCAGACGCCAGCAAGGTGGAGGTGGAGTACTGGTTTGGGTTGGTATCATCAAAGATGAGCTTGTGGGGCCTTTTCGGGTTGAGGATGGAGTCAAGCTCAACTCCCAGTCCTACTGCCAGTTTCTGGAAGACACCTTCTTCAAGCAGTGGTACATGAAGAAGTCTGCATCCTTCAAGAAAAACATGATTTTCATGCAGGACAATGCTCCATCACACGCGTCCAAGTACTCCACAGCGTGGCTGGCAAGAAAGGGTATAAAAGAAGAAAAACTAATGACATGGCCACCTTGTTCACCTGATCTGAACCCCATTGAGAACCTGTGGTCCATCATCAAATGTGAGATTTACAAGGAGTGAAAACAGTACACCTCCCTGAACAGTGTCTGGGAGGCTGTGGTTGCTGCTGCACGCAATGTTGATGGTGAACAGATCAAAACACTTTCAGAATCCATGGATGGCAGGCTTTTGAGTGTCCTTGCAAAGAAAGGTGGCTATATTGGTCGCTGATTTGTTTTTGTTTTGTTTTTGAATGTCAGAAATGTATATTTGTGAATGTGGAGATGTTATATTGGTTTCACTGGTAAAAATAAATAATTGAAATGGGTATATATTTGTTTTTTGTTAAGTTGCCTAATAATTATGCACAGTAATAGTCACCTGCACACACAGATATCCCCCTAAAATAGCTAAAACTAAAAACAAACTAGAAACTACTTCCACAAACATTCAGCTTTGATATTAATGAGTTTTTTTTTGGGTTCATTGAGAACATGGTTGTTGTTCAATAATAAAATTATTCCTCAAAAATACAACTTGCCTAATAATTCTGCACTCCCTGTATGTGTATGTGTGTATATATATATATATATATATATATATATATATATATATATATATATATATATATATATACACTCAACAAAAATATAAACGCAACACCTTTGTTACTGCTCCCATTCCCCATGGGATGGACGTAGAGACCTAAAATTCATTCCAGATACACAATATAACCATCCCTCCCAAACAGTGGTCACAAATCAGTCCAAATGTGTGGTAGTGGGCACATCTGCCATATTGAGATAATCCATCCCACCTCACAGGTGTGCCACATCAGGATGCTGATCTGACATCATGAGTAGTGCACAGGTGTACCTCAGACTGCCCACAACAAAAGGCCACCCTGGAATGTGCAGTTTTTTGCGCTATTGGGGGTCTGGGGACCCAGAACCGGTCAGTATCTGGTGTGACCACCATTTGCCTCATGCAGTGCAACACATCGTCGCATGGAGTCTATCAGATTGTCAATTGTGGCCTGTGGAATGTTGGTCCACTCCACTTCAATGGCTGTGCGAGGTTGTTGGATATTCGTGGGAACTGGTACACGCTGTCGTATACGCTGGTCAAGCACGTTGGTACTTCCTGGCTTGTGTAGCCACTAGGATAACAAAAGTTGGGAGTTCGCCTTGTAATCGGAAGGTTGCCAGTTCGAGCCCCGGCTTGGACAGTCTCGGTTGTTGTGTCCTTGGGCAAGACACTTCATCTACCGCCTACTGGTGTTAGCCAGAAGGGCCAATGGCGCGATATGGCAGCCTCGCTTCTGTCAGTCTGCCCCAGGGCAGCTGTGGCTACAACTGTAGCGGCCTTCACCAGTGTATGTGTATGTGTATTCACACACACATGTGTGTGAATGGGTGGATGACTGGGTGTGTAAAGCGCTTTGGGGTCCCTAGGGGGGACTAATAAAAGCGCTATACAAATACAGGCCATTTACCATTTCGGAGTTTGTACAAGTTTTTGGGTTTCTATGTGCTATGGAGTTTTTACATGTTTTGGAGTTTTTACGTGCTTTTTCTCTAGGGGCCATCGTAAATATACTTGTATTTATTCACTCCACATAAAATGTAATAAATAAATCATATAATACAAAACACAACTATTCACATTTCAACTTTTAACTATTTATATTTTCAGCTTTTTCCTTTTAAACAAATTTAAAGTGAAACCACACAAAACACTGCAAACCACAACACAATTAAATATAAATAAAAATATGAAAACAAAAAGAAGATGCACATTCTCTGTCATATGGGCCTGCATGAATAAACTTTCTGAATCCTTTATCATCCGCAACTGAAAATAGTTGTGGATGATTACTATACCTTTCTAATGTGACGTTGTTGTCCCTGGCTCTCTTTCTCTCTCTTTCCCTCCCGCTCTGTTGCTGTGCTACTGCGTGTGTAACTACTGCCCCTCCCCCCTCTGCCCAGGGCAAAGCACTTCACCCCACATGTGGAGTGAAGCGGAAAAAAGTGCGAGACAGAGGGTGAGAGAAAAAAAAAAACCCACGGCTCGCATCATTCACTTCAAAGATCCGGGTCTAAGAGCCATTCCGACACATCACTAGCAGCAATAGAAAATACTTACCTTTTATTCCTCCTCAGCTGTTTTTCATCTCATCTTTTGAGTTAAAGACGTCACTGAAGTTTGGGGAAATCTAGCATTAGTTTTGCTTTGCTTTCAAAGTAGACGACACCATACCCACCTACGTAAGCACAGAAGCATGGTGAAAAGGGAAATGGAGAGAGAAAAAAATAAAAAAGTATTCATAAATATATATATATATATATATATATATATATATATATATATATATATATATATATATATATTTACATTTTTTATACTTACATTCCTGTGCTTTTTTTCTACTCATTACCGTGGCCTTTTCTCTGTCTTGCCCTTGGATGACTGTCTGACACGCACACAAACTGTAAGTACATATAGAATACACCTTTTCAGCTCAGTTTTCTAATGGTGGAAGCTGAATATAAAAAGTTAAGTTATTATAATAAGGAATATATGAACTGAAGGTCACGGAATGCTGAACAATCTGACAACATGAGTAGTATTTTTAATAAACAGATGTATGAAAAATTAAAAGAGCTAGAAATGTGCTAAGACATTCACTAGAAAATTTTGGCTTGAATTACGCAGGCTCTGGCAATTTAATGGCACAGCAGGTGATAATTGTCATGGATCAGCTGTACAGCAGGCAGATTGCAGATCCTAATGCAGGACTGAGCAGAATTGGAAAAAAAAAAAACCCTCTCTAAATCCAGCTTTAAATACTGCTAATTCACAAGACTACAAACATTGCAAAACATCTGCAGGGTAGGAGCAAGGAATTGGAATAACAGGAATCTTAGAATGGGTGAGTAGACGCATAGCCATGAGAGAAAATGCAAAAGGATTATTAAGGGAAGACCCAGGGTGTGTCCCAATTAAGAGACTGCACGCTTGAAGTACGCGCAGTACGCGTACTACGTACGGTGCGTATTATAAGTACGAGAAGTGCGGAAGTGAGAGGCTTGTAAAATGGGACGGTATACGCTTCGTCGCGCTGTTCAGGTTGCCTAGCAACCATGATACTAACCGCGAGACATGTTACATACAGCTTTGTTTGACAGAAATGAAGGAGAAAAATGTTTTGTTGGTCATTCATTTTCGTCATGACATCACTTTGATTAGTTGAGTATCTGAGGCTGAGACCACGGGACTGTAAAACATGATTGTTGGGCTTCATTTCTGTGCTGAACAGTCATTTAAAATTAGTTATTAAATAACAATTAGTTAATGTTGTTCATGAGACTAAAGTCATCTCACTGTGGTAATGTAAATATAATATGGCCAATATTATAGTATTGTCAGATTATTATGATATATATTTTTAACTCTGTTATATTAATATATATATTAATATATATATTAATATATATATTAATATATATATATATATATATATATATATATATATATCACTGACTTTCAGCTTGTTGTGTTTGTGGATATATGACTGACTTTAATTATTACACATTCGCACATAAATAAGTGACGTCATATTCAGCACTTTTGACAGTTCACTCTTCGGCCGCTCCATCTTATTAGGGAAATTCCACATACATAAATGTAAATTTCAAAACTCAACCCCATCATTTAATTTGTTTTTGATTGAAATTGAATATTACTTAAACTCTCTTAAATTAACTTCCAATAAAAAAGGTTTATCATTGATTGAAATTCATTCAGAAATGTTTAACGAATGAGCTGTCACAACTTTCAAGTACAAAGTTGTTATGAAGTCTGTCACATATTCCCCCCCTTTTTTTTCTTTTTTATCCTTTATTTATTTATCCTTCTTATTTCATTGTACTGTATATTGTTACTCTTATTTGCCTTGTATGTCTACTGTACAAACTGAACTGGAATGACTGACTGTTCGCTTTATAATTTCAATAAAGTTTGGAAAAAAAAAAAAAACCTATTCGGCCGCTCCCGTCTGCCGTATTTTTGTGGCACAATTCTCCACACCCACCGCCGCGCTATGAATTGTGGGATATATGGGACCACGAAGCGTGCACCGGACCACGCTTGATATTTGGGGAAATCGACGGCGCATTCGAAGTGTGCATTTGAAGCACACTTCGAATTGGGACAGCCGTCGTCGCGTGGCGGTGACGTAACCGCACTTAAAATGCGTACTTCAAGCGTGCAGTCTCTTAATTGGGACACAGCCACAGACAATATATACACTCATGGATAATGAGGGGAGAACAGGTGGGACTACAGCTGAAGATAATTAACCTGATGAGTCATCGGGAACTTCACATAAGACATATTAAGCACTGCCAAAATAAAACAGGAAGAGAGACTAGCAGGCAAGACCCAAACCTAACCTAACCTAATACTTGTAAGGCAATATACAGACTGGTGGAAAATGTAGTAAATCACAACAAGGAAAATATAAATAAAAAAAGCAAACTCTGTTACAAAAAAGCCTGAAATACAAACAATGCTGAAAACCAAAAACAAACCATGAAGCCACAAAACACTTCCCCTGTGTTTATGAGATTTTGTTCCTTTATACCTCTGTATTTTATTCAACTTCCTTTTTGTTTTTTTCTATTTCTGTTGTTTTGTTTGTTTTTGTGTTTTTTTCCATAGTGTTGCAGTGCCAGGAAAGACTGGCCAAGACAGAAAGGACGCGTAACAGACTAACAGCATAATGAATGTGACAGAAAAACACTTGAAGAATACATCACACGAGTGAAAACACTGCACTATAAGTAATGAATGAAATGTTTTCATGATGCTAAATATAAAGGGTAGATGAAGATTATATACTTAGTTGATATAACAGTTTAGTTCAGTCCTAGGATTTTTTTTGTCACTATGACACCAAATCTCCAGTTTTGCTCTCTACTGCAATTGTAAAGAATTCATATTCCACATTCAACAAGTCCATCATTTTTAAGATGAATTTTTATTTTATAAATCCATCCAAAGATTTTTGAGTAGTAGAGAGTGAGAAATAGCTAAAATTCAACCTGTGGGTAACATAAAAATAACCACTAAGATACAGAATTTTAATCTTTAGTCTTGAGAGAAGCGATGGGCTCACTGATTGATACTAACACCCCTTAGACACATAACTGTGGGACTACATTTGTTGTAAAATACCCAATGAAAAAAATAAACTCCCATTTGAAAATGGTAAGGCTATTATCCATATAATTGTGTCGAATAACATTTCAAAAGAACATGGTATCATTTAATGGTATTTCCTAGATGATATATGCAGTCCAGAAATACAGGAGAAAATAAAATAGCTAGATAAAAGAGAGAAAGGATGTACGTGACAGAAATAAAAGAGCCATACACTATTATGCAACAGAGTGTGTGTGTGACAGAGGGATGTCATAAAGGTGTTACAGCAGCAATAACACCTCTGCATTGCCACGGTAGCACAAGGTAGAGGGATGCTGCTAATGCCACATGACCTGCATCCAAATGGTGACACACCTTAGAACATATTATTGCAATCTAATGCATTGTGACTGCCAGTATACTGTAAGACACTATAATCCACTGTGTAGGCTAACAGTAACTCTTATAATGTATTGTCTCTCTGCCAGAGATAATGGAATGATCTGTTTCCAGGTTTTGAACATTGCTGTAATTACTGTTAAAAGTGATATGTTCTATAGATGCATTTCCTATATTGTGATAACTATTAACAATGTGGTAGTAAAACTTCTTTCCACTTTCCCTGTTATATAAAAACATATTTTTCTACCTGTTGATGCTTGTATTGAGTTCTACAACTATCCCAACAAACAATGGTTTATCACAGTCTCACCACCAACATGTGGACTACCATAGTGCCAGCTGCAAACTGTTTTTTCACTCCAGCTTAGACATTTTTTTTGGAAAGACAAAAATCCCATGCACTTATTGATTGCTTCTTTAGTTTTTAAAACAATAAATTGTCTTGTCTTCTGCTTTGTGTCTGTCTTGAGTGAGTTTTGTTAGAGCCTCGTCCTTAAATCTGTCCAAACTGACTACAGGTATGTTTGGAGGACTGTCTCATCTGACCACAAAACCCCATCTGCTGCTGGACTGAAAGCTGAAGGCTCTGCCTCCCATTCTCCCACTTTTAAATACTCTCTTAACCACAGGTTGAACAGGATTCTGAGAGCAAAGTGCTCCATTCATCCAGAGTCATGCCGGCAGCTTTCAATGGTTAGCAAAAATGTTTAATTAAGTTGCAACTTGCTAAGGGACATTTAACCAAATATGTAAAATAAACATTGAAACCACAACCAGGCATTTTTAAATCTAAAAAGCATCACCCACCTTGTACTGGGGTTTCCCTCTGGACAACAGGGCAGCTTTCTTGCACTTTGTTCTTTTGAGGAACAGGTCCTAACTGCTGTAGATAGAAGATAATCCCTTGTGCAGGTTCCTCCAGGAAATTCAGTATACACCAAAGGTCAGTTTAGACTATGGTAGAGTAAGGGTATCTCTTCAGAAAGATGAAAATAGGCTGTGAAATGGGATGAATAAAAAAATGCATTTAACCCACTGCCTTTTTTTAATCTGTGATGATCAAGATCTTTTGAAAACAGATGTAACAGTAAGGAACAAGCCTGTGTAACCACATGGTCAAGTAGTTAAGTACTGAACGTATCCTGGATAATGCGTTATATCTGAAATGTGTCACTGAAGCCATGAACTCACTAAGAAATGTTTACAGAGTTCCAAGCAATTTTTTATTTATTTTTTGGTGGGTCATCATAGTCTTCTTTTGAGATTTTTGAACTCATTCTATTTCTGGTCGAACCACAACATCCTACATTTTGGTGAGGTATGGCTGATTTAACATTAAGTTGATTGTTTTATTACAGAATTTGCCAATCATGATCATTCATATAATCAATCAATGTAATCTGCAAGCATTAAATGAAGCATAAAACCTGTACTTAAAGTAAAAGTTTGTTTCAATAGCCTCTTCTTACATCTAAAAGTTCTGACTGTGTGTGCCTTAACCAGATCAAAAGAAGAAAGCTTGACAGTTGCTCTACACTTAGAGCTTAAAAGCTAGAAGGTAGCTGTTCATAGGTGACAGTAGTCAAGCCTTTAGAAAGAAGAGAGCTGGAGGACTATCCTTCCTATTAGCCTTTGGTAACTTGATTAGAATCCTGATGTGCTAAGCTGTTGAGCAGGCTAATTTACCACTTTAATGTGAGGCATAAACTGGGCTACTGTACTGGTTGAAAACTTGTGGCATTCTGTAATTGAGAAAGCTTAAGATTCCCAGTGTCTTCACAGTGTCACAAAACAGTGTTTAGATGAATATGACAGTTTCACTGCATTATTCTGCAGAGCTACTTTCTCTAATTTAACATTTGTGATGTATTTCTTTGGGGTCATTTACGTATCAAAGAACTGTGTCTGTTTAGTGGTCGGTATAGTAAATGTGGGAAGCAGAAATGCCAAATGTCTTTTCAAATGCGAGAGTCAGTCTGGATTGACCTCTGTTTTTTTTTTAAAGCCATCATAGATGTGAGCCAGGAATAACTAAAAAGGTTTTACACGAGTCATGTCAGATATTTCTGTCATCCTTGCAGTGAGCAATATTTCAGGTTTTTGTGTATCCGGGAACATCACAACAGCCGAAACTGAATCACTTGACGGTTTCACAGAGTAAGAATTTATTGTCTCATCTTCTGTTTACAAGCCCGGTCCCACACGGACCTATAAAACCACACTGAAGCTGGTACAGGTCAAAGTCAGCAATTTTGTAAGTAAAATAGAGGTCGAGAAACTGTCAACTTTTGTGCCAACCACTGGCGTTCCTGTTAGGCTCTGCCCCTAACTCATAAAACAAAAGTTTATTCTGTTCAGCTACTGAGGCCTAATATTACATAAGGACTACTGAGGCCTAATATCACACGATGCACAGTATATCCAAAATACATCCACAATGTTAGAAGAACTACAAAGTTCCCTGCAATATTACAGGATCTTGGCCCAGAGTAACTTATATGACACATGCCCCTAACTCATGCAGTTCTGAAGGTTAGGCCAAGCATTCATTTACACAAATCAATATCTTTTTATTTAGTACAGAGCTCTTAAATGCCAACTGTTGCCTTGTGGGAGAAATATCATTATTGGGAGAGACTCCCAATAATGTTTTACAGCACACCAGTTGTGATCCCTGAAAATATTTATCGGGGGGAAGCACTTCACTACACAAGTGTGACAAATGGATGTGTCAAAGGATATGTATCAGCAGTGTAAGCTTTTAATATAATTATTAACTTTGACTTGACCTCATTTCTCAAAAGGTTAGGATGACGAGTACGGGCCAGTGGTAGTTTCCTTTCTATAGTAACTTGAAAGGGCTATCCAGTGTATCCACTTTCATCTAAAGAAAATCGTATCTAGTTTAGAAAATGCTGTATTTTAATTGTCAGCATTTTAAAACAGCTCCAGCATCTTTAGTTTCTCTTACATGTGTATATATAGAAGCACTTGTCAGTAGTGACTGCTGACCATATGCAAAGGCATGAAGCAACACTCCAGGTAAAATTAATTGGGCAAATGAGTAATCCCTTTCCTAATTTAAATGTAACCAATTTTCCCTCAAATGAAACACCAGGGTATATGATGTATTCTTTGACACATCAGATGCCCTTTTATGTCAACTGTATGCACCCACTTTTTAAGACTTTGATCAACAATAATTTGTTTAGTGATAACTATTTATGTCAAGCTCCAGGTTTGTCCATCTGCACCCCTCTTTCATAAATTTGATTGATAGAAATTGTGAGCATAAGACAGATGAGTAAAACACTGTGTGAACCTTGGCACCTAAAGTAAAAAAGTAGTAAAAAAAAACCCTCTATGCACTCCAAAGACTAAAAAGGACATCATTTGTTAATCACCTTAACTTGTAGGTACAGCAATGATATGGAACAATAAAGCATCATTAAAAACTCAGACAGAGATTTTTCACTGTTTATGGACCCCAAAGCCCCTTTTCCATTAATACTCTGATCGGCTCAGCACGGTTCGTCGTGATTTTCAGGGTTTTCAAGGTACCAGGTACTATGGCCAACATAGTACCTGGTACCAGGTACATTTTTAGTACGTCCTCGACCGAGGTTCCAAGCAGTCCGATCAGGTACTAAAATGTGATGTCATCAGACTGCATGCCACCGACTGACTGGTCAGTAGCGTCACTCGATGAGTCATGAGAGTGTCTTGTTCACAAAAAGCAATACTGCCATTTTTGAAACCTGGCAATGGGGGAAATGTCTACAAAAAACAACGCTGTGGTCCCTGAGTCTAATGAAAAGCCACAGACAAAGCAACAGGTATATTCTTGCTTCGACGTCTACTTTTGTTGTAGCGTAATGGGCTACGTTCACACAGCAGGTCTTAATGCTCAATTCCGATTTTTTTGTCTGCTTGTTCACACTACAAATAAAATGCGACAGCAAACGCGCTCTAGTGTGAACGCTCAAAGCGGCCCGCATGCGCAAAAGAAGACGTCACACACAACGCGCTCTGTTTAGACCCAGACCAAACATTATTGTTTGACTGATGGCCCTTAATATAAAGACTTCGGACTTTACGTTTTCCAAATTTTTGCTTTAAGTTATTTTGTTATTTACATAATAATGTAAATAACCTAATAATTATCCTTTTTGCTGGTTTAGAGAGGAGCGGTGCTTCAAAGGATAGTTGCAGATTTCTGTCAAAATCTGCAGATTATGCAGTACAAATAAAATGTTCACGTTGTCTTCCCAACAGTTTCACTAACATCTACACTGGAAGGCCAGGAAGCGTTCGCGAAGTCTTCTCGGGCGCTGATAATTGCCGTCTGTCTTCAATTCAATTCAATTTTATTTATATAGCGCCAAATCACAACAAAAGTCACCTCAAGGCGTGACAGTGATGTAAAAGACGGATTTAATGCGACATGACCGTTCAAACAGCAGTCGCTTTCTAAAACATCGGATATGTATCGGATTCAGTACCACATACGAAAGTGACCCAGATCAGATTTGAAAATATTGGATTTGTGCCGTTCACACTGTCATACCATGATCAGATATGGGTCGCATAGGGTCAAAAGAAATTGGATTTGATGCGCTCTCGCCTGCAGTGTGAACGTAGCCTTGGACTCATTGGTATGATGACAACCACGCACACTAGGTAATACTGTATTGCAATGGAAAACAGGTCATTCTGTGGCGAGTCGATCCAAGTAGGTACCAATGGGAAAGGGGCTAAAGTCAAACCTGAACTTCAAGGTTCTGTTTTAGAAAATAAAATAATAAAACCTTATGGGAAATCCCACTATCAACTGTAACAAAGTCTGTAACTCTCTGTATAGAGTATGGGTCACTCCTTGGTTTCTCCTTGGGTCAGTCACTGACCTTGGGCTCCCAATGGGCTTTCTTCATTGTGAAAACAATCTTATTACTATACCTTACTATTTAGAAGAAATCTATAAGCCGTACCTTTGGGGACTCATGGAACAGATTCCGAGGGATTCTGCTGGAGAGACCACAGCCACTCTTGGAACAGCTTTACTTTGTATGGGGTGAGGCTTTTTGTGCCACTGCTGCTGTCTGGTTCCCAAGGTTAATGGGGGAGAACAATTATGGTGTCTGTTTCATGCTAATACATACAAAAATGAAATCTTTGGAATGGTCTGATTTAAAGAATTCCCTGTAAGCAAAAAAAGCTAGAAGCCTGCTCATGTAATCTATACTGGAGCATAAAAAATGCTTTTATTTTCAGTCATCAAAAATAAAATAAAGTAAACTTAACACTGACATTTTTTTTGCTTTATATAAAAGTAAATGATTTTCTGTTTCCTGTTTTGCCTACTTTCAAACTTGATCCATCCAGTTGTCTTATATGTAAAAGAAGAGAAACAAGCTGGCCAGCGTGACAATGATGGTAAATGAAGGAGGCATTCCAGTCAAAAGAAAGATAAATTCTGCATGTTTTTCAACTGCAGTGCAGTAAGGTCTGCAGAAGCTACTGTCAGAACAGAAATTGGTATGTCTGCCTCCTCTGTGAAGGATGTTCCCCTGTATGACTGCTGAATGTCAGTGTGACGTGACGGCTTCAGAGTCTTTGCTTTTTTCTATTCTGTGGCTGACACCAAGCCCTGATGTTAAATTCATAGTTGAAAAATAGTTCTATATTGGAACAATTATTAAGTAGAAACTTAAAAATGGACTGACACTCAGAGCATTTGAGAGAGACATTTGCAGTAATTAGATGGTTTTAGTGATTAACTGAGTGTACGTGAAAGAGAGACAGCTACTGCTGCTGGTGGAAGGCTGGGCATACAAGCTTTGGCTTATTCTTTATACAGCTCAACTGATTTCTATTTAAATACACTGCTGGGGCTTTTCAGTATTGTTTTTGAGACTCATATTTGTCTTTTGAAAAGCTTTAGCATCAGTTAAAACTTGCTTGTATGAACTTGGCTCCTTTTTGTGTTGATGGCAGTCTTTTTCTATACATGAACAGGGCATGAACAATATCCCTTTTGCATTGGTTATAGCCCTTTTCATGTCGTTAAAGGGAACTCAGTAATTGGAAAGAAACTATCAACAATAAAAAAACACAGATTAAAACTTGATGCTTGCTTTACATACACAACAATCGTGGTGCAAACTGGTTGCGGTGTGATTGCAAAAATGAACCATAGACAGACAGGAGCCTGTTTTTTTGTTGCTGTGTTTTAAGAAAATAAGCAGCAATTTTAAAGTATTTTTGTTTGTGTTCATGTAAATCCTGAGTCCTTGGTTGCACGGTGAACTTAACACATCAGATGGTTCCAAATAGCACATCTCTGTCAACATTATAAATCCAGGGAAGGGGCGAGCTAAGCAAGAAGACAATCAGCTCAGCGAGGAAAGAAGTGGGCTCAAATGTCTGATCTGGTGAGTTTCACTCACCATTAAGATGTTTTTTTTCTTGCCATTCTTTCTGTCCAGAATGGCTTCTTGACCATGCTTTATTATTATTGATTAACCACCAGAAATGCATGGAACAGTACCAAAGACTGTATATAAAAGATGTCTGAAAAGAGAAAGTAGTGCATTAAACCTGAATTCTCCTTAAGGCCAGCATGGACTGAATCAGCTGACTGCATAAAGACTTACAACTGTTTAAGCTATATATACAGGGAGATAATTTTCCCTGTATAAAAAGTGAAATTACCCACTGCTTGACCTCAGAGACTCTTTTTATGGAATATAATGTGTTTATTTTGTAAACCAAACCCCCCAAAATATAAAGCAGGGCATGGATTTGTCCAGGCCTTGTAAATTGCTTCCATATGAGCATATAGCATCCCTTGGTTTTCAAAGTTAGGTCCACCCCGCACTTGTATCGTGGCGGTCGTGGCTCACGAGTTGGGTGTTCGTCTTGTAATCGGAAGGTTGCCGGTTCGAGCCCCGTCTCGGTCGTTGTGTCCTTGGGCAAGACACTTCACCTACCGCCTACTGGTGTTGGCCAGAGGGGTCGATAGCGCGATATGGCAGCCTCGCCTCTGTCAGTCTGCCCCAGGGCAGCTGTGGCTACAACTGTAGCCACAGCTGCACTGGTGCTACAGTTGTAGCACCAGTGTGTGAATGTGAGAGTGAATGAATAGTGGAATTGTAAAGCGCTTTGAGGGGTCCCGAAAAGCGCTATATAAATGCAATCCATTATTATTATTATTATTATTATTGTATATACTCCAAACTAATTTTAAAACGTCATGAATAGGGCTTAAAAACCCAGCGGGTGACCTCACAGTGTCTACATACATAATGAATGTATATAAAAAATGTTGTTTCAGTATCTGACATGATTTGAAACTAAAAAAGAAGCTTCACAAAGCTGAAAGCCTGTGTTTGCTATGCACAGTTAACTTTTAAAATCTTGTGATGTGTTTTTAATAGGTTAAAAAAACAACTCAAATCTCTATGTATATGACTGTGTCAAAATACAATACTATTTTTATAGTTTCTCCAACACATTTCAAGAGTTTTTGGATGAGACTGTTCTCAAAGCAGGATTTTCGCTTGTCCAGATAACTTCAGGATGGGTTTTCTGTGCTAAACAGGTGATTCACTGTTTACCGGAGTAAATTTTAACTTATTCTGTAGAGATCAATAGGTATTATATCACCACCTAATGACCAATCAGTTCTCTAGAAAATAGCTTGACCGTTCCTGGAAGATCCATCGCATCTCTGCAGGGAGAGTAGTCTAAAGGGTCTTTACTCCCCAAACCTGAAAAAATAATCTGCTCCAGAGAGTTTTAGTTTTTATGTCCCAAGCTTTGGTTTAAAATCTGCCAGAAATACATCATATTTTCACTTAGTCTCAGTGGGAGTGAGATCGACTGACTAAAGTGAAAGGAGGAAGCAGTTCTATTGACAGGCATGTCTTGTAACTGGGAAGCTGAGGATCAGACGTCTTGGAGTTTTCTGCTATCGCTAACAATCAAAAGTTTCCATCGACTTTGTGTTTAAATCATTCACTGTAAATAAACTTGGACATTGTGTCTACATTTAAATCCAGACATGACATTTTCAGTATGATATAGATTCTTTCCTGGGGCGTGTAAACACTCAAGGAAAAACCTCAACAAGTTGATAACCAGCTTGTGTGACTGTTTATTCTGTCTGCCAAGATTAGGGGAACTGAATCCAGAAAACTGAACAATACCTTGGATATGTTGCATTTGCTTTTTATTATAGGACCCAAGGAAACACAAAGACATTACACATTGCGGAAATTTTTTAGATCTTCTAGAATGGGATCCTCTGTGAATGGAGATGTTGTTTTCTGGAGAACTGAGTCAGTAATTTCATACCCAATAATCTCTAATTTCAGACATAACCTGCTTCATATCATTGGTCATCACTACTCCAATATACTAAAGTAAATAGTGAAACACCATCGCAGTACAGAAATCCCAAGCTTCATCCTGGCCTGTGGAATTTCACAGTCATAAAATCAATAGCTTGCAGATGCCATAGCTTAGGAGACCTGATGTTAATGTCTTGAATGATCTAGCAAACACCAACAGTGTTTCACAGTAACAGCACTCCCAAAGATGAAGGAGTCACCATTGAACAAGTTTGGAGAATTCCTTTAGCCAGCTACTAACAGTTTTCTGCAGAAAAAAAAAAGCCAAAATACTCAGGAAGATGAACAGAAAATAAAGACAACAGGGGACAACTGAATATAATCCAGGCAGAATAGTAAAACTGAAAACCAGTCATATGAGGCACTGAGTTCTTAGAATAAACCAGGAAAGGAACAACTACAAACAGAGATGCTGGAACATGAATGAACTGAAGGGGCAACATGAGGGGGAGAGAGTGGGACACTGTAATATAGCAAAGGCCCCCTGGAACCAGAACAGGGACCATGGCAGAAGTTTTTTTTTCTTTTCTATTTCAGACCATTTCAGAGTTCAAATCTGAGCTGTGAGAAAATGCTGCCAAAAACCGAAGCTTGCAAAGATACAACTCTGAGGACAACTGTGTGCAAAGTGGGTGGCATAAAGTGAGCACTGAAAGAACACTGAAGAATGTTCATATGCAAGTTTCAAAATAAAGCGTCATTCTTCAGTGTCTTATAATTGCATTTTTACAATCATGTACACCCGATAAGACAATGCCAACAGCTGTTTTTCCCTCCAATGTGGATCTGTTTGTGGCAGACTTTCTCTTTGTAGCCTGGGGACGTGATCATGGATGCATGACGGAATTGTCTTAGCATAAACCTATTTTGAGCACAGATCTAGCTGCACATCTGCATAACAACCAGGCTATCATTCAAACGTGGGTCCATCAGTGGCAGGGTGAGCAGTGATGTCAGGGACTGGGTCTTCATTAAGTGCCCCTGTTTAGAGGCTCTAGCTGTCAATTATTCACCGCCATGCTGCAAAACATTTCCATTGGAGATGCTGGGGAAGGATGATGGCTGATTGCTAAGTGACAGTAATGCACTCACACACAAACAGTGATAACACGCACACACATACAGAGGTTGCTAGGTGACAATAATGACAAGTCTGGTTGGTTTGAGGACTGGCTGTCCCCTGCAAGGTTTTAAGGCATTCATCTGAAGGATTTCATCTTTCTAAACAGGAGCTACACTGATGGTTTGCTGCATGCCTGGAGGGGTGCAGTTTATCCACACTACAAAAGTAGGTTTGCAGAATGTCCATGTGTTTGAAAATCAATTAGACGAGCAGAGGCGGTGATCATACTGCATTGGCACTTGTGTGAATATGTCTCCATGGTGTGCAGAAAACAATGAAAACTATGTTTGCTTTCTGGGAAATGTAATCTTAAACATACAGGCTTTTGGCAAACGTCTAGTAAGGATTTTATTTCTGGAGTGTTAAGTGTGTGTATAATATGAACAAAACTGGAGTTTTCAGGAAGTATTGTGTTTGCCTTGATTGCTGCGTGATAAGTCACAGGTAGGTTGTCTACATAATCTTTTTTAGCAACTTTGTTTTATCTAGAGATGGACTGATCCAATATTACGTATCGGTATCGGTCCGATACTGACATAAATAACTGGATTGGATATCGGAGAGAAATAAAAAATGTAATCCAATCTATTAAATATCAAAAAAGCACCTCACAAAACTTGCGACATGGCGTAACTCGGCTCATAACCGTAGCACGTCGAAGCAGTGTGCTCAGTGATAGAGAGACTGTGGCGTGAGAGACCTGTCGGTGGTCTGGTTGAGTATTTGTAGCCTCGCTACCAAACCGTCATTTCATCTCCGAGGAAGTGATCCCAGAGAGAAGTAAAGCAAGTGTGTAAGTTCATCTCTGAATGTCTGTAAAGCATTCCCACGTTAAGCTTAACAACCGATATATGGAGCGACTGCCTCTCTCTCTCTCTCTCTCTCTCTCTCTCTCTCTCCTGCTGCTGCTTCAATCATGAAACTGATCAGTGATCAGCTGATCTGCTTTTCTGTCGTGAGTCCGTCTCTCTTGTTTGTTTTTGGCCCACTTTGCACCAGAAAGAGGAAACCAGCGGCTGAACAACAGCAGCACGTTAATATTTCTGCTAAGTACTCTTTAAAATACCAGAATAGGGAGGATGGAGCAGGTTTAAGTTTATTAGATTGACCAGTGTTGCTGAACTATGAAATATTTTGGGTGCAGTGTATGTTTTTACATACAGGTATAACAGAATAGCTTTAGTGTTGTTGTTTATTTAAACTTGAGTATGAACTTATATAAAATGCAGCAACATATTAAAAAAACAGTTTTATTGATTAAAAAACACTATATCGGATTCATATTGGTATCGGCAGATATCCAAATTTATGATATTGGTATTGGACATAAAAAAGTGGTATCGTGCCATCTCTAGTTTTATCCAAAGCTATTGGGCTACTATTGTGTTTTTTGGTTAGGGATCAGAGGAGCCAGAGACTGGACTCCCCCAATCACGCTGCACCACTCTCCTGGCAGAGGTGTTTCTATTACAAAGTCTGCAAAGTTCTGGAGTGTTTGCTTCATTTGTGTAGATAGGAAAGTTGTAAACAGTGACATGAGCTTTCACAATCGTCACAGCTTTATCCTCCAGTGGCCGACTGAGGATTCATTCCATTCTGCTATTGTGGCATTGCGAGGGAGTGATGGGGAAAAGGAAAGAAACCAATGATGATGCACAATGGTGGTAAGGTGACTGGGAACTCAAAAGCTTTACAATTACAGGCAAGAAAAGCCCAACAACTCTCCCCTGGGAATTTCACCGAAGGAATATCTAGTTCAAATATTAAGAAGGCACTCAGATAAACTATCCTTTAGACAGAGATATAGTTAATGGCATAAAACTATTTTTTTTAAATAACTGTCAATAAACAAACATGAAATAAAAGAGCCCCATGTACCACTTCTCCCCCTCGCTTTGGGAGACGATGGACAGCGACAGAGAGTGTTGGCCAGCAGTTGACCAAGTAGTTCTTTACACTAACATGAGCAACTAACTGAGGGAACAGGGATGGAGCTAGATGGTGTTGCTGTTGAAATTGTGTCGCTTACAGGCCCAGCAACTAAGGGTTGCTTTGAGTCTGGGATACTTGAGGGACTTCTGATCTCAGGAATAAGAAATCACTTTTGCTTGACAAGTCTGAGGGATGTTCTTAGGGTGAGGTTTTTAGGTCGTGTTGACTTGGAGATGGCCCTTCTGTACATCTGCTCCTACCACAGCCTTTAACAAGGTACAATAAACATGGTCGACATGAAATAGCTCCACACATGACTCTGCTTATGCTCAGCCAACTGAGTGACCACATGTGAGCCAAGGCGCATTTATACATCCCTACCAATCATTTAGGTGATCCCAATAATATAATAACTTTCCACTGTGTTCCTGTTAATGATGAATGAATGATAATAAATTATATTTATAATATGAGAATTGATTCAGAAACATGAATATAATAACAAATAAATATAATACATATCAATACCACTAAAACACCACGCTCTTGTGACCAGCTTATCACCCTTAACAAATTTACAAAGATCAGACAGAAAAAGGTGGTTAAGAAGGATGCTTTGAAAAATACAAACTTACATCACCCGCTCTTCATAGCTATGATTAAAACAAAATTAATGACTACTGGAACGAAACTCCAAAGTCTCCGGCTGATCATAACAGCTGATCGAAACAACAGAATTATGAATTGGCCACATTTATGCCGCATAGCCATAATACTTGTTACATAATTTATGGCAACGAGAATTAAATGATTCATTGCCTGAAATTAAATCATATTTCAAGCATAAGGCTCCATAGCTGAGATGCTGCTTTGACCAAGACATCTTTTAGAGCCAAAGTTAATTACTTTGATTAAATGGGAATTAAGACCAGTAACACCTTTCATAATGATAAAATTAAATTAAATCAGAGATGCCAGAATTAAACCTAACTGAAACAGCACATTAAACAAAGAGGGACAAATTGTTCGGGTGGGGGTGTGTCACAGGTATGAGCCATCCATGTCCTCACAAAATCGTCTGAAATTAATATTTTTTGTTATCACTGAAGCAACTTGTTCACATTATTATTTGTTGTGGAAGAGTGATATGTTTTGTGGTTTAACTCTAATTTGAATGGGTATATAACCTAAGCTAGTTGAGGCTGATTTAGCTCATATGCTAAGCTATGTAATAATGGATTTTCGAGACCCTCAAAGCGCTTTACATTTCCACTATTCATTCACTCTCACATTCACACCCTGGTGGAGGCAGCTACAGTTGTATCCACAGCTGCCCTGGGGCAGACTGACAGAAGCGAGGCTGCCATATTGCGCCATCGGCCCCTGTGACCATCACTAGTAGGCGGTAGGTGAAGTGTCTTGCCCAAGGACACAACGACCGAGACTGTCCGAGCCGGGACTCAAACCAGCAACCTTCCGATTACAAGATGAACTGCCAACTCTTGAGCCACGATCGCCCTAAGAAATGAAGGCGTCATTAAGCAGATAAATATCATGCTCATATTTTTGAATATGTGGCTTACTGCTGTGTTTGTTATATTGTGAATTTATGCAACATTTGTATTGGTTTCATTTCTCGTTTTCTCAACAGTTTCACACTTTATCCTTATGAAACCATCTGTTACGCCCAGTGTCTACGAGTGTAGAGACGCAACACAAGATGCTGGGGAGAGAGAGAGGGCAAGCACCCGCCATGGTTCCCAAACCAGCAACAGCAGCTGGTTTGGTCCCAAACACAAAACAGCAGCTAACACAGACTTCTTATGGCCACGGGCCATAACACCACCCATCTCAACGTATCGGCCTGTTCCTTGTATTTTGATTAGGAGAGTGTTTGGTGTATAGCTGACTCTACATTCATGAGGACAACGCTTAGTGAGGACAGAACACATATTAAGATCTTAATCAGCCCAAAATTTGTGAGGCCAGGTACAGTCACACAGTACAGTCTGGGAAGTGTAAGTTTTTTGTTGCTGTTGTTTTCACATTTCTGTGAAGCACATAATGAAAATACACTTGATAAAAGGTCAATAACCCAGTTTATAAAATCCCCGTGAGTTGATTCTGTCCATCTTGATGTAGAGTTTCAATGGAAGAAATGTTTCGTCACTCATCCAAGTGATTTCTTCAGTCTCAGCTGACTGCAGGTTTCCCCGACCTTATAAACATTACAGCTGTACAATTATCAAACTAGCATGTCACGTACCCTAGGAACCCTCCTCAGTCCACGGCCCGTGGCTGTAAGAAGTCACTGATTTGTTCTTTTTAGTTTTGCTGTCTCTGTAGCTGTCAGCATAACAGGTCTTGCTCCATTATTAATGGTAATAATAATAATAGGGAACTGAACTTGTCAGAAGGGTCTTGTATTCTGTAAAAAAGGATTGACCTCAGTGACACTTAGTGGTTTATCTACTTTAGCGTTTATCTTCTAGTTAAGATGGTCAGCACCACTGAATAACGCATTCAAATCTAATTAGTATGTAAAATTTCCAAGTTTCCAAAAATATAAAACTGTAGAAAATGCTGGGTGTGCTTATTAAGAATAATAATAATAGGATATTTACTATCAAACAATTTTATTATCACATAAAGAAAAGAATAAGTCTGCTGTAGAGTACTGAGAGCACAGGTAGCTGGCCCTGCACGGTGTCATTAGCCCTGATTTCCATATAAACACAAACCTGGATGGGTTATTGATTTTTCTTTTCCTGGGACAATTCATGATGACGTGCTACACTAGCAAATTTTTATAATCATGATAAATTGCAATTAGATGCAAGGCAGTCAATAGTTTGTTATTGAAATAGTGAAACTAGCAGTGAAAAAGAGATTCATAATAACAGAGGGCCCTGCCTTGGCCTTTACATTAGAGAAGTGGCGAGAATCTCTCTTTTCTTATCGCAAAGGATTATCGCCACAGTGAGTTTTTCAATAATCATTACACAGGATTTGACACTGTGTTCTACCTGATGACTTTATTGAATTCAGTTGCTCTCTGCTGTATGTGTTCTCAGCTAAGCATTAATGTACAATATGCTGTGCAGCCATAGTAATGACTCAAGTTCCCTCTTTTAATTCATCTGAGTTGAATTGCTGCAAGTGTTTCAAGAGCCACTACCTATAGAAAAACTATATATGATGACTGATTAGACATCAAGACTGTTTTACAGGGTATGTGCTATAGACATGAGCTGCTTCTGTTTTGTTACGGAGACCAGATTTTGGATGCAGAATTAAATACATCTCTTAGATCTTAGCTTCTGACTTCAAAAACATTGTTGAAATTTTGAATTTATTGAATGTATATACATGTACAGGGTATTTCCTAGTTCCCAGGGTATTTACAAGTAGAATGGGAGGAGGAGCCTTCAGTTTTCATGCCCTTCTTCTGTGGAACCAGCTCCCAGTTTGGATTCAGGAAACAAATATTGTCTCTATTTTTTAGATTAGGCTTAACACTTTCCTGAACAATCCTGACCAAAAGTTTAAGACCACTTGAAAAATGGCAAAAAATCATATTTTGCATGGTTGGATCTTAACAAGGTTCCAAGTAGAGCTTCAACATTCAACAAGAAGAAATGGAGTGAGACAAAACATTTGTTGAGTATGCAATTTATTGAAAACAACGCATAAACTGAATCAGGCTGTTTTACAGCTGATCAAAAGTTTAGGACCACACCTCCAAAAAACCCTGTAAACTCCCCAAAACAGAAATCAAAGTTCTAAACATGAACTCAGTAATGAGTAGCTCCACTGTTATTGCTGATCACTTCAAAAATTTGTTGCAGCATGCTTGATGCAAGTGTTTCCATGAGGTGAGTGGGAACATTTCTCCAAGTGGTGAAGACAGCTGCACGAAGGGCGTCTAGTGTCTGGAACTGTTGTCCGTTTTTGTAAACTGTCCTTGCCATCCATCCCCAAATGTTCTCAGTTGGATTTGGATCAGGGAAAGACCCAGGATGGCCCAAAAGAGTGATGTTATTGTCCTGGGAGAAGTCCCTTGGCCCGCGGGCATTGTGTACTGTAGCGTTGTCCTGTTGAAAAACCCAGTCGTTACCACACAGGTGAGGGCCCTCAGTCACGAGGAATGCTCTCTGCAACATCTGGACATAGCCAGCACCCCTGCACCTCCTGAAGCTCCATTGTTCCACCGAAAGAAAAAGCACCCCAGACCATTATGGCGCCCCCTCCACTGTGGCGCATAGAAAACATCTCAGGTGTCATGCCAGTAACGTTGGAAACTATTAGGACCATCAAGGTTACATTTTTTCTCATCAGAGAATAAAACTTTCTTCCACTGTTCAGCATCCCATGTTTGGTGCTCTCTTGCGAAATCCAAACGGTCAGTTCTGTGGTGTTCAAGCAGACGAGGCCTTTGAAGCCAGTTTTTGAAGCCCTTCGGTCTCAGATGCCGTCTGATGGTTATAGGGCTCCAGTCGGTACCAGTAACAGCCTTAATTTAGGTCGAGGATCATTCAGTGTCTTGGCAGATAAGCCAATTGGATCCTCCGGCTCAGTGCTGGTGAAATATTTTTGGGGCTCTTCCACTTGACTTTTTTGTTCCATAACCCTCAGGATCATTTAAGAAATTCCAAACTACTGTCTTACTGCGTCCCACCTCAGCAGTGATGGCGCGCTGCGAGAGAGCCTGCTTATGCAGGATCTATGAGAAAGACTTACATCAGGAATGTCTAACCAAACTCTGTGGTTGTTTTGCCTTCTTTGGTATTTATGAGTGTCAAACATACCTCAAAAAGTCATCTGTTTTTCATCACCTTGCTCGGGCTGTTTCTACCTCGCTGAGAATGGCTCAATGTCATTCTTTTACTTTCCAAGAAACAGTTCCTCATTACTGCATCTGAGATTATTATTCCTCAACAGACTTTACCTGGGTGATTATTCTTTCATTAGGCAGTCTCCTCCTGTGGTCAAGGGGAGGGTCTAGCTCCAGTGTTTGGAAACCAGTTTTCATGTTTTGTTCAGTAAATGTCAGATATCTTTCATCTTTTGACATACAGCTGATTTAAGTTGGGAATAAGGATCCTTTTTATTGAGATGTTGTGTGTTGTTTGCCTGGCCCAAATAGTTTCTTCTTAAAGGAGTTCAGTGAATTTCTATCTCCCAACATGAAGCTGGCCAGATTGGTTATAGCCAGGGATTTTAAAATACATTTTAACAATGACTCTGACCTCGTTTCCCCAGCTTTTATCAGTGTCATTAGCTCATCAAATTTTACCAAATGTGTCTGGACCAATGAACATTTCAAAGAACACATGTTGTGCCTTTGTTTTTTTTTAACTTTGGGTTTAAAATTGACTCTATAGGTTCTGAGGACATTTTCAATTTCTGATCATTTTATTGTATTTAAGTTGTCATTTAATGGTCCTCCCTGTGCTGTTTGCTGTGTGGTTAGTTGTTGCATCTTAAATTCCTTTGTTTGGGAATACAATACAATTTCTGATGTTTTATCCACTTATAACAACAGTGAACTCTCAACAAGTCTCATTAATGACCACAGACTTTTCATTTTAGACAAAATATGTTTTGTTTTTGAAGCAATATTAGCTTGTGCTTTAACATTTAACGGTGATTTCTGTTTAAAGCCTTTCCATTAAAAAGTTTAGCGTTTTGGGAGTTCAACTTGTTTACATATTCATTTTCTCCATTTAAAGGATCTTTTGGTTTCATCTTACCCTTCAGTTAGAGATGCAAGGGCTGCCAATTTTTCAAACGTCATCTCAAAGAGCAGAGGTAATCCTAAAGAGTCCTAAATTTTACTGATATTGTTACTCATACCTGCTGTGTTCGAAGGAAGATTATGAAAACAATAATTTTATTGTAGAAAAAAAATAATCAATGTGAAAAAAAAATTCTCCTTTGTTATCATCACTGTCTGGCCCACTATGGCCTGTTGTATTATTTTTATTTTTCACCCATAACTTTTTTTGTGCTGGTCAAATTAATTAACTTAGTGAAAAAAACGTTTGTAGCCTGTAAGATCATCTCATTGTTCCCTGTTTTTGACTGAATTAACACCGATGTAGCTGAAACTGATTAACAACCGATTTGAATATGCAGGTTCTCAGAAAGGTCATGTTGATCTTAAGAACTTGAAGAAGAAAGGCAACTGGACTTCGTCAAGTTTGTCAAGATTTTTCACCTCTCATCCAAGAGGCTTCTTCAATTCTGAAAAAAAAAAGGTGGAGAATCCTAGATATTAGTTGGAGTTGTCCCATTTGGAGATGCCTACAATGCAGAAAGTGCTGATCATATGCATCATCACAATCCAGGTGTGAAAAAAAGCATAGGTCACTGGGGGTCAAAACCCTCTGAGAGCTCTGAACAATGCATTGTAAGTGGCTTATATCTGGCCCTCTATGGTAATCATCTGTTGTGGTGGTTTAGGTGGGTCCTCAGCTCATTGTCTGGAGAGGGGAGGGGGGAATGTCTGTATATATGTGACCACATGCATACATAAAATGGGATTAAGCGGATCAGCAGTCTCCTTCTCAGACACCATGTTGCAGGGAAAGACGATGTCTTCTTCAAACCAGAAATGTACATGCTTTTTAAAAGTCAATTCAAATCAGTTTTAGAGTCTTAAAGTCATTTCAGCCTCATCTTCACTTAAATATTCACGTCATCTCCAAGATGCAACTGTGACAGAGAAAAACCTTAAGAAAACCTTCCAGCAAGCAGGTTAAGCTCAGAGTCTGTTATCCCAGTAACTGACTCAGAGTTGATGCTCTTCCTCAAACAGAAAACCCTCTCAGTTAAGTGACTGAATGTCTCTCTTAACGTATTTCCTACAATGCAGAAATTATCGGTCTGAATGTTGCAGCATGTTACTCTCTATTTAAACAGAGAGAAGTGGCACAAGAGCCAAAATGATCCTAGCAGATCATCAGGCTACTGTCCATGGATCTTTTTCTTATGTACTTTGTTTGACTACGATGACCTGGATGACTGAGAACCTTCACAGACATTTTGTTTGGAAAAAAAAAAGGTGTTTAAGTGTATAAAACGTCACTTTAGTGGCGAAGTTGATATGAGAAATGTCAGGCATCAAAAGTGACATCGTTTTCATATTAACAACTAAATAATGAGTAAATGGTGAACAAAAACAGCTACGAGGACCAAGCCCCTGCTGGCAGTGATTTTCAGATATGCTAAAAATGTAGCTTGGTAGAAAGAGAAAGTCCAATTAATAATAATTAAGAATGATTTGCATTTCTAAGGGTCATTAACTGGCCAAACCCTTTGCCTCTTACCTGAATTCAAGAATTCAGTCTCAGTTCAGAAGTCTTGAAATATTTTTGTTGGTTCATTGTGGAAATATTCAAAATGATGTGATCTTTAAAATAGCAGAGTGAGTGAGAACAGAATCAGCTTTATCACCAACAACACAAAGTTTTTCTGACAACAATTTTGTTTTATTTATACATTTTATATAAATATAGTTTCGTATGTATTACTCGGCTGTACCACTGCTTTGCAAATTGCACAAATACGTACACATATTTAACTGGACCATCTGTTTTGACTGATCATGGTCAGCCACCTGGACCAAAAATGCCAGGGGCGATTTGCCCTATTGCAAACCTGAGCCATGAGCTGTTTATCAGTTTCTAGTACAAAAACTAGCTATTAATGTTTCAAATAAGCTATAGTGACGTTACTTTCTGTTAACCTCCTAAGACCCGAACTCTTCCGTGGCATGTATTTTTAATTTCTCTTTGATATTTGGGCATATTGGGACCCGATGAATGTAAAAACAAAGAATCACCAGATTTTTTTACCTGATTTTTGTTCCTAAGAAAAATGAGAGCCATGTATGAGGATATTTGTTTTAAATTTTGATGAAACAGAGGCAGTATAATGTCCTTGTGAGTGGATATCAGGCAGTTGTAGATCAAAATTGAGTATTTTGGTCTAGACAACCCAAAATGTGATGTCCAGATATGTGGACGCCAGGTCCTAGGAGGTTAACATTACTGAAACAGCACTGTCTAGTTAAATTTAGCACCCCATCAAATACATTTGATAAAACTACAAAATCCCTTACCACAACACTACAGTGTTTCTGTGGTTCAGGGGGTTGGGAAGCCCATCTTGTAACTGGAAGGTTGCCGGTTCGAGCCCTGGCTTAGACAATCTCTGTCGTTGTGCCCTTGGGCAAGACACTTCACCTACTACCTACTGGTGATGAGAGGGGCAGCAAACTGTAACTTGCCTCCACCAGTGTGTGAATGTGACAGTGACTGAATAGTGGAATTGTAAAGTGCTTTGGCGTCTTGAAAAGCGCTATATAAGTTAAATTACTCTCAGCATATTTAGTCTTAGGTACCACCACACAGTCACCTCTCAATCTGGACATTTTCTTCCACTAAAACATGAAAACATTAGGTGATCAGGAGAAACTTGGCACCATTTTTTTTTTTCATCAGTTGAGTATGACGAGTTCCTGAAAGAAAATGAATCATCATTTTCATCAGGAAAATGATGAAAATGATGATTCATTCCTGATGAAAATGAAGGGAGTGAGTTGGGGTTTAGTGTTGTGCATACAGCATACTCAGTATTGGAAATCTTCATTACATTGTTAATGAGACTGAAAAAGTCTACAGACTTTTTTGACTTTGACACTGAATATTTTATCTCCTATTTTATCATAGTAGGAGCCTAAATTCTACATAAGATTCAGTTTTTTCCAGGTATTCCATTAACAATATTTTACTAAATCTGTGAACTTTATGATGTCCATATCTTATTTTCTTAGACCCTACAATAAAACAAAGAAAACAGCCTGAAGACCAGCCACTCCCATGTGGCCCAAATGCTACAGGACATGACAGCGGCGTCCGCACGTTAGGCAGATGCACAGGATGCACAGCTGGCCATGATGCGGGATCAGGTGGAGCGCGGATCATCTGGCATCAGGTGGATGGATAGGTCTATACAATTCTGTGTTGACTATTGCAAGGTGCTTATCCCATGCCCTGGGTTGACGAGCTCCTAGACCAGCTAGGCACTGCCTGCTTTTTTTGGATTAACTGAAGGCTTCTTGGGCAGCCTAGAAGTAATAAATGCATGAACTAGTCTTTCAGCTTCACTCTGATATCTCTCATTTTAGAGATATTGTGCAAATGGAAGAAAGCAGTCCTACATATTTGTGTAATATGTGCATTGAAGGACATATCTGGTCAAAAACATCTCCAAGATTCCTCGAGGTGTTACTGGCAGACAAGGTAATGTCATCCAGTGTAAGCATCATGTTAGATACTGTATTTCTAAGATTTTTAGAGCTGAGTACAATAACCTCAGTTTGATCTGAATGTAGAAGCAGGAAATTAGAGGTCTTCCAGTTTTTTTTTTAATCTTTCAGACATTCTTGCAGTTTAATTCATTGGTGTGTGTCTGGCTTTATGGAGAGATAGAGCCGGGGATTATCTCCATAGCAATTAAAATGTATGCTGTCCCTTTTAGTAATACTGCGTAAGGGGAGTTTGTAAATAGAATTAGTCCTAGCACAGAACCCTGTGGAACTCCATAATTAACATTTGTGTGTGAAGAAGGCTGCACATTTACATAAAAAATAATCACTAAACTGTGATTACTTCTGAATTCAGACTGAAGCTCTTCAAATAAACCACCTTAAAGGCCTGTAGGCCATTAATAGAGATGGAGTGACCATATTTAATGATAGGAATGATGGTTTTACAGTAAGCATTGGGGTGCAACTTACCACTTGGGCCCCAACTCCTAGAAATTGAACTGTTGAAGTGGGTGTGGTTGTACTAAAACTGGTGCCTGCTTTGAGAGATGACAACTTTTTTTGAAGAGTAAATGTAGAAAGCAGTTGACCATTTACGGTGGATTTGGATAACTAGGTACTAGGTCAGGCCACAACAAAATGCCTAGGCTGGCTGCAGCAGACACACACCTTGGCATTTAGTTGTCTCGGTCAGTGGAGGTGTGTATGGCCCATCTGGGGTGGGCTTACCACAACATAGAGGTGATCCATCCTTGTCAGACCTAAAGCAGCCACATCACAAATTTGTTACGATTTTACAATAATTTCTTTTCAATATGTTATTTCTTTAGGTTTGAACACTAAGAAGGAGCTGAGTGCAACTTCAGGGTGGACAAATAACAACAACTTACCTCCCTATCTAAGATAACCTGAAGAAAACTATGATCACAATAAAAGGCAATCCACCCCTCTAAACTCCTTGATATAACAATAAACATTAAAAACTTTTACAAAGGCGCTTCACAGTTAAAGGTCTGACTGGTTGAGATAAGCTGAGGATGAATGAATGGCAGTCCATGCCAGCGTCATCTTATATCTCATCTCCATTTAGGTAACCAATCTGTCGTCTGTCTTCTGGGTCTACCAATCATGGGAAGGCACCTGCACACTACAATTTACTTAATAAGTAGCACCTTACGACATCAGTCATAACGAGGTGAATAGCAGGCGCTATGAATATCGCAGGATTAGAAGTTTTTCCCCCAGGCTCACTCCTACAGCTGTTTTATTAGCCAGTGGAAAAAAGCATCTAAAGATCTGATGTCATCTTGGGAGGCTAGTTCATTTTTTACATTGCTCATTCAGAGCTACCCTAAGAGCTCCATCTCTCCATCTTGTCTTTCTGGTGGCGATGCAGCACTCGGAGTAATCAGACACTTTCATTGCAGTCTCATATTTATTTATTTTTTAATGGCTACCGCCCCCAGCAATGGATGGTCAACCACTTTTTTAAACTTAGACAATAAACTGGTACATAGATAACTGATTAGCAATCAGGGATGTCTCATCACTCTGCTAAGTTAAGAATCCTTATGTGGTCTACCAGGCAGACCACATAAGAATTCTTAACTTAGTATTAAATAACTGGGGAATGGGAGTGAGTATTATAGCAACAAATCTCCAAAGAGACCCAACTAACTTCCAAACAATCTGGGAATGAGTGAGACAGCTTTCTAGAATGGATGACTGGAAGTAAAGATGCACATGTAGTCACCTGAATGGGAGGAGGTGCTTCAGGTGGGAAAGAGAGATTACCTGAATTGCATTATCTATTTGGTCTACGAATAAGTTTGTAGGTTGCTACAGTTCAACTAGAGCAGGGGTGTCCAACTCCAGGCCTCAAGGGCGTGTCCTGCAGTCCTACAGGTTTTAGATCTGTCCTTGATCCATCACAGCTGATTTAAATGGTTAAATTACCTCCTCAACATGTCTTGAAGTTCTCCAGAGGTCTGGTAATAAACTAATCATTTGATTCAGGTGTGTTGACCCAGGGTGATATCTAAAACCTGCAGGACACCAGCCCTTGAGGCCTGGAGTTGGACACCCCTCGAACTAGAGAGTGTAAAACCTATTCAGCTGCCCAAGTAGCACCTAGCTACATGGGATGCAGCTGGTTGTACTGAGTCCATTGATTGGCCTGGTCGTTCTTTCATAATATCAAAACTCCACCTATGCAGAATTGTTTATATTAGCTAGAGTCCTTACTTCCTTGAGAGTTTGCAGTAGTAATGGGAGATCTTTTCAAACATTCAGCTCTTTTCCCTCAGCTCACTTAGAAGAGCCAGTCTTCAAATGGCTCTTTATTCAGAGCCTTCAATCTTAACCTAATTTAGCAATTATGAATGGTTTCAGTAAGAAATTGGAAAGAAACTTTTAATTCAGTGTTTTTATAAAAGCCTCATTTTCATGCATTTGTTACTACTGGTAGAACACGCATTTGAGGGCCGCATTATGAGCAGCCTTTGCGTCGCTGTGATGTAATCGGCCTTTAGGGCTGCAGAACCTGAATTGGGATACAGCCATTGTCTTCTTCATGTAATGGTACAATCCTGGCCTGTCCTTGCATGTGATTGCCCACGAGGTGTGCCCATGAAAATAAGGTCCAGCACATGGAGCAAGTGTAAGCAGGAGTGACTAAGAACGTGACTCTCGTTGTTCATTACATTGTTGGCTTTTAGTAGTGATGGTGTGATGAAGCCCCGTGAATGTGCCGAATCATTTCAGCCAAAAGCTTCACCAAAAGGCAGATCACTCAAAACCCATTCAACAGCTCATTTGGAAGTACTGACATCTGCTGATCATTCGATGTACAGCAGCCCAGCATGTGAGCTACATACCAGTGGATATGTAAACACAATAATGTATTATTGGGAGATATCCTGTCAAAATGCTCCCTATCTGTTGATATTTTTCAATTTTTTTGGTGGCTCCATAAAGTGCTTACAAACTTCTTGCAAGCCTGTGATGATCCTCACAATCACCTTAGATCCACGTCATGCAAAAACCAAATTCCTGTATCTTTTCAACAGCTTGAATCACATAATAAGTATCGCATAATTTCAGACAAACTGGTCACGTGATATTCTGAAGAACAATACAGGCCTTGACACGGGCCTCATTTGGACACACCCCCTTTGCATGACACAGGCCTCAGGACTTCAGTGTCAGACATATCACCATTAACTGTTAGAGCTGGCTTGTTCACAAACAACACATCATTAGTTTGTGGGTGGGCGTCCAGAACACTGAGTCAGTTGGAAAGGATTTTCCAGGTGAGAAAGTAAAAAGGAATGACCAGCTTTGATTTTCTGGTCAGTCTTTTGAAATAGGTAAACATAGAGAGAATCTCTCAGTTTACAGGGAACTCAACTCCAAGTTGACACCCTGATTAAAAGCACAAGGCTGGTAATAATCTGGCAAGAAGTGAAGGTTTCAGCTTGCCGTTTTCCCAGAAGGTAATCGACAGTGGTAATAGTAAACAGGTGTGTTGGCAGAAACTGGGTCAGGGATGCCGCACCCAGGGGCACGGCAAGGCACCAAGGCCTGCCGAGCTCCAGCTGAGAACTGAGAGTGAGGAAGAGATACAGAGGAGAAGAAAATAGAGCAGGCCTGCTGGACCATGACAGTAACTCATTCACTTCGTTTGTGTCACTTTTGTGGAGGAGAAGCTGGGGGTCTTTTCCATGTTTGTGGGCATTCCTCACAGGTCTCATATTTTAAATGTGCAAATTATGAATTTAAGCAACAAGAATGTTTAAATAAATTAGCTTTGACAGGATGCCATGAAGAAAATCATCCATCCTTAATGCTGTTTTAATTCTCCACTCTGGGGTTTATCAGGTATTAACTTTAGGTAACTGAGCACATGATTGCACAGTCCTTTAGAAAAAACATGCATGTAAAGTGTTTACATCATGCCCAAAATGGATTCTAAAGCCTTGTGTCTTCTTTGCCATGCTGTTCATGAGCTAAATGAAATATAAATAAATACATGAGGCAAATTACCATTGTAAACAACTGCTAGTTAAGTAAGCATGCCTTCCTGCTGATCTTTCAACTCGTCATGGAGGTGCTGTTTTGAAAGATGTGGGATATCTCTGGCTGCACCTTGAGCTGAGGGGCAGAAAAAGATCATCCCACATTGAATTTCAGCAGGTAACACAGCAGTGTCAATAAAATTAGATTAAAGCACAAGTTTGTTTGCACAAACATACACGGAGGGTAGGGGAGAATGCATATACAGGAAACCCACGCATGGAATGTGCATACACAGACACACACATAAAGAGCTGTGTTGCAAATGCAGCAAATAAACATATATCCCTGAGCTGTTTTTAGTTTTTCTGCTTCTATCTTTGCAAATGCTGTCTTTTCCTTGGAACAACATATTTTTTAAGAGATACTAGCTGTCCCTTTCATGCAAGAGCACGCAAACCAGCAGATACAGACAAAACCATATCAGTAAATTTGGAGAACTGGGGATCATAGAATATTGATTCATTTCTTGCATGCAAACTGACTGAACTCTGAAGATTTGAAGCACATGCCTGCAGGGAAAAGGAAGTAAGGACTCACAAAAAAACACAGTACAGGCAATTTAAGTCTTAGGTGCTCTGCCAGGATTAACTAGCTAATGGATTAACACACTGTAGGTATAACAAAGAGTTTATTTTTTAAACCTTAACCTACATGGATCCATCTCTACTCATAAAGATCCTATAACAGTAAGACTCCCTCAATATCATCATAAGCCCGAGTGCATTATTTTATGGAGAATCAGTTGAACAGTTGTAAACATTTATTACCAAAGGACTGGGTTACATATAGCAAGCTGAGATTCTTTCACCCCACTAATGAAAAGTACTTGATCATTGCAGAACTCTCTCAAGTCATAGAACTGGCTTCCCATAGGCAAACTTAATCTTATAGAAAAATGTGAAAGCTGCATAGAAGTTATTAATGTTTGCAGTGTTTAAATGCTTTTCCAAAGTAACTATGATTAAATTGGATTTTAGCTCCAAAAACACTCTAAACTGGAAGATTTTGTGACATTTAATCTGTAACTTTTAATATAGTCTGTACCTGATGGCATATAATGTTGAAATTCCACATATTTTTCTGAAGACATCTAAGGCTGTTCATCATCTCATAAGTAAATATATAATTCATTCACAATTAATTTGGAGATATGCTATGATGCAATGTTATTTGCTTGTCTGACCCTATTGAAATTTGGCTAAGTAAATATAACAGGCTAAGTAAAATTAGTTTGACACCTGATCTGAAAGTGGCTCCAAACAGTGTTATTTAATACACTGACTACAGTCTGCTGCATTTACAAACACTAGATTTCTTCCCAAGGCCTACTTTCTTTGACAGTGGGCAGGGGTGTGAGATGAATCATGGTTATCCTAGTGGTGACTGTGCCTCCTCCTCTGCAGGAACCATGGCAGTGGCAGTTTATCAACCCTTGTGGACACAATTAATACGACACATGTTGCCCAGACAGTCTGTTTGCTTGGCTTAGGAACCCACACGCAAACTCTCAATCTGCTATTGAGCTAGCAGGCTATACCACACAGCGACATGACCGAACAGTGGACTCCGGTAAGCGCAAAGGAGGGGGGCTCTGTATGTATGTGAACAACAGCTGGTGTACCAACACAGTGATAATAGACCGTCACTGTTCACCGGACATTGAATATCTGACTGTTAAATGCAGGCCCATCTACCTACCTAGGGAGTTCACCGTTGTCATAATAACAGCTGTTTACATACCACCAGATGCTAATGCTAACTCTGCGATCGCACTCCTGCATACAAACATCAGTAATAAACAGAGCACTTACCCTGACGCTGTACATATCGTAGCAGGGGACTTCAATCACGCAGACTTAAAAAGAGCAATCCCCAAATTCCACCAGCACGTCAAGTGTGCCACTAGGGGTGACAAGATTCTGGACAAAGTTTATTCCAACATCAAAATGGGCTACAGGGCCAGACCTTTGCCACATCTGGGTCAGTCTGACCACTTGTCACTGTTTCTAATTCCTGCATATGCCCCCCTCAAGAAAACTGCTCTTACCATCACAAAGAATATTACCATATGGCCAGAGGGTGCCTCTCAGCAGCTGCAGGACTGTTTTGACAGGACTAACTGGGATATCTTTGAACATCAGGACTTGGAAATGTTCACAGACAGTGTCCTCTGCTATATAAAACACTGCATAGACACTGTTACAGCAGTCAAACGGATCCGGGCTTATCCCAACCAAAAGCCCTGGATGACCCGGGAGGTCAGGCAGCTGCTGAAGGAGAGGAACATTGCGTTCAGGTCTGGCAACAGGGATTACTACACCACAGCCCGATCCAACCTGAAGAGAGGCATCAGAGAGGCAAAGGGGGACTATAGGAGGAGGATCGAGGACCATTTGAAGAGTAATACCAGCCGGCAGGTGTGGCAAGGCATCCAGCACCTAACCAACTATAAGATCAATCTCGGAGCTGCGGACGGTGACCTGGAGCTGGCAGAGGAGCTGAATATCTTCTTTGCCCGCTTTGAGACCAGGGTACCGGAGGTATTGGAGCCACAGCAGCAACACGCCACCCATAGCAGCACCACCCTCACCCTGGAAGAGCACGAGGTGAGGCGCATGCTGCAGGCTGTTAACCCGAGGAAGGCGGCGGGTCCTGATGGTGTGCCAGGTCGAATATTGAGGGATTGTGCAGGACAGCTGGCTGGGATCTTCACCAGGATTTTCAACAAATCCCTCGCACAGGCGACTGTCCCACTCTGCCTGAAGTCCTCCACCATAGTCCCCTTGCCTAAGAAGCCCCACATCACCGGCCTGAATGACTACAGACCGGTGGCACTCACCCCAGTGGTAATGAAATGCTTTGAGAAGCTGGTCCGCAGACACATCACAGCAGCCCTGCCCCGCAGCCTGGATCCACACCAGTTTGCCTACAGAGCAAACCGATCCACGGAAGACGCTGTAGCCACAGCACTCCATGCTGCATTAACTCACCTGGAAGAGCATGGTAGCTATGTGCGGATGCTCTTCGTGGATTACTGCTCAGCTTTTAACACCATCCTTCCACACAAACTGGTGGCCAAGCTACAAGACCTGGGGCTTCCATACAGCACCTGCATGTGGATCAATAGCTTCCTCTCGGGCCGTAGACAGAGAGTCAGAGTTGGCCATCACACATCCTGAGCCCTGAGTCTCAGCACTGGCTCACCCCAGGGCTGTGTGCTCAGTCCACTGCTCTACTCTCTCTACACACACGACTGCACTCCTCGCCACCACAGCAACATCTTTGTGAAATTTGCAGATGACACCACAGTGGTGGGGCTCATTTCCAAGGGAGACGAGTCTACGTACAGAGACGAGGTGGAGCAGCTGACGTCATGGTGTAAGGCCAATAACCTCCTCCTCAACACTTCAAAAACCAAAGAACTCATAATAGACTTCAGAAGGAAAAAGGCAGAGATCCAACCACTATTCATAAATGGGGACTGTGTAGAAAGGGTGGCAAGCTTCCGCTTCCTGGGAGTCAATATAGAGGAGAACCTTTCCTGGAGTGTGAACACCTCCGAGCTGCTGAAAAAGGCCCAACAGAGACTGTACTTCCTGAGAATTCTCAGGAGGAATAACATCACACAGAGACTGCTGGTGTCCTTCTACAGAGCCACCATTGAGAGTGTTCTAACTTACTGCATATGCATCTGGTACACTAGCTGCACAGGGGCTCAGAGGAAAGCACTCCAAGGGATCATTAACACCGCCCAAAAGATCACTGGCTGCCCTCTCCCCACACTGGAAGTTCTACACAACGCCCACTGTTTTAAAAAGGCCCAAAACATCATAAAAGACACCTCACATCCTGGCCACTCCCTGTTCGAACTGTTGCCCTCAGGCAGACGGTACAGGGCAATCAGAGCAAGGACTAATAGACTCAAACACAGCTGTTATCCAACTGCAATAACACATCTGAATACTACAAAAAAATGTCCATCACGCCACTCTTGTGTTAATCTATGCACGGTCTGAAGCATGTGTGTTGGAATGTATGTGAATGTTTTACTGTTATATCTTATTAGTATTTTAAGTATTCTATCTATTTTATTTATTGAATTTTATTGTTTTATTTATATTTTGATATTGCTAGGGATGATGCAATGATCGGGGACCATTCTTAATTTCGTTGTTCTCATGACAATGACAATAAAGTTTCTGATTCTGATTCTAATACAGCAGTGTCACAAGGGGCTTTTCTGTAAACATATGGATTTTTTTTATCTTCTCATTAAACCAGATATTTTCTTTCTTTCTTTCGTTTTAAAAAAAGTCAGCACTTGTTGTCTCTGCTGCAAGGCAAAATGGGGGGAAAGAGACGATGCAAGATTGCGGCTGAGACCAAAACACATGCTATGCTGAGTGAATAAGATCTGCAATTCAAATAAGAAGTCAAACGCTTGTAAATAATTAAACAGGAAAACACTCAGAGATGTCCAATTTGAATGAAAGTTCTCCATAAGGCACTGCAGTGTTTGTTTAAAGGAAAGCCATGAAATAGTAGAATTCTCTTCCAGAGAGAAAAAGAGTGAATAATAGACAAGCAGAAAACATTTCAAATGTGCGGAGCAGCCGTGGATTTGGTCATTAGCATGTGCTAATATATAGAGATCGCACAAAAACCATTATGAGAGTGTCTGGCATAGAACCCAAGAGAGCCCCTCTTTTCTCCCCCACATCTGCCTCATTCCTTCCTTCTGTAGTGCACGCTTTCATGTTTTTTCTCTATCAAACCTCCTTCCTCCACTTTCCAATTCCTTTCCTTTCCTCTACACTGCTGGAGAGCTTGATGAAAGAACAGCTGCTTCCCTCTGGGAAGTCCTCCTGAGCAATGTGACAGATTCTACCCACTGTTTAGTGAATGAATACAACTGAAAGCAGGCACAGGTGTCAACAATATAGTGCCAGTAGTAGAGGGGTTTTTTTTTCACAAAAAAGATTCTGTTGTTTTTTTCCAGGACTGAGAGATTAGTTTATTTTACACATCTACAACTTCAAGATCTGTCTGTTAGGTTGTTGTTTATTGCTGACACTGTTTGTGAGTTCAGTCAGTAAAAACAGCTTAGCTTATTTTAAAGAAACTGACCAGACATTGCAGTCAAATGAATGGAGCTAACTGGTTACAGTAAATTTCAGTATGTGTTTGCTTCCTTTATTTTTTTTAAGAAATACTTCTATACTATACTATACTGCCCATAAGGTACCAGTATTCTGATAATGCATTTGCTAGATATTAATGCTAGATATAATCTGCTGCTCAGGCCATATCTGAAATCAAAATGGCTTGAGTAGCTCCTCAGCCCTGTGGCAGCACTGTGGGGAGACCCACATGGCTCATAGTGGGCAGTCAATTGTGGGCCCCAGTACCAGTAGAAATGTAGGGCACAACTAGGCACTGCACTATACATGCAAAAACAAAAAAAACTATATGAATGAACACAAAAAATCACAGAAAGGTTTTCCAGGTGATTAAAATACTTTATTTTAGCATTATGCAATCCTGTTATTTCAACTTAATGTACTTGACATATGTCAATAGAATAGACATTTATTAATGTGGGAATCCTTTTCAGGATTAATTAAGGTTAATTTAAAGAATTATTTTTGGAGTGACCTTTTTCTCTGAGGCAACCACCACAGCACTGAGCTGTCATCTGTACTTAAAAAAGTAGGATAACTGTCCTTGAAAGGTTAAGCCACAATAAATGGCAATGGCATACACATGGTGTGTGTATTCCTTTCGGCCTCTAATAACCCCAGTGATCTTCCTGTGGTTTAAAATCTTACGTGATCTTGTGATACCAGGCAACTAACGACTCGTCGACTAGATTGTATCACGTCATCTCAACAAGAATAAAAAACTAGTTTTAAGTTCGTGAATATCATGCATATGTACATTATTTAATGACATTCACCATAGAAACATAATATTGTTTTGTTTAAATTACATGTTAGACTCTTAGAAATGTAACAACCACCCAATTTCCCTTTTTTGAGGGTATGGGGTCCTTTACACGATATTGGCTGCCCCTCCAGGGTGCATCTAGTCCCCATAGTGCAGAACCAAAAAACACTCTGGAAGGGCAGCTAATAGAATGGAAACAGAGAGGCGCTGACTCTCCAGGCGTGGACAGCTTTAAATCAATTGCCTTTTTTTTTTTTTAAAAAAAACGTTTTTTTTTCCCAGTAGGGTTTTTCTAAGCAAGCCCGCTGTGGGGGGCTTGCCTCCCTCCTGAGGACCAAAAGGACAACATGAGCTAGCCTACATGGGACCCATATGGGTTATCTGTGGGCAGGCCAACTGTGGGCTTCCCCATGGAACACCTACTTAAAGACCCTATGAGCAAAACTGTGAGCTGAAATGGATATTTTTGATGAGTCATGGTGCAGCATGACTACAATTAATTACTACAATCAAAACTTGTAAGCATAGAATTCAATATACTGTCTCGACACCATTTTAAACAAAAACTTGATGAAAATTGCCAAAAGAAATTTGCAGTTGTCTGCTACAGCTCACACAGAATGTGTCTGACCAGAATTCTTCATCTTCACTTTTGCCATTGTGCTTTTTCATAGGGACCCATCTGATTGTTGGGATTCACTCTCTAATATTGACCTTAAAAAATAAAGCACCTGGTACTATACAAGCAAAATGGAATAGAAATGAAAAGAAATTCTCAATTGCTACTTCTGTGACATGATCCATTCCATCAAGTGTTTCATGGTGCTGTGATGTCTATAATATTTGCAGCAAGGTGTTTTAATAAAAGTGACACCCATAAAACTTTAAATGGAGCTATAGTATCGGCTTTCTGCTATAGTATTTCCCCAAACTTTAAAAATGTTTGATCAAAAATATTTCCTGAGGAAAAATACCCCATAAACGTTACACTTTGGGCTCTAGCCACAGTCATTCTGGAATATCATGAGTTTCCCTATTAACCTAGAAATGCTATTCATTTAACAAATAAGGGCATCAGTAGCATATGGAAGAACCATAAACAGCCACAACAGCCTGGCACCAGCTTGTTCACACACTGCTGTGGGATGTTGTTTCAGCCTCATCAGAAATGGCCTCAATGGAATGGTGAGTACTAAGAAGCTTTTCCTGAAGAAGGGAAATTAAGAAAATGCTTCAGTATTACCCAATTATACAAGGACTGGACTAAAAATGAATGGCAACAGGTCTGATGGAGTGATACATCGAAATTGCTTCAAATTGTTGTCAATGTGTCAAAAAGGAGAGCGGTACAATCCTTCGTCTTTACAGCCATCTGTAAACTATGGTGGAGGCTGTCATAATTTGAGGCTGCGTTTCAGCTGCCAGTGCCATTGGACAAACTGATGGAAATCTAAATGCAAAAAAGTAAGATGAGATTTTGATTGAGATTTGGAAAGCATCTGGTTGGGAACAGCATTATTTTTTTCATCATGGCTGATCCAAATGAAATGGCAGTGGTGTAAAAGCAGAATTGGATGGAACAACACAGTCTACAGCCATGGATTGGCCTTCACAGAGACCAGAAAAACCACTCTACTCCAGCAAAATCACATGTATAGTAGGCCTTTACTCTGAAAGACAGACTTAAGATTTCTTCCATAGGAGATAATTCACTTCCATGGTAATTACAGCACGACACCTTAAACAAATATAGATTTCTGCCAGCTACAAGCAAAGCATCCCAACAATGGCAACAGCTAATAAAACTGATATGTAGCAAAACAGGGTATTAGCTACATCTGGCATCAAATTAATCCACTTTCAGTGGGCATGTGTACTGCTTTTTCTGATATTTGCAGTACTTATTGACCCAGTGGTCTTAGCTAATTATAGGCCAATCTCTAACCATCCTCTCATATCAGAAATTCTTGAAAGAGTAGTTGTCAAACAGCTAACAGATCATCTGCAGAGGAATGGCTTATTTGAAGAGTTTCAGTCAGGTTTCAGAGCTCATCACAGTACAAAAACAGCTTTAGTGAAGATTACAAATGATCTTCTTATGGCCTCTCACATCTGAATTATCTTGCTAGACCTCTGTGCAGCGTTCGATACTGTTGAACATAATATCCTATTCGAGCAGTTGGAGCATGCTGTAGGTATTACAGGTACTGCACTGCAGTGGTTTGCATTAGGGCTGGACCAATCCAATGTCGGTATTGCATGGCCAGCAGTGGCAGTGCAGCAGGCGTGGACTCCCGCCCACTGTCCATCGGCTCCAGCTGTGCAGCAAGACCCTCCCCGATCTATGCCTCAGCTGCCTTCCTCCGGGGAGCAGGAACAGGTGCAGGCCCCTGCTGGGCACCAGCTGCTCCCACCCGAGGAGTGAGTACAGGTGCGGAGGTAGGCTGTTCCCTGGTTGTCCTCACCCTGGGGAGCAGCACGGACGATGGACCAGTCTGGACCTCAGCCACTCCCACGCAGTTGGGGAACGCCGGTGGGGTGGCGGCAGTTCTTCCCGCTGACAGCGACACACCGCCGCCTGCTCCCTCTGCCTGGTCGCCAGCTCACCCACCATTCAGGCCAGCGCCTCCATTGGTTGGCCCAGTCGTGGTTCCACCATGCTGCCTCCTCTGATCACCAATATGGCTGTAAAGACAGACCCAACCACACCTCAACGCTTATTTTCACAGTTGCTGTTTTACACACATGGCTGCAGCTTTTCAGCTCACAGCTGAACACACCACCCACAACAACAACAGACTGACAGGACACAGTTCACTCTTATATGCAGGGAAGGTGTGATCTAATGCAGCTCAGGTGTGTCAACCTCCCCTGCAGCCGTACCACGAACCACGGCCACCACACAGAGCTAAAGTGGAATGGGCAGATCCTTCATTTGGGACAGATGCCTTTCGTTTTCCTACCTTTGTGACTATCATTTGGGGAGCTGTGGAAAACTTAGAGCAAGTCATCTCCAGACCAGACTGTCAGACATGATGATTAGATCTGATTCCGTTCCAGATTTTCATTAAGACATCCATCCATCCATCTTCATCCGCTTTATCCGGGGCCGGGTCGCGGGGGCAGCAGCCTAAGCAGAGAAGCCCAGACCTCCCTCTCCCCAGCCACCTCCTCCAGCTTATCCGGGGGAATACCAAGGTGTTCACAGGGCAGACGAGAGATATAATCTCTCCAGCGTGTCCTGGGTCTTCCCCAGGGCCTCCTCCCGGTGGGACATGCCCAGAACACCAACCCCAGGAGGCACCCAGGAGGCATCCTTGTCAGATGCCCGAACCATCTCAACTGGCTCCTTTCGATGTGGAGGAGCAGCGGCTCTACTCTGAGCCCCTCCCGGATGGCCGAACATCTCACCCTACCTCTAAGGGAGAGGCCAGCCACCCTTCAGAGGAAGCTCATTTCTGCCGCTTGTATCCGCGATCTCGTTCTTTCGGTCACTACCCACAGCTCGTGGCCATAGGTGAGGGTAGGGACGTAGATCGACCGGTAAATTGAGAGCTTCACTTTTACACTCAGCTCCCTCTTCACCACGACGGACCGGTGCAGCGTCCGCATCACTGCATCCGCCGCACCAATCAGTCTGTCGATCTCCGACTCCCTTCTCCCATCACTCGCGAACAAGACCCCGAGATACTTGAACTCCTCCACTTGGGGCAGGAACTCATCCCCGACCCGGAGTGGGCACTCCACCCTTTTCCGGCTGAGAACCATGGCCTCAGATTTGGTGGTGCTGATCCTCATTTCTGCTGCTTCACACTCGGCTGCGAACTGTTCCAGTGCGAGGCCCTCACCTGATGAAGCCAACAGAACCACATCATCCGCAAAAATCTGAGATGAGATTCTGAGGCCACCGAAGTGAAAACCCTCCGCCACTTGGCTGCGGCTAGAAATCCTGTCCATAAAAATTATGAACAGAATCGGTGACAAAGGGCAGCCCTGGCGGAGCCCATCACCCACCGGGAACGAGTCCGACTTATTGCCGGCAATGCGAACCAAGCTCTTGCAACGGTTGTATAGGGATCGAATGGCCAGTAGCAATGGGCCAGACACCCCATACTCCCACAGTACCTCCCACAGGACACCCCGAGGGACACGGTCGAATGCCTTCTCCAAGTCCACAAAACACATGTAGACTGGTTGGGCAAACTCCCATGCACCCTCGAGTATCCTCGAGAGGATAAGGAGCTGGTCCAGTGTTCCGCGACCAGGACGAAAACCGCATTGTTCCTCCTGTATCCGAGGTTCGACTAGCGGACGAACTCTCCTTTCCAGCACCCTGACATAGACTTTCCCAGGGAGGCTGAGGAGTGTGATCCCCCTGTAGTTGGAACACACCCTCCGGTCCCCCTTCTTAAAGATGGGGACCACCACCCCGGTCTGCCCGTCCAGAGGTACTGCCCCTGATTTCCACGCAACATTGTCTTTCACTCTGATTGTCTTTCATACTGTAGACCATGTAGAAATTCAATTATCCCTTGGCATGTGTGTTCTCAGTGTGTGCACAAAGTGCTTAAAGGCATATTTAAAAAAAAAAAAAACTGTGTGAATGAGCCTTGTGCTAGAAAGTGTTTTGAGTGCTCAGAAAGACTAAAAAATGTTACGCAACAACCAGTCCATTTAATGTTTTTTGGAAACTTTATTATTGCATTATTGAACGCAGTGTCAATGCAGAGCAGCTGCTCACATGAACTGAAATTTCTAGGGTTAAAACACACACTACACTGAACTGACTAATCAGTGCTGACTGCAAGCAACTCTCAACCCACTCAATTTAGCAAAGCATCCCAGCTCATTCCAGCCTCCAACTGCAGCTTCAGGTGAAACATTAGTTTGTAAATTTGGCTTGTTCATCCCATTCTGACAAGAGCTATACTGTGATTGAAAAAAAAAATATACACTACAATTTACCCATGACTGTGACCACTTTTATTGTTTTTTTAATACAATACAATATATTGTCTTGTTTTTTCTCTGTTCGCATGTTTCAGAAACAAATGCCCACTTTCACCTCAAAAAAATGCTTTTACCTCACAGCAAGGAGGTTATAAGTTCGTTCATACTTTCTGTTCTCCCTGTGCTTGTGTGGGATTTCTCCAAACACTCCAGCTTCCTCCCAGTGCTCAAACACATACATAGTGAATTAACTGGTGATCCTAAATTGGTGAGGATGCAAATCTATTTCCATTGGACAGATATTTACAGCAAATTTATAAGACAGATGAAAAAAAAACATATACTTCAGGTGTCGAAGAAAATTTTTGGCTCATCTGGATATAGAGTCTTCAGCGGGAGATATATTGTGTCAATCATCGACAGTAAGTCACTTCCTCAGTCTTAGTTAACTCATGTTTCCCCGACCTTATAAATAGTACATAACGATTAAAACCAGCAACATTGCCTAATAACTAGACATTAATATGCAAATTTTCCCGACCACTGTGAATAGCCATGAGGACCTTTCATAGAGAATGTGGGAGTGACTATAATTACAGCACTGTAAAATGCTAAGCAATGTACCTTTAGCCCCCCTCCTCAGTTTAGAAATTGACTGACCTCATGACCCACTGTTAGTACTAGTGCTAGCTATTATAGTAATTATATAAAACATGAAGAAACCAATGGCAGAACCAGGCTCAGGGAGAGGCAGCCATCTGCCATGGCCAGTTGGGGTTGATAAAACTGATTTCACTTTCTGATTTCACTTTCAGAGCTTGCAGTCTTGTTACAGTGGAGATCACACTGCATGGGGCAGGATGATTAGATTCTGTTCCAGATTTTCATTAAGCCGATCAGATTCAAAAGTATGTTAAAATGATCTCCAACAATGAAGAGATTCTTTTTCAGTTATGATGAAGTGCTTCACAATCTTATCTAAAAAGATCAACCCTAACCTCACAGTAGTTCACTGCATCACTCAAGGTTAGACCCCACAGTTTGTGATACTGTAGACTATGTTACAAGGCCAGGTCATTTTACATATTTTCAACCTGGAAAGTCTGTTGCTGGTGTCAGTAATTTAACAAAGCCTCTTTAGTCCCTGTATTACCCATGTGAAGATGCAAACATGGGAATAATGCACATATTAATTAAACTAAAAATATCCTACAGTTGTGTTGTAAAAGCTATATGTTTAAGTTTATTATGTTCTATAATTGTTCATAATTATTCTATAAACCGTACACTGACAGCAGGGACACTTATCAAGGCTTCATTTTCAAAAGTCCTAGCAACAGGTTTTCTTCGGATTCTTTGTAGCTCTGATGTGCACATAAGTGTAATCGGTATACCAGGAAATTGTGCACTGACAAAAGTTCCCCTTTGCTTGGAATGCAAAGTCTGATTAAATGCGTTTTTTAAAAACGTGTCAATTTTTTTGAATTAATTAATTGCAACTAACGCATTAAATTCCCACCCCTAATATATACATATTGTATTTAGTATAGATAAGTATTGTTAAAGCTGCAAAGACTTGATGGACATTGGTTTCAGCTAAGACAGATAACTCCCACCACACTCACAACTTACCTGCCAACCTAGTGAAAACACCACACTGTTAGACTTTTCATCGCCACTTTACGGTAACATACTGGCGTCACTGTTGCCAGCGTCATACCGTGACGCCGTGTTACGGTAGCTTACTGTTCTGCGGGATGATACCGTTTTTTGCTGGAGTGGTATAATACTCTTGGACAAATTATGGTAACGCACCGTAGCCTTTTTTACGGTATCTCACTGGCGACAGTGACGCCAGTGAGATACCGTTATGTCGTAAATTACGTCAACAAAGTAACATCATACTGTGATTAAGAAATTGGTATACTACCGTTTATTCACGGTATGTCACTGTAAGCCCGCTGCATGGTAATAAACTGCAATATATTAACCAGTAACTTACCGTTATCACGCATCATCAGTACCAAAAATATTCATCTCTGCTAGAGGACACCGTGTCCCAACAGGCGGTCATTTACTGTTTAACAGGTCGTAATTTACCGTAATTTCAGTTAACAGTAACATACTGTAAGAGACTGGAGGGTTCAAAAAAATTGGATGGATGGATGGATAGATAGACACACACACACAAAATATAATTCATGTGCTTTACACCACTTTATTTCAATTCTGATTCTTCCCTGCTGAAATACACATTTCCAAAATCAAAAACTGAAAATAACTGAAAACATATTTTCATTGAGGAAGCACTTGTTTTTACTAAACCATGTAATACATTATTTTCTCAGATGGTTGTACAAACAATAACAATATTATGTCATCTCCATATCATGGCAGACAACATATGCTCAAGGTGTTGGGTTTTCTTATTTATATTTTGTAGGGTCTTAAACCTACAATGTGAAGTGCCTTGGCATTCATTTTGTTGGCACCATACAAATAAACTGAATTGTAATGAATATAACACAGGCGACCGTGGTTCAGGGGGTTGGGAAGTGCATCTGTAACCGGAAGGTCGCCGGTTCAATCCCCGGGCTCTCTGTCCTGGTCGTTGTGTCCTTGGGCAAGACACTTTACCCTGCCGCCTACTGGTGTTGGCCAGAGGGGGCCGATGGCGCAATATGCTTCTGTCAGTCTACCCCTGTGGCTACAACCGTAGCTTGCCTCCACCAGTGAATGTGAGAGTGAATTCACAGGGATCAGTGGTATTGTAAAGCGCTTTGGGTGCCTTGAAAAGTGCTATATAAATCCAATCCATTATTATTATAATATCAAGCCCCACACTTCTGCCTTTATATACACTTTGTCCAAAATACTGGCTCACACCACCAAATCATTGCACAAAACAGGGTCCACAAGGACATGGATGAGCGTGTGTGGTGTGAAGGAACTTGACTGACCTGCACTGAACCCTGATCTTGCTTTGTGGACTGAGTTCATTCAGTAAGCCGCTGGAGGAAAGTTGTGACACGAGGGTTAATGTGAACAACCTTTCGCTTCACAGTGGTCCCAGTCTTTCTGCTTGTCCCAACCTTAGAGGTACATTTTGTTCCCTCTTCAGGGTTTATCCTTACAAAAAACCTTGCACACACTGACTCCTGGTATTCCAGGTTCAATACATAGAATTACCAAAGAAGACTGACATTGCATCAGCAAAGGTGTTCTCTTTGTCCAGCTCAACAATTACACGGCCCTCTGCACTCACCATTCAACAGGTGGCGGTCATTGAACTTTGTCCTTAAATGTATAGGGGAACCATGTTGTCATTATGCAACATAAAATAATTTCAGTACTTGACTTCTTCATACTGTCTAGATAGTCATAAAGCAAATAGCTACATACAGTTAATTATTAATGGCCTTATGTACATAAGTCCGTTTTAACATATTATAATTGTACATAATTGGGAATTATTCTGCACATTAAACACACCTAACAAAGAGTCAGCCCAGTTAAATTACCGGAGATGAATCAACTGTATGGTTATTTTGGAGTTTATAGTTTGTGCTGCTGTTAAACTTGACAGTACTGACTTCAGTATTTCTGCTGTTGGTGTAGCTAGACTACTATGTTGATCAGTAATGTGTAATGTGAAATTTGATATTGTTACTTTGCTGGATTCACTGAGACACATGTCCAACAACCTTGGTTTATAAAGGAAATTACAGAAATTTGAGCTAACAAAACAGAGACTGGATACCTGTGTCCACGAAAAGCTGCTGTGCCAAACAGAAATTTTAATATGGTCTAATCAGCTCTATTTCATAAATGACTTCTTACCAAGCATAATCAGCCTTGGGGTGCTTGGCAGGCTTTTAACATGCAAACTGAACAATATAAATTTGCGTGCACTGAAGCCACAAAATTTAGAAATACACAGTTGCAAAAAGTTCAGTGACCAATTACCTTTGCTAAAGGACATATGCAATGCAAAAAATAAGAGTATTGTCAATAGGGACCAATTCCCAGTTTTTACATGATCAAAATTATTCACAAAAGGCTTCAATAAACAGAAAATGTGTGCCGACAAGAGAGCAGTGCACAAAAATGAAAAGATATTTGAGCTCGACGCTTTAATGGGTTTAACATGGTCAGCACTCCGCACCGTACAGGTAGTACAAGCACACCTGAAAACACTGACCAGCTAACAGCTTTAAGCATTTGGGCGCAACCTCGGTAGTTCACCGATTCACCTGTTGCAAACGTCCAAGTTTCTATCAAGTCTCATAAATCCATCGGCAACTATTACCCAACTAGTCTTTTGCGTCTCCACATTCATAGATATTGACATTTTGTCTTAGCATTTGAATGAAAATATCCTGGTAGGGTAGCTTAAAAGTCAAAACAAACAGTAATAAGAACGCATTTCGGACTTCTCTCGAATAAGTGAATAAAACACTTACCTTCAGACTGATTAGCTGGTGTCAATCCAACTTTAATGTGTCCCATGTCAGTCCGTTTTAGGGAAGAAGTGTTAAGTGGTTTCATTTAATTTTGAGATACTCCTGCACGGACGAGCAATTTGGAGTCTAGCAGAGTTATCACGAATAGCATATGATCTTCAGATATAATCCAATCAACCTTGCATTTAACCCGATAGAACATCCAGTTACCTCTGACTACTTTTGCACATGTTAACGGTCTCATCATCACTCTGTGCTGCAGCGAACTGGATCTGTGGCACAGAATAGTTGATGGCCATGTTGTTCTCCTGCTTTGCAGCTTTGTTTGACTCTGAATTGCGGCTTAAACGTGCAAAACTAAGAGAAGCAGATCAATATTTTCTTCTTGTTGTTATTTAATGGTGGTTGGCAACCAGCGAAAGGAACATTAATCACCTCGAGCAATATTTTCTATTTTCTATCCCCATTGTTGACGTGTGCGTCATACGTCACGTTGTACGTCAGGTGAAGGTGTGGTGTCGGCTATCGTGCCTGTCGCATTACAAAGCTTTAAAAAAGTAACAATCGCTTTAAAAAAAACAACCCAACGCGCTAAACATGAACAAACATAAACACCCGTGTTACATTATCACGTATATCAGGACATCTCTTCTGAACCAAGACGAAGTGGTGCTACAAAGGAATTATTTGTTTAGGAGAGTGTATTTAATAGCAGTCTGGCCTGCAACAAAATGCACCGCTAAAAATACAGTTTCTGCTTGTCCCAGAATTTATTAATTTTGAGAGTGAAGTTGTAGGACTGATGCTGGTTAGTGGTGTAGGTTTCATGGATGTGACACCTTGTGTAAAATGACGACCAGAGCACATTATTAGGTCAGTTCACTGTAGTTAGGCAGAGGTGTCTTAAAAAGTACCACCTTATACAAACCAAATGAAGGTCCAGTATAAGAAAGAATAAGAAGAGAAAAAAGGAACACCCTGCTAAATGAAGTCATTTTTAAACATTACTCTAAATGTAGACATTAGTTTTTGTTGCTGGCCATACAAAAAACAAGTATACTTCAATTATATTTCCCAAGTATACCTTACCTAGTACGTATACTAATAATGCTTCTTGGTACTATATTGGCCCCCGTTTTAGTACATAACAGTATTCTTGAAATTAACTTTTAGATGTACTTTTTGTTCACCATAATTGTACTAGCATAATGTCATAATGTCTACAAGAGTATAATTAAATATACTCGACTCTATCACAATACTAACCTTACAAGTATACTATTAATTAATAGTATTACTAATGTTTCACATTGTTTGACTAAACAAATACATTTATTAATATATGAGGTTCCATTCAGCTCAAGGAATTAAATTTTAGTGTGGCTGCAACTTACTCCTTAAGTTAAAAATTGTGCTGTATATCGTAGTTTATATGTTATACTACTTTCACAGTGAATCACATTTTATAGTAATACACTCTGAGTGAGGATTTAAGTAATTACTCTTAGATCTACAATAGAAAACAACAGAAATCCGGATGGTGTAATAGTATAATCTCAGTAACATCACCAATTGTTACATTTGCTGTATTTTACAGCTGTTTCCATGAGTACGGTGAGTTACCGTAAAAATAATGTAATCTCATGGAATTTTCCCACAAATACATGCAAATTACAGTATTAAACTGCTAACATCCTTTAGAGTTTTTTACTGTTGATTTTGCAGTACTAAGCTATGGAAATTACTGCAAAGGCTAACAGTGCAGGATTCCTATGGATTGTTGTCAGGTCTGACAGATGCCATAGAAGGCAGATGAAGAGGAAACACAAATGCGTGAATGTCAGTCTGTCATACTAGTAAGACTCAAGAAACACCTGCACAAGCATCCTCTACTGAGTATGTTTCTCATGAATGCAAGATCCATGGCCCAGAAAATGTACTATATGGAATTATTAATTGCTGAAAGTCACTACACCTGAGTCTGCTGAGTCATCAATAACCTGGCTCCAGCAGCAGATTCCACATGTAACAGTATAGATAGCAGGTCACACAATCCACCACAGGGACAGAAACATAGACTCTGGAAAGAGCAGCGAGGGGTTATTTGCATCTATTTGCATAATGATGTATAATAATAGTATAATAATGAAATAAACATATAAAATAACATAATCTTAAACAACCACTGCACTCTTAACCTCAAGTTTCTCTAAGTTAGATGTTCATCCTTTTTCTTTGAATAGAGCTTAACGTATTTATCACTGCTGTTTGTATCACACCTGAAGCTAATGTTAGCATAACTCTTGAGCTTTGCTTTCTTTCTCTTCACGAACATCTCAGCATAGAGATAGCCTGAGTTAGGCTATCTCTATGCTGAGATGTTCGCCTATGGTGTGGGACAAAGTTCTGTTTTGAAGCCTTTATTGATTCTGTTATATCTGCTTCCTCTTCAGCACATTTGACCACTTTTAAAGACATCTCTTATCACTGCTATTCAAACAATATCCAGTTACATATCTCTTTAAAGCCCCAAGAGGTTTCTAAACTACAGGTCTTGCATAGTTGCATAGACACAAAATCGAATAACTAACAGTTTTCTTTAGATTAATGAAGAGAAAACCTCTGTGCCCCTGACAGAAGGTAATTGAAACTCTAGGTCCCCTTGCCATATTTACTAAATCTTGTATCGGGAACCTTGGGGTAACTTTTGACTAAACCTTTCTCTTTTCTCAATCTTGTTTTTTTGTTTTTTTAACTTAATGAATATAACCGCATACTTGAATATCAAGTGAGGCGTGTGCTCAAGTTCGTCAACACAAGGAAGACCCCCTGGTCCTCACAGGATTCCTGGGAAGGTGCTAAAAGTGTGTGCAGATCAGCTGTCACATGACTTCACCATTGACAAAGACTACAAACTCACAATTCTCTGAATCTTTTGCTCCTAGTTACAATATATGTAACAAGAGGGCAGTTTGCTGGGATGTTTGACCCTTAGACTGTAACAGCTTTGTTTTGCTTGTTTATATCTTACTCTTTGAGCCTCTCACTTTATTGTCATCTTCCAGATGTTATACCTTTTGCCTCTGTTTAACACCAAGATATAAATTATACCCTCTGCTGATTTTTGTCCCCTCCCGTCCTCTTGTGTACCAATATAAATGTCATGCAGTTTCAACGATTCATAGTTGTTGAGTTTGACGTTTATTTGGGATTAGTAGAATCTATAGTTTTTTACTGATCAATAGTTACTGCTTAGTCACTTGCACTACTTAGAAACCTGCTGACACATCAGTATAAAAGAATATGTGGGACCAGCTGTGGACATGATAACTGGGGCATGGTATCCATCACAGCCACCTCTTAGCTCAGTTCCTGAAAAACGAGTGCTTGCATAGATACACATGTGAAAAGCTTTCTGTTTGTATAAGGCAGAGTGGGGTTTCTTCCCCTTCTAGGTATTACCCTGCTTGATTGGATGAAGCAGAGCGCCGAGAGGCTGGGACCACCAGTGAAGGGAGAGTTAAGTCTAAGCCACATCTCCTCCCCACCAGTTTTAACCAATCAGATAGATGCACATTCTCATACTAAACTTTGTGAACTGATAGGGTGGGTTAGTCTCTTTTGGAAAGTTGGCTGCAGTTTTTGGAACAGAAGAGATCCATATATGCTCATTTTTGATTCTTCAATGCCTAAATAACATTTCTGAACAAGGATAGAATTTCTCTTGTCATCTCTTGAGTGGATAAAAGAATGTGCAGACAGCTTACCTTCCAAGACCCACTCCCTGGACTGGTGGACCCCTTGTGTACCAGAATACTTTCTAAACACATCATAACAGCAGACCTTGAAATACAGGACTCAGAGTAATTTCTTAACTATTTTCTTAAACTCCTGTCCGTGGCAGGCCCTCATCCCACCTTTTCTTTCATTCCTGTACCTAAAATCAGCCACTGACAATTCCAGTATACCTGCCACATTTGTCACCTTGCACACCAATATTGCCACAACTGCATACCATTTCTGCCAGTGCTTAGGGTGCAAGTACTTACTGCAGTATTCTCCTGAATGACAGATATGACCACTCAGACAAAACTTCCCCATCAGTGCTTGGAGAACAGGAGAAGAAGTCAAAACCAGAAGCAAGTTTTTAAAGGCTGTGTTTCAAATCCAGTGAAACCTGGCCTTCATATTTCCTCCACTCACTCACTCAGAGTCAGTTACCCTCAAGGGTAACCATATGCTGGATCCACTGCTGTTTTCCCTCAACACCCATGGTAACAGTAATCCATAGTAATCTAGCCCACCTATGTAATATCATCAAGTTTAATGATGACACCATGGTTGTTGTTCTCATCTCAGACACACAAGTCTGCATACAGCTATAAGATCTTTAAATTGTCAGTTTGGAGTTCAGCAAACATATCTGCCACTTTTTTTTTTTTTACAAGGGAGGTCTGACCAAAAAGGCATCGAATTACATAGAAAGACACATTAGATTATCTTAATGACCACATCACCCTATTAGAGCACTTCGCTCTCGCTCTGCAGGCCTACTTGTTGTTCCTAGAGTAATTAAAAGTAGAATGGGAGGCAGAGCCTTCAGTTTTCAGGCCCCTCTTCTGTGGAACCAGCTTCCAGTTTGGATTTCAGAGACAGACACTATCTCTAATTTGAAGATTAGGCTTCAAACTTTCCTTTTTGCTAAAGCATATAGTTAGGGCTGGATCAGGTGACCCTGAATCCTCCCTTAGTTATGCTGCAATAGGTGTAGGCTTCCAGGGTATTCCCATGATGCATTGAGCATTTCTTTTTCAGTCACCTTTCTCACTCACTATGTGTTAATAGACCTCTCTGCATTGAATCATACTTGTTATTAATCTCTCTCTCTTCCACAGCATGTCTTTATCCTGTCTTCCTTCTCTCACCCCAACCGGTCGCAGCAGATGGCCCCGCCCCTCCCTGAGCCTGGTTCTGCCGGAGGTTTCTTCCTGTCAAAAGGGAGTTTTTCCTTGCCACTGTTGCCAAAGTGCTTGCTCATAGGGGGGTCATATGATTATTGGGTTTTTCTCTGTATGTATTATTGTAGGGTCTACCTTACAATATAAAGCGCCTTGAGGTGACTGTTGTTGTGATTTGGTGCTGCATAAATACAATTGAATTGAACTGAATTGAATCAGATTAAATCAGGAACATCAAAACTGTCATAAAATACTTGCACAAGAATAAGGTAAACTGTAATTATCTCACTTGAAATTTAAACCCTTCAATCCAACAATTTCAGATTTTACTTTATTCAAAAATTGAAAAGCTTTCTTTCCTAATTCAGTTCGTATTCTGGGAGCTTCTATTTGTAGAACATCCATAAATCTAACACAGTTCGTTCAGCATCCAAGACCAAAGCATAAGCCTATCACCAGACCTTCATGGCTAAGGAGGCAGAAAAATTAAAGCATGAATTACTCCTTTGGGTCTTTATGAGTAGTTGAGGATTCCATTTGGATTCTCTAATGTTCCAGTTTCTTTTCAATGCAGCATGTAAAAGATGTTACATTCTCTGGATGACAACTGCTTTTTTCAATGAATGTTTTAAGTGAGTAAATGACTTAACACCCATGGTGTCAAACTTTAACCAACAAAATGTGAGCTGTTCTGGCAGGTGGTCAAGCATATGGGGAGGCTGGTCTTGGCTGATTGTGAACGAAAAGCCATCAAAGTCATCAATTTACTGAATGAGAAAGGATGTAACACAGTTGTGCCTTGAGTGTGGAAATTTGTTGTTGAAAACAATCCCTTCAGTAACACATGGAAAACTAAGCAGGGAAAGGGGGCTCAGTTGCCTTCAAGGACACCTATCTTATGGATTGATGAGCACCAGAGAATCCCCGGGCAGCTGACTGACTCTCTTTCACATCGACCTGTACTGGCACATCCAGACTCTGAGCTAGTGTTTGTGCTTCACGTTGATGCCTCTGAGCAGATGCAGTGTATAAACAAACGAATGGAAAAATGAGGGCCATTGCTAATGGCTCTAGAACTCTCCCTCCTGCTGAACAAAATTACAATTTACAATCAGGGAAACTAGAGTTTCTTGATCTTAAGCAGGCAATATGTGAGAAACATGGGTATTATTTGTTCTATGTGTCCTGTTTTACAGTCTACCCAAACAATAATCCCCTCACATGGGTATTGTAAAGCTTGATGCTGTTAGAAATTGATGGGGTAGGTGAGCTAGAAGACTTAAGGTTCAGTGTCAAATAAAGTCCAGCAAAAGTGAATCTCAATTAACATTAAATGCTCTCAGTTCCAACTTTATACATATCTCACAAAGTGTACTAAAGAGCTTACAGAAGAGGCTAAGCAGGCTACATGAAAATTGGCTGGAAAGAGACAAGATGTTGCCTATGATGCTTGCCTGAAACTGATATTCTCAGAGCTGTTCAATCCCAAACAGAAGATTGTACTATCACTGACAGTCTGCAGCGTACATGGAAACTAGTGAGAGGGGCTATAAGGACAATTTGGTCATCATTGCTCACTTTACCAGGTTTGTTCAGAATTACCCCACAAAAGCAAATTTGGTAGAATGACAGAAAAAGTTACAACATGACCAAGGCTCAGAATTGACCAATTTAATATCCTCCAGAACCTAGCTGGAGGTGCTGCTCCTGGGCAACATTGTACCATGGTTTAAAAGGACATTACTATGAATCTTGAGGACACTGAAGGAGAGGAAAAAGAACACCTGGAGAGAGTACATGCCTCAGATAATACACACATACATTTTATAATTAAGGCTTTTTGCCCCACTATGCCATGTTTGGTTGCCATCCCAGTCTTCCTGTAGGCTTAATATTTGGCCAGTTAACCAGAGACCAAACTGACACACCACAGGGTATGCTAAAACTCAGGCTCTGTATATTAAAGAGGCTTACCACACTGGAAGTAAGCAGTAAACAGTCAGCACTCCAGCACAAAAGCTAAAAAGTAGGGTCGTCACACATAGAACACAGTTGCTGTCCAAACTAGTGATAGAACCTTAGTCTGTAACATGAGTGCAAGGGGGGAATTTCAAAAATCAAGGCCTTAATTGAAGAAAAAGAGTAATCGTGTTGAGGGAGGAATGGACAGAGACACCAGATAACAGTGAAGATGAAATAGCCAGCATACAATACTGGCTAAGAGTATCACCAAAAGCTTAGCACCAAACACAAAACGTGAGACCCAAGGTACCATCAGGAGGTTATATAAACCTGAGACACCTCATCTGAAAGAGAAAATAAATAAGACCAAATGGAAAGGCAAACTGAGGATGGATATCTACCTGTTAATCCAGAAGCACCTGATGAAAATGAGTATACACGCCATGACTGTTGTGCTTACACCATGATTCCTCAGGAGGAGTCAATCGGGAAATCCATAAGAGATTAGAGTGATCTCCAGTCTGGGAGATTCCAAAAAAATCCCTTACTAATCCACTTACTATATTCCTTACTGCCAGGCCATACACAAACTCATACTGACACACAGACATGCACACTCACCTAAACACAAACACACACACACACACACACACACACACACACACACATTGATTTTCCGAACAACACAACCGAAGACAGGCACTGCACTCTAACTTTAGCATTTTGTTAAACCCACAACAAACTTCCAATCCAATGCTACATTAGTAAAATCTGATGAAATTCTCCCCTTGCACACTTTGTAGCATTGGTTTTAAAAAGTGATTCATCAATAATTAGAAATGACTATATTTAAATCGTTAACGTAAAATAAAGGCTGTTATTACTAGTTGCACTAGTTATGTTCCCATTGTGGGCAATTTAGACTTATCAATAATCAATTTGGTTTCACTGAAAGCATAACTTAAAGAGACAAGTTTGAATTTGCACCAGTTTAAAACAATGACATTAATGAAAATTCATGAATGAAAGCATCTTACGTTGGGATAACAGTATCTACATGCCAAAAAATAATTTGTAAAGCACATGGCTAAGTAACATTAATACCTTTATTCAATATTATTCATGTGAACTGTACGAGTTTCCTCTGAAATCTGTCCATCTTAATATTTCAATTCTATTTTGAAGAATAATAGCATTTTTTCAGTGATTCTGCTATATATAAAGGAAACATTGAAGTCTGATTTAATGGGATTTTTTTCCTGGATTCAGGGCAATTAAACCATAACATCTTAAGGCAGATGTAGACACTTCATGTTTTGTGTGAAACAAACAGGAAATAATGGTAAATGCAGAATAAAACAAGTGGGTCTTAGAGCAGATGGAATGCAGATCCAGCACGATGCTGGATCTGCAGAGGGCTGCAGAAAGAACTGAATCAAACATAGAATAATGTGAAAACATGTTTGTTTTCCCATCAGGAAGGCAGCTCATTGCTACTAAGCATGGCGAACTACAATACATGCAGAAATCTTGTATGTGCTGAATACTATCAAAGATTTTTTTTTACTGTACTTTGTACATCTAGTTATTGGCTTTGGTATAGTCTATATTTGACCATAAAGATAGCCATCTGAAAAATTTGATAATGTAAAACTAAATTACTATGGAAAATGCTCATATACAGTGTACACTTTATGTATTGTTGACAAGACAAGCGAGACACATGTTAATTCATTCTGACAGATGAACATCTGTGTGGTTCGTGAGCGGAGGCTACCAGGCGGTTTGGCAGGCGGCCGGCGACGAGGACACCGCTGAACCCGGCGGCACGGCGACCTCAGGCGTAGTAGGACCCTCGCGTGCCTCATCCTGCACCTCCGGCTGGTGAGGTCCCTCGCGCACCTCCTCGTCCTCCATCACCGTGGCGACGATGTCGGCCAAGAGCAGATCAGAGCGGCCAGACTCTAGCATATGCACGTTAGCATATGCTACTTCCGGTGCGGAAACTCCTGTGGGGAGCTTTGTTTGCGGTGTCCTATTCGCGCCTTGTTTACGGTCCAAAACAAGTTAAGCAAATGAATGAATCAAGCGGCGATTTACATTTCTATAGATGTCTCGGGCATTTACCCAATATATCTGTAAATGATGTTCATCGACTTGTCGATATTTTTTCCCCATGCCTCAGAGCAAAAGAGAAAAGGGATTCAAATGTTATATTTCTCAGCTGTCCCTCGTTTATCACGGGTGTTATGTTCTAAAAATAACCAGCGATAGGTGAAATCAAGTAGCCAATTTTAGTTTTTTGACGGTGCAAAACGTTTCGTCGACATCGTCGACATCCAGTACTGCACTTCAGAGTCACACTGCTAGCGATCGATGCAGCGATTCTGTACTGTACAGGAGAGACGTCACGGAGGAGATTGTCTGCAGCGATCAGGATGCAGGACACAATGTGATGTAAAGAAAAAATAAGCATGCAAACTTGCACTAAAAAAATCTGCGAAACAGCGAGGTGAAAGGTGAATCGCGTTATAGCGAGGGACCGCTGTAATTTTGAAGCTAAGTCACAACATACCCTTCATAAATACTAATGTATAGAAACCGTTACCAGCAATCATTCATCTTTTGTGTGGCTTTTTTTCACGGTTTGTTAACATGCTGTGTAGGTGTGTACTTGACTAGCTGATATCAACATAAAGGGGGAAACATCTGGTTTGACTATTCTTCACCTGTAGTTTGAATGCTGAACATTTGCCTGTTTAAATCATAAGACCAGTCACTATACAGAGATGTGCTTCTGCATGTGGACGATGTGTCTTTCCTCAGTCGCCTAGAGGCCCCGCTGAGGAGAGGTGAGCATAGGCTAGTGTTCTAGTGATGGTAAATTTGATTCTTTTTACTGAATTGAGTTTTAATGAGTCACTCACCAAAGTGAATCAGGTTTTTTGAGTCATTTGATTCACTGAGTCAGTTGACCAGAGAGTGCAAAAAATTTACATTTTCACTCAAATTTAATTTGTTTCTCTTTTCATGTAAATCTCACTGCTAAGATGAATGATTCTAAAAAAAACAACTATTTTATAGAGCAAAATAGAGCAAAAACATTTCTAAAATTAAGCAATTTCCTATCAAAATTGCTTAATAAACCTTTATTTTGTTTATTTGTATTTTATTAGTATTTTCCTTAAATGTGTCAAATATATATTTTCTCATCGAAATGTCCACTGAGCTGTGAGCCAGGGGGCGGTAATGTGCCTTAACATTGGTTGCCAACCAACAAGAAGAAGAAGAAGCTGTGAGGCAGGAGGGAGGGGGTGAGTGAGTGAGTGAGTGAGTGAGTGATTCGTTCGCTCTATGATTCAGCACAGGAGGGAGGGGGTGAGCGACAACAGGGATGAGTCAGTGAGTCAGTTGGACTTGTGAATCATGATTCACGAGTCAGTAAAGTGATTCTCGAGTATTGAACGATTCGTTCACGAATTGAATTTCAATTCAATTCAATTCTTTATTTATTTGTCACATGTAGTTATAACTAGTACAACACACAGTGAAATGTTTTTTTCCGGCTAAAAAGTACTCCCCCCCCCCGACTGTGCATCTTACTAAACTTATAATAAAAAAAAATATCTATATAAAAGTATAAAAATGTATAATATCGTGCAAAATATTACGCTGTAATAGTTAAGAGCTATAGTGTACGTATTTACATAAATACAGATGTAAATGATAAAATACAAATAAAAATAAGGATAAAACTCAAAAGAAAATTATATACTGTGTATGGAATTGTCCATCATGTTGTCCGATTTGTGTTTTGATTGAGGAGTCTCACTGTTTGTGGGTAAAAACTCCTCCTGAACCTTTCAGTTCTTGTTTTCAGGCTACAGAGGCGTTTCCCTGACCTCAGTGGCCTGAACAGTTTGTAAGCGGGATGGCTGGAGTCGTTAGTGATCCTGATGGCCCGGGATCTGCACCTTTCAGCGTAGATGTCCTGCAGTGTTGGTAAAGATGTTCCCATAGTGCGTTCAGCTGTGCGCACGACCCTCTGCAGGGCTTTCTGTTGCTGGGCTGAACATCACTATAGTGTTCTCAGTTACAGAGCGAATAAACACAGTTAAAGTAACTAAAAGTAATTCAAACACTGCTTGTTCCCTTTGTGCATTTTGTCTCGCAGTTCTGTTAATGTTTTAGCGTGAATTAGTTTCTCTATCGAGTACAGCACTTTATTGTAACATGCTAGTTAGCATGTCTCAGATGAGAGCATATGAGCATGCACGTGGCTTCTCATGTGGTCCGCTATGCTTCTCTCTCCCTTGAAGGTGTTCATGCAGAAGTCCAGTAAAGTGAAGTCGCTGTGCTGTTTTGTTTTTATTTTAAACAGGTATGTGAGCTCCCTCTTTTATTTTTGTGTCATTTGTACTGGTTATATCTTTTGTTTGTTTGTGATTCATGTTCACTGTTTCAACTTACTGTTAGATATATGTAACTAAAAAAATATGTAAAATTGCCACTGGTAAATGAAGTTTCCCTAAAGTATAATTTTGTTGATGAGGTAATTGTCGCTATATGGTCACGATGAAGTGCATTTTAATTTGTTAGATATGTTTATAAATTCATTTTAGTATTTTAGCAGTTTTATTTGTTAAGTAGATTTGTTGTGATGTTGCACCTCAGTCGCCTAGAGCAGCGGTCCCCAACCCCCGGGTCTCGGACCGGTACCGGTCCATGAGTCGTTTGGTACCGGGCCACGAGAGTTGAGGCTCAGGTGTGAAATGTATGGTTTTCAGGGTTTTTATCGGTTTTCAGCGTTATTTTGTTATCATTTTTATTATTATTAACTAGGTTTTCCTGGGTCTTTTCACGTGTCTTATGAATAAATCTTATTTTTTCCGGTACCGGTACTAGTTTTATTTTGTTATATTTATCCGGGACACCTTAAAGGCCGGTCCGTGAAAATATTGTCGGGCATAAACCGGTCCGTGGCGCAAAAAAGGTTGGAGACCGCTGGCCTAGAGGCCCCGCTGAGGAGAGGTGTTCATGCAGAAGTCCAGTAAAGTGAAGTCGCTGTGCTGTTTTGTTTTTATTTTAAACAGTTATGGCAGAATAAATCCACCCAGCTGGCAAAGTGAGAGTTGACTCCTCTGGTCATTCGCACAACACAACGCAGAGAACTAACGGCAATCAGAGTTTAAGGCCAGACCGGCTACACTGGCCCGGTCCTGGGTCTGCTGCGCCCCCCTCCTGGGTTTCGGCACCACTGTAAACATACTGCGGCAGTGGCATTTTCATGCTTTTCAGCATCTCTTCATTGCTATAACACACACTGTTGCAGCTTTACAGCTCACAGCCCGACATACCAACAACCAAAATATTCAGGACCTAGTTCGCTCTTATAGCCAGGGGAGGCGTGACGAACTGATGCAGGTGAGGTGTGTCAGCCTCCCCGCAGCCGCGCCACGAACCACGCCTGCCAACAAACCACGACTGCCGATAAAACAGGAACAGACAGATGCTTTTCACAAGGTCAAATGGATGCAATATTCTAACACACACCGAAGAAAAGACAAAAATCCGCAGAAAGGAGATTTGAGGATTTAGTTGATATCTTGTTTTAGGATGAATAGTTAATGACTGGACTGTATTATTTCAGAAATTAAATACTTTCAGTAATTATTCTGCTGCTTTTGAAACTTCCTCCAAGCTACAGTACATTATTATTCTGAGAGTAAGGAATTTATTTTGCTAATTCTCTTCACTTTCACTGATGTAATATTATGGAGGGCTTTGCATTATGCACTGGAATCGATATTTGTCTTGTGCATGTTTTTCAGTGAATACACATAGATCTCTGATTCTGTTGAAGTCTCCTGTCACAGGTAATCAATATAAAACTATGTTTGTTCGCATTCAGGTGTGAGCCCTTACAAGAGAAAGCAGCTTCTTTCTTGTCTCTGGCCGAGGAATGCTTTGTGTATGATTTGCTGACTAAGCTCAAAGTGTGAAAAAAAAAAAGTACTGCAAAAGGAAACCAATGGAGGAAAAGCTCTGAGACACTTTATGCAAACTGTTGCCTTGCTTTGTTGAATCTGAATTGAGCCTTTGATAAACAAAGGCTGTGAAGCATAATAAATAGAGTGTCTCTGTGTGGATGTCCTCTGTGGTCAAAGTGAAATTTGCAATTGTTGAACTGCTTGAATCACACTCCATAAACACTGTGTTGATATGAGGCATTATTTGTACTTTTACTTCAATTTGAATTTGTAAATTTGGTGACTGTGCTATTTTATTATAATAGCTTTTTTTGCAATACAATATGTGATTAAAATGTTCACAAGCAGTTCTGTTTGTACACAGATACAGTACAGAACAGCCAGATGAACAGATTTCAATTTCGGGATTAGCTGTTTGTAGTTACTTATAGATGTGTGTTTCTGATTTACACTATAAAGTAATAATTCGACTTTATAAAAGATAGCTAAGCTAGACGTCATCAATTTCTTTTTGGACTCCATGATTTTAAGACATTTTGACATTAAAATTAGTTGCATCTAGGCGTGGGGGGTAGGAGTGAGACGTTGAAGTGCCAAGTTATAAACTAAGGCCAACAAGCTGCATTGAAAGCTGGAACTGCTGAAACAAACAGAAACACAATCTCCTAATAAGTACTTAGTAAGGAACAAAAAAAGCTTTATATGCATCAAATACTCTCATCATATTATTCTATATACTACATGACAAAAGTGCAAAATAATTTTGGAAGACAGTCTCTTAATATTTTTTATTTTGTCTGATCAAATATCTGATATCTGTTTATCTATCTAGGCTATCTACAGTGGGGCAAAAAAGTATTTAGTCAGCCACCGATTGTGCAAGTTCCCCCACCTAAAATGATGACAGAGGTCAGTAATTTGCACCAGAGGTACACTTCAACTGTGAGAGACAGAATGTGAAAAAAAAATCCATGAATCCATATGGTAGGATTTGTAAAGAATTTATTCGTAAATTAGGGTGGAAAATAAGTATTTGGTCACCTCAAACAAGGAAAATCTCTGGCTCTCACAGACCTGTAACGTCTTCTGTAAGAAGCGTTTCTGTCCCCCACTCGTTACCTGTATGAATGGCACCTGTTTGAACTCATCATCTGTATAAAAGACACCTGTCCACAGCCTCAAACAGTCAGACTCCAAACTCCGCCATGGCCAAGACCAAAGAGCTTTCGAAGGACACCAGGAAAAGTATTGTAGACCTGCACCAGACTGGGAAATTCTTTACAAATCCTACCATGTGGATTCATGGATATTTTTTTTTCACATTCTGTCTCTCACAGTTGAAGTGTACCTCTGGTGCAAATTACTGACCTCTGTCATCATTTTAGGTGGGGGAACTTGCACAATCGGTGGCTGACTAAATACTTTTTTGCCCCACTGTAGTTACCTCTGTGTCGTGCTACAGCAGGTTTTATATCATTTTCAGTAGCCACATGTTGCTACATGTTGAGCACAGTATTTTAGATTAATTTCTGTTGACATCAAAATAATTCCCTCAGTGGCTCTAGGGATAACATTTTCCCACACACCCCAAATATTAGTACATGATAAATAAACACATTTTTGATTAAATTTGAGATGATAATATTTTATGTTAACACAGTCATGTAATGTCCTGGTCTCAAAATGATGTATTTTTGCATATGATTTTGTACAATTACTTTTCAAATTATTCACTAAATATTATAAGTTAAGTAGAACATTTTTAAGATGAGGGAATATGAATCAAAGCTTCCACCAACTGGAAGACCAACCACACCTGATTTCAAAGACTCCATACTGTACTGTGCATTTACAGGAGGTAAAGTTCCACCCAGGACAGACGAGAGGTACAAGAAAATAATGGATTACTTAATCTGCTGTTTGGAAAAAATGTCAAGCGGTAACTTAAGAAAATACTCTAATGTTTGCAGTACTTTTAGTACAAAGTAGGAGTAGTAATGAGCAAATGTTTTTATTGGGTATTCATCCAGAGGGAAGCCAACAAATACATTTATAAGCATCTTCAATTTTAGGTAATTTCTTTACATTTCTTACACCACCCCTCCTCTCTACTGCTCCCTCTTCCTTACACAGCAGTTTATTTGTTGTCTCCCTTTCTTCTTACCATATGAAAATGGCACTATAGGAGGGACATGGGAAAACTAATGAGACCATCAATTGCTTTTTTTTTTTTTGCTTTTTTCCTGTCGCAATGCAGAAAAACTGTGTTATTACGGGGTTTGGAGGCGAATCAAGGAGCTAGGAAGGCAGGGGGTAGTGGTAAGTGATAAGGGGTCAGCTAGGACCTGAATGCTTCTGGTAATGATGCTGTAATTATATCTGGCATGAGAAGGTGGTTGAGGACCTACTGTTAATATAATGTTTAGAGGAACCTCATCAGACTTTTCCATGGCCTGACAGTTTCATTAAAGCCTGGCCATCCTCTATTCCAGCAAAGTCCAAAGTATTTATAAAATAAATCTTTAAATCTGCACCATCCTTATCCCCCTCCTGCTTCCTTTTCAGCATGTCCATTTGCATATTAACCAGAACATCACTTGTTGTTAATCGATGGAGAAGGCAAAACAGCTTTGTATCTGTATCTGTCTCTGCCTATCTTCCTCATTAGTGTTAAAGTCTCTTTTAATTTCAGCCCCTTATCTATCAGTGTAATGGTTGGACTGCTATTGATTTTCTCTTTATGGATTGAGCACAAACAAAATGGTCAAACCTTTGACAGCTGTACAGTCTGTTTTTTTTATTTTTAACATCACTGATGTATAAATTATCTCTCTCTGTGCTAAAGATGATATGCAGGGCAATCAAGTTTTATGGTTAGTCAGGTGATCAAGTATTTAACATACGCCATTCTACAGCAGAGCTGAAAAACAAGTGTCTTGTACTGGAGCTATTCAAGAGGAGGAGGATGCAATCAGCTCCAGGTCCACCTTCCCCATCTCTATCTTTTATGCTCTCTGTGGACTCGCATCAGACTGGCTTTGACACTGGAATCAATCACCAACAACTCCCCCACCCACGGCCCATCTATACCACACCACACTCACCTCCACAGTTTTTCTTTGGAGCAGTGGGAAAAGTGAAAGTGTACACATGAAACCCGATTCTGCAGCAGGACTCTCTAGAGTTTTTGATCTTCGGTCCTAAATTGCTTTATGACATGCTAGTGATTGGACCAAAGGACACAACAATAGCATTAAAGAAAAAAAACAATACATGAGATCATTGCTGTGAGCGTGCTGATACAGGGGAGGAAAGTACACGTGGCTTCTTATACACTGAGTGACTGCGTCATGCGTGCCTCTCTCCGTGTATGATTGTAAAATTTTGAACGGTTCATTTTTTCAAGTTAAAATGTTTTAGAGTCTGGATAGGATCTGAGACACTTGTTCATTTTAAAAAGAGAATGGTGAAATCTTTCTATTATCATAACAGTACCCCTCCTCAGTGGAAGCCTCCAGGGTTGTCTGGGCTGTGATAAAGGATAAATGAATCTATGACCCTTCCTCTTCACCAGCATATGTCCGTCAGTCACTTGACAGGAAAGCACAGGTGGCTTGTAGTGACAGGTTTTAACTGAGACGTATGGAATATGAGGTGGATCTCCACAGTAGATCCTCATGGTAGGCAGCTGGTTAATAATGCGATGAAAAACAAAGGGACTAATGCAATATTTTTAGATCGCAGCTAAACGTTCTGACCTGGTGGATATGCTGTGGTACGCGTGGAGTCTGTTTGTAATGTGCCAGGTCCAAGTCGCACAACAAGGCGGTTCATGTACATCCACACATAACATGATTAATCAAAAGGCTGACAGTTTCCTGTGGAAATGGCAGTTTATGGAGAGGCACAAAGTGGGCAGTCTTAGCAAAGCAAACATTTTGAAACATTCTTTTGTCAACCAATTTTAAAAATCAATATCATGGGTTATATCATAGTTTCAATAGCAAAACCACACAACGAGCCATAACACCACGTGGGATACTTGACAGGTATAAACAAATTATAGCATGAAATATTACATTTTGATACCATGCTTATCTTCTATGTGGGCGATCGTGGCTCAAGAGTTGGGAGTTCGCTTTGTAATTGGAAGGTTGCCGGTTCGAGCCCCGGATCGGACAGTCTCGGTCGTTGTGTCCTTGGGCAAGACACTTCACCCGTTGACTACTGGTGGTGGTCAGAGGGCCCGGTGGCGCCAGTGTCCGGCAGCCTCGCCTCTGTCAGTGCGCCCCAGGGTGGCTGTGGCTACAATGTAGCTGCCATCACCAGTGGGTGGATGACTGAATGTGTAAAGCGCTTTGGGGTCCTTAGGGACTGAGTAAAACGTTATACAAATACAGGCCATTTACCATTTCTAGCCTTCATTCCTTTGGTGTCAAAGTAATTTTTTAATGTTGTCACATTTTATATAAATATACAGTGGAGTTAGCAAATTTAAACAAATCCATATTTTATGCTGGCAAAAGGAAACTACCAGGTGTAATTAATCACAAACTCTACAGAGATTAATAGATCTTGACTTTGCCTTTTTTATTTTAGAAAAAAAATGTGTGCATGTAAACTATCAAAGTTTTTAATTTGCAGAGTCAATACCCAACTCACAACATCACAGATCTGGACACCAGTACAGCTGATGTTGTCCTAAATGATGCGTGCATATTTCAGAAAAGAGCCACAGAAAACGCTGATGGAATGGATTCAATGGAGCCAGAGCCACTTTGCAACAAACACAGGTTACATCCTGACTCATATAAATGGTCTAAATCATGCAGTTCTAGAGTGACTTTGACAGAAAGGGCAAGGTTTATAGAACATTTTAAGCCCAGCAAGACAGACCCAGGAACCCAGCCATTGCAATTTTACTTCAGCCAAGTTTAAAATCAGCAAGTTGTCTACTATAGCTATTGTTCAAACTGGCAATACTACTGTGTTACAGTCGGACTACAAATTAACACTGGTCAGTATGTGTTTAGCATTTACAATAAACAGAGTCACACCCTCTCTCAAGATTTGGTCCTTTTTGACTTCTCTGTGTGTGTGCCAGCTGTAACACAAACCTAAATATGCAACTCGAGGAACAGAAACCATAGATAGATACAGTCCAGATTAGGCATGGGTATCGAAACCCGGTTCTTGTTTCAATTCCTTGGAATTGTTTGCCATTGCAAACGATTCCCTTATCGATTACAGTCGCCCCAAATGACGTCACCACGTTGCGGAGCGTCATTTACCTGGCTGGAAACATGGCGGCTCAAACGCTCAAAAGTTTGGTTATACTTTACGAGAACGGATGACAACAGGGCAACTTGCAATACTTGCAAAGTAGATGTTTCATTTAAGGGAGGAAACACTACGAATATGCAAAAGCATTTGCTCACAAAACACATGATGACCTTAAATGAATGTCGTGTTTTTAATTCTGCTCCGGACTCGTGAATCTCAACCCAGCAGCAGCGGTAACGTTTGCACGTCCTCTCCCGTTAATGCGGCAGGTAAATAATCAACTAACAGTGCATATTATGTTAGCGCGATCTGCCTTATTACAAAACCTGCTATTACTGTGCATTTAGGTGACCATGATGAGACAGACAGACAGAGTCTGGCTCAGATGCTGGCAGTTCTCGCTGCACTCTACCGGTAGCGTCTCCTTTCAGGCCAGGATAGACGAATGTCACCGAGCAGTGACTCAGTTTGTGGTAAAAGGCTTGCACCCATTTGCCACAGCAGATGATTTTCGGTAAGTGAATGTGTTTAATTGTAGGCAGGGACATTTCTGGATATTCTTGTGTAATTGCCACAGAACAATTTATGTTAAACTTTGTTATTGCTACAGAAGAATATTTATTTTATTATTTTACATTTACAATTTTTTTCCCCGGGGACCCTGTGACACCCCATTGAAGAGCCGTAGGCTGGATCTCTTAAGACCTCACTGTTGGGTTTGTAAGGCCATGTTACTCCTAAATTTCTATCTTTTTCAAACAAGTTCTAAGCTAATCGACCTTAGTGTTCTCCTTTTTAAAAAATAAGAATCGATAAGAGAATCGAATCGTTAAACAGAATCGAAAATGGAATCGGATTCGTGAAAATCTTACCAATACCCATCCCTAGTCCAGATGTAACTTGACTACTACATTTTTATAAAGTCCTGTATGTCAAAAGCACTAGTTTGTCTAATCCTCAGGGCCTTCCATGCAGTGGAAACACAGACACCAGTCTTAAAGAACCTTTAAAAAAAAAGGTACACAATAACTCTGCATCAGTGTGTGTGTGTGTGTTTATTTTTATTATTATTTTCTGGCCCAATCATTCATCAATTCATTCCTTCATTGCACTACTCTGTACCTGCAGTTTGGCCCAGAGCATAAACTCTAAAGTTTGTACTAAGGATTTGCCTAGTGCAAGCTTTATGATGAAATACTAGAAATCCTAGCTTTTCTTGGAGCTTTAAGATGTATTTCCCAATTTTTATTGCAAATAGAACTTGCTTACATGTCATAAGTCAGAACACCAGTCACAAATCGGAAATCGTATAAAGAAGTTCAAAGACGCACTGCAGTGACATAGGTTTGTCCTACTTGTCACTGTTCAAAGTGACAAGTAGATACCAAATGATACCATTTCAAGTTTTTATGGTTTGGAAAACAAACAGTGCCTGCACAATGTGTTAAGAGGTATAGGTGTTTTCCTGAAAGTGAATAGATAATCTTGTGGCAGTCAAAATGCCATGAAAGCACATCCATACTCTCACAGTCACTAGAGTGCCTTTTTCTCAAGCTCCATCTGTATGGCTAATGCATCATCTTCCAAATATATCACAACCAACACCACATCTTTGAGCATTAGGAATTATCTAAAGAACGTAAAATCCCACATGCACAATGGGGAATAAGCTCTAATGCTTAAGTGCACTTGCGGTGAGTAAAAACACATTTTTGACACAGACCCATGGAATTAAAGCATCACCTACCATCTTACATTACCTCCAAACGAAATAAATTATAATAATTATAAAAAATCTATCTTTTTTTTTTTACCGTATGTAATGCTACAGGTAAAGAGAATTCGGTGAAAAATGGAAATACACGTTACAGAGTTTAAATTTGTCGGTTTGAATGTGAAGGAGAAATGTGGCGAATGAAAGCTCACCCTGCATTATAGAAAAACAAAAGGGCAGAACTTAAAAATTTTAACACCTCTAGCAAATTGAGGCAATTGTTGTTTGGTGGTAGATAAATAAAACTGAATTGAACTGAAACTCATAAGCATGACATATGTGTCAGTTTTTATCTCACGCACAGAGTTATGGTTGAATTTACTAACATCCTGTGACAGCACAAACCCTATTTTGGGGTTAAAAAGCTGTCAGGATTTAAAGTGGCATAGTTTCAGTCTTGGAATTAGGCCAGTTGAGAGATATAATCTCTCCAGCGTGTCCTGGGTCTGCCCTGGGGCTTCCTCCCAGAGGGTCATGCTCGGAATACCTCACCCAGGATGTATCCTTGTCAGATGCCTGAGCCAACCCAATTGGCTCCTTTTTGATGTGGAGGATGCAGAGCCTGGTTGTTGTGAGGGGCCATGGTCTTCCTCACCAACACATAATTCTGAGCGTCAAACTGTGCATAGACGTTGTTCAGTGCATCTGGTAGGGAGGAGTCACCGTCACAGGCAGGTGTGATCTTCCTGTAGTTGGTGATGGCCTGAATGTCCTTCCACATGCGCTGCTGTCCTGGTTCTGGTGCTCTGATGGCTCAAGACAGTTTGGCCCTCACTGTTCTTAGGGCCGCCTTGCCGTCTGCTCTGAGGGCGGAGTCTCAAGTCTTTAGCAGCTCACACACTTCTGCAGTCATCCACAGTTTTTGGTTGGAGCGTATTATGATAGTCATGGAGACAGTGACATCTTCGATGCACTTGCTGATGTAGCTAATCACAGATGATGTGTACTCCTCCAAGTAGGTGTGGCTGTCATTTGTTCCAGCCTCCCTGAACAATTGCCAGTCAGAGTGCTCAAAACAGTCCTGAAGAGCAGAGAGAGCTCCTGCAGGCCAGGTTCTTACCTGTCTCAGAACCAGTTTGCAGTGTCTGACGAGCGGGCTGTATACCAGAATTAGCATAACAGACAAGTGGTCTGAGTATCCGAGGTGGGGGCGCAATGTCACCAGCATTGTGGAGGACCCCACACACCCCTCACACACACTCTTCACCCTGCTGCCTTCCTGCAAGAGGTATCGGAGCATTCGGGCCCTCATAGCCAGACTGTGAAACAGTTTCTTTCCCCAAGCCGTCAGACTCCTGAACACTCAGTGACTGGACTGACACACACACACACGCACACACACACACATACACACACACATCTTCATACATCAAGTTACTTTTTGCACAATGGCCAGTCCTTTGCACAACCCACTGTCATTGTTGCACTTTTCTATTGCACTGTCTCGTGTGTTTGGTTCTGTCTGGTGTTGCACTGTCTTTGTTTTGGTTTTTTGGCACACTTGCACTTTATGTAGTACTGTGTTGACTGTCTGTTATACGTAGCATCATGGTCTTGGAAGAACGTACTGTACTGTTCCACTGCACATGGTTGAAATGACAATAAAGCAACTTGACTTGAGTTGAAGATCTCGCTGACAGTGGCCTCTGCTAGGCATTCTCGGCGCACCCTCACTATAAGTTTAGGTGAGCCAGGTCTGTCCAGCATCCTGCCTTGCCACCTGATCCAACTCACCATCAGATGGTGACCAGCTGACAGCTCAGCACCTCTCTTCACCCGAGTGTTCAGAACATAAGGCCAAGCCTGACTATATCTAGCCGGTGCCACTCAACCTCACGGACGCAATAACTCAGGCTCCTTGTCCCACCAGAGAAGTGACATTCCATTTCCAGGTGCTAGTCTCGGTAGCCGGGGATTGATCCGCCAGAGTGTCTGTCCCTGGGTATGCTTGGGTGATATCCCTTGCAAGGCCGGCTGCAGGCTCAGAGCTGCTGTTTGCGTCTCTCCCGAAAGTAGCCGCTGCACCCATTCCACCACAGGCCACTGGCACGCTTCTGCCATGACCCAAAATTACTCCAGGAGCGCTTGGCGGTCACCGTCCGGCGGTGCAGAAGCCCCGACCAGCCTCACCAGCACCTGGGTTTGGCATACCGCCTGACATCACAGCCTGTCTAACTTCCCTTCCTGTGTTGCTCTCTGTGTGTCGCAGCCATCTCCGCAAGCATTCGAGCCAACATTTGGACCAGTGCAGGCAGTGGGTCCAAGATTGCAAGCTGGGTTTCAGCACCACTTGTAACCCCAGTCACTACTTGTAACTCTCAACATGCTCGTTCAAAGCTTTGTATTATAATTAACAGAGTTGATGTTCTGTTCCGACCTGCCATCACATACCTCTCTCCGGTTCCCAGGGTCACTGAAAAAGATTGATATGTGATTACCAAGTGAGGGGCTGCTGCTCTACCAACCTCCCTGGCCCCTGCCCCTTGAGCCTGCTGCACAACCCCTCCCCTGTAGTGGAGCCATAGACCACACCTCTGCCACACTCTATAAGTTCTTTATGAAAACAGCGTGACAGTTAAAATAAATGAGAGGAGGCAAAGAAGAACTAGTGTTATTCTAAAAACGTGAATCTGTTAGAAGTTGCTGGAATTGACAAGAGCAAAGGCTGACTGTGAGAGGAACATGTAAGCATAGGTTTATCCTGTGTTTCTCTCTGAAAACACTGATTCAGGTCAATGAGAGAAGGCTGAAGGAGAATCAATATGTCAATTTCTGAGATTAGGGATAGCTGTGTGAAATCTGTGTGGTTGTCCTGTGCGATGTTTAGAAGAAGATGAAACATTATTTACCATCAGATCCCAAGCCATATGTGTCCTAATGAAGATGCCACATGTGTAAATAAGCACATTGTGCTTGGTTTTTCATGCTGGCTGTATCAGTGTGCAGGTAATTATTAAGGTCTGACACACTAACAGAGTGACATTAACAGCTGCATGTTGACACATATTTCTATGGTAAATGTGGGTAAAATAAATCCATCCATCCATTTTTTGCATGTTATCCGAACCTTGCTGTGGGGGCAGCAGCATAAGCCAGGAAACCCAGACCTCCCTCTACCCACCTTGCCCCAGAAGTCCTGAGGAGGCATCCTTTTCAGAGACTTGAACCACCTTAAATGGCTCCTTTCAATGTAGAGGACTAGGGTAGTAGTAGTAGTGCCTTGTAGCTTCCAGCTAATGACCATGGCCTCAGATTTGGGCGTGCTGATTCTTATTCCTGCCATTAAAACTTGACAGTGAACTGCTCCAATGCGAACTGGAGGTCACGGCCTGAAGGGTGACAATTTTACTTTTCTATAGCTACTGGCTTGCATAGCTCTCACATATGCTGTTGCCATTTTTTCGATAGTCCCTCAACGTGAAGTAATAATTATCTCAGTGGAACAACCTCCAAATTGTTGCACCATTTAGACTATGACAGCATCAAGGGTGTGGAAAAATGTTCCTTTTATTAATAGGTTGGAAAAGCAAGTTTCAGGTAGTTTCTTCTGTCAATATGTTGGTGTTAATGTGTTAGTGTGTCCAACTTTTTTAAGTATCTACAGCTTCATGCAGGCTGCAGGCATGTTAACCAGCAGCTGTTTGCTCTCACATTTCCAATGCCCTTCTGAACTGTGATCATGTATTGACTCATGCTCAGCTTGCTGCTATGATGGGAGCATATATATTGTGGAGAGGCAGGTAAGTGGCCAGTACTTTGATGGTGTTGTACCCTTGTGGGGATCCGTCGTGATCAGAATTAGCCAGTTTAAACACTTTCCTGTGATTATTTTCATTATGGCTTGAGATAAAATATTTCCTACTGCGTTGCTGCAGATTACTGCAACAATTCTGCATTCGTGCCTATTTCACAATTTGGAGAAGCAAAGGTGGACTGGTGTGTCTATTATACATTTTGCTGTGCTACTGGGTTGCTTCATAAAACTGGCTGAGTTTGACTAATGTTAACTTATCTAATGCAGCAAAAGTGCATAATACCCAGCACAACTAATTCAACCTTAGCTTGTCTTCTGTAGTGCCACTAGCAAAATAATAACTAACCTCACATTTTATTTTTTCATTTATTGACTTATTTCTTGGATATGAGTCTGTGGCTGAGCCAGATGTAAGTCATTTTGAAATGAACAAAGTAAGAACACTAAGCTAAGACAGCAACAGCAGTTTAGACAGTCAAAGATGTATCTGAAAAAATGCTCTTCCCTACAGTATGATTTACACTGAAATCAAAGTCATGCACTGAGATTACATGAAGATGGGAAGCTAGGTGTTGACTCAGGCCTGATGGCTTCAGCGCCTCAGACGTTTGGTTTGGGGTAAGGAGGAAAAAAGAGCAGTTGGTTGGGTAGACAGAGGGCAGGGTCTGCACTCTCAGATATGATTGCACCTCAGGCTAACCTGTCTGTGGATGATAAGCATCCACAACACAGCAAAAGCCTGATGTGCTTAAGAGCATGTAGTTACTTTAGCTCAACACATGTATCTGATTCTGTCCTTAGCTTTTCAGACCCGTCCCTCATGTAGCATTTGGTAATTTTATGTGGCCAGGAAAACATCAACTCAAATCAAAGACAGTGTTACAGAACATGTTTGATAAGGGTAAATTGTAAATGAAATACTTATATTAAAAGTAGAAATTATAATCCTAAAGATTTTCATTGACATTAGACTATTGATGCAACAAACTCTCCTTTGTCTAACACAAAAAGCAGGTGTGTGCCAAATAAAGTAAAAAAAAAAAATCAATGTATTTTAATAAGCTGATACATCAACAATTGACAATAGAACAAACAGAACAAACAATCATCTCAAACACTTTTTTGTATTTGCCATTTGACCCCCCGTGTTTCAGGCTGTTATTAACAACATCCTCATAGACTTCATTAATCATTTCGTGTTTGTGGATGATATCCTCATGTTTTCTAAGTCTGTTACAGAACATGAGGCTCACGTCCACCAGGTTCTGCAGTGTCTCCTGGAGAATTTTATACTTTATGTCAAGGGTGAGAAATGTGAGTTCTATGCCCAGGCTGTTTCTTCCCTTGGGTTCATTGCTGAAAAACATCAGTTTTAGACAGATCCTGTCAAGATTGAGGCAGTGGTAGAGTTGCCTGGATGACTTAATAGGAAACAACTTCAAAGGTTCCTTGGATTTGCTATTTTTTACAGACGCTTCATTTGTGACTTTAGAGTTCAGGCGAGTTAAAGGTAATCACATTAAGTTGGTAACCGGGAGCTGCACACCATTAAGTTGGAAGAATAGAAGTGTTGGTTGAAGGGGAAGAGCATCCACTGGTTGTTCGGACAGGCCACAAACATCTCACTTACCTGCAGACCATTTAATGCCTCAATGGATGTCAGCCCAGGTGGGCACTTTTAATCACTTGCTTCACTCTAACACTCACCTAAAGTCCCAGCTCACAGAATGTGAAACAGGGCACCTTGTCCTGCCAGTTCTCCACTTCAGATGAGTTGCCAAAAAAGAAGAAATCATCCATTATGTTATGGTCCATTGTGGGCCGCTCTCTTAAGTTGTGGTTGAGCGTCAGTCAACACTGGATCATCAGTCAGTGAAACCCCGGCTGGTGTGTGAAGTGTTTCTGTATTGTGAGTCAGTGACACAAACTTTTATTTTCAAGGAAGTCCTGCCATTGAGTCCCATTTTGTCTACAACACCCCTGACAGAACACGAAACGGTGTCAGAGGAAAATTCTGGTAATGCAGGATAAGAAAAACACATTTCTACCCGCTACTGGGAAGACAAACAAAGGACAAGGGGAGACAATATAGACATCCTTGGCTACGAAGCTAGTTTGATAAACTCAGGATGTCTTTCTGTTAATTGGATTCACCTGCTCTAATATTGTCAGTCTAGCTAATATCCTTGTGCGGTGGTTCCTGGATCAAAATAATAATAAACAGGATCAATATTGCATTTGACTAATCACATTGTTATGATGTCATAGCTTTGCAGCTTGGAAAAAAAACCCTAATCATGTCCACTCAGGAAAAATTCAGAAAAAAGAAATTAAGGAATAAAGTTGCATCTAAAAATCTAAAGACATTAAAAGGTATTAAAAAAGGTAATAAAAACTTTATACCCTCCTACTGTTTGCGCACAGGGGTTTGAGGGTTCTTCTAGGGCAGAGGGTAGTGATTGGAAGTGTTCTTTGATAGCAGCTTTTCATTTGATCATCCAGGCTTGACTACTACAGTCTTTATTTTGGTATCAGCCAGGCTCTGCTCTCTCGTCTTCAGCTAGTTCAAAATGCTGCAGCTCGACTCTTGACAGGCACTCGTAAGCATGACCATATTTCCCCAGTCTTGGCTCATTTACACTGTTTTTCAGTACGTTGTAGAATTGATTTTAAGATTTTATCGATTGTTTTTAAATCTCTAAATGGATTAGCCATTGAGGGGGTGGCTGTAGAGCAGGTCATCTACTGATCGGAAGGTTGGTGGTTCGATTCCTGGCTTCCCCTAGTCTGCATGCCAAATATCCTTGGGCAAGATACTAACCCCAAATTGCTCTCTGATGCATCCATCGGAGTATGAATGTGTGTGAATGTTACTTAGAAAGCACTTAGAACAATGTGCTGGGTGTGAATGGGTGAATGCACAAGTTGTGTAAAGCGCTTTGAGTGCTCAGAAGAGTAGAAAAGCGCTGCATAAGAACCAGTCTATTTACCATTTAGCTCCGTCATACCTCTCTGATCTGTTAACTAAACATACTCCTAATAGAACTCTCCGGTCAGCTGATAAGTTCCTTCTTTAAACAGAGGAGATCGTTCCTTTGCAATCGCTGCGCCCAAACTTTGGAACAGTCTGCCTCTTGAAATTAGGATCTCTCCAACACTTGACATTTTTAAAACCCACTTGAAAACACATTTTTACTCTGTAGCTTTTAATTGTCAGTGAGTTTTGTTCTGTTCTTTGTGTGTGTTTGATCTACTTTTTTACTAGTACAGCACTTTGGTCAACCTGTGTTGTCTGAGGTTTCATGAAGTGAAAGTTTAAATGTGCTTATAAATAAAATGATTGATTGATTGATTGATCTCGAATCAGGGTCGTAACCTACACCAGAGCAGGTTAGGTTTACAGTATAACTCACCATGGTCATTTAACCCAATAAGTAGTACAGAAAAGCCAACGTAAACCCTCAAGTTACCTGGCTAAGCCAAAATCTTGCATTGTAGTATAGGCCTCAGTTAATTAGGGAGTTGGGAAACACCAGGTAAGACAGCTGCAAGAAATCAGGGAACGGAAGTGAAACTGAATTCAACACATGAGACAAAAAACTAAAAAACAACACAGGAAATTAAGACCGAGACCCAGACTAAGAAGCAAACAGAGCCTATAAACAGAGGATATAATAAATAACATAAACAAAAATAGCAACCTTACTAAATATTACAAAAGAGTCAAACTTAAACACAAGTGATCCAAAAATCCAAAAGGAACCACTAAACCCACAGAGAAACACAAAACAACCCAAGGACATACATCTTGTTGTCCTTGGGTTTACAGTCAGTGAAAATCTGCAAACTGAAATATGAGCAGATGATTGAAAATAACACTCAGCACAGGTGTCCCCCAGGGATGTGTGCTCAGCCCCCTGCTGTTACCCTGTTCACCCACAACTGTATAGCAACACACAGCTCCAACACCATCATCAAATTTGCAGATGACCCCACCATCATCGGCTGCATTTCTGATGGAGATGAGACGGCATACAGGGCAGAGGTGAGAGCCCTGACATCATGGTGCCACAACAACAACCTGCTGCTTAACGTCAGCAAAACCAAGGAGCTCATAGTGGATTACAGGAGACTGCAGAGAGCTGGCCACACCCCCATCCACATCGAAGGAGGAGAGGTGGAGAGAGTCAGCTGCTTTAGATTCCTGGGCATCAACATCAGCGAGGATCTGTCATGGTCCTGGGTCGTGTGACCCAGTGTGTTATGCTTAACCTATTTTGATGTTTATTGTTTGCTTAGGTTCTTTAAGGTAGTCCAGTCCTTTTTGTAATTATGTTACCCTTGTATTACGTCTCCCTTGCCCTTCGTGTGGTTATGTCTGTGTGTCTTGTACTGTCAAGTTCATGCTGTCAGTTATGTCACCTCCCCCTGTACTACGTCTCCCCGGTTCATGTCTCATGTTTCCTGTTTTACTTTGAAGGCCTGCATTCACTGTCTGTGTATTCAGCTCACTCCTCCTGTCCTGTCGTTAAGTTCATGTGTGTCAGCTGTGTTCCCATGTGTGGCCACTTCCCCTGATCATCCCTCATGTGTATTTAGTCTCTGTGTTTTTTACAGTCTGTGTCGCGTCGTCTGTGTTCCCACCCTCCATGTTTCCATGCCCGGTCTGTTGCATTCTAAGTCATAGCCTTACCTTAGTTCATTCCCAGTTTAGGTTTCTGTTTAGTTATTGCTTTTGAGCTGCCCTTATTCTTGTTTGTTTCTCTTGCGTTACCAGCCACAATAAAAGGCTCGCTTTTGTTTAAAGTTCACTCCCGTCTGCTCACTTGTGTTCGCACCTGGGTCCACCACTCACACCACCGCACGGTCTGTCACAGCGGACCGCGACAGGATCTGAGCTGGTCACACCGTGTTGATGTGATCACAAAAACAGCAAGACAGCGGCTCTTCTTCCTGCGGCGCCTGAGAAGATTCAGCATGAACCCCAGAATACTAACAAACTTCTATCGATGCACCATTGAGAGTATTCTGACTGGCTGCATCTATGGCAGCTGTAGACACAGGGACAGTTTTTACCCACAAGCCATCAGGTTTCTGAACTGCTGACATTCTATACACACCATTACACACTCACTACAATTACAGGACTCTACACATTGTCACTTCAACTAATACCACATAAATGCTAATTGCACAAGTTTTGCACAATCTGTAAATAGACTTGCACAAACATTTGTAAACAACTTGTCTTAAATTCTCTAAATATTTAATACCCTTTTTCTCTTTGTCATTATCATTACTGCTATTTTCTGTTATTTTCTTCTTAATTTAACTGCACACTTCATGTAAAGCTGAGGAGCACAAGCCAAAGAATTTCATTATGGATAAATGTGGCTACACTGTTTCTCCGTACATGAGAATAAAACTTGAAACTTGAAACTTGAAAATCAGCTTGTGCGAGGGTTCATACCATTCTTAGATGGTGGATGTTAAACTAGCACACTATAATTGTTTAAAACCTCTTGAGCCCCAGTGCCACTGGGGGTAAAAGGGGGGAGATTCTGTTTCATCAGGTGTAACACAAACTCGGTTATATAGTCCTGGCATGTGTTGTATCCATAGAAACCTCTGAATCCAAGCTAAAAGCTCATATAACTCATACAACCAGCAAACATAGCAAAAACAACAAACAATTAAAAGATAAGATAACTCTTTATTGTCATTGCACAGTCATACATAGTACAATAGTACAATGAAATTGGAAAACTGTCCTACGTCGGCACTACATATAACACAACACAACCCAATACGACACATCACAACGCAACACAAACAACACAACACAGTATAATAACTTAATAACTAAGTATGTGTATTGCACACTGTTATTATTGCACATTAATTGTTATTACACCTTGTTATAAATATAAATATTGTTATTGCTTTTAGCGTTTCTGAGGATTCTCAGAAAGTGGAGACGCTGTTGGGCCTTCTTTAAGACCGCAGAGGTGCTCGAGCTCCATTGGAGGTTTGTGTCTTTGTGCACTCCCAGAAACTTGAAACTGGAGACCCTTTCCACACACTCGCCATTGATGCTGACAGGCTGCAGCTCGGACTTCCTCCTTCTCAAGTCAACTACCAGTTCTTTTGTCTTGGTGGTATTGAGGTCCAGGTTGTTATCTACACACCAATCTGACAGCCTCTGAACTTCAGCTCTGTACGCCGTCTCATCTCCCCCAGAGATGAGCCCCACCGCGGTGGTATCATCTGCAAACTTGATGACTGAGTTTTCTGGGTGGGTACTAAGTCTGTGTACAGAGTGTACAGTAGGGGACTCAGTACACAGCCTCGTAGAGAGCCGCTGTTAAGGCTGAGGGTGAGGAAAGATGGGGCCCGGCTCTAACTCTCTTTACACCGTCTGAGAGGAAGTCTCTGATCCAGCGGCAGGTGGTAGAAGTTCCAAAACTGCAAGCCACGCTCCAACCAAAAATCACTGAACCAACCACAAAGGAAGACCACAAATATGTTTGATGCATGATAAACAATAACAGACTTAGTGCTTTTGTTCCTTCAATTACAGACGCATCCATTCTAGACTACAGCTCATTTCCTGACTAAGTCTCCCACAATGCCCCAGAGCCATTTCGCATTTTAAAAAAATCACTATTTTCTGCCCAGTTACAGACATTTTATTGGACAGGGGCAAGCGTCATCTTCTGATTGGTGGAACTGACCTAAACACGGTGACATTAATGTGATTTTGTTGACTCAAATGATAAAAATAGCGGTCAATTGTGTAAATTAGGCAATAGAAGCTGAAGTTACAGCGTTTAAAGGGAAAAGAGACATTTCCAAAACTTGATTAGACAGAGGAAAAAACAGGCCAAATGGACCGCAGCGTGTGGGTAATTCTTAAATAAAAATAATGAAATAACAAGTATTTTTAGGCATGCAAATAAAGTTAAATCATTTCTGCTGTTCAATACCTGGTTATAGGGCTTTGGAGCATGATGTCACGGGGGTGGGCGTGGAAAGGATTTTGGCCCGATCCGCCATTTTGGGGGTCTAAGTGAAAAAGGAGCGAAAGCATAGCCATGGTTCGTATTTGCTGTGTGGTCCGCTGCAATGTTCGATCACACGACCGGCAAGAGAATAAGCTTGAAAATGGTTTATCTTTTCATTCTTTCCCAACCTGGAAGCAACATGAGCAGCTCGTGTATCGATGTTACCAAACGAAGGCGTCTAGCCTGGAGAGCAGCTGTGAGACGAGCTGACGTGCAGTTCTCTTCCATCTCCAGATATCTGTTGGTGCTCCAGACATTTTCATTCCGGTAAGTTCTAAATATGTTCATATCACTCTTTATAGCCTATTAGTTTCATTTTCGATGCGCTCTGAGCTCATAGCAAATTAGAACAAACATCCTACTGAGTGCAGAACTACCTTCTATTTATAGAGTTGCTAATTATTTGGCATTATTGCAGCAAACCAGCCGATGAAATGGATGAAACATCGGGACTGGTTTCCAGCGCTACACGAGGGACCTGCTTCAAACATACCACCATGCCAATCAGATTACTTCTTCCATGTGAGGGTGAAGAGGTGACCCTTCTGGATAAGATGAAGGTTTGCTGCGTTTGGTGAACAGTGTGGTAGTAAAAGCAGGGAAAATGAAGCCTGCTCCTGTTAAATATTCTTAAGTCTTGTGCTGTTAAAATTGCTGTATTTTTTCAAAAGATACAGTAAATAAAGTAATGTTAGTAGTGGATGATATCATGTAAACACTCATGATTTTGTGTAAACATTTTGTCATTTGTAAACTATAAATGACATGGATTTTACACTGTTACTGATGTGATGTTCTATAAAGTGGTTTTAATAAAAAAAAAAAGAGCAAAAATTAGTTTGTTTCTTTATTCAACTTTTGAACAGCGGGACTCAGTCAGTAGATATTCAGTAAATGCAAATTATTTACACAGCAGTGCACTTCAGGCATAAATCTAGACCCCTAGATAAAACATTATGGGTCATTCCCACAACCCACAGCTTTACTGTGTTCCAGCAAAGTATCCAATAGCAGTGACAACTCCTCCACAGTAGCAGGTGGGATTTTTCCGTTTTGAGGGACGGCTCCTTTTACCTGTCACTACAGATGGTCTGTTTATGTTTTGATCAAGAGCCTTTTTTTGGGCAGCTGAAGAGGAGAAGTCTATCTTATGGCCAACCTCTGGCTGTATCTTGGTCACATTACCCAGCAAAACCCAGTATGCAGGTTCATCTGTAACAGTCCTTGTGCCACAGATCAACACTGTTGCTTCCACATTAAACAGAAGAGCAGCGACATGGCTGCAGGTCTCTGCGACTCCGGCCATACAGCTGCAGTGGGCGGCTTCAACCTTCCCTGTGATGCTCACAGTGACCCATGGCTGCAATGCTGGTTCATTCAGTCTTAGAGTGCAGCACCTGAAACACACTCAGACAAAGTTCATTTAAAGACAAGAACTATGAGCCAAGGCCGACGTAAATATGTTTTATCTACTTTATCATAAATGTAACAAAGTGTTTAGAAAGTTAGCACATACTGTACATGTAATTTTTCATTTCTTTATGTGTTCATCTATAGAGCGCTGCATGTTATAGTGAAAATCTGTCTGTTCTCTGTCAGAAACCTGCCTGCAGAAAATGAACCTAAAGTATGTAATGCAAGGATGTCATCACTGTAGAGATGGAGAAAGCATAAAGTGACAATTATGAATCCCTTAATATGATAAGGAGATTCTGCAGGTCATTAATCAATGTATAAAACTAAAATAAAATGTATTTTTAGTGACACAGGATACAAACATGGAAGCAAGATGTATAATTAGAATTATTTATAATAAATGTGAATTAATTAGTGCAATTTCTTTAACCATAAAGAATAACTAAATCCTTCAGGACAATGTCACATCAATGCACTGAACTCACTATGTTATCCCTCTAACAGCCTCCATATGTTCTCACTGTAATTTCCCCTCATGAATGAATTTATGCTGCACTAATGTGAATGTTTGCAGGGAAATCAAACGCATTTTACACGCAGTACTCGAGCTGACTTACCTTTGCTTGAATGACGACTTGTACGCGCTGACTCCACAGACAAGGTACGAAAATATGTCAGGCTACGTCAGTAGCGGTTGGTCTTCAGGGTTTCTACTCCACGGCCGTATTTCATACGGGTCCACATTTCCAATGCACACTATTTTTTGCAAGTACCGCTGCTTCGCCTCTGGACGCAATCGGTCTCTATACAGTCCATTCTCTATTGAGCTGCTTTTAAGCATCTTGTAATCGTCGTTCCAACACAGTGTGTTTGATTTGATTCGTAGACCCCGAAAATGGTGCCGCGCTCCCACAATGCATTGCGGTGTGACGTCAACTCCAAAGCCCTATACTGGTTTTCTGGAGTTTATTGTCTACTGAAACATATTTTCAAAGTGGTTATATGCAATAAAATCCAAAAATAAATTAAGCAAGGAAAAAATCAACTTACTTTTTCTATGTTCCAGCCTCAGTAACTTCGACACAGTAACATGTACTGTAACATTTACACCTCTGATGAACTCTTACAAAAGTTAGCTTTATTGTGATACCAAGATTGTTTATACAGAGTTTGTAATTGCAGAGAAATACTCTGTTTATTTTCTATGTCATGTTTGAGCAGGAAACTCAGAAAAACCCAGGGGCTACTCATGCAAACATAAGTAGGGTAAATCATTATTATTTAGCAATTATATGTACTAAATGTAAGGACACTGAAATAATACTATTTGGCAAAGTAGGAAGAGTAACACTTATGAAACAAACTAATAAAACAGACATATTTTGTACTGTAACGATATATACTTGAGAACACATAACAGTTACAGCATCTGTATTGTTGGTAAAAATAAGTGGCAAGTATCATAATAAACAACATGTATTACTAAAAAAACAGAACTTACATACTGCTGCTGGATTCAGTAATAACAAAGGACTGAAGCTCTACCTGCACCTTGTCACGTAATCAAAAAATCTCAACAGTAGCTTTTTTGTTCCTCCTACAGACTTCTCTCAAAAGAAGAGTGCCTGGGCAGGGCTATTCCCTGAATTAAGCTGCTTGCTTCTGCAGAATATGAAAGACAAACATAGATCGCACTGTGCAGAAATTGAAAGAGCACTGCGAGGTGTTAGATGAGATAATCTTGACAAACAAGTATGTGGCATCTTGGGAATAAGCCCCTGAAGTGATAGCCTGAGCAGCACATACTGTATACTCTGGGTTTGTTTAAATTGCATCCAGTACTTCAGCGCTCAGGTAATACAGACGACGCTGTGACAGGGCAGATAGGAACACTAGTTCGTCCTAGCTAAAACTGCTGATAGATTTTTTCTTTGTTTTGTTTCTGCTTTTTTTTTTGTTGAAAAGTTCACTTGATGAAACCTCAGACAAAGCATTTTATATATGAAACTACAAAAGAAAAAAACACTGATGTTAATATACACTGCAGTATTACGTCCTGTCTACAAACAAGCTTTGCACCAGATGCATAGTACAAACACATGGTCGTCAGTGACTGTATTAAAATATAATTAACCCATAAATGATGTGTCTGGCTTAGTGCAAGCACACAATGTTTGCATAACAGTTACTTGTGTGATACATTTCTGTCAGCCTGTGTTGAAAAAACAAATGCTGCATTTGAAAGTGGAATATCCACAGGAGCATTTCCCAGATAACCCCTCACAGGTCATAATATTCACAACTATCCAAAATTCAGAACAAATTCTGATGACAAAAGCAAAGTTAACCAAAACAAACACAAAATGCAGCTTTTAAATGTAATGTAATTTAGGATGAAGCCATTCATGCCAAAGCATCTCAGTCAGATTTAAGTCCACACTTTGACTAGGTCACTGCAAAACCTTTATTTTGATTTTGGTGGACTTTCTGGTGTGTTTTGCGGCATTGTCCTGCTGCACATGGTTAGGAAGGTTTAAATAGCTTTTTAATAAATGCTGTCATTGAAAAACTGAATGTTGTAGTTATCCGGGTTATCTTTGTCTAAAATGTTAGACTTAGTCATACATAAGTTTTGATGATCTGAAATATGTGACAAATATGTCAAAAACTAGAAAATCACTAAAGGGGCAAATACTTTCTCACATATTTGATTTTTTTCTTTTCATTTATTCATCTATGTTGTAGAGATCATGCACCTCTTGGGATCTACTGTTATATCTTCGAATATTACAGAGAAAGTAAACTTACTCACTGAACTGCAGCCCAGGTATCCACGCGCCTGCACAGCAATCAGCTGGTTTTAGTTCGTGTGTCAGAGGAGGAAAATAGCGACAGAGTCTAGAGCATGGATATGGACATCGATTTTTATTGTACAAAAATGGGGGTTGTTAATCAGTTTTAGCTGATTTGTTGTCAATGAATTTAACAACAAGCGCATAGCGGGGCAGCAACGAGACAAACTCCAAACCTGGAGTAAAGGTTTTTTTAACCTCTTCATCTTTTCTGACTCAAGCATGTTATCTGTGGCTTGTCCCAGTGCATCCAATGTGTAAATGGGTGAATCAGACTAAAGTGTGCTTTAAGCTTACGTAACAGCCCATCTAACATTTACACAACAACCGTTACATTTTACAGCTACATTGTGCCAACTCTCGGCCGGCTCAGCAACACACAAATATAATCACAAACTTTGAATGAAGAACTCTTGAAAATCTCTTTATGTTTCTATACTAACTAAAGTTTGGCCACAAAAGGCTAATGCACACTAATTCTTCTTCTTGAAAGTACAGTAGTCATTGCCGTAGTCATTAAGGGTGTTTTCACACCTGCGGTGTTTACTCCATTTAAATCAGGTTAGTTTTCCTCCTCGGTGCGATTTGTTTGTGCAGGTGTGAACACAGTACTTACACTTGTGTGCAGACCAAAATAATCACACCAAGGCTGTCTGCATGGACTAGCAGCTAGCTGTGAAATTAATAGTTTTTCTGCATCATTATAATGTTGGTCCAGCATCAACATTTCAGCTGACCTATAGCATTGTGGTGATACCACAGTTTTAGAATGTGATGGTATTTGTTTGTTTTGAAACAAATAGTGAGCATTTTAAGCGTTAAATAAATTATCAAATTAAGTTTGCTGCCAAATGTTGCTTACTAATTGATAATAATACTAACTAAAGGCTCAGACAAAGTGATTGGTCAGTTGTAATGTTGATCCTGGACAAGCATTGTTAAGGCAATGTAGCATGAGGATATCAGATAGTGTTGAGCACAGACATCCTACTTTCAAGCTTGACCCTATATTAGCTCTGCGATGCAATTCACATACATATCACGCTTTTCTCCACCTTAAATTACAACAGTTGGTTTTACACAACTGTGGTTGGAAACAAAATCACACACTGAGATTAGATATATGATATTCTGTGGCTTAGCTACTTAATCCTTCTATGTATTTTATTACCTGATAGTGATGTGAAGAAACAAACTGCGTGCTACAATACAGTTTATCATGCATCCGCCCACCAACTGCAGTTTCATACACAAAAAGAGTGAATCCAGGAACAATATTGCCAAACTAAAGTTTTGCATATGCCACTGCCCACAGTCAGTAAGCCACCACTGTCAAAACCTTTCTTAATTAACCTCAGCAAACAATATTCACAGGCACAAAACTCAAGTGCCACAGACAAGGGAAAGACAAGAATTCAAGAAAAAACAAGCTTCACCTACTACTCATTCAAACCCACCTTCCAAATCAGCTCCTTAAGTCCCATGAGTCCAATTAGTAACAGCATTTTTGCACATAGCAAGGTGATTACACTGTCAGCCAGTCAGGTCTCAATCAGAACACGAAGCTCAAAGGACATTAAAAGGTTAAAACCTGCAGTCTTACATGATACAAAGAACTGTGTTTCAATAATTAGGTGCTTGTTAAGTTTAGCTAACTTGGCAAAAGTTGGGAAAAGTTCATTATTATGAGAGCTGGGATTTGAACGTTGGTCTTTGTCTTCGCTTTTCAAAACATTCAATAAGTTAAAATTTTGATTTATTTGACTTTTTTTCTCTTTTGCCTCCTCCATAGCTGAGGTTTGCTTGGGTTTGGGAAAAAATAAAAGTACCTGGTCAATGAAAGATCTTGGCTGTAGGAAGCACGAGTCACAGCTATCAGCTTCAGCATTCAATAGATTGAATGCCTAAATATCCAACCCATCCTCTCAGATTAACAAAATATAAATATTAATCTTGAACACAGTTAAAATTTATAACAATGAAATCAGGACTGTGTTCAAACCAGATGCAAACCAAACCCGATACATTTCTAATTATGTGATTATATACATGTTAAAGCAATGAAAATGTTAGTTATTGATTTGTGTTCAGTGCTTTTGTTGAATTAGGCTAAATATCTGTGGGTTTCCAAAAAGTCCTGAAATGCTCAAGAAACTGTACATTTGATGAAGTCAGATTTGTCTGAAAATGTTATAAACTTGCAAAGTGACTTGATAGCTCTGACCGCTACAGAAACAGAGACCATGAAAGCTCCAAATCAAAGGATAAAGGATAAACATAGCAGGATGAATATTAAAGAAATAATATTAATAAACTTTTAGGTAGAATGAGACTTATTATACTTGGACAATAAGAAGTGTCTTTGGATTAGGATAACAATCTTGTAATTTTATAATTTAACCATAACTGGCTAATTTTTCTCATCCACCTCCATGTCTCTGTCCTTAACACTCTACAGTAAACATGAAAAAAACTTGAATTCCAAATTCCGTTCCTCACATACAGGGAGTGCAGAATTATTAGGCAAGTTTTATTTTTGAGGAATAATTTTATTATTGAACAACAACCATGTTCTCAATGAACCCAAAAAACTCATTAATATCAAAGCTGAATGTTTTTGGAAGTAGTTTTTGTTTGTTTTTAGTTTTAGCTATTTTAGGGGGATATCTGTGTGTGCAGGTGACTATTACTGTGCATAATTATTAGGCAACTTAACAAAAAACAAATATATACCCATTTCAATTATTTATTTTTACCAGTGAAACCAATATAACATCTCCACATTCACAAATATACATTTCTGACATTCAAAAACAAAACAAAAACAAAGCAGCGACCAATATAGCCACCTTTCTTTGCAAGGACACTCAAAAGCCTGCCATCCATGGATTCTGTCAGTGTTTTGATCTGTTCACCATCAACATTGCGTGCAGCAGCAACCACAGCCTCCCAGACACTGTTCAGAGAGATGTACTGTTTCCCCTCCTTGTAAATCTCACATTTGATGATGGACCACAGGTTCTCAATGGGGTTCAGATCAGGTGAACAAGGAGGCCATGTCATTAGTTTTTCTTCTTTTATACCCTTTCTTGCCAGCCACGCTGTGGAGTACTTGGACGCGTGTGATGGAGCATTGTCCTGCATGAAAATCATGTTTTTCTTGAAGGATGCAGACTTCTTCCTGTACCACTGCTTGAAGAAGGTGTCTTCCAGAAACTGGCAGTAGGACTGGGAGTTGAGCTTGACTCCATCCTCAACCCGAAAAGGCCCCACAAGCTCATCTTTGATGATACCAGCCCAAACCAGTACTCCACCTCCACCTTGCTGCCGTCTGAGTCGGACTGGAGCTCTCTGCCCTTTACCAATCCAGCCACGGGCCCATCCATCTGGCCCATCAAGACTCACCCTCATTTCATCAGTCCATAAAACCTTAGAAAAACCAGTCTTGAGATATTTCTTGGCCCAGTCTTGACGTTTCAGCTTGTGTGTCTTGTTCAGTGGTGGTCGTCTTTCAGCCTTTCTTACCTTGGCCATGTCTCTGAGTATTGCACACCTTGTGCTTTTGGGCACTCCAGTGATGTTGCAGCTCTGAAATATGGCCAAACTGGTGGCAAGTGGCATCTTGGCAGCTGCACGCTTGACTTTTCTCAGTTCATGGGCAGTTATTTTGCGCCTTGGTTTTTCCACACGCTCCTTGCGACCCTGTTGACTATTTTGAATGAAACGCTTGATTGTTCGATGATCACGCTTCAGAAGCTTTGCAATTTTGAGACTGCTGCATCCCTCTGCAAGATATCTCACTATTTCTGACTTTTCTGAGCCTGTCAAGTCCTTCTTTTGACCCATTTTGCCAAAGGAAAGGACGTTGCCTAATAATTATGCACACCTGATATAGGGTGTTGATGTCATTAGACCACACCCCTTCTCATTACAGAGATGCACATCACCTAATATGCTTAATTGGTAGTAGGCTTTCGAGCCTATACAGCTTGGAGTAAGACAACATGCATGAAGAGGATGATGTGGACAAAATACTCATTTGCCTAATAATTCTGCACTCCCTGTACAAGGTCTTAAATAATCAGGCCCCATCTTATCTTAATGACCTTGTAGTACCATATCAACCTATTAGAGCACTTCACTCTCGCTCTGCAGGCCTACTTGTTGTTCCTAGAGTATTTAAAAGTAGAATGGGAGGGAGAGCCTTCAGTTTTCAGGCCCCTCTTCTGTGGAACCAGCTTCCAGTTTGGATTCAGGAGACAGACACTATCTCTACTTTTAAGATTAGGCTTCAAACTTTCCTTTTTGCTAAAGCATATAGTTAGGGCTGGACCAGGTGACCCTGAATCCTCCCTTAGTTATGTTGCAATAGCTGTAGGCTGCCGGGGGATTCCCATGATGCATTGAGTTTTTCCTCTTCAGCCACCTTTCTCACTCAGTATGTGTTAATAGACCTCTCTGCATTTAATCATACTTGTTATTAATCTGTGACTCTCTTCCACAGCATGTCTTTATCCTGTCTTTATGGCCCCGCCCCTCCCTGAGCCTGGTTCTGCCGGAGGTTTCTTCCGGGAGTTTTTCCTTCCCACAGTCGCCAAAGTGCTTGCTCATAGGGGGTCATACGATTGTTGGGTTTTTCTCCGTATGTATTATTGTAGGGTCTACCTTACAATATAAAGCACCTTGAGGCGACTGTTGTTGTGATTTGGCGCTGTATAAATTGAATTGAATGATGTTCAGAAACCAATCTTTTTTGTCCTCATTGAAAATGACCAATAAATCAAGAAACTTTCACTTGCCTCTTACTATAAATGTATCTTACCAGCTCTGATTTTCTTAACCTTCTTTTCTTCTAACTCACTTTTCTTCTTCTCTGAGGCAGCTCAGAAATGATGAATAGTACTGTCACCCTTCCTTTTGCTAATGATGACACTTACTGTGAATGAAAGCTAACTGCTTGCACTTTAATCAAACCAACACTAATAATGCCATTTATCATAAGCAAGTACGATTTATGATGTTAGTACTCTCCAATAAAAGCTCCTGCTGTCTTCATGTAGGTTTCTGACAAATATAGTGGAATGAATATTAAAGTTAGTTGAATAAAGCAATGGGCACTACTACTGGTCGTTGAGTGAAAGTATGGACGATTAAATTTGCTTTTTAGCTAGAATAGCAAGGTAACTGGTGGTTGGTTAGCCTTAGTTAGTTAGTTAGTTTAAAAAAAGTGCTGCATCAACAGCTGATGGGAGTACTGACAGAGATGAACTTTACACAAAAGCTAACAAAGGGAATGTGTTTCTGTTCTGTTTTAAGGTTAACAGAACAGAGAACTGTATGTGGTTTAACACTGATTATACCCACAGGACCTGAAAAACAGCTCTGCTATGACTGCAAAACTAGAGCTGGCAATAATAAGAAGAATAAGGCCAGTAAGTTTAGTTTAAACATGAAGATAGCAACTATAAATAATCTGAATGGCTAAAAAAAAAAGAGATTTAAACATTTAGGAAATTTCTTAGGAGATCACAAACAAACAGCGAATCAAGTCCATTTAGGAGTACAGCAAGAAGACTGACTAATATGTTCACCGTTCCGTTAGTTGAATGGACAACTCCCACCTTCAGACTTTTTTATTTCTCCTACAGATTTTAGCAAAATGATCTCAGTTAAGATAGACATTCAGAATGATATATGTATGTAGTGTGATAATGAGAAGAGTGTATAAAAATAAAAAACCTTAGGTCTCGCTCACAAAGGCCTATAGAGCTCTCACCAATCTACGGGAAACCTGCAGCTGACAGGGAAAGCCAGTGGTAACTAGTGTTGGGCAAGTTACTTTGAAAAAGTAAATAATTATAGTTACTAGTTATTTCTTCAAAAAAGTAACGCTGTTAGCAGCGCTGTTACTTGTAACACTGTTATTCCCATCACTGGTGGTTACTGGAGGAGACAAAAAGGGTGGGCATCAAAAATCTTGAGTAATTGCTTTGGTTGCAAGCAGATTGTCACAACTGTCCATAGTTTGCATGAAAGATCTTGCAAACAGCTGTGAATTAACCACTGAGTTGTAGTGAAACGTGAAAATGTACGTTACAAATGCCGGAAAAGTGTCATTTTTATACAGATTTCTTTGTTACAGTGTATCTTTTTGTCCCACACGCAAGTGATCTCGCTTTACCATTTGGCAGCTGGTCAGGGAATACACTTTTTTTCCCTAGAAACGTGTGCTGCCAGGGAAAATAATGTCATGTTCCCTTTTACTTGTGCCTCAAAGATAACATGAGTTCCAACTGCTCAGTTGTACCTGTAGGTCGAGCTCTCACTAGTGATGATGCAAAACATCTTTGGGGGTGCCTTTAGGTCAAGGGGAGCAGGTTCATCAACTAATCAGAAGCTCGGTGGTTGTGTCCCTGGCTGCTCCAGTCTGCATGCCAAAATGTAGAATGAACCCCAAGTTGCTCTCTGATACATTCATCAGACTGTGAATGTTAAAAATAACTGCATGTGTGAATGTGACATGTTGTATAAATTGCTTTGAGGGCTCGAGTGAGTAGAAAAGTGCTATATAATCACTAATCAATTTACCATGAAAACTGGGTCAGTTTAAAACAAAAACTCAGTGTTTCCCCCTGTGATGCTAAAATTTTCAAAAGTGAGTTATTTTTTATTTTTATGTACTTTTTCTTAGAACTGTTTCAAGCACCTTGAGACAACTGTTGCCATTTGGTCCTGTATAAATAAAACTGAACTGAATTGAATTGTAACACGCAGACACAAGATCAAAGTATTGATCGTGGTGAGATATCTCTTTAATTCACACAAACCAGTGTTGTGTTTTTTGTAATTTCATCATGTTTTTTCTTCTTCTTCTTAAATGTTTCTTAGATGTTTTGTAGAATTCAACTTAAAACCTATAAAGCATGTCGTTTTACCAAAAGAGTGAGAACCATGAGGCAGAACTGTGCATATAGTTGTATAGGTGCAATACAAATACAGCTAAAAAGGGTGCGACACAGTTCTTGGCACTATGTGGTCATAGAGTACAAGCAACCAGCGCTGTCCTTTTTCTGGGAGGACAATCTCAGTTCACCTGACACTTGCAAGAAGAGCTTCTCTGATAAATTAGTCACATCATAATTCAAAAAGTTTTCCCCACCAACAGTCCAAGCTGATGAAACTGCGTCACGGTTTTGTCAATTCCCCTAAAATCCTAAATGTCCCAGACTTCGGTGGCCATCACAGGGAGGATGTTCGAGTGGTTCATAATCCTGCCAGCACATGAATGCATAATGAGGCTGGTGCTGCTTCGGTAGGATGCATTGTCGAGCAATATAACCAGGCAAACTATGAAACACACACACACACACACGCACACACACATTTCATTTTGGGGTGGTCCAGCCCTGTGGAGTTTTCAGCATCATACTATTAGTCTTATTTACTTTTAATGTGACAGAGACCGAGAGCAGCACACCACAGCCTTTTATTACAAAGCCTTGAGAAATTGGGGGTCATACATCACTCTCCCTCTCTTTCCTCTCTCTCTCTGTCTATCCCCTGCATTGTTTCTCCCTATATCCATCTATCAATTCATGCTCCTTTCAAAGCAGACAGGATGCATTGTCTTAAGTTCACATAGGGCAGAAAGCAGCCTCCTCTCCAACCCTCCCCTCTTATCTGTCTCCATTTTCCACTATAATTCACTTAAAGGTGGCATCTCCAAGTCGACAAATGGAAGAGATTTAATTGGAAAGGGTTACGGGGAAGGTGGGGCTGTTTATTGTCTGCAGTGGTAGCTGAAGGAGAGACATCCACTGATGGAGATAGAGGGACTGACTTTGCACAACACACTGGCAACAGACACAGATTCTCTTTGTGGAGGGGAGCGGCTATGAAAACACGGACTCCTCTAACATTTGAAATGCAGCTGAGGAAGTACCAAAAGCTACCAAGTGTGGCTGATTTTATTTTATGTTAAAAGAAACTTTTGCAGGTATCGTGGGGTATCTTGGTAAGGAAGAGTCTTTATTTTTTGCCCATCAGCACTCCCCAAGATTACTGACAAGAGCAATCTCTTGGCCGCACGGGACAAGAATGAATGAAATGGCATTAAAGGCACTCACCTGCTCCTTCTACACTTGGAGGTGGAGAGGTGAATACGACCAACCTGCGTCAGTTGGACCCCAATATCATCCTTCCTGCTCTCTCTTCCTCTAGTCATTTCCAGAGTATTTCCCCTGGAGGACAGCATAAGAGAGCCCAAAGCATTCTGGGAAACTGAGTTCCTGCGTGAGCAAAGGAGCTAACCCATTGCAGCTAACTTATTCTTTAATTCATCATTCAAACAATGTAGAAAAAATCTGACAACCCCGCTCCCTCAGCTAAAATCCAAACATCAATAGAGAGGTCAGTCACAGTTCGCTTACCGTATCTTAATGTAAACAGGCACATTTGACCCGTTTATCAAAATCACCCAGGGTATTAACCCTGACTTGTCCTGTCTGACTTCAGCACTAAGTCAGACATTATGAAAATAAGAGCGGAACGAGACGATCCCCTGGATGATTTTACAGTCACTACATCAACCCAAATTTGGATGCCATGGTAATCTGTCTCATAAAAAGAAGTCAAGAAAACAAGTCTCAGAAACGTTAACATTTAAACAGATTTCTCCCATTGTAATTTAAAATGTGTACCTAAAATGTTTTCAAATCAATTGTTCTTTAGCAAGTGTGAGGCGGACCACTTGAGGGTGCTTTTATTCAATCGGTAACTGCAAGTGAAGCTTGATTAATTCTTCCACCAGTGTGATCAAACCTTAAGCCTCAGTTGTTTATGTCCTTAAACTGTATTTAGGGATGTTTTTGCCTGTAAGCTAGTTTTCATGATTAAATTTAGAGAATGGATGAAGGTAGGTGTGTTGGAGGCTAATATTAACATTAATTATATTGTTCTACATTACATTTTGTTATGTGAGTGGATTTTACACCCATTTTCATGTTTTCATTTACATTATCGAAGTTTAATTATTTGCTAATACTAATTTAAGATGATGCTGAAGCAGACATGCTTCAGACATGCTTTACAGTTTGATGAGACGAACCGAGACATTGTTTGTTTTTGCAGCTGAAGTGTTTAAGTTTTTACTTTTGATGTTTCAAATGCTGCACAGTCCTTTCTTTCTGCTGTACTGTTTGTACGTGTTGTAGAACAATAAGTCATCCAGAGGGAGACGAAAAGAAATGTAGGAAAGATTTGAGGGGGAAAAAGTCCTTTCTCCAACTGCTACTACAGAGTTGATAGTGTAATACATGAAGACTTTACTGTTGGTAATGGATGACAGTTCACTGATTTCCTCTCAGGCAAAAATTAAAAAGTCATCAGTGTTAAATGAAACACTTTGAGAATAGGTATGCCTGGTAAATCTATATGCTTCCTACAACCGTTATATCTTATGACTTTGCTGGTTATTATCAGTTTTCAGCATCAGCACCCTGAACAAAGCTTACGTACATGGTCGGTTCACCGAGGATGCATTATAGTTCACCCATAATGCAGTTATCACAGTGAATGACCAGTTTAGCTGTCTACCTACAAAACACTCCCATAAATATTTTCCAGCATTAATACTGAGCCTGACAGAATGGCTCAGTATTTCCCCAAATATCCCATTCCTAAAACCAGAGGCTGCAAACTGTCACATTCACCATTTCTCTTGCAATTAATTTGTAATTTATTAAAAGGATTTGCAACAGGGACGCAACAGCAGTTTTGTTTTAATATTATTTTGCTCCAAGGCCCGAGCTAATTTAGCAGCTAGTGTCAAGCAAAATGCAGTCAGGGTGTGAACTACACACAAGTCAGAGGGAGCTGGCTCCTATTAATAAGACACAAACTTCCCTGAAAGCATAATCTGCTAATTTCTGAAGAGTCTCACCACTGATTTCTATTCTTTTGTATCTTCATCAGTATAAATCGTGAATATAATTATTGCTAGTCTGTGAGTGTCAGGTCTGCTGTGTCCTGTACACTCTGTGATTTAGGTGAGTGAGCTGTCTGGACAGAGTATGTCCTGTAGTGTGAACATGGACTTGTTCCAAAGGAAAACTGTGGAAAATAACCACTAAAGTGGGGGCCCTCTGCCACTTGGTAATGCCTTTAAAATTATGAAAAGAATCAGTGTCAATAAAAAAAACTAACTGGGATTAAGGTTTTCTGTTATATTAACACCCTGACAACCAAGGAAAGACAGGCTCTTCCAGTTTAACTTGTTTTGTCCAGTACATTGGACAAAATGAATAGATTGGGAATAGACTCAGGAGGATTAGGATTTGAGCTATGATTTGAGTTTGAGGATGTTGTTTTCTAATATAAATGTATTAAATCAAGGTCCTTACCAGAAAACGTAACAAATATGTGAGACAGAGTGGAGCTCTCATTTGTATGGGTGTTTGGGAGTGTATTTGCACAGCCTGCTGTGTGCATGTCCTTGAACGCTGCACCTAAAAGATACTTTCCACGTTCATGCAAACAGTCCCTCACATGCATTTAAGTTTTCAGGTGACAAGAACACACACACATACACACTCACAGCCCCCTGCAGGTCCCCTAAGACTTCTTATCAGACCTGATGGAAATATCTTTCCTTTACAATAAATCCTCAGAAATAGATAAACCAATCTCTATTAAGAGCTCCTACTTGATGGCAGGAGTCCAGGTGATAACGTGTCGTCTTACAGACGCAGTCTGTTTTGTGATCAGAGGTCATTTACATTGTCCATGTGTAGTTGCCAGATCAGAAAATGGTGCTGTGCATGTTAAACAGCCCACTGTTTGCCTCCATAGAGTGCGGTGTTTACAAGCAGGACTGGTCACCAGTGATGCCTACAAACTGGGATGCAAGGACAGCTGCCAGTGGATATGATTTGTTTTGCAGCCTTGCAGTGACTTGAGGAAATGCTGAAATTTAAGCAAGTCTAAAATCGTGCTGGTCTACTTTTTTTTTTTCTCTTCATTTTCACAGGGAAATACACTAAGTTTACTCATTCCCGTCATTGCGTTCACTTACAAGGACACAGAAAGTGTCCTCCAAAATTGTTGAGGATTTATACTAGCCCCAATGAAAAATGGTAAAACTTTTCATGCAAGAATCCAATAATGGCACTTTCACTGTGGAAGCGAAGGGAAGGACACAACTTGAATACATGTATTATTAAACTCAAGACACTGCTCTCACACATTTGATTCAGTTGAGTTTCCTTTATATAGCGTCACATCACAACAACTGTGATCTCAAGGTGCAGACCTTTGTAAGGTGAAGACCTAGAATATTAGAGAGAATACCCTAATAATAAAAAGACCCCATATGAGTAAGAAAGGATAGACTGTAGACTGTTCTACACTGTTTTTGTGCGTTTGTGTTCTATAGTGTCTGAATTATTTTCAGAAATTTTAATATTTGTGTTAACAAATACAGAGAATTGTGCACCCTTGACTGTTTGACCTGGCTACTTCACAGAAAGAAATTGCTTTAATATTCCTGTTATGGTCTGAACTAACAGTTTTGCATTGTTCCAGACTTGATTGCAGTACCTTTCACCAATGGGACTTAAGACCTAGCAGAACTTGGAGTTGAATTAACTGCATATGTTTCGGCCACAATTGATTATTTTAACTCAGCAATGTGACATACTTTTGCTTTAACTGCTAGTGTGAATATATTTTCTTTAATTTTAGTAGACACAGTAAATAAAAAACATTACAAAAAAAATCCTTGAGAGCTTGCATCTAAAGGCACTCCTGAACTGTAAAACTTCACATTTACTGTGACTTAAAAGCTTTCACCTCTTGTCTGTGAAGGTGTTTTTAATTCTGTCAAACTCTGATTTCAAACCTTTGAACTGTGGTTTGCTGTGTAGAGCTGAACATTCATTTTTCATCCTTTTAAATAGATAATTTATTCTACATATGATGGTGCAGTTAAAAAACAAATCTTCTATGACACATGGGTTATATAGTGTTAATTAATGTAGTATGTCAGCTCCACAGAATGTCTCAGAGGAGGCATTCATACATAGCCTACATTCAGTGACTGCATGCAGCTGTAATATGTTGTGTCAGATTGTCAATACAAGAATCATGTCACATTGTATATGTGTCATGGTCCTGGGTCATTTTGACCCAGTGTTCTTAGTTTTCCTGTGGTTTTGTATTTTGTTCTTTATGTGTCCGTGCTTAGATTGTGGTGTTTGTTCTGGTACCGTGTTCCCACCCTTTGGGTTCTGTGTTCTCCTCATCCCTTCGTGTATTCCTTCATGTTCTCTTTCTCTCTCTCAGCCTCTCTCTGTGTTGTGTTTAAGGTCCGCGTCTTGGTGTCAGTATTTCCAGTTTCATGTCCTCCCCGCTCTGTCATGAGTAATTGTCCTCAGCTGTGTTCCCAGTTCCCTCATTACCTTCTGTGCATTTATGTCAGAGTATCCCTTTGTTCCATGTTGCGTCGTCCATCTAGGTTGTGTGCGTTTGTGTCACTTTTTATGTTCCTATTAATATAGACCTGCCTTTTGAGTTTATCCCCGCGTGTCTTGAACCGTGCGTTTGGGTCCTCTCTTGCCTTCACACAGCCGCCTCATGACTGTTAGGTGACGGCTGTGTGCGGACAGGGATAGGACCCAAGATGCAGACTCCAGAGACAAACTTAAACCAAAACAGCTTTAATGCTGAACGCAAACATAACATAACTGGAAAAAACTCAAAATAAACTAACACCGGTGTACTGGCAAAACACACAGCAAAATAAACGGTAGATCGCAACACGGACACAGAGAAACACAGGGCTTAAATACACAGAGGGAGCAATCAGGGAATGAATAACAGGAGGGAAACACAGCTGTGGCAAATCAGAACTGACGAGACAAAAGGAAGCGTAAACTGAACACACTGAGATAAGACAGAGACCTTCAAAGTAAAACAGGAAACACATAACACAGACTGGACAAAGACACAGACTCACTTGCAGGCACTACAAAGGGAACAGAGACATGGGACCAGGGCAGACAAAGACACTGACTGGACACGGGGATATAGGAACTAAGGATACACAGAGACGCGAACTAGACAAGGGGATACAGGTGAAAGGGGAGACAGAGCAACTAGAGAAGACAAAGACAAAAACCATAAGACAGAACTCAAAGAAACCAAAGACTGGAAAGTATAAACAATCAGAATCAGAATCAGAATACTTTATTCATCCCGAGGGAAATTAGGGGTTACAGCAGGCAGCACGCTAATGGCGCATGCGCACTCACAAAGGAACCTTCTGACCAACTTTACACAAACATCACATTGGGCAGACATGTCAGAAGGTAGGCTGATAGGAAAAAAACAACGAAAATACACTACATGAGGTAAGAGGAGGAGAAAAAAAACTCCACTCAGACTGAGCTCCTAGTGGGAGAACAGTTTGATAAAAGAAAAAACACCTCAGCACAAAAGCACATGACTATCAATACACCATAGAAACACGAGACAAGCAACAGGGCGGGTAAAGGGTAAGAGAGAGCCGGCGTAGACAGCGCATCCGGTCCTGCAGCATCTGTGCTGGTCCAGTTGACTGCTATCATCCCCGGTAGGGCACAAGCATCGAAGGCGTTGGAAAGGGAGGGGGATGAGTGAGTGCTTATCAGTGTAAGTGTGTGTGTGTCCATAGTTTAGCTGAGACAGTGTCCTTCGGCCTATCAGGCTAAGTAAACAGTCCTCCAGCCAATCCAGGTGTCCTTCATGGGGCGGGAAGAATAGTCATCACACAGTCGTTATCAGGGAGTTGTTTTGGTGGGCTCCAGCCTTGGGCCTGCAGCTGGAGCCGTGGTGTCCAAATGTTGAATATTGTTGATTTCTCCTTTGTGAGCAGCTCGAATTCTAGCACTCCGAGGCTGGTCTCTCGATCTCCCGTTGAAGAGCTGCGAGCCTCCCCATGATGGTATCAAACTTCTGTTCCGTGGTGTTGTCAGTCTTTTGATTCTGAGACCTCACAACTGCAGTGATCCGTTCCGCGATGTTTTCCAACTGTCGCTCAAGGGTCTCATTTTGAGCAGGCCTCTCTCTGATGTTTCCCCTCATACACTCAATGGTGTTGTTTTGAGCCTTCACAGCAGCTGTAAGCGTCTCCAAGGTGTTGACCATATTACGTTCGTTGTGAGAGGTCGCACCTCGTCCCGTCGCTTCGAATCCAGCGGGCAGCAAAATAATAAACTCAAAAACCCTGGGTCAATGACCCAGGCATCCTAACAGTACCCCCCCCCCCCCCTCCTTAAGGGCTGGCTTCCAGACAGCCCAAACCAAAACACCAAAACAAAAAAACCAAAAACAACCCAACCAGGGTGGGCGGTGGGGGAAACAGGATGGAGGGCTCGAAACAAACCAAACAAGGAGCCAGAAACAAAAAAAGTGCAAACAATGGAGCCCGGAAAGCAACATAACAAAACACAGGAACAAAGTCCAAAACAACAGCACCATGGCCCAGGCATAGTCCAAAAGCAAACAAACAAAAGAGCTCACGAAAGGCGCAGAGGCCCAGGCAACAGTCTCGAAAAAGTTCAGGGGGCCGGCCCGGAGGCTGACAGTCCAAGAGCCCAGAAAACAAGAGAGGAGGCCGGGCAGGCAGGAGGCCGGCCGGGCGGGAGGCACCGGCAGCGACGAAGGTCAGGGGGCCGTCCAGGACGGCGGCATAGTCCAGGGATCCGGCCATGATGGCAACGACGTCCAGTCATCGGCCGGACAGGACGTGCAGGACGAGCAGGCCGGACAGGACGCGCAGGATGCACAGGTTGGACAGGACGAGCAGGCCGGACAGGACGAGCAGGCCGGACAGGACGAGCAGGACCAGACGGCATGGGGACCCCAGGCGCAGACGAAGCTAAACACTCGGAGGCCAGACCAGGCGGAGCTGCAGAGGCTGAGGCCGGACCAGGCGGAGCTGCAGAGGTTGCAGGCGGTGGAGCCGGTGGTGGCTGAATGGCCTCGCCAGAACCATCAGCAGACACTGGGATGTGCTGGCTGGGTCCTCCCAGACCCACAGCTGACGAGGTAAGAGGCTGAACGGGCCCCTCGGACCCTCCAGCGGAGACAGGAGGCTGAACGGGCCCCTCGGACCCTCCAGCGGAGACAGAACAGATGAAGTGGGTGTGATGTCAGAATGTCCAGAGTCAGAATGCTCAACAGTTCTGTTGTGGCGGCGGCCAGAACGCCGTTTCCTTCGGGATGAGGAATAAGGAACCGGTGGAGAAAAAGAGACCTCCTCCTCATCCTCTGACCACATAGCTGCCAGGAAAAAGGCAGGTGAACGAGAACCCAGCTGGTGTGGGGAGGGAGAGGAAGTCCATGGCAATGTTGAGACAGAAGGAGAGTGTGTGTTGTCCTGGGGTAACGGTGGGGAAGATGTAGAGAGTGAGAGAGCAAGCTCACCAGCCTTGACTTGCTCTCTCCAGGCAGTAATGGTGTCGTCCAACTTAGTGTCCTTAGCAAACTGAGACAGCTGAGGGTTATGGCGAATGATGGCATCCACTGCATTCAGCCCGACTGCCATAGTCCGTAGATCCCGTGACTGGGCAATGCGGTCGAGCAGACTCACCATCCGCCTCACCTCGCCGTTGAACTCCGAGGAAAAGGAGTCTGCAGGGTCCAGGTTCTGGTCGCGATCTTCTGTTAGGTGACGGCTGTGTGCGGACAGAGATAGGACCCAAGATGCAGACTCCAGAGACAAACTTAAACCAAAACAGCTTTAATGCTGAACGCAAACATAACATAACTGGAAAAAACTCAAAATAAACTAACACCGGTGTACTGGCAAAACACACAGCAAAATAAACGGTAGATCGCAACACGGACACAGAGAAACACAGGGCTTAAATACACAGAGGGAGCAATCAGGGAATGAATAACAGGAGGGAAACACAGCTGGGGCAAATCTGAACTGACGAGACAAAAGGAAGCGTAAACTGAACACACTGAGATAAGACAGAGACCTTCAAAGTAAAACAGGAAACACATAACACAGACTGAACAAAGACAGACTCACTTGCAGGCACAACAGAGGGAACAGAGACGTGGGACCAGGGCAAACAAAGACACTGACTGGACACGGGGATATAGGAACTAAGGATACACAGAGACGCAAACTAGACAAGGGGATACAGGTGAAAGGGGAGACAGAGCAACTAGAGAAGACAAAGACATAAACCATAAGACAGAACTCAAAGAAACCAAAGACTAGAAAGTATAAATAAAATAATAAACTCAAAAACCCTGGGTCAATGACCCAGGCATCCTAACAATGACAATATGTCATTGGGCCAAATTTTCTCTCAAGGCGAAAAACAAGAGTTTGACATCAGAGGTAACTGGTGGTCTGAGAGCAATTAGAGCAAATGTTGTTCATAATTCACCAATGATAATCTGAAGTGAAGTCATAAATGGGTCATTCCATTATTTTTGTATTGAAACAAACTCCAAACATGGCCAAAAGAGCTAAAGCTGAGATGGAACTGGCAGGTAACCAGTGCTAACTGTGGGGATTGAAGACGTTAGCAATGTCTACAGCCTTCCTTCACAGTTATTTTAATTCAGCTTACTGTTCAGCTTCACAACAAGAAATTAAACTATTGTAAAGACACAAAGAGAAGGAAAAAAAGAATGACCACCTAAACCAATAGACCCAATTGTATTGATGTTTAAAATGTAAACAAAAACAGAATGCAATGATTTTCAAATCTCGTAATGTCCCATTTAAAAAAGAAATAAGGTTTTGAATTTGAAGGAAGCAAAATATCTCAGTAATCTCAGGATTGGAGGAACTGCTGAGAGTAACTGGCAGCAGGTCAGTAACATGTAGGAGAGCATGAGGGTGGGAATGGATGTTTGTGTCTGTGTGTGCCTGTATGTCTGTGTCTATATGTCAGGTTGGGTATCAGACGCCACCTCTCTGGGGACATCTCAGGCCCTCCAAGGTTTGGAGGCCTATCTCCACCCACCACCACTTCCCCTGCCAGTGGCGGACTCCCTCAGGTGTCGGTGCGTTGGTGGTTCTTTGTGTCTGGGGGTGGGCGTCCGGGTACACACCGGCTCACTCCTTGGCGGCCGCTTATCGGGGCCTGGAACCTGGGGCTCGCTCGGGCCACTTCGGAGGTGGGGTGCCCCCGGCCTCTCGGCCTGGGGCTCGGTCACTCAGGCACAGCTGGCTGCCGGCGGAGCTCACGGGCACGTCACTGCAACTCCCCCTGGCTTCTGCTCCGCGGCTGCTGAGTGAGCCCTCATCTGGGACTCTCCTCAGCTCTTTCTGGGACAGTGGCGCGGCTGCCCCTCTGTTGGTCTTCCTTGGTCTCTTGTGTTCTGGGGGCCTCTGGATGTCTGGAGTTTTGATCTCCTCCATACCTGCTTCATACCCTGGAGGACGGGGCTGTGGCTCCCCACACTCCCTAGCAGATCGTTACATGGAGAAACCTTTGGAATGCAAGCATGCTGATCCACACAGGTGTACACACGGGTATTCACAGACGCGGACTACAGCTTTCTTGGCTGCTGCCTCAAAGCACATTGTGCGCTGTCTATCTTGCGTGCTGCACAATATCGTTTATTATTTAGTATCTACTGATATCTACTGCTAGCTAGTTTATTGTGATGGTGCCGTTTTTTTTATTATGTTGCTCTTTGTTGTTTGCTTTCTCTTCTGTTTTTTTTCTCCATACAGGTGACCCAGGTGTTTTTTTTTTCTTCTTTCTTCTCCCCCTTCTCACCGTCTCTTCTCCCCTTTGGTTTTCTTTCTCTCCCTCTCTTTCTTTCATTCTCTCTCCCTGTCCTATCCCCCAGTCATGTCTGTCCCATTTGTAGCAACTGAAAATAAAATAAATTCATAATTATAATAAAGGTCAATCAAATGGACCAATATGGCAAGGCCATGATGATCCACTTGGTAAAATAAATCCGCTTGGCATCTTTCTTGGCCTTAAGACAACAATTCTGATGGCTAAAGATCCAAACGGGACACAAAAAAAAAAAAAAAAAAAAAGTAACATGTATGAAGAGAAATAAAAGGAAGAAAACCAGAATTTGTCAGAGTAACGATGGGCATTCTCAAAAATAAAGACCATTGTAAACACTGCAGGTTAAAGCTCTGTCATTTATTGATGTATGAGTGGGCCAAAATTCCTCCACAGCTCTGTAAAAGACTCATTGCCAGTTATCACAAAGCTGTAGTTATTGCTGCTAAGGGTGGCCCAACAGTTATCCGGTCTTTAAGTGATGACGTGACGAATCCTGCTTCCGGACCCAAACTACCCTGGGTTTAATAAGTCTTTTGTGTTTTTAACATGTTTTAATGCTTTGTGTCTTGTTCTATTTAATCTCAAAAAGCCCCTAAACACAGTCAGTGATCACTGTCGGCCTGTTTTTATTATCGCTATTCATTTTAAAGCTCAGTTTTTAAAACATTACGATGTAACTACAGCCCAGCCCATGCAGCAGTATATTAATGACTAACCTCATATTGTGGATGGATTATCTCAGTTGTTCTCCTGGCTGAAGTTTGGTCCTTTTACAGCATCCTGCCATGCGACTGCATTTGTCCCTGACCACCGAGAACACTCACGTTAACTTTTATCGAGTGGAAAAAAGTTAGCGTTCATCCCTGTGTTTCCCTGTGTTTATATTATGCTAACATAGCTGTGTCTCTAGCGATCACGTAGCACATCGTTATATACCAGGTAGTCCAACTTCAGTAACCCTACAAACGTCACTGCCGTTTAGTTTTCTGTCTTCATTCCTGTTGGAAGTGATAACAGAGCTGTATGTCTTAATTTGTTTCTGAAACCCCGCAGTCAGGACATGCTATATTGTATTTAGATGGAAGCTACCAAGCTAACTCCCTGCTAACTTCTAAATCTGTTAAATGTCATAAATTCTGTTTTCATGGATGCCTGGATGTTAAACTTAATTGTTACACCTGGTAGAGCAGAACGCTGATCATTTTAAGGATTTAGACAGTTTTTAACTCTCAGTGATGCCACAGTGATCGCTTGACTTATGTGCCTGCAGCAGAGTTTGGGCCCAGACACAGCTAATGACGCCAGACTTAAAGACCGGATTAGGTTTAGGGGGCAAGAGCCAAGCAGGTTTGGATTTTTTCTTTCATTAGGAAACAGCATTTTGTGTTTACTTGTGTTATCTTTGGCTAATATTTCAGTTTGTTTGGTGATCTGAAACATTTAGATGTAAGAAACATACAAAAAAACCTAGGAAATCAGGAAGGAGGCATACACTTTTTCACACCTCTGTACGCTTCCAGATAGTGCCCTAATTAAATACAAAATGCAGTTTTTAAATGATGTCATTTAGTAAGCGGATAACAAGCTATCCAACCCTACATGGTCCTGTGTGAAACAGTCATTTCCCCCTAATCCTAATAACTGGTTGTGCCACTCTTGGCAGCAAGAACTCAATCAGGTATTTGCACTAACTGGCAATGAGTCTGTCACATCGCTGTAGAGATTTTCCCCCACTCTTCTTTGCGTGATTGTTAAACTCAGCCATATTAGAAGGGTTTTCAATTATGAATGAGCTGTTTAAAGTCGTGGCAAACAATCTTAATAATAAAGCATTTTGAGTGCTGTGGTAGAGTAGAAACGTGATAAGAACCAGTGCATTTAGCCTTTAGCTGGTCTGTGCCATTTTACCAAGAAAGGTGCAAAAATAAGTTTGGCAGGGTCAAAATCTTTTGGCTTTTTCTGTACTTTTTTATTATTTCTGAACATGAAGGTCAGCTAATGGAAACACATTTGAAATTAAAAAAAAAAGAAAATGTTAATCCCTTCATGCTGCTAAAATTCAGCTTTGTCCTTTCTGAAAAAATACAAAGAACGGCCATCCTGCACCTACCATAATGGCTTAAGCTTTTGGATATCATCAAAGCTACTTGGTCATGAGCTGTGTAATTACCTCCTTCTTTGCCCTGTGAAAGTGTCTTCAGCCTGTTTTGTATCATAAATTTCTAGAAATGTTACAGTGGTCTCAGTCTTGAGCAGACCTACAAAAAGCCTTGCCCATGGGGAAGCAGATGTCTCTGTGTGGGAGCAGCAAACCTGCCACGAGCTACTGTAAAAAACCTTAAATTAACTCGGCTTGGTAGTGGATGACACTTTCGATTACCTTTTTGTTTTGGCCTGAGAGAAACAGTCCAAGATTTAGTGAATCCTGAAAAAAACTAGGTCATAACAAACTTTAGCAGTAGTTTGGAAGTAGGAGTAGTTTAGAAGGGCCAGTTATACATGGAAGAACACTGGGACATTAACTCCTTTTTTTGCCTTTCAAGGAATAATCTATCCAAATGTTCCACTTAAAAGTATATATCATTTCAATCTATGTACTGTACATCTGAATACAAGACTGAATGTATAAAGTAACAGTACAGTCTTCTGTAACCTGGTAAATTGACTGATTATTAAATAATAATAATGGATTGGATTCATATAGCGCTTTTCAAGGCACCCAAAGCGCTTTACAATGCCAGTATTCATTCACTCTCACATTCATACACTGGTGGAGGCAGCTACAGTTGTAGCCACAGCTGCCCTGGGGCAGACTGACAGAAGTGAGGCTGCCATATCGCGCCATCGGCCCCTCTGGCCAACACCAGTAGGCAAGTAGGGTAAAGTGTCTTGCCCAGGGACACAACGACCAGGACAGAGAGCCCAGGGATCGAACCGGCGACCTTCCGGTTACAGATGCTGTTTCAGACTCGCACTCTTTAAATCGTGGTTTCAGGAAGGCATCCATCTCAGTCAAGTCGAGCAGCCACCTCTACTTTTTTTGGTATACCAAAAAAAGTAAATTGGGTGGTTGTTACATTAAAAAAAGTCTAACTTGTAATTTGAACACAATAATTTCATGTTTCTATGAACGTAATTAAATCATGAAGGATCTGTACGAAATTCAACATATTAATTTGTTCTTGTTGAGATGACATGATACAATCTAGTAAGAGTGCTTAGTTGCTGAACTCATGAAATTCACAAGATCGCACAAGATTTCAAACTGCAGGAAAATCACTGGAGTTATAAGAGGCAGACAACTACACACGCACCACGTGCATGCTATTGCTATTTATTGTGTATTATTACAAAAACAAAAGAATTCTGCATCAAATACAGGAAATCATAGCTTTCCTACATTTCCTAGATTGTTGGCATGGTGGTTAGTGCTGTTGCTTCACAGTAAGAAGGTCCTGTGTTCAAATCCACATTCTGGCTAGTTTTCAGGTTTCTCTCTGGGTATTCTGGTTTCCTCCTGCAGTTAAAAGTCATGCAGTATAGAGTTAGGGTTAACTGGTGATTCTAAATTACCTGTGAATGTAAATGGTTGTTTGTTTCTATGTGATAAACTGGTCAGCTGTCCAGGGTGTACCGTGCCTTGTAACCTATCACTTCAGGGTTATTTCCCAGCCCTCCTGCAACCAGGATAAAGATAGAAGGATGGTAGTTGTTGAAGACCCATTCACTTTTTATGGTAACCAGACTCTAGACTTTGTTGAACATTATGTAATATGAAGACAGCATGTAGTATTTAAGTGACCAAGTAGTATTGGGGTAAAAGTTATTGAAGGTAAAGTAATTGTGAAGGATTAAAATATTCCAAGAGCTCAACTTACTTCATCTGAACCTGTTTCAATCGCGTTTTATGAACACAAAATGCACAAGTTTATTGAATATGAAAAAGCTGTGTTGATTTAATAATAATGGATTGGATTTATATAGCGCTTTTCAAGGCACCCAAAGTGCTTTACAATGCCACTATTCATTCACTCTCACATTCACACACTGGTGGAGGCAGCTACGGTTGTAGCCACAGCTGCCCTGGGGCAGACTGACAGAAGCGAGGCTGCCATATCGCGCCATCGGCCCCTCTGGCCAACACCAGTAGGCAAGTAGGGTAAAGTGTCTTGCCCAGGGACACAACGACCAGGACAGAGAGCCCGGGGATCGAACCGGCGACCTTCCGGTTACAGATACGCTTCCCAACCCCCTGAGCCACGGTCGCCCCATTTAACTCAGTTGTTTAAGTTTCTGCCAAAGCAAAACATTTGTGTGCAACCAGTGTCCACTATTGAATCAAGTAAATCCAACATGGCCTTTTTTTCAGTGTAGAGACTCCCTGAGAGCAGGAGATTCAGACCCACACAGCAATGCAGCTAGTCAAGATGCTTTCAGTGGTGCTTCTGTACATCTATGACTATGATGTCTCTCTTCTAGCTCATGCTCTTCAATCTCTGCGATCCCTCCTCCATGCCGCAATAACAGCTTTCATGTTTGTTTGTTTTTTGGAATTTGGTCCTGCTGTATGTATTTGGACAGTTTTGAACAGTGACACATGTTTTGGGTTTTTTCCCAAATCAAACCTTTTAAAAGTAAACAATCAAGATGCGACTGAAGTGCAGACCTTCAGCTTTAACTCGAGGGGTTCAACAAAAGTTAAGCCATATCTGCTTAGGAATTACAGTTATTTTTATACATGGTTTTCCATCTTTAGAGGCTTAAATGTAATTGGACAATTGACTGACAAGCAGTTTCATGGACAGGTGAGCCCAGTTCCATCATCATTTAATGACGAATTAGTGAGAAACTCTCGACATGAGGTCCACGGAGATGTCAGTGCAAGTGTAGGAGGCCATCAGCATGCTGGAAAACTAAAATAAACCTGTTAGTAAGATAGAAAAAGAAGGAAAGCATAGAGAAAGAAAGGCAAGGTTCATAATCCAAAGCACAAGTCATCTGTTAAAAATGTGGAGCTGCCATTGGACACCGCTCAAAGAAGTAGCAGGATGTGAAGTGTATGGGGCTATCCTCTGCCCAGATTCAGCCAAGATCGGATGCCACCTCAAAGTTTAAACGCCATTTACACCAGGATTAGAAATGAATGTGTTTCTAATGTGTGCCTATAAGTCCTGATCCAACTGAAAAAAGCAACCCTCTCGTCAGCTAGAAAAGCTTGATATGAATACAAGTACGTTATATTCCATCCACTGGAAATTACAAAGGAAAGTTGACATCTGATCAGGAAAGGATTATAATATTGCCTGAGTCAACTTATTTGTTTATAAATGTCAAGATCTTATTGATTATTGTTTTGATGTTTTGGGTAAAAAACATGACCTCAGTCAGTAGACATGTAGTACATCATGCATCCATCTCTAGCCACGTAGAATCTCACACCAGTTATTATCCCCAGAGACTCAAACATCAGCTCAGTATTAATGATGTGTTTCCATCTGGTTGTGGCTCATTAGGCTTGATGGGTCCCACCATAGAGTAAACTGTCATCTGATGTGGCCTAGCCTGCAGCCTGCAGCTCTGGGAAATGGCAGCCAGTCCAGTCTCCTGTTCTCCTCTTATCTCTGTTGCTCCTGTCATCATGAGGGGAGGAGGGAGACAGCTCACCACAGAGTCTATGGAGGCTGGGACAAACTCCCTGGTGAGTCAGTTAGACAAATCAGGCTCCAAAAAGTTGGGCAGTAACTTAATTAGTGACTTATTAAATTATAGACCAAGGCAATTGATATTCTGCCCTGCAGCTAATGCAATCATATTTTGCATTTACTTTTTTTTCTTCCACTAGCAGCTTGACTTTTGCTGGCTTCAATTATTTTCACAGAACGGGCATCTCATCCTGTCTTTGGTGGTAATGAAAACCTAGAGGGTCGTCATATACTGAGTGCTTCATCCCCATGTTTGATGTCTTATCCTATTATTTTCTATCCTTCTGCTTGGAAGGATAGAAAATAATAGAGCAGGGCATGAACTTTAAGCCAACTGTCCTCTGACTGGCTACCCATTGTAAAAGAAATTTTAAGCACCTGGTGTCTGTGGCAATCATATTAGAGATATCCTCCATCACAGAAATCACACAGACACAGTTCAGAGAGATGAGCAGAAAAAACTTCCACTGAAAGCTGAAAATTCAGAGCAGTTTGAAGTCTGAGCATTGGGCTCACGGGTATTACTTGTGAATACAAACACATTCTAGGTAGGCAAGTTAGGCCACTAGTTAATCCTCAGAACCTCCATCCATCCATTCGCTTCCACTTATCCTTTGCAGGGTCGCGGGAGCCTATCCCAGCTGTCATAGGGCGAGAGGCAGGGTACACCCTGGACAGGTCGCCAGTCTGTCGCAGGGCCAACACACAGGGACAGACAACCATTCGCACTCACATTCACACCTAGTGACAATTTGGATTATCCAATTAACCTATTCCCACAAGCTGCATGTCTTTGGACGGTGGGAGGAAGCCGGAGTACCCGGAGGGAACCCAAGCAAACACGGGGAGAACATGCAAACTCCACACAGAAAGACCCCGGCCTGATATTGGAATTGAACTCAGGACCTTCTTGCTGTGCGGCAACAGTGCTAACCACTGTGCCACCGTGCTGCCTCCTCAGAACCTATAGCAGATATTTAAGTTATTTAACCAGCTATCTTCATTGTGTCTTTAATTTTTCTAAACCTCTTTACACATTTCAGAACTGCCTACATCATATTCTAAAAGTCAGCAAAACCAATACATCCTCGGGAAATACATTTACATCAATCAACCCTGTAGAATTGGCAAAAACATCACCTCTAGGCAAGTATTTGAACCACTTTTTGTTACCCAGTAGTTTCTCTCATTGATTCAAAGCTACGTAAGCTCTCTGTCTAATTCACTCAGCTGAGTGGCAATGAGGATAATTTGACAAGATTCCATAAATTAGTCTGCATAGGCAACAAGTCCTGCCTGGAGAGTTGCAAGTCAATATGTCTCAATCTGGCAGTGCAGCTGTTTGCCCCAGTACTTGTTTTTTTAATTTTTCTGCCTCACATGACACATGACCTGATGTTTCATATTAAATCTGATCTATGAAAATAGGACTGAGGGGCTTTTTCTCCCCAACTTTGATTTGGGTCACATGGATAGTTAGACATACAGATGCTCAGTGTTGGGGAGTAACGGAATACATGTAGTACAGGCGTTACAGGTTAAAATACACAATATGAGTAACTGTAAGCTGTTACTGCTTAAATAGGTGATAATTAGAATACAGTTACTTTGTTGAAATAAATGCATTGCATGGTGGTCTTTCCTGTTTCATATTTTAGGCTATCGCCGCTCTTTGGTAATTGCCGGAAACACAAACAAAAGATGCAATAAGAGCCAGCGATGCACAGACAGGAATGCATTCTTAGTTGGAAATAAATTACACAGCAATTTATTACTATTACTATTACGGGACTGGGAACCCTGGAAATAATGTAATAAGGTTGCAGGAAAGCTGGTGCCAATCCCTGGACGGATCACTGGTCCATCTTAGAGCCAACATAGAGGAAAGCAACAGTTCACACTCTTATATGATCTGATACTTCTTTGTCTTTCCTGAACAAGTTTGCTCTTAAAGTTAGCTCCATTCTGGGAGAGTGAATCTTAAGCTCCTTCTCCTCAGCTCTGCTGAGAGTCATTAAAGCGATAGTTGGGACTTCCAGTCAATCAATTAAAACATACTATTATTTCAAAATTTTTGGTTTTCATATGTACCTATTTTCAGGCATTTCAACTCTAACTCTTAGAACAAGAGTGAGGGTACACCCTGGACAGGTCGCCAGTCTCTAGTACATAGAGACAGACAACCATCCACACCTATGGCCAATTTAGAATCACTAATTAACCTAAAACTACATTTTTGGACTGTGGGAGGAAGCAAGAGAACACCCACACAAACATGGGGAGAACATGCAAACTCACCACAGAAACAACCTGGCCTGAGGGTGGAACTGAGCTCAGGACGTGCTTGCTGGGGGCAACAGTGATAAACTGGTAATTCTGTGTTTGGTGTGAAAGAAATATTAGGGTTGCAATATTTTTTAGTGGCTCCTATTTGGCCAACCCTATAAAAAAAGTCTGGAGGACCCCTGGAGATTTGTATAGTATTATACAACCCTCAGCATGTGTTTATGCAGAGAGCCAAACCAATGCGCTTATAAAGAGTAAGATTTGTATTAAGTAGACGTGAGTACAGCTTCTTGCCTATTTGAAGCCTGGAAGGAAAGCCAAGTCTGAGTGCACGTAAAAAATATAAACAGAATAAAAATCATAATAACAGAATTCAAAGATATTGTTAGTCTTTATATGTAAATTTGATAAAGCACCTTTACCCTGACACGTACCTGGTAAGAAGTTAACTACCTTCATAATACAGAAAATACAGGGTTAGCTGGATAAGTACAGATTCTACTTTACAGGTCTGTGATTTCTTGTAAAATCCAGTGCATTTCCTAAATTGTCTGTAATTTTTCCATACCTGATTATTGCATCAGTGTGCAAGTAGACCAAACACAAAAAGAAATAATAATGCAGATGTGAACTTAATCAAGATAATACAAAAGAATAAATCTATGCAAATGTGACAGGGGAAAGAGAAACAACATTTAAAAGAAAAAAAAGAGAAAAAAAAAAGAAAAGACAAGACCTAGGGATTACCACACAACTCATAAGCAGGAATGAAATTGATATGCTGGAATTAGCTTTAAAGAATCCATGGATGAACTCTATGTTGGGTAAAAAATGTCCACATACAAAATGCAAGGAACATGACAAATGCTAAATATTAAAATAGAACACACCACACTGTGTAATGTGACATGTCGTATGGGTGGCTGTAGCTCAGGAGGTAGAGCAGGTCACCTACTGATCGGAAGGTCGGTGGTTTGATCCCTGGCTCCTCCAGTCTGCATGCCAAGTATCCTTGGGCAAGATACTAACCCCAACTTGGTCTCCGATGCATCCATCGGAGTATGAATGTGTATGAATGTCGTTAGAAAGCACTAAGTGTAGATAAAGTGCTTGTGAGAATGGGTGTGATTGGGTGAATGAGGCATGTTGAATAGAGCGCTTTGAGTACGCTGTGAGAGTAGAAAAGCGCTATATGCGAATCAGTCCATTTACCATTTACATGTCTAAGCAACAAGTGTGTTTACATGCGATGAGTATCCGAGAAGGTTAACATGGAGTGCTCAGTAATCTGCTAATACTGGTTTTCCTATGTTATCAATATCAATGATATTTCCAAAAACCAATCACAAGTTATATTAAATCTGGCATTCCTATAATCTTAAATATGTATAACCTGACTTCTACCATAGTTGTATTAGTTCTGATCACAGCATTCAGAAACCTGGACAAGATGCATATGTGCAAGAATAAGCCTTCTCTTGCAGGAATACTGAATTTGTAGTATTGTAGTATTCCTGCAACTACAAATTCAGTTTTTTTCAGAACCACGATAAAGAGTTATGAAGGTTACTGAAATTAAAAAGATGGTTTTCTGTTACTTCTTTCTGTGTCTGGGTCCTGCATGTGGGTCTTGTATTAATTAAATCTGACGGTCATCTTCCCCTCACTTCATTTCATTATCAATCAGTCTCTTTCTTCTTGTTGCATTAGAGGTAAAAGATTACTCTAAGACAGCCAGCAGCTTCTCTGTCTTTAAAAAAAAAAAAAAAAGTCTCTAATAAATGTTTTCCAAACTGCTGTTTATTTTTCAGCTTTTTGAATAGTTGGAGGACACGTTGTATTTGACGTTTGCATGGCTTATCTGCACCCAGTGACATCACTTTGTCAGACAAGTATTGAAAAGCGTCTGTGAGCAATGGCAAAGAGTTCACAAATCATGTCAACGTATGTGAATGCGTCTCTACTATGTCTTCAAATGTCCTCCATCTCACTCCTGGCATAACTAAAACTTTTTCTATTTGCAACAGCACCACATTACCAGTTACAGCTGTGTCTTATTCAGGTAACTGAGCAATAATTCTGCAATTCTCTGGACCTCAACTTGAGGGACGAACACCATTTTTCCAAAAGATGTTCCCTCATTTTGTATTTTTATGTAGGAGGTGGTAAGAAACGCATATTAGTCCAAAGCAGGCATAGGAATAGGATAGGAATTCAAGATCTGGTGACTGTGATGCTCAGAGCTTAAGGGTCTATGTTTATCATGAAAACAGTGGAAGGTGAGAGGTGGTTTTTTTTCTTATGTTGAAAGATGAAACGTTTTTCGATGCATGATGTGCAAAATAAATGTAGTGTATAAAAGGATTAAAAATGTTTAGCTTTCATACAGCAAGTAGTGCTTTAGCTTAAAGCTATAGTTTGAAATCTGAAAATAAAAACATGTTCAGAGAGCAGGAACGAGTACTCTCAAGATAAATTGAAAGTTCAGGAGATTTGAAGAGGACATTTGAAAGCAGAGCTTAAGGCTTCCTTAAGATCTGCTTCTAAACACCCACTGAGAAACAAAGGCAAAAGGTGGTCCACAGAAATATGTTTTCAAAGGGAAACGAATGGACATTCATGCTGAATATGAGAAAGCAATGCATCCTCTGTTAATTTGAGACATGAAATTTATTCATGGAAAACAGAAAAGATTTAGTTAAAGTGGTTGTTGGAGATTCCCTTATTCTGCAACCTGTAGTTTTAGATTAGAATAAATCACATAATAGCAGATTGGTAAAAAGTAGCATCATTAATGTGACATAAAGCTTTTTTGATGTCTTCTAGCTCTGATCGCCTGGGACACGCATCATCAAGACAACATTGTTAGGTGAAGTTTCGGATTATAGAGTCAGTGCATTAAACAATTATGTAGGTACATTTTCAAATGCACTGAAAGACACCAACCAACCCAGGCAGCATGCCCAAGCACCGTCACTCTAAAGCTGCCCAAACCCATGAGCTGGTACTGGAAAGGGAATCAACAACACATCCATTAGCAATAATCACTAAGTTTTCATCAATTTTCTTCTATTTCTCATCAGTCCCAATTATTTTTGTGAGATGTGTTTTTTGGGGGTTGCTATATTTGGTTTCTGTTTTTACAAAACATCAAACAGCATCTGCATGTATTCTTACCTAGCTGAAGGTTTTCCATAGCTGTAGGACCGCTTGTAGCAGAGGACCTTCACTGCCTCTGGTTAACACATGAGCCACAACTACATCACTAGCCTTGGGATGTTTTATACCACCAATCTTTCAACCCAGTAATGAATCATTCTACTTTCACAGCTCTGAACAGGAAAGGAAATTGCCTTGGTGTACTGCTACATTCATATTCTATTATGTTCTAATTTTAACAAGATGAGCTATAGACCTTGGGGTCTTTGGTTAATCAGGTCGATGATTAACCACAAACACCCCTGCAACCAATCTGCAATGTGTCTTCATTCATGTTTCAGGAGGTTCACGAGCCTAGTCTTAAGCTGAAAACTCTGCACTATTAGCCAGTCTGATCAAATCATGGATGTTTCAAGACTTTGCACAGACTGTTGATGCAAAATGGATTGGCAGAATGAAAATATCAGTGTGTAGGAAATATATCTAAGAAAGTAACAAGGTAAATAATTATTTTTAACTATAATGGCATTGTACTTTTTATACTTTGCTTTCATTAACATTATGTAGATTTACACCAGTTGCAACTTTCCAGAACTTCCCCGTTCTACCTCCCTGCAAGGAACAAGAACAAGTTCCATCTTCAAGTATCCAGAAGACTTTCTACAAAAAATATAACAAAGTAAGACAAGACAAGATAAGATAAGATAAGATAAGATAACCTTTATTAGTCCCACATGTGGGGAATTTGATGTGTCATAGCAGAAAGTTGCAGTAGCAAAAATTAAGAAAAACACTGGAATGGGATAAGACAATAAGAATAAGATACTATATAGAATAGAATAGAATAAAATACAACAGAATAAACTAAGTAAATAGTAAATAATAGTAATAGAAGTCTTGTCACTCGATATATAGTGTGCAGCACTGTAATGAGTGTTTTATAATGTAATCTGCAAAAAACTGCATACCTTCCAACCTCTTTCTTTATAATAAGGAGATGTATGAATCATAGAAACACAAAACACATCAATTCAGTTCCAAATGGACTCCTGCACACTCACTCTGCACACTTGGACTCTGTTGGCATGTGAATGTGGATGTTTCAAACTAACTAGTTTTAAATGGTAGTGGGTTAAAATCTTTTCAACAGTGAATCTGCACTGTCACACGCTAACTGACTACACCTTGAAATTTGATCACAAAAATCTAGTAAGCTGGCAAAAATACATGCCTCATATCTTCTGCTGTTCATTTTATGAGTATTCAAAATGTCCTGTGAAGAAGTGGGGGCTAGAATGTTTCCACAAAACATGCTGTTCACAGAGTTATAGCTATATAACTATATAAGTTATAGTTACAGAAGAACACACATCCATGTACACACACACAGTCCTGTTCATCTGTATCTGTCACCAGCTATGATACACTTTTCACTTATGATTTAGTCCAGCAGCAGCTTTAATATGGCTTCTATTAGCACCTGTGGACTGCCTTTCCCTTTTAATACCTCACTGCAGCAGAATGGCCAGATCAATGGTTCAAAGTCACCCTTCTGTCATTTTTACCCCCCTCTATCACACTGATGAGAATTAGGTGCCACTCCTTCAGCTGTGCCTGTCTCCTCTTTAATTGGCATTTGATATTCTGCAGTTGTCATTTCAAGAGGGAGAACAAGAGGTTGCCATTCATCTTCGATGCTGTAAAGAGACGGGGGCTAAGTGTCACTCAGTCTGATGGCTCTGTAATGTGTTTTGGGTTACAGACACTTCTGAACCACCTGTCAGTTAGTGGAGCCCTCCATCTTTTCCTTCATTCAGGGGACTGAGATTTCATTTAGCCACCCTGTCCATCAGCAAAATGCTGTCTTCTTAAACCTTTCACTTATAAGCCGACTGGTCCAGAGGTATGAGCAGAAATTTCTAAAATGTTCTCACCCCTCCCTTTCTGACTAATGCTACACAATTTTCACCACATCTTAGATATCAGATTAAAAGTAAACCTAATATTTTCAGGTAGAAGTTGAAGTCTTCATGCTGGGATCCAAGGTAGGAAGGAGGGGATAAAGCATAAAGCACAAGGGAAAAGGACCTGTGTGTTGTTTTTACTGCTCTATGGCAGAAGCTGGTCATTTGGAAATTGCATGCTGTAAAAATGCAGGACGAATCCACATTGAACAGCAAGCAAATTTGTCATTTTCTCATCCTATCAAATCCTACAATCATGTTGCCCAATCCTCGAGGCACACAGCTAGAACCACAAGTGATATTATGCAATAAAATTGGCCATAGCGATAACTTCCACATGGACACAGTTTGCCCAAATTTGTCGTTTTTGTTTCTGCTTTACGTAAATTTATCATAAATTAAAAAGCAGTCTAGGGAAATTCATCTACATAATGTCATTTGTTGTCCTCCTCTTTAGATTCAAGGACTTTCAGGCCCATCAAGGAGCTTATCATGTGCAAATAAATTACACTCAAGGACTCAAGCGAAAGCTTTTACCTTTTTCATTCACTTCAGTGTGGCGAAACCAGCAAATGTTGATCCTGTTGTGATGATGGCCTTGTCATCACAACTTTGCAACTAACTTTCCTTCTCCAACATGCATTTAGACCCATTTAAAACTGTAATTACGGTTCAGAGGTAAACATAATCAAGAATTGGCTGTAGAGTTAGATCTAGTGATAAAGTCTATGTGAAGGCCCTTTGTGGCAAATAGTGATGGCAAGACAAATAGAAGGCCAAGAAAAACTGATTTTGAAACAATATACATGTGACTAATTTAAATTATTTTGTAATGGTCAAATTAAATGGGATACTCCATTAGTTTTGTCCAGAATTACTTTTTGATGATGAGGTTGACCAAAGATAAAACACTAACACAGGCATTTTCTTTGGTCATTAACATTTTTATTGTCAAGATAAAGGGATAACAAAGTCATAATTATAAAATCGTTTGGCACTGGCAGATGGTCTTTTAGCTATCATAATGATTGTAACAAAAAATCAAACATCAGAAGACAGCTGAGGTAACAAAATAATTCACATCTAAAAATCCTCATCACCGTCTTTCTGACAGATGACATCAGTCAGTCATGAGGAGAGTTTCTTATAGGGACACGATTCTCTCTCTGGGCATGTAGGGGTACATGCAGGATAGAAGTCACTTGGGAAGCTATAGGGAACATTTTGTTTCATTTCCACCATGTTCCTGTCAGCAGTCAGCCCTGTTAAAGAGGCCAATGGGACCTGTCAGCATCTGTCAAAAAGTGCACACAGAAAGGAAGGCAATGCCTCACTCAGTTTAGCAGAGAAATTTCAGAGCTCCATAAAACTAAAATAATCTTTTTGCGTTCCTCCATCACACAAAAATACATTAATTGTTTAAAAAAATGCAAACTCATTGCCTTAAAAAAGCAAGTGTCACTTGTATAATTTGAGTGCCTCAGAAATCAGTAACAATAAATAAACTAACGATAAATGGTAATTTCTCCTATAACAGGCACAAATGTGCAGTACATGTAATGAAAAAAAATTCTAAAATTACCATGCTTGAGAAATTCCACTTGAGTGCAGGAATTCAGCTACGTATTATGGTAATATATGAGTCAGCTGTGATTTGGTGCTAACTCTTCACAAACTGCCAAACAAAAGCTTACAGCTCTGGCTACTATGTTGAAGTGACATACCAGAGCTATTGGACAACAATAGTACAACGACAAAGGGATCTGAAGCTGATCACTACTGGAAGAACATCTGGAAAAAAGCATAACAAAACACAAATGCAAAGTGTTGGTGGACCTAGGAGCAGACTTTTGCAAATGCCCAGCAATGTCTCATCAGAAAAATAAGAGCTGGACAGCACCAGGTCCAAACTACTGGCCATCTGCTTCTCCACAACTTGGAAGCTACTCTCAGGCATTGTAGCAACAAAGCTGAGCAGGTGCATGAGTTCTTAGAAGGTTGAGAAGAACAGGATTAAGAATCTGTGAGAATTTGAGTTCCAAACAGATAAGCATGTCCTGGCCAACTGACCAGACATACTGATGGTTGACAAGGAGCAGAAGATAGATGTAATAGATGTGGTCATTTCAGTTGACAGCAAAATCGGGACCTGAGCCTGAGAGAACATAGAAACAGGGGCTAAAGGAACATTAGGAGCTGTAACACCGAAACTCCACGATTCCAGGCACAGGTCACTGTTCAGATGAGTGCAGTCCTGGAACAGCTAGGCTGTGTTGTTTGGGGTGGCTGTAGATCACCTACTAACTGGAATTTCTGTGCTTTAATTCCTGGCTCCTCTAGGTTACATTAAAAATATCCTTGGCAAAATATTAACCCCAAGTTGCTCTTCGGTGCGTCCATTAGAGTATGAATGTGAATGTTAGATAGAAAGAGCTTCCACACAGGGAAAAAAGTGCTTGAGTGAAGAAAGCACTTTGACTTCTCATAGTGGAAAAGCATTACATAGGAACCAGTCCATTTGCCATATATTATATTTTATAGTTATAGTTTTACTTTTATTACTTCAAGTAATTGGAGATAAAGTATCTGGATTTCAGGAGATGGACCACGCCTTCAAAGACGGTCCTTCCGATTCTCATATGTTCCCCCAGTTCTACAAGCTGTTCGTTCTCGTTTACGTGCCCCACCCTCTCTCCCCTTTTCAATTCTTTAACTTCTTCACTTCTATTTAGTACATGGGGATCTGCCAGGCCCGGGAGCCTCTCTGAGGTCTTCCCCAAACCGCAGCTCAATTCATGTCCAAGCCATTCACCTTCTACTAAAACGCTGTCAAACCTCAAATGAGAACGTGAGCCCACCGAATGAAAATATTATTTGGATATCAGATTTTTTTTAAAGGTTGCAGCCCATATGACACAACAATGTTTTTACCAGGCACAATCACGCATTTGGTGAGTGTGTCTTTTTAGAATTGTATTGCCTGCTGGTGATAGAATTGAGAAATGGCTCCTAAATGTTAAGTATAAAAAACATTCTGGGTTACACACTATTACACCAAATTGCTAACAATGTAAATGGACTGGTTCTTATATAGCGCTTTTCTACTCTATCTGAGACAACTCAAAGGGCTTTATACAACTAATTTATTCACCCAAGCACTTTATTCTAAGCTGTTAAGTGCTCCCTATCTAACATGGGGTTAGTATCTTGCCCAAAGATATTTGGCATGCAGACTGGGATCAAACCACTAACCTTCCAGTTAGTAGTTAACCTGAGCTACAACCACCACACCATGTCTAATAGCACACTCTAATGGCACCTCTGTGATGGAATACAAACAAGTTTCACCAATTCAGAGCTCAGAGAGACGACCTATAACTGATACTACAACAATAATATTGTTCCAGTATTGTTTGGGTCTTTTACAATCGCCTTATAAGTTGACATTAACTTGTTAAGACTGCTCAAGAAATTGTTTTGATTTTTTAGACAGAGGCCACCACCATCACCCTCCCCCCGTAGCAAAGGGTAGACTGGCTAATATGATGCCAGTCTACCCTTATGGATTAAGAATGGGATGTCACTCAAGTTCATATGCATTTGAAGGCAGACGAGCAAATACTTTTGGCAATATAGTATATCACATGAATGAAACCCCTCATGTTTAGAACGAAGTATACACATAAGTTACATAATTATTTCATTTTTAAAAATGTAGCTATCAAAATTGGTGAAATGGGGAGCTGGCCGGGCCTTGGGGGCTTGGGTCCTGGCTGTTGTGTCGCCGGAGCAGTGGGCGGGTGGGTGCAGGAGGGCTCAGCCCCAGTGCAGGGGACCTCTGGTGAATCGGCCCTACTAGGGGGCTCTCTAACTGGTGGGGAAGTTGTTATATCTTTGCAGGTGGTCTCCTCACTACAGGAACTCACTCTGCAGGTGGGGGGAGAGATATAGGAGAGGTGGAGAATGAACTCAACCTGGGTGTCTATTGTCTTGTGTAGTTTGGGAGATGATTGGATGATGGGGTGGGTGCAGTTTGCTCTGGGGTGGAGTTGGGTGGGCTGCCCCGGACTCTGTGGGGCTGGGGGGTGCTGCTGCTGCGGGCCCCGGTCCGGATGGGCCTGGGCCCCCTTGCCCTGGTGGGTTCCAGAGTGTGGGGGTGCATACTGGGGCCAGCGGGGGAGGTGGCCCCAGGGAGGGGCCGCTTGCCCTTCCCTTCCTTCCCTCCCCATCCTCAGCTGCCTCCCTATTCCCGCTCTACCACACCCACCCACACACGCAGGGCTTGGGGTGCAGGTATGTCACCAGGGTGCAGGGGAGGCACTCCCCCTCTGTCCCCTTCTGGCCACCTGTGCCTCAATTTTATTCTGCAACCTAGACATCCACATTACTCACACTCTCACATAACACATACATATAGGGCCTTGGGGGTGGGCACGTTTTACAGCATCCAGAGGATGGTCGGTGTACTCCAACCCATCTCTGGCGCTGGTGCCCTACCCTCAATTTTAAATGCATTTAGACACTGAGGGTTTTCGGGAAGAGCCGTGCTGCTCTCTGAGAGGAAGCTAGTACCATGCTCTCCTGTGTTTTAAATGCACTTTAGAACAGCACACAGCAACACTACATATGAGCGGGCGTAGGGAGGTTTGGGGTCTTCACTCACCCCGGTTCTGTTAGCCGTCAGGGCTGGGGGGCTGGGAGGCTGGGAGGAGGTGCTGGCCATCCGACTGGGGTCTGGGATGCGGGGCCTCCCCGCTACTGCAGATAAGGAGGTGGTCCGCTTGCCTCCACCCCAGAGAGAAGGGTTACATCTCCTGGGTCTAGGTGCAGCTTGCCCCTCTGAGGGCGGGGGTAACTGGACCTGGGATATAGAGTATGTTTGGGGAGTGCGACTGTCTGTGCAGTGTCTATTTGTGTCTGTCTACACGTTGGGTGAGTGCTGAGTATTTGGGTGTGCATATGGGGTGGGAATGCACGTCTGTGTCCGCTGTGTCGTCTGTGTCTATATGTCAGGTTGGGTCTTAGACTCAACCTCTCTGGGTACATCTCAGGCCCTCTAAAGTAGGGAGGCCTATCTCCCCTCACCACACTCCCTGCCGGTGGCTGATGCCCTCAGACGTTGGTGTGTTGGTGGTCCTTGTCGTCTGGGGCTGGGCACTCATGTATGTACTGGCTTGCTCCTGATGGCCGATTGGCGGGGCCGGGCGCCTGTGGCCCGGCTGGGCTCCTTCCGGGGGGTGGGATGCCCTCAGGCCTCTGGGCCTGAAGCTCGGTCCTCTCTGGCACAGCTGGCTGCCGGCAGAGCCCGCGGGCACGCCACTGCAACCCCCTCTGGCCTCTGCTCCGTAGCTGCGGGGTGACCTCTCGTTTGGGGCTCTACTCAGCTCTTCCCAGGAGGGTGGCACGGTTCCCCCCCCCCCCCCTTTGGTGGTCCTCCTCGGGTCCTTGTACTCTGGGGCCTCTGGATATCTGGGGCCTGGATCTCCTCCATACCTGCTTCATACCCTGGGGGACGGGGCTATGGCTCCCCACACTCCCTAGCAGATCGTTACATGGAGAAACCTTTGGAATACAAGCATGCTGATCCACACAGGTGTGCACAAGGGTGTTCACAGACGCGGACTACACCTTTCTTGGCTGCTGCCTCAAAGCACATTGTGCGCTGTCTATCTTGCGTGCTGCACAATATCGTTTGCTAGTTTATTGTGATGGTGCTGTTTTTTATTTTATTACGTTGCTCTTTGTTGTTTGCTTTCTCTTCTGTTTTTTTTCTCCATACAGGTGATCCAGGTGTTTTGTTTGTTTTTGTTTTTCTTTCTTCCCCCTTTCTCACCGTCTCTCCCCCCCTCTGGTTTTCTTTCTCTCCCTCTCTTTCTTTCATTCTTTCTCCCTGTCCTGTCCCCCAGTCATGTCTGTCCCGTTTGTAGCAACCGAAAATAAAATAAATTCATAATTATAATAAAGGTCAATCAAATGGACCAATATGGCAAGGCCACGATGATCCACTTGGTAAAATAAATCCGCTTGGCATCTTTCTTGGCCTTAAGACAACAATTCTAAAGATCCAAACGGGACACAAAAAAAAAAAAAAAATTGGTGAAATGTTGAGATGTTCTTTGTGCTACATTGCACTATAATGTAAAATGTCAAGTAATCTTTAAATGAGTCCCAGACTCCCTTTTATAGATTACAAAAAATAAAAAGAACTCGACTGTACACTGTGTTCGTGTTTTCCTCTGAAACGGAGCGTTGCAGCAGCCTTTCAACGCCTTTCTCTGTCTCTCGCTAGCAAAGTTGACCCAGACAACAAAGTAAAGCTAGTTTTCAGCTACGAGCCCAACATGAACTCGACGTATTAGCCAGAGGTCCCTTTACTACGGTTCGGAGCCGCAGACCTGTTTTATATACGCGCGGAATAGTTTTCTATACAAGATCGCTGCAAAAAGTGCAGCCTTACCTAATGTCCACCTACTGTTACTCATTTATATTAAGATTTAAAAATCTAGTTGGTGTTGGTATGGCGAGTAGCCTTCAGTAATAGTAATAAATCACACAGCAATAGTACATTCATGTAGTTATAAAGTATTCAGAATATGTTACTTCTGCAATGTGTAGTGGAATGCATTTTAAAAGTAACCTTCCCAACACTGACAACAGGTTAGCACCTCATACCACAGTGCACCAAAAGCAGTCTCATGAGCGCTGGGAAGGACGAGCCCAGAGCCCAAAACAGACAGTGCAGGAGATGACAAGGTTAGTAATTGTATGGTGAAAATTATACTTTTAGTTATCTTGATTGGCAAAAGAAAAGTAAATGCAAAATCTGCTTCTCACATATAGGGCATTTCCAAGATTTTTTCAAAACTTCTTCCCTTTATTTCATTACAGCTGTCCTGTGCCAGATGTTCTGTTGACCCACAGTGAGAGGCATCATTTCAGAAACACCAGGAAGACTGAAACTCATCGCCGGGATCAAGCAGGGCTTGTGATCTTCACCAGCAGCTCCCTCACAAGAAGGATAAATCCAGCATTTCATGAACACTGATGGAGACCTTTGCTTTGTGTAATGTTAGAAGTACTCAGATAATCCTCTGGACTTTTACATAATATAAGTCCTGTAGAAAGTTAAATATATGTTGTGCTCTCTGGTTACTCTGGTATGAATGACTCTGAATTACTTTATGATAAATAACACACTATTGTCAAAAACAGTGAAAGAATTCCAGATCACAAGTTTTTAGTTCAAAATACAAGTAAAAACCTTTGACTTTAATCAGGTTTTATTTAATTGTGTCAGAGAAAACATCATCTTCATGTAGCTGAGTACATTCAGTGTTTAAAACAGAAGCTGTGCAGGTCTGAGATCAGCAGTTTTCTGAAACACCAAACTGAGGCCCTGTTAATGCTGATGTGTAGTGACACAGTTACAGGGGTGATTAATCCTTTTGGCTTTTTTCTTTAATTTTATCAATAAAACAGCTGCAGATTTCACTGACAGCACATGTGGTACTTTAACCTTTGTACTGTTTTCATCACTTAATTTTGGAGTTACTACAAAGATTGAAGATATAGGATGATCTGTCACTGGGTGGTGCTGAGGTCTGAATCTGAGGATGGCTCCTGTAATCACAAACAGAACAGAATCATCACAAACTGAAATATAAAGTTTATCTCTCAAATCTGAAATTGAGCTGATCCTTCTCTGTCCTCACAAACTCAGGATCTGAAGTTGTTCAGTCCTACAGTTCTGGCGACAGCTGACATATGAGCTGTTTATTTTTTATTTATTTTTTAAAGGCCTTATATACTAACACATTTTCCAATATCATGTTTACCTTTGAGTTGTTGATGCTTTATAAATAGACATCTGCAAAGATGAGATGATGGAGCAGGTTTCAGTCGAGGTTCAGTCTGCTGCTGCATCCTGGTCACAACATATGGAGGTGTTATCAGCTCAGTATTGAACAAGAAATATTAATGCTTCAAATTAGTTGTCTTAAAGGATGCAAGCTATACAGAGTACTGCACATGTGACTTTGTGAACATAACTCATCAACAATAATTCGGACAGTTTTTTAACCTGAATATTTACAACAAACTCAGTAAAAAAATATACAGAGTCAGTGCTAAAAAATAATCAGAGGAAAAATTAAATATTTTAACTTAAGCTGCCAAGCGGAAGTAGTTGCTTTCAGTACATAAATATCAGGCTTTGCTATTTAATCCGTAGCTATTGACTAATGAGGGGTTACTGATTGATACGCACGGTAGCTTGTTTACATGTTAACTTTTTCTTTATTTAGATAACACAAAAGTTACACACACACATAATTGGGCGTGGTGCCCCCTACTGGCGATGACTTGCATAGCACACCATAACTCTTGGTTCATACATTGGTTCATACAGTGTAATACTCATAATAAAAGTACAGTAACCGTGGTTAACTAGTCACTGAGCAGCCCGGTGCGTTTCTCTTGATTTCTTTAGTGAGGGTAAATTCATTCACCTGTACGGGTTAGCTAAACAAACTTTACAAAACAAGTTTCCCCTACAGCCGAGTGCTCATCGTAGCTAGCTAGGTAGGTAGCTAGGTAGCTAGCTAAGGACCTAAGTTACGGATTAGCTTACAAACACATTTAAATTACCGAAAATATTGCAGTGGGGCCTCAGGTCCTCTTGTCCGGTAGTCCAATTTACTGAAGAACGTCTCAGGCTGTCACTTTGAAACAGTCGATAATGTAAATGCTAGACCTCTCAGCATCTGCCATTCCTGAACAGACACATGCAAGTTTATTCGTGACCGCAGCCACGTCATCCGTGTTTTCTCCAGTCATTGGTCAGCATTATAATATATGCAAATACATGCGGGTCAGAAACCCCCCCCCCCCCCCCCCCCCCCCCCCAGTGCGCCCCCGGACGCCAAAACAGTGCCAGCAGATTGAAACCGAAAAATGGATTGAAACCGAAAAATTCGGTTTCATTTTATGGTGGCATCGTTCTGATCCCACACAAAATATGACAGCGACGATGATAAGGTTTTTCTGGCTACTCGAGAATTAAAAAAAAAAACAGAGCGACATTTTAAAGATTTCGCGCTGGGGTGCTAGCGGCCGGAAAAGCACGGAAGTAAGGGCAGACTTGGATTTGAAGGCTCAAAGGCTGTCCACAGCCCATCTGTTATGTTGTATACTCATTGTTTGTTCAATAAAGTTTCTATGGAGAAAAAAGGGGGCTGTCCACAGCCGCTCACTTCCTGACTACCTGTCCTTTGAAGGACCTTACCTAGGTAGGTAGTGTCCTTTTGAGCAGCTTTCCCCCTGAATTCGGACAAAGCAAAAGAGTGTTATAAGGCAAGAAAATGAGGAAAAGATGGCAAAAACAGTGGGAGGAGGAAAGGAAGGGACGATGGCTGTATAAAATTCAAAGGAGGGTGTGAGGAATGAGAACCACAGGACGGAGTAAGAGAGAAGAGGTGGTCATATCAAGAATGAGATTTGGACATACTGGTTTGAACACTACATTATTCATGATAGGGAAACATAATACAGGGAAATGTGATTACTGTGAGGAAGAAGAAACTATAGAACATGTCATATTGCATTGTCAGAAGTATCAGGCCGAGAGGAGACAAATGATCCAAAACCTCAGTAACATAAAAATCAAACTGGATCTTATTGATTTATTGCAAAGGGAATTGGGAAGTAAAAGTTATCAGGCCGTATTTCAGTTTTTAAAAGAGGGGAAATTGTTTGGAAGAATTTGAGGTTTTTTCAGGGTTTTTTAGCGACATTCCAGACCACACTCCATACCAGTTGGTGGCTGTAATGCACCTTTCAGTTGTTTGCCAACCGCCAATAAAAATGTAGAAGAAAAAGAAGTAGAAGAAAGACACACCTAAAACCTTCAGGACACCAGCCCTGGAAGCATGGAGTTGGACACCCCTGCCCTAGACCCTGACTAGTCTTCCCAATTCCTGCTGCCGAAAGAACATCCCTGTATCCAGGTGATGAGCTGGTTTCCTCCAGGTAAGATGCTTGGCATTCAGGTCAAGAGTTCTAAGTGGGAATCCTTGGCAAACTCCAACTGGCTTTTATGCACCTTATAATTTGGAGTGTCTTCTATCTGGCCACTCTACTGTACAGGCCTGTACAGCCACTGTTCCCCAGATTTGGAATATTTGACCGTGAAGTGCAGACTCATCTACATACCTCACGAGTTTACTGTTGTCATGGTAGAGACCGTGTATGTACCACCAGATGCTAATGCTAACTCAGCCATGGATGAGCTGCACAAGGCAATAAGCAGTCAGCAGAACTCCCATCCGAACGCAGTGCATATTATAGCTGGGGATTTCAACCATGCTGACTTAAGTTCAGTATTTCCCAGATTTGAACAGCTTATTAAATGTGCAACGAGGGGGGAAAAAACACTGGCTAAAGCCTACAGCAACATCCAAAAAGGCTACTGAGCAACCACTCTACCACATCTTGGGTTGTCAGACCCTAGATGTGCTGATCCCTCAGGACTTCGAAGAGCACACAACATCAGTGCTCTCATATATTAACTTCTGTGTCAACAGTGTCACTGTGGACAAACGTCTCCGGGTGTATTCCAGCCAGAAACCCTGGATGACTAAAGAGGTCCAGGTCCTGCTGAAGCAATGTGACTCCGTTTTCAGATCCGGTGATGGTATGTAGTACAGTGCAGCCAGATCTGAGTTTTAAAAAAAGAGGGTAACGAGGCATTTGCGGAGGAGCTGAACCACTTCTTTGCACGCTTTGAGGTGAAGGGACCAGAGGCAGCAGCAGCAAAAACATCGGAAAGCAGCAGCAGCCCAAGCCTCATAGTGCAGGAATATGAGGTGAGATGCACACTGAGGGCAGTGAACCCCAGGAAGGCCGCCGGTCCAGATGGGATAACCGGAAGGGTCCTAAAAGAGTGTGCAGACCAGCTGGCTGGGATCTTCACTAAGCTCTTCAACACTTCACTGTCCCAGTCCTGCATCCCACCATGCTTAAAGTCAGCCATAATTGTCCCACTGTTTAAACGGACCAGCATTAGCAGCCTCAACCACTACCGACCAGTTGCTCTAACACCTGTTATAATGAAGTGCTTCGAGAAACTGGTCCGACGTCACATCATGTCCTGCCTGCCACCCACACTCGACCTGCTCCAGTTCGCATACAGAGCTAAGAGTCAACTGAAGATGCCATTGCTACAATGTTCCACACCACCACATTCACAGCAGGTGGGATATCCAATCTTGAAATGTTGACATGATGAACTCTGCCTCCGGGTCCAAACTACTCTCTGTTGTTGTGGTTGTTGTGTTTTTAACACGTTTTAATGCTTTGTATCTTGTTCTGTTTAATCTGAACAAGCCCCTAAAAACAGTCAGTGATCACTGTTGGCCTCTCTCAGTTTATATCATCACTATTCATTTTAAAGCTCAGTTTTTAAAACCTTACGATGTAACTACAGCCCAGCCCATGCAGCAGTATATTAATGACTAACCTTATATTGCAGTTGTTCTCCTGACTGAAGTTTGATCCGTTTACAGCATCCTGCCATGCGATTGCATTTGTCTCTTACCATCGGGAACCCTCACATCAACTTTTTGGCTTCACAACCCTCCCTCATAGTTCACGCTCAGTTTGCTCTTTGTGGTATTTCAGCCGACAACAAGAATTACCATCATGTGGTGGCCTTGCTGGATCCACTGTCCATCCAAGGCAAATCCACTGCTCTCAAGGCGCTGCTGCAGCACTACTTCCTCTCTGATGCAGAGCGGGCCGAGAAACTCCTCTCTCTCTGGGATCTGGGTGATGGTATTGCACTTGACCTCATGGAGAGCATGCTGTCCTTGCTAGGAACGGATGACAGAAGACTCCTCTTCACTCATCTCTTCCTCCGACAGTTGCAACAGTGCAAGTTGCGACAGTGCAAGCTAAACTTCATAAATTCTGCTTTCATGGACGCCTGGATGTTAAACTTAATTGTTACACCTGGTAGAGTAGCCACACTGATCATTTTATTAAAGATGAAAGAATTTAGACCGTTTTTCAACTCTCAGTGATGCGCAGAGTTTGGGCCCAGAGACGGCTAATGACATCAGACTTAAAGACTGAATAGAATCTTGCTAATGACTTACTAATTTTATTCAGGTCTGTTGCAGCTGGACACATTTTAAAGTTTCAGGACACCAGGCCTTGAGGACTGGAATTTGACACCCCTGGTCTGAACCCTCTTACCTCAGTTTTGACCCACTAGGTGGGGTGTTGGGTTCGTTATAGCACAGATACCACAAATGGTTTTGGAATGGACAGGAATCAGGGAAATTAACAGTTAACCCCCTGCCTGCAGATTAGACTGAAACACTAATGAAATAATAGATCCCAGATGACTCTTTAGCACAAATACTGAACATTTATTAAACATAAGAGTAGGATAAACAATGTACAAAAACACCATCCATCCATCCATCCATCCATTCGCTACCGCTTATCCTTTTCAGGGTCGCGGGGGGCGCTGGAGCCTATCCCAGCTGTCATAGGGCGAGAGGCGGGGTACACCCTGGACAGGTCGCCAGTCTGTCGCAGGGCTAACATACAGGGACAGACAACCATTCACACTCACATTCACTCGCACATTCACACCTAGTGGCAATTTGAATTATCCAATTAACCTATCCCCACAAGCTGCATGTCTTTGGACGGTGGGAGGAAGCCGGAGTACCCGGAGAGAACCCACGCAAACACAGGGAGAACATGCAAACTCCACACAGAAAGACCCCAGCCTGATGGTGGAATTGAACTCAGGACCTTCTTGCTGTGCGGCAACAGTGCTAACCACCGTGCCACCGTGCTGCCCTGTACAAAAAAAAAAAAAAAAAAACACATGCTTTTTAATTCAAAATGACATCACAATTGCTTCAGCAAATGGATCATACTTTTTGAATCAAAGAATACCCTTTGAAATTATATTAAGTAATGCAAAATCAGGTTATCACTTCTTGGTGGTTAACTCACTGACACCCCATCCGAAATAATAAATAATAAGAAATATACTACTAAATACGCTATACCCACACCTGGGCCCCACACACTCACACTCACACTCATTGCAGGCCTGTTTGTTGCTCACAGTGTGTGGTGGCGAAACTCCTCTTCTCCCTGGTAAGCACACAAAAGTCTGACTTACAGTTCGATGGTTTGTAGGTCGCTGCTCATCAGTCCCAAACTGAATCCAATTTTCAGCCCGTCCTGGTGATACCACGCTGTCTCTACTACAGCACATTAGCAAGTCACTATGCAGTCACATACCCCGGTAGAGTCATATGCTACCTTTACGGTAGCATATGGGGGATTAACTGTGAACACCTTATGTTATTGTTGCATTTAAGTCCATGGGTATTATTAGATTAAGGAGATTAAGGAGAAAAAAGCACTCATATAGTGCTTTTCTGCTCTTTCTGAGTAGTGAAAGCGCTTTACACAACTTGTCTAATTCACCCATCCACACACCCACTTTTTTCTTTTCTCTTTCAATGTAAGTGCTTTCTAGCTAACATTCATACATCAGAGAGCAACAGGGGGTTAGTATCTTGCCCAAGGATATTTGGCATGCAGACTGGAGCAGATGGGGGATCAAACCACCAACCTTCCAATTAATAGATGACCTGCTCTACCGCCTGATCTACAGCCACCCAAAAAGGTTACCCCACCTGCTAGCAACACCACCTCGTGATTACTGCCACACCTGTTGAATCGGAAATCACTTAAATGGAACCTGGCAAAGTAAAATAAGCTAAAAGATTTGAAAAAACAATTCTTGATGCCACGATCTAGACAAACTCTAAGATGAGAAACAAAGTCATTGACATTCATCAGCTTGGATGTAATTAAGCCATTTATAATGCCCTGGAACTCCAGAAAACAATGGTGAGAGCCATTATCCACAAATGGAAAAACAGTAGTGAACCTTAGCAAGAGTGGCCGGCCCACCAAAATTACTCCAAGAGTGCATTTGTGACTCAAAAGAAGTCACAAAAGAAGCAAGAACTGCAGGCCTAATAAAATAAGAATGACACTGTGCAAACGTGCCATCGAAGGAAGAGGTCCAGGGCAAAAAACACAGCTGGCTAAAATAAACACAAAGGTTTGTTTTACATTTGTTAAACAAACATTTTTATTGTACCCTTGACCTTTGGTAAAATATTCTGCTGACTAATAAAAAGTTGAATCTGAAAGCTTTATGGTATATTTACTTAAATTATCTCTGTCTAAAATTAAAAATATTTTGATCTGAAGCATGTAAATGTGACAATTACCTTCCCAAAATTAAAAATAAGTCAGGAAGGGGACAAAACATTTTACAGCACTGTAAATATGGCCCTTTTAATTAGTCAGTCTGTCATTTATGTGCAGCTTACATTGGTGAAATACTTAATCGTTCTGTTTTTTTGTACTTTTATTAATCTTCATTGCCTCCCATCGCTTGTCTGTGTTTTGAAGGCCTGAATTAACTGCATTACTCTCTGAATCAGCTGCAGGCATGTAGGATGCACACACACGCGCACACACACACACACACACACACACACACACACACACACACACACACACACACACGCACACACACACACACACACACACACACTAAAGCATGTTGCGGCATCAATGGGCTGAGTCCTTTTGGATTATTTATGCTCCCTGACCTGCCTCACAGTATGCAAGTCATAGCTATTTAATGTTAACTTGGTGCTACCATGGGCGCATTATGTCACAATGCTTGAGTCATCAAAATGGAGCCAATGAGCATACATGTATACAGATGTCATCATTTAATAACTGAGAAAAGGATTAAGATATCCATTCATCATACATCTACATTATTTTGAAGATTACACATCCTGCTGTGGATGGGTAGTGTGTGCATGTCAGAAGCCCAGTTCTGGTGGAATACAACATGTACTGAGCTCCAGTGAGGACAGCGAGGCTGAACTCTAGACTGGACTACTATTAGACGCTCCAAGTGTTTCTTCTGTCTTTGTCTATCTGCTTCTGTCTCCAAACATGTTTTTCAGCAGATCAGCGAGATGAAATAGTGGACTGCCAAGCTAGAGGCATTTAAAAACATCTGAACAGTTGCCAGGCATTTCATTTGAAATTTTGAGACAGCAGAAAAGGCCTGCAATTTGTCAGATTGGGGAGGACTGGATGTTGCCAGTCTCTTCCACATTTTGCCTATTAAACCCTCAGCAGGAGGGATTCCTGAATCTGCTGCTCACTTCCAAACAACACTCATATCTGTACATATAGCCAGATACTGCAGCGCTAATGCTTCTTTTAAGTGTTTTTTCAGCTGAATGAATTTCCTTTGGGCGGTTTCTGTGAAGAACATTGTCTCACACGAGTCTGTGGTGGTTTGACATCAATTCAGATTCCTTCATTTTCCCTATCCAAATGCTGCCATCTGCCTTCATGTTGCAGCTGCATGTCCTGACTCCATGCAAGACCAGCTATCTTGCTACATGATAAAGCAGGTTCAGGCAATGCAGATCTGTATTCAGTTACAAAACACTTTCACCTTCAGATGTATTATCATGAGGTAAAATATTCTGAGGATTTGTCATGGTCCATCAGGAAGATGTATAGTGACTCAGGGCTTAAGCTCTAAATATCCCATGACTCATATAAGGGTAGTATTAAAGGGTTAGGAGAAAATAGGACTTATTAACAAGACAATGTAATCTCTCTGGAAAAAAATACAAGGGAACATGCAGAGATGGTTCAACAAAGAGGAACATTATAGATACACAGCTGATTAAAGATTAGACACAAGTGAAATAAAACATTGTTACATATAATTACCACTAGTGACAATCAGACGGAGAGAGTGAGGAAGCAAAACTCAAAGCAAGAGGCAAGAGAAAACGATCAAATAAAACAGGAGATAAACAATCAACAAACAGCAGTTAAATAAAAAAACTGAAAAATGTAAAATGATGCTAAATAAAAATTAACTAATTAAGAGGTAAACAAGGACGCCAGCATTATCCAGACCTAGTGATAAAAGAAGAGAAGGAATCAAAATTGTCAACACTTTAATTTTATTTATATAGCACCAAATCTCAACATTAGTTCCACAAGATGCTTTATTGTCTGGTCTTTACATTACATCAACAATCAAATGACCCCCTATGAGCAAGCGGTTTGGTGACAGTGGGTGAGAAAAACTCCCTTTTAACAGGAAGAAAACCTCGGCAGAATCAGGTTCAGGGAGTTGTGCAGGAGGGGAGGAAGACAGGAAAAAAGGCATGCTGTGGAAGAGAGATTACTAAATGTCAGATCCTAACAACGATAAAATCACAAAAGAAATCTGAACTAACAGATGTTAAGACTTGATAGTTCACAACACAAAACTGATATTTGTGCTTGCACTTCTTGGCTAATTTGAGCTTCAGCCATGGTACATCTGGCTTGTTATATGCTACAAGTGCGGCATTTTATGATTTTAGGCATAGCTAGGTTATGGGTTTAGCACTTTAAACAATCATAGCAGTGGTTAAGCAGTGACACGTCCCCTTAAATATTTAGAGCACATCCATCTCCACATCAGTACACACACAGGAGGCTTGATAACCGTAGGGAGAATAAGAAGCAGCTCCATCATTTAAGTATTACATCGTAAAATCTCAAAACCAAATAATTTGTTAGCTATACTAAAATTTTGCTCTATACCTCAAGTGTTGTTGCAAGGTTTTTTTAAAGTGATCTTGCAGTACAATCTTACAAAATTGAGATTGATTATTCTTAAATCCTTAAAATCATCTCTAAACATCTTTCAAATCTTGTGACTGTACATGAGATTTCAAACAGAAACCCTGCTGAAGTACATATGAGCTATTAAAGTCCAGGTGCCGATAAATGAATTAAAGTAGAGTAATTCATCATACAGTTGTCAGGGCCGAGAGGCCAAACCAGGTGAATGGACCCAATAGCAGAGATAGACAGAGGCACTGATAAATATGACAACAAAACTTTATTTACAAGCTGTGGAACAACACTTAAAAAGTCAAACATGTACTGTGAGCTAAAATGTAACGATGAGCAATAAAGTAACTTGAAGCACAACTAAATACTGTGAAGCAGTGAAACTAGAAACTTCGTGACGTGAGGCAAAGAGGCAGATAGACTGATGGGTCGGACAGGGAGACTTAGAGTCACTGTAATGAGAGGAGACAGGTTCAGAAGGGGTTCCAGTGAACCTCAGGTAAGTAATAATTACAATGTTCAATATCTTACTTGTCGAAGGTGGCGTAACGGCATGGAGGGGTAGGTGGTCCGGGTGAGCGGATGTAAATCCAGACCGAGGTGATCCACATAATCCAATAGTCGAGGCAGGGAGGCAGGCAGGTGCGAAGTGGAACAAGAGCCGTAGCTGGGAAGCTGAGGTGAGTAGAAATAATTCACTATGCTAAAATTCACGAGAGCTATGGCAGCCTACAGAGGTTAGCTGAAGATCTGGCGAAGAGTAGTTGAGAGCGCTGGAATTAAATACCGACCGCTTGATTGCCAGCAGGTGTGACTCCTCCTAGAGGTGGAACTAGGGCTGGGTATCGTCACTGATTTTTAGCATCGATTCGATTCTGATTCACAAGGTCCTGAATCGATTCGAGCCACGATTCAATTCCATTTGATTCACTTCGATTTGAATCGGGGAAATTTTGCCTCAGACAGTAAGAAATATTAACACTTATCAGTACATATCCATATTTTTATATCTATAAAAAGACAGCTGAAGCTTGTGAGACTTTATCAGAGGTGTGAGCATCACAGCAGTTGCCTTTGTGTCAAAGTAACTGAGGGTAAAACACAGAAAAACATTTTCCTGGCCTGGGTTTTTATAGCAGATATTCTTAAAAATATTCTGCAGTAGAACAAAAACGAAAGAAAACAATTAATCAACATATGAACATTAGCTGATGCTGCTGAAGTGAAGCAGAGGAAAGTTACAAAGGTTTTATTAGAGACACAGCTAAGCGTTTTGCAAAAAACAAACAAACAAAAAAAAAGCAGCGGCCGGCAGCGCTGTAAACAACGGTAGACAGGTGCATAATAAGCAAGCGAATAATGCAGAAAACAGATTTTTGGATGGGAGACTATTCCTGAGTGAGAGAGAGAGCTCTGCATGAAATGTGATTTTATCGTGGTGGAAGCAAAACAGCAAAAGTCAGAGGGAATTCATGACGATGTTTATGTGAACCATAGTTTGGATCTTCTTTTGCTGCTGGTTCAGTCAGCATTGTCTGGAGAGAGATAAAACCTGCAGCTTCAGAATCTAGCGCAAAAATATGTAAACGCAAAGAGTGGACCCACTTAAATATCAGTGAGCTGCTTTCAAAAAACATTATTCTTTCAGCCTGACTGCGTGAGAAGGCGACAGATTACTGATTCTGATGCGTCGGGTCCGCGCTTTACGTCTTGGTGCAGAATCTGTGTTCCTGCTCTCATTTACTGTTTTAGCTGTTTGGTGGTTGTTGAAATTTTGTGAGGTTTAACCTGAGATTCTGGCATTTCGAGCAAAATAAATGTATATTTAAAAATCGATTCAGGATTATAATGAATCGATATCACGTTATCCAAGCTAGGATCGATTTTAATCGATAATCAAAACCCACCACTTGGTGGAACCACCACCTCTATGGAAAAATACCGGCACTCACCTGGACCATGACAAGAGCTGACACATTCACATTAAAATAAGTTATTTCCCCAAACAAAACAACAGACAACAGAATGTGAATGCATGTTTCAGGAATAATAAATGGGAAAATGTATGTATAGAACACCAACTATCTGAAAGCAGGACCCCAGCTGTACTCATTCTACTTTGCCTGATGTTTTCCTTTACTTCATTAAGGACATCCTGTGGTTATTGTCCTTGTAGCTGTCATATTAATACTGAAACCTGGATTTCTTCTGTGCATGTGCAAAAATGTACATACTCCCACCACTGCTTTATAAAAGGATAGTTTTCTTGCCAGTGTTTGAGTCAATTCACTGTCTGTTTATTATGCTCAAATTCTGTATATTTTTTCCTTAAATGAAGAAAACTTTAAAGAAAAGCTTAAATCAGAGCTACACTTTCAGTATAGCTTTATCTATACATTATTGACTTTAATATTACCACCAACAGAATGATGTTCATGATATTTTTAATTCAGTGATTCGATTCAAACCTTCTTTATTGAAATAGTGTTTCTTTTGTCACTAGTGGACCAGTGTTGTAAAAGTCAAGAAGAAGAAGAAGCCCTTTTCACACATATGTAGAACAAACCGTGTTCCCTTCATTGATTGGATAGTAAGAGTCATGAGACCAACATTTGTGTAATGCCCCTGGGACATCAACTACATCAGCTAATTATTGTCATCACGGACAACCATGGTGCCACCAATTTACAATTGCAGCTCAAATCAAAGTACTTAATTAGATTAATTAGATTTGAGTTTTTCTCCAGTGATGAGGTTACATTAGCTTGAGCAGGTAAGCCACTGGGTTCTACGGTCTGCGGTCTATGAAGGGAAAGTTAACCTTAGGTTTTCAGGTTTACAAAGTTAATTGACTTCTTTCTAGGGATACATTTGCATGGTAAATTATGCTACACACCGTAATTTAATTTAAGAGATTAACATGTACAAATCCACTGCCTACTTCACCATCTTTCTTTTCTTTATTCATATACATTCCAGAAAATAAGTGTTACCAATGCTTGGTCTGCAAATTGTAACAGGGTCTCATGAAATAAGTAATTTCATAGTTCCAAAATTACCAACAGCAATGTAATCACAGGACATGTAAGCCATGCGTCTTGTACTTGTTGACCTTGTAAAATTAAAAATTAAAAAACAAGCTTACTTATCTTTATAATTTAGTTTCCCCTTTTTTGAGTTTCCTTTTTCTTTTGTTTAGGACATTTAACCGAAACAGTCTTGTAACTGACTGGGCTAATTGCTGTTGATTGTTAATTGCCAACGGATGTTAGATTACGTGAAGCCAAATAGGGGAAAGATATCCTGCATGTGTTGAATTTGTATATGAAATTGGTGACCTTGGCAAAATAATGACATAATAATAACGCTGGTTTAAGTGCTTTACTGGTAACGCTCCACCAATAACATCTAGTTAAAATCAGGAATTTAAAGCCTGTGCTATGATAACACAGTTGAGTTAAATCAAACCGTGATTGTTGAAGATTGTTTGAAGGATAATGGATGGATGGATGACCCTGTGAAGGTCTACAATGCTTTAAGGCAGTGAAAACAACAACAAAAAACAGACCAAAACAAAACAACAACACTGTGTAAATAAAAAGGTTTATGAGTCTGTCCACCAAATGCGTCACATGAACACAATCATGAAGTTGCTGTTTTGAAAAGATTATTACAAGAATAATAAGAGAAATATAGAAAAACAGCTGTTTTCATGGGAATGATAAAGGCCCTCTTACTTTACTTCAAAGTTCTGCTTGGCATTTGGTTTTACGGCTAAAATTAGTCAGGGTAAGGGTTTGAAACTCAGTAGTTATAGATAAAATCAGTGGTAAGACTCCAGTATATTTAGGTTTTTTTTCTTTTTCTGTTTTGTAATGTGTTCAGTTCCACAGCTCTACTCCCACTTTTAATCTTTTGCTTGGTTTTTTTTTTGTTTTTTTGGTGTTTTTGGGTTGTCTTTTGCCTGTCCCGTTTGGCTCTTTTGCCATCAGAATTATTGTCTAAAGGTGAAGAAAGATGCCCAACGGATTTACTTTACCAAATTGACCACCCCAGCCTTGCCGTAATGGTCTATTTGAATCACCTTTTATTGTTTATTTTATTTTCACTTGCTAAACACGGGACAGACTTGACTGGAGAAGAGAAAGGGGAGAAAGAAAGAGGGAAAGAAAAACAGTGGGGAAGAGGGACGGGGATAAAGGGCAAAAAACAAAAAACAAACACAATAAGCAGACAAAAAATACATCTATCAATCACCTGGATCACCTGTTGAGAAAGAAAAAAGAGAAAACAAGCAGAAGAAAAAAAAAAGCAACATAATAAACAACATCACGATGATCTACGGGAATGTAACAGTGAATATTAAACATTATTGTGCAGCACGTAAGATCAACAGAACACAGTGTGCTTTGAGGTAGGAGCCAAAAAGGGTGTAGTTTGTGTGTGTGAGCACCTGTGTGTACACCTGTAAGCATGAACGCGCTTGTTTTTAAAAGGTTCCTTCATGTCCCCCACACCCTCTACCCTGATCTGCTAGAGGGTGTGGGGGGGCCACTGCCCCGTCCTCCAGGGCATGAAGCAGGTATGGAGGAGATCAAAAGGCCCCCAGAACACAAGAGACCAAGGAAGACCAACAGAGGGGCAGCCGCACCACTGTCCCAGAAAGAGCTGAGGAGAGTCCCAGATGAGGGCTCACTCAGCAGCCGCGGAGCAGAAGCCAGGGGGAGTTGCAGTGACGCGCCCGTGAGCTCCGCTGGCAGCCAGCCGTGCCTGAGTGACCGAGCCCCAGGCCGAGAGGCCGAGGGCACCCCACCCCCAAAGTGGCCCGAGCGAGCCCCAGGCTCCAGGCCCAGACAAGCAGCCACCAAGGAGTGTGTGTACCTGGACGCCCATCCCCGGACACAAAGATCCACCAACGCACCGATGTCTGAGGGCGTCTGCCACTGGCAGGGGGAGTGGTGGGGGGAGATAGGCCTCCAAACCTTAGAGGGCCTGAGAAGTCCCCAGAGAGGTGGCGTCTGATACCCAACCTGACATATAGACACAGACATACAGGCACACACATATACAAACATCCATTCCCACCCTCATGCTCTCATATGCAGGTACCCTTGCCCCTGGAGGGGGAAACTGCACCCAGACCCAGGTAGTGTTGCCCTTTTGCCTGGGGTGGAGAGAAGCAGACCGCCCCGACTCGGCAGCAGCAGGGAGGCCCCACACTCCAGACCCCAATTGGACGGCTAACTCCTCCTCCTAGCCCCCCCCCTCCGCTCCAGCAGGTCGCAGAGAACGGGGGTGAGAGAAGACTCCAAACCTCCCTCCACCCGCTCATTGTAGTGTTGATGCATGTGTGTTCTAAGGTGCATTTAAAACCCAGGAGGGCATGGAGCTACCTGCCAGAGAGCAGCAGGTAAGCTCATAGCCCTTCCTGATAGCCCTCAATGTCTACATTAGGGCTGTGCGATATGACCAAAATCTCATATCCCGATATTAAGACATCTATCGTCCGATAGCAATATAAATCACAAAAATGTAACATTTTCTGTAAATTCTGTGAATCTCGAGCAGCTCGACTTGCATGAAGTGCTTTCAGCTGGGCGTCGTGTACTACTTTGATAAGTCTTCACATATCTCGCGCCAAAACTTCTGAACTGGTGGACAGAACCAAAGAGCGTGGATATAATTGTCCGGTGAATTGGTTTGGCAGTGTGAGCAGTTGTTGGTAGACGTAAAGCCCATCTTGAACATCCGATGACCTGTATAGTGCACTCTATGTAATATTTTGTATTGAATTAATTGAAGACTGGGATTCCTGATTAGATGAAAGGTTTTTAAGCAAATCTGAGACCAGAAGTTTAGGTCTAAGTTAACTGATAAATCCGCTTCCCATTTTGCAATAGGAAGTGATATTGATTCATCTGTTTTAGAAAGCATTCTGTATGTTTTGGAAAATAATTTGGGGGTTTTAAGAGTAAGAAATTGAACCACACTTGGTGGTGTTTGTAGTTCAACTTGACCCGGTTTGAATTTCTTTTTTACTATGGATTTAATTTGCTGATATTCTAAAAATCTTTTCTTGTTGATCCCATATTTTGTAACTAGTCCGTCAAATGAAATAAATTCTGTTCCTTCTAGTATATGTTCTAAATATTTGATTCCTTTACCACTCCAATCTGAAAAGTTTATCATATTATTGTTTTGTAATATGTCAGGGTTGTTCCAGATAGGTGTACGTTGGCATGGGATTAATGAAGACGCTGTCAATTTTAGAAACTCCCACCATGCTGTCAGAGAAGCGCTGATGTTGATGCTTTTAAAGCATTCATGTCGTTGGATGTTTGAGCTGATAAATGGTAGGTCTGAGATCTCTAGATTATTGCATAGTGCTTGTTCTACATCTAGCCAAGGTTCATCTAAGAGGGTATGTTTTAGCCATCCTGAGATAAACTGAAGCCTGTTGGCTAAGAAGTAGTGCTGAAAGTTAGGCAGTTCTAATCCTCCTTTATCCTTGGTCTTTTGTAGTGTTTTTAAGCTGATACGTGGGGGTTTATTTTGCCAAAGGAATTTGGACATGTATGAATCTAGAGATCTGAACCAATCTTTTGGCGGTTTAGTTGGGATCATTGAGAATAAATAATTAATTTTTGGTAAGACCATCATTTTTATAGTGGCAACCCTTCCCATGAGTGATATGGGTAAACATTTCCATCTAGCCAGATCGCCTTCTACTTTCTTTAAAAGTGGGATATGGTTTAATTTAGTTAGATCTGCAAGCTTGGGAGAAACATTAATACCTAAATATTTTATATTTCCCGATTGCAGTGGTGTAGAAGAGGAATTATGGAGGGAGCAATTAATCGGTAGAACTGTAGATTTTGACCAGTTAATTGAGTAATCTGATATTCTTGCAAAAGAGTTTATCAATTCAATCACCCCAGAGATATTGGTTTGTGAGTTTTGGAGAAAGAGTAACACATCATCCGCATAAAGGCTGATTTTATGTTCCACGTTCTTGCATTTTATGCCCTTAATTACTGAATTCTGTCTAATTGCTGCTGCTAGTGGTTCAATAAAAATTGCAAACAGTGAAAGTTCAAGTCAGAGCAGAGATGCAAATTGCGTTGCAGTTCCAGGACTTCATTACTTTAGAATCAAAGCCATTTTTTTTTTTTTTTGCAGTCAATGCAAGTTAAGTTAAAAGGTTAATCTAAAAATGTTTAGATTTTATTGTATGAAATCCCTGATGACAGGAAAACTAAATCTAAACCTGTGCAGGTTGATGTCAAATATATTTATATGCAGAGGGGAAAACCCTCCTGTCATGTCACCTAGATGGAGGGAACTCCATGGAGCTATCTCAGCTGTCTTGAGTTTGCTGCCAACACAAAATTAGTTTTCCAAATTTTAAACCAGAGATGACAAAAGACAAAGTCTTAAATATTGACATTTTCCATTGTGGCTAAATTTGGAGAAAGGCAGATTAACCATATGACTTTACAAAGCTGATGAATCCTCTATGAGAAGGTGAGAAGTTTTATAAATTTTACAATATATAACTAAAACAATATTTTTTAATATTATAAATGAAAGAGGCTCTGTTTCAGCTCTCCTGTTAGCTGGTTACCTCGGGCTCATTTGAGACAAAAAACAAAACACACTTGGTGTGGTTTTAATAAAAGTTGATGAGGGCAGAAAAATGAGGCCACTAACAAGACAAAGGCCCAATAATCTGCATTAAGCAGGTGTGTGACTCATCAGCCACACATGAACGCAGCTAGTGACATTAAGTCAAAGGAGGCAGGAGAACAAAAGCTAACAGCCCACATCTGGAAAATGTGTCTAGTGCTGTTTAGATAAGAGCACTACAGTTGGAACAGATGGTGGATGCATGGAAAATGAACTGAAATGTTTCATCACAGAAAGACCAAAATGTCTCACTGATTTTTTTTTAATCAAATAATGTTTGAATGTTTATTTTAGACATTTTTATTTTACATGCTGTTAGGGGAAGGATTTGTGGAAAATCCTGATATTGATATGAAGGAGTTATTGGACTGATATCTTTTTTTTTTCACTGTTTGATAAACTAATGTAAGATAAATGAGAAAAAGGAGGGGGAAAGAAAATGGAATAGGGAAGCAGCTGGTAGCTGAGGGCAGACTCATTAAGGCCAATTTACCCACAGAAAACTTATTTTAAGTTTGTGTTTGATTTTTTTTAAAGAATGCTGAAGTTTTCAAGATGAGCCTGATTCTCTCTAGGTATAATGTTTCATCTGGCTATTTGCAGAGTTGGCAAAAGTACAGACATTCTGTACTTAAGTAGGAGTGTTTAAGTAGTACTGATTCGCTTACATTCATGTAAGACTTTAACATTTCAGTCCCTTTTAATGAAAGAGCTTTTGAAGCTATTTGAAGTTAAGGGAAAGCCAGTTTTTAATAAAGTACTACATCACTACATGCTGTTAAATGTGCTTTGACATTCGTTCTTCAAAACTCTGAAAGTCTATAGAAGGGATAAAACACTGTTTTGATGATGGTGGTGGACAATGGCGTGTCCAGCGGGGTGGCCTGGGGGGGCACAGGCCACCCCCCCAACCAGACTGGCCACCCCAGGTGCCACCCCAAAGGCAAAACAATAAAATTCAATCAAATATCAAATGTCCGATTATGTTTTCACGGTGAAGCTCAGATATCCGAGTGTAAGTGAATGCAGCATCGGCTTCTGCGCTTTGTGCATCACGTTAGCAAAGGTAGGAGAGCCAAGCGCGAAAGACGCACTGCAGGAAACTATTCTTCGGTGAAAGAAAATGAGGACAGAATAAATGTCCCGGTAAGTAATATTAAGTTTGTTGAGTTTAGTAAACTTCGGTGAAATTAGAATCCCAAGGAAAAAATAACACTTAAAGAATTATTGCAGCCGTGGAATATTTCAGACAGTTTGCTACTGAGGGCAGCTAACATAAGAGTTATGAGTTATAAGATATAATCTAAGTCGTAACATTGCTGTATGGAGCTGCAGATTTGGTTGCAGGTTAACATAGCTGGACTGGCCATCGGGCATACCGGGCATATGCCCGGTGACTTATTTTTTATTTTTTTGTAACGGCATGAACAATGAGAGGTGGTGGATTGGCCAGATGCAGGTTGATGTGTAGAAATAACTCCGTTGTTTGGTGGTGGCTATGGCGGGGCTTCCACAGAGGCAGCAGGTGGATGAGGGAAGGGGAGGCAGGAGGAGAGCCCCGAGGCAGCCGCCGGTCCGAGTGTCAGGTGAACTGAACTTCAGGTAAGAAGTTATGAGCTGCAGTCTATCTGGGTCAGATATAAACCAAGTTTAGGTGGAGTTTATTTTCATGTTGCTGACTTTTTACTGTCAGTTGCAATAACTCATACTGCGTTTTAGCCAGCTTGACGGAGTTTTTATACAGCTGTTCGGTTGCTATGATGTTACTGATAGTGAACTGTATTTTATTCATAAGGTTAGTTAGTAGAGTTGCCAACGGCTCCTTAAAAATGGAATGGTCCCTCATTCAGAGAAAATATTACACGTTTCGTGTTGAGCTGAGAAGAGACGCAGTTTGTCCCGGACTTTAGCTACAATGAAAAAAAGACACAAAGCTGGAGTTATTCTGTCTTTACGCTGCACAGCTGCCTCTTCTCTTATCTCCCCCTCCCTCTCCTGTTGCTACTTCAATCATGAAACTGATCAGTGATCAGCTGATGAAGACCCTGGAGCGGTTGGTCCTGGCTCAGCTTCGGCGCCTAACAAGCTCATCACTGGACCCACTTCAGTTTGCCTACCAGCCTGGCATTGGAGCGGATGATGCCGTCATTCACCTCCTACATCGTTCCCTCGCTCACCTGGAGACCGCTGGAAGCACTGTGAGAATCATGTTCTTTGATTTCTCCAGTGCCTTCAACACTATTCTTCCCTCGGTTCTGAAGGACAAGCTGGAGAACTCTGGAGTGGACCATCACCTCACTACCTGGATTTTGGACTACCTCACCGACCGACCACAGTATGTGAGGACTCAGGGCTGTGTGTCGGACAGGGTCGTCTGCAGTACGGGGGCCCCACAGGGAACGGTTCTGGCTCCGTTCCTCTTCACCATCTACACTGCAGACTTCTCCCACAATTCCACCCAGTGCTTCCTGCAGAAGTTCTCTGATGACTCTGCAATAGTCGGCCTCATCACTGATGGGGACGACAAGGAGTACAGAGGACTGACTCAAGACTTTGTGGACTGGTGCCAGCTGAACTACCTCCAGATCAACGCCAGTAAAACCAAGGAGCTGGTGGTAGACTTCCGCAGGCACAAGCATTCTCCACTGCAACCACTGAACATCCAAGGTATGGACATTGAGGCTGTGGACAGCTACAGGTACCTTGGTGTTCATCTGAACAACAGACTGGACTGGACTCATAACTCAGACGCCCTCTACAGGAAAGGGCAGAGCAGGTTGTACCTGCTGCGGAGACTCAGGTCGTTTGGGGTGGAGGGCCCACTCCTGAAGACCTTCTATGACTCTGTGGTGGCTTCTGCTATCTTTTATGGTGTGGTCTGCTGGGGCGGCAGCATCTCTGCTGGGGACAGGAAGAGACTGAACAGGGTGATCCGAAGGGCCAGCTCTGTTCTAGGATGCCCTCTGGACCCAGTGGAGGTGGTGAGTGACAGGAGAATGGCGGCTAAGCTGTCATCCCTGTTGGACAACGTCTCCCACCCCATGCAGCAGACTGTGACAGCACTGAGCAGCTCCTTCAGTGGGAGACTGCGGCACCCACGGTGTGGGACAGAGAGATTTCGCAGGTCTTTCCTCCCCACTGCTGTCAGACTCCACAACAAAGACTTTAACTGAACAAACACACACATCCACACATGTGCAATAACACTAAGTGCAATAATCCTTTCTGGCATCGTTGTATTTTTACTCAGTTGTATATAGCATTCGTATTCTATTTTTATCTTATTGTATATTTTTATTCTATTTTATTCTACTGTATATAGTATATTATTTTATTCTATTCTGTACAGCTGTGTACTGTATTTATTCTTATTGTATTCTAATTTTTGCGTCATAACTTTTGCACTGTCCACTTCCTGCTGTGACAAAACAAATTTCCCACGTGTGGGACTAATAAAGGTTATCTTATCTTATCTTATCTTATCTGATCGGCTCTCTTGTTTGTTTATCGCCCACTTTGCGCCAGAAAGAGGAAACCAGCAGATGTCGCGCTAAACAACAGCAGCACGTTTAAGCTTGATCAGCTGCTGTTAGAATTTAATATTAATTTCTAGTATCAGCTGATGTTTGCTGGAGCCACAGCTGTAAAGCTGCTGGTCATGATGTCGGTTTGGATATGTGGTGAGAGGGAAACATGAAGATGAAACCAGGAGATGTCCTTACTGAATCATCAGAGCTGAGCAGGTGATGGAGAAACAGGTTTACCTTTTAGGTGACATGGATGAGTTGAAGTTATGAACTGTTTCTGAGAGACAAATAACACCAGGATCCTTTTCTAAGTAGCTGACAGCTGGTAACTGTGCAGGGGCGGGTCTAGCAAAGTGTTGCCAGGGGGCCAGGTAGGGCATTAACAGGGAGAGGGGGGCACAAAGAAATACTTTTCTTTCTTATTCTCATTTAAAATATCTCACTTTTATTAAATAATTATCTGAATCTTGCGAACAAAGTTTTTATCTGACGTAAAATGTATAGAAATCATACATATACCAACAAGACTGTACATCACTGTCACAACAGGGTTTGTTTTCAGTCAAAGGCTTTATGGCTTTAATACCTGGGGGGCCGGTCTGTAGTCAAAATGCCCAATTTTCTGTCCCAGTCCAGCCCTGCAGGTTAATACTGGCAGTGTCACCATGCCAGCTGACTGTATTTCATCATCAGCCAGTGTTGTTCTTTATCAATATTACCAAAGTTTACCATAAGGAAGCAAAGAAAGTATTTACTTGCTTTCAGGTTTTATTCAAATGTTAGTCTTTTCAGTTGTTTCCCCACTTTTTTCCTGTTTCAAAATCAAACACCAGTTTGTGAGAAGATTATCTTCTTTTTTTAACAGGCAGATAAAATTTTACATTGGCTAATTTGTCAATTGTTTGTTACAAATGTTCGTATTTTAATATTCAAAAATGTTTTTGCCCAAAACATATGTGCACTACATGTCAGTAAAAATACTATGCAAATATTGCTGTCCTTGACTGCTGAGTAAACACTGACAGATTGTATCTCTTGTACTTTATCAACGCAGTATCTAAAAACTTTGCACCGTAGTGGTTAAAATCTCATTCTAATAAGAGTTAAAAGCGCATTCGGTTATTAGGTTTACAGGGTTATTGAATTATGGTTAACGGTTGGTAGAATTGTTTTTAACATTATCTGCCAATTACATCTGCCACCCTTCTCCAAATCTGTGCCCCTACCTGGCCCCCCCAACAAAAATTTTCTAGACACGCCACTGGTGGTGGAGATTCCTAAGATCAAATCATTCATCTTTCAGTGGCCCTGTACCGTTGTCCCTGTAAAACACATTGTATCTGTGTTTACAAAGCATAAAACAATCTTAATTGTAGTAAATTTAAATGTAATAACTGGTTTTTAAAATTTACATCTTCCATTTTATCACATTTGCGTCAAAAATAATAATTCATCCAGCTATTTCTCATTTTGATTATGCAAACAATGTGATTATTGACCCGTGTACCCGTGGAGCATGTTCATTTAATAAATAACTGCTCTTTTTTTCTTTTCTTTTTGTTCTAATGTGACCTTTTTCTCATTTACATTTGAATTTTCTTTTATTTCTCTGTGTTACAGCTATGAGTGGTCAACTATGGAGTGTTTAAATTAGCTTGTTTCCTGTCTTTGATCCATCCTGATGAGGATCTAATTGAACTGGAATGTGTCTCTTTTAAATGTCTCCAAGTCTCCTGGAAATGGTATTCCTATTTTGTCACAGTTTAAGGCAGGAAACAAAAAAAGTCAGACTAATGGAATGGTGTCTCTTCTTTTTCCTCAGTTTGATGAGACAGTAAATAGGCGTTATATCATTTTTCCTGCATCCTGTGTACTGATATCATCTGTTAAGAGGGTGATTTGTTATCAGACGTAAGATCCACACATGAACAAAACCCAGAGCTCTGTTAGAAAAGGAATGTCTGAGTATTGCACTGTCTTTCTCTGACATCTAACTCCTGTACACATGCCCTGTGATATCCAATCTTCACTGTAATAACAGTTCCACTATAATAACAACCCTGTAGAGAAAACCAGCAGGCTGTGGAATGGATGGAAGATCTGCAGAATTATTTCTAACAATGTGCTTCCCATCTGTCTGCCTACAGGTTTCTAGTTCTGTCTGCACTGAAAAAAACACATTCTCTGTATTTTCCTGTAGGATCATGTTTATTTATGTTTGTAATAAGTGCTAATATTTGTTCTGGAAATATCAATTATTCACTGTAAAATACATCAAAAATGGAGCAAGTTCTCTTGCTGCTGTGTTGCAAGTAAAGACTGTATTGAGCACTTAGATCAATGGAGACTTTAAGGATGCTGTAGGTTTTGTTTTTATTTTGTTTTTTAACAGATTTCTCAGGAAGTAGGATGTTTGGACGTTTTTCTGTCTTTCCTCTACACCACTGACAGACCTTATAATCAAATTTTAAAAATACTTTGAGGGTTTGATAGTCTAAATAATTGTGAAATCATTATACAAATACATAATACCCAAATTTAATGTTCACCGAATGACAGTTGTTTTTCCGAATACCATTATTATGTCTGTACAATTACTTGCTCTTTGGGTGGTTACTTTTACTAAAATGAGAAGTCCTTCTTGAGACTGAAAACTGAAACTAATTTGATAAGTTTGGGTAAAGTTCATGGTTTGAGTTTAATAAAAACTGTTATGAAATCTGGGATTTAAAAAAATGATATTTAAGATTATATAGATCACAAGATTTAAAGGTTCAAATAGCTATTGGTTATACATGTATACATCAAAAGTTTAAGACTACTTGAAGGATGGCAAAAAAAACCAAACAAACATATTTTGCATGGTTGGATGTTCACAAGGTTCCAAGTAGGGCTTCAACATGAAACAAGAAGAAATGGGAGTGAGACAAAATATTTGTTGAGCATGCAATTTATTGAAAACAACGCTTAAACTGAAACAGGCTCTTTTACCACTGATCAAAAGTTTAGGGCCACACCTCCAAAAGCCCTGTAAACCCCCCAAAACTGAATCAAAAGTCCAAACAAACTCAGTAATGAATAGCTCCACCGTTATTGTTGATCACTTCGAACATTTGTTGCATCATGCTTGATGCCAGCGTTTCCATGAGGTGAGTGGGAACATTTCTCCAAGTGGTGAAGACAGCTGCACGAAGAGCATCTACTGTCTGGAACATTTTTGGAAACTTCCCTTGCCATCCATCCTCAAATGTTCTCAATTGGATTTAGATCAGGAAAACACGCAGGATGGTCCGAAAGAGTGATGTTATTCTCCTGGAATAAGTCCCATGTCCTTTGTGTACTGTAGCATTGTGCTTTTGAAAAACCCAATCGTTACCACACAGACGAGGGCCCTCAGTCATGAGGTATGCTCTCTGTAACATCTGGACATAGCCAGTGGCCATTTGATGCCCCTGCACCTCCTGAAGCTCCATTGTTCCACCGAACAAAAGAGCACCCAGACCATTATGGCTCCACCGTGGCGTATAGAAAACATCTCAGGTGGGATCTGCTTGTCATGCCAGTAACGTTGAAAACCATCAGGACCATCAAGTTTACATTTTTTCTTATCAGATAATAAGACTTTCTTCTGCCTTTCAGTGTCCCATGGTTGAGGCTCTCTTGCAAAGTCCAAACAGTCAGTTCTGTGGCTTTCAAGGAGACGAGGCCTTTGAAGACGTTTTTCATTTTTCAAGCCTTTGAGTCTCAGATGCCGTCTGATGGTTATAGGGCTGCAGTCGACACAAGTAACAGCCTTAATTTGGGTCGATCGGCCAGCTGCTCATTTTGTTCCATGGGCCGCCACGCCTGGCGGCAGCCCTGCACATATTGCTCAACGGGCTCTGCGGTGCTGGTCCAGACCAACACTGGGTGCTCACTTCCCTCCAACCAATGTTGCCACTCTTCTAAGGCCAGCTTTATAGCCAGACCATGATCTACTATTTTTCTTTAATTAAACAGTTCCTGATTGAGCTGCTTCATATATGTGTGCAAGGAAAACAGCCTGGTTTAGCGATACAAACATTGTGACAGTTTATCAACCAGCAAGTGCTGCATTTGACTACTCACAAATTTACTGTTTTTTCACACATAAAAACGAATAAACCTGGCTGCAAATGCAGGCCTTTTAGACACAAAAGTTGTTAAAATTAAAATGGGCTTAAAGGTTCTCTCTCTCTCCTAGTTTTATTCATTGAAACATGTATATAACCAACACGTAACAGATAGAAAGCTTTAAATGCTAAAAGATTAATGCACTGTCCCCACTGTGTGTGAATTGAAGAAGTCTCAGGGTCTTCAATAATTCCTATAATGACTCACATGTTGAAATCTACAAATAACTATCTCCAAAGTGAAGAAAACATTATGCCAGGAGCTTACTTCAAAACTGTCAACATTTTACAGATTATCTCTTCAGTGATTTCAGTAATCATGCTTTTGTCCCTTTCTTTTGGCACTACTGCACAGACATTCACACACATATATCCTTCAAGAGCTCAGTGGAGCTGAATTTCCATGGCAACACAGTACTAAAGAGATTTCCAAGTATCAGTGCCATGGCAAGAATTCAGAGAGGAAATGTTTATAAATGCAAACATCTCTGGAGAGGGCAAATCAAATGGTAAATAAGGTCACAGAAGGTTTCAACTCAAGACAAAAGAGAAACCACCTGAGTTAATGACAATATATATATAAATGTATATGACAGAATGTATATACATACATTGGACTTTGCAAGAGAGCATGTATGTATATATATATATATATATATATATATATATATATATATATATATATATATATATATATATATATATATATATATATATATACATACAGCACCAGGGCTCGACATGGTTCACGACTACTGGCTGAAGAAGCTGACTGCACTCCACGAGCGTCTGGCAGCACGCTATCCAGAGATGCTTGGCTACAAGTTGAACAGCCACAAGGGGCAGTACCCTCCATGAAGAAGGAGGCTAGAGGGCAAGATCAAAGTAGCACGGATGGAGGTTAGCCAATTAACGGAGTTGCAGAAAGGTGCGACAAAGAAGGTGCATAAGAAATACAGCAAGCTGTCCATACCTGAGGCCTTGGAAACTGCCAAGCAAAGACTCACAGCCTTGGCCAGCCGCTTGAGGAGGTACACCAGAGAGATAGAAGGCAGGAGAATAAACCAGCTGTTCTCCACAGAACCAGCAAAGGTGTACTCTCAGTGGCAAGGGAACAATAATAATAAGAGAACAGCACCACCAAGGCTGGAGACAGAGCAATACTGGAAGAGCATATGGGAGAAGGACGCAACCCGTAACGGCAATGCTCAGTGGCTAGTGGATCTGAGGGCAGACCACAGCGATCTCCCTGAACAGGGTCCAGTAACCATCACAGTGGCAGATATCCAAGAAAGGGTCTCCAGTATGAAGAGTTGGACAGCACCAGGGCCCGACATGGTTCACGCCTACTGGCTAAAGAAGCTGACTGCACTCCACGAGCGTCTGGCAGCACAAATGAACCAGCTGCTAGTTAACGAGAGACACCCGGAATGGCTAACCGAAGGTCGGACGGTCCTGATCTCCAAGGACCCCAAGAAGGGACCGGTCCCCTCCAACTACCGACCAATAACCTGCCTCAGTACTACATGGAAGCTCCTGTCAGGCATCATATCGGCTAAGATGAACAGGCACATGGGTCAATACATGAGCGGGACACAGAAAGGGATTGGCAAGAATACCAGAGGCGCAAAACACCAGCTACTGGTAGACAAAACAGTCAGCCGAGACTGCAAGACCAGACTGACCAACCTGTGCACTGCCTGGATTGATTACAAGAAGGCCTATGACTCAATGCCCCACAGCTGGATACTGGAATGCCTAGAATTGTACAAGATCAATGGGACCCTAAGAGCCTTCATCAGGAACTCAATGGGGATGTGGCATACAACACTAGAGGCCAACTCCAAGCCCATAGCACAAGTCACCATCAAGTGCACCAAGGAGATGCTCTGTCCCCACTGCTGTTCTGCATAGGCCTGAACCCCCTCAGTGAGATCATTAACAAGACTGGCTACGGATACCGACTACGGAACGGAGCAGTTGTCAGCCACCTCCTGTACATGGATGACATCAAGCTGTATGCCAAGAGTGAACGAGACATCGATTCACTGATCCACACTACCAGGCTATACAGCAATGACATTGGAATGTCATTCGGACTGGAGAAGTGTAGTCGGATGGTAACAAAGAGAGGGAAGGTAGTCAGAACTGAGGGGATTGAACTACCAGAAGGCAACATTGCAGACATAGAGGACAGTTACAAGTACCTGGGGATCCCGCAGGCAAATGGGAACCATGAAGAGGCCGCTAGAAAAGCTGCAACCACCAAGTACCTGCAGAGGGTCAGGCAAGTCCTGAGGAGTCAGCTGAATGGTAAGAACAAGATCCGGGCCATCAACACGTACGCCCTGCCCATGATCAGGTACCCTGCTGGGATAATAGGCTGGCCAAAGGAGGAGATAGAAGCCACTGACATAAAGACAAGAAAGCTCCTTACCATGCATGGAGGGTTTCACCCCAAGTCCAGCACCCTGAGGCTGTACGCTAAGCGGAAGGAAGGGGGCCGGGGACTGGTGAGTGTCAGCACCACAGTCCAGGATGAGACAACGAACATCCAAGAATACATTGGGAAGATGGCCCCAACTGACCGAGTGCTCAGTGAATACCTCAGGCAGCAGAAACCCAAGAAAGAGGAGGGAGACGAGGAACCATCATGGAAGGACAGGCCCCTGCACGGCATGTACCACCGGCAGAGAGAGGAGGTGGCTGATATCCAGAAATCCTACCAGTGGCTGGACAAAGCTGGACTGAAAGACAGCACAGAGGCACTAATCATGGCAGCACAAGAACAAGCTCTGAGCACAAGATCCATAGAGGCTGGGGTCTATCACACCAGGCAAGACCCCAGGTGCAGGCTGTGTAAAGATGCCCCAGAGACAATCCAGCACATAACAGCAGGGTGCAAGATGCTAGCAGGCAAGGCATACATAGAACGCCATAACCAAGTGGCCGGCATAGTGTACAGGAACATCTGTGCCGAGTATAACCTGGAAGTCCCGAGGTCAAAATGGGAGATGCCCCCAAGGGTGGTGGAGAATGACCGAGCTAAGATCCTGTGGGACTTCCAGATACAGACGGACAAAATGGTGGTGGCTAACCAACCGGACATAGTGGTGGTAGACAAACAGAAGAAGACGGCCGTAGTGATCGATGTAGCGGTTCCGAATGACAGCAATATCAGGAAGAAGGAACACGAGAAGCTGGAGAAATACCAAGGGCTCAGAGAAGAGCTCGAGAGGATGTGGAGGGTGAAGGTAACGGTGGTCCCCGTGGTAATCGGAGCACTAGGTGCGGTGACTCCCAAGATAGGCGAGTGGCTCCAGCAGATCCCGGGAACAACATCGGAGATCTCTGTCCAGAAGAGCGCAGTCCTGGGAACAGCTAAGATACTGCGCAGGACCCTCAAGCTCCCAGGCCTCTGGTAGAGGACCCGAGCTTGAAGGATAGACCGCCCGCAGGGGCGTGCTGGGTGTTTTTATATATATATATAAAAAAAAAAACACCCAGCACGCCCCTGCGGGCGGTTTATCCTTCAAGCTCGGGTCCTCTACCAGAGGCCTGGGAGCTTGAGGGTCCTGCGCAGTATCTTAGCTGTTCCCAGGACTGCGCTCTTCTGGACAGAGATCTCCGATGTTGTTCCCGGGATCTGCTGGAGCCACTCGCCTATCTTGGGAGTCACCGCACCTAGTGCTCCGATTACCACGGGGACCACCGTTACCTTCACCCTCCACATCCTCTCGAGCTCTTCTCTGAGCCCTTGGTATTTCTCCAGCTTCTCGTGTTCCTTCTTCCTGATATTGCTGTCATTCGGAACCGCTACATCGATCACTACAGCCGTCTTCTTCTGTTTGTCTACCACCACTATGTCCGGTTGGTTAGCCACCACCATTTTGTCCGTCTGTATCTGGAAGTCCCACAGGATCTTAGCTCGGTCATTCTCCACCACCCTTGGGGGCATCTCCCATTTTGACCTCGGGACTTCCAGGTTATACTCGGCACAGATGTTCCTGTACACTATGCCGGCCACTTGGTTATGGCGTTCCATGTATGCCTTGCCTGCTAGCATCTTGCACCCTGCTGTTATGTGCTGGATTGTCTCTGGGGCATCTTTACACAGCCTGCACCTGGGGTCTTGCCTGGTGTGATAGACCCCAGCCTCTATGGATCTTGTGCTCAGAGCTTGTTCTTGTGCTGCCATGATTAGTGCCTCTGTGCTGTCTTTCAGTCCAGCTTTGTCCAGCCACTGGTAGGATTTCTGGATATCAGCCACCTCCTCTATCTGCCGGTGGTACATACCGTGCAGGGGCCTGTCCTTCCATGATGGTTCCTCGTCTCCCTCCTCTTTCTTGGGTTTCTGCTGCCTGAGGTATTCACTGAGCACTCGGTCAGTTGGGGCCATCTTCCCAATGTATTCTTGGATGTTCGTTGTCTCATCCTGGACTGTGGTGCTGACACTCACCAGTCCCCGGCCCCCTTCCTTCCGCTTAGCGTACAGCCTCAGGGTGCTGGACTTGGGGTGAAACCCTCCATGCATGGTAAGGAGCTTTCTTGTCTTTATGTCAGTGGCTTCTATCTCCTCCTTTGGCCAGCCTATTACCCCAGCAGGGTACCTGATCACGGGCAGGGCGTACGTGTTGATGGCCCGGATCTTGTTCTTACCGTTCAGCTGACTCCTCAGGACTTGCCTGACCCTCTGCAGGTACTTGGTGGTTGCAGCTTTTCTAGCGGCCTCTTCATGGTTCCCATTCGCCTGCGGGATCCCCAAGTACTTGTAACTGTCCTCTATGTCTGCAATGTTGCCTTCTGGTAGTTCAATCCCCTCAGTTCTGACTACCTTCCCTCTCTTTGTTACCATCCGACTACACTTCTCCAGTCCGAACGACATTCCAATGTCATTGCTGTATAGCCTGGTAGTGTGGATCAGTGAATCGATGTCTCGTTCACTCTTGGCATACAGCTTGATGTCATCCATGTACAGGAGGTGGCTGACAACTGCTCCGTTCCGTAGTCGGTATCCGTAGCCAGTCTTGTTAATGATCTCACTGAGGGGGTTCAGGCCTATGCAGAACAGCAGTGGGGACAGAGCATCTCCTTGGTAGATCCCGCACTTGATGGTGACTTGTGCTATGGGCTTGGAGTTGGCCTCTAGTGTTGTACGCCACATCCCCATTGAGTTCCTGATGAAGGCTCTTAGGGTCCCATTGATCTTGTACAATTCTAGGCATTCCAGTATCCAGCTGTGGGGCATTGAGTCATAGGCCTTCTTGTAATCAATCCAGGCAGTGCACAGGTTGGTCAGTCTGGTCTTGCAGTCTCGGCTGATTGTTCTGTCTACCAGTAGCTGGTGTTTTGCGCCTCTGGTATTCTTGCCAATTCCTTTCTGTGTCCCGCTCATGTATTGACCCATGTGCCTGTTCATCTTAGCCGATATGATGCCTGACAGGAGCTTCCATGTAGTACTGAGGCAGGTTATTGGTCGGTAGTTGGAGGGGACCGGTCCCTTCTTGGGGTCCTTGGGGATCAGGACCGTCCGGCCTTCAGTTAGCCATTCCGGGTGTCTCTCGTTAACTAGCAGCTGGTTCATTTGTGCTGCCAGACGCTCGTGGAGTGCAGTCAGCTTCTTTAGCCAGTAGGCGTGAACCATGTCGGGCCCTGGTGCTGTCCAACTCTTCATACTGGAGACCCTTTCTTGGATATCTGCCACTGTGATGGTTACTGGACCCTGTTCAGGGAGGTCGCTGTGGTCTGCCCTCAGATCCTCTAGCCACTGAGCATTGCCGTTATGGGTTGCATCCTTCTCCCATATGCTCTTCCAGTATTGCTCCGTCTCCAGCCTTGGTGGTGCTGTTCTCTTATTATTATTGTTCCCTTGCCACTGAGAGTACACCTTTGCTGGTTCTGTGGAGAACAGCTGGTTTATTCTCCTGCCTTCTATCTCTCTGGTGTACCTCCTCAAGCGGCTGGCCAAGGCTGTGAGTCTTTGCTTGGCAGTTTCCAAGGCCTCAGGTATGGACAGCTTGCTGTATTTCTTAGGCACCTTATTCGTCGCACCTTTCTGCAACTCCGTTAGTTGGCTAACCTCTCTCCGTGCTACTTTGATCTTGCCCTCTAGCCTCCTTCTCCATGGAGGGTACTGCCCCTTGTGGCTGTTCAACTTGTAGCCAAGCATCTCACTGATCACTGCTGCCGTATTGTAGATCAGCTTGTTAGTGTCGGTAATCGTGGTTGTAGGTATTGCCCGTAGTGCTGCATTAACATCATCTAGCAGACCTTCTGAGGGTACTTCACGTAATCTTGGTAACCGGCTACGGGGGATCCAGGTTTCAAGCTTGGCCATGATCCTATTTTTCAGGTCAGTTCCTCTCGCACTCAACGATCCTTCTCCTATCACACTTGGGGCTATGTACCCAATCTCGGGTGGGGGTGATGATATCTCCCCCCTGACCTGGCGTCCTGACTCCTCCTTGCCGTAGCATTTGTGTTGTACCTCGTCAATCTCTAGCTGTGAGAGCAGTCCCTTCTTTCGAATGTTGGAACACTGAGCTACTAGTTGTTTCGCCGTCATTGTGGATGTTGGGTATCGAAGAATCCATAGGTCCCTCATCCTATTCATGTAGCCCCTTCCGCCGGGGTTACTTGCGTAGTAGCATTCCAACAACGCCCTGTTTTCGTCCCTTGCCCACCGATGCCTTCTTGTTCCAGTAGCCCACTTTTCGTCAGGGTGCCCTGGTTCCTCAACACCTGACGCGGACCTTGTTGATCCGGGCGACGTCCGAGCCGGCATGCCTTCATATTTATCTGTCTCGCTCATGTCTGCGGTAGGCTTGCTTAGCATAGGGGGTCTAGCCTTAGGACCCTTACTGGATACAGACGCCCCAGGCAGGAATCGAACTTGCGATCTTCTGTTCCAAAGGCGTGTAGTCTAACCACTACGCTATCCAGCTGCTATATATATATATATATATATATATATATATATAAACACCCAGTGTATGTATATATATATATATATATATATATACATATGTGTATATATATATATATATACATATATATACATACATATATATATAAACATAAACACATTGTTCAGGTAATTGCCTCACCCCTCATATGACTACAACATGGAACTGAAAATAAGCGCTGAGAAGTTGTTGAGGTTTGTTTGTTTTTTTTTAATCAAAAACTGGAAACTAAAACAGTGTACAGAGATGAAAATCAGTAAGACTGTCATTTTGTGTACTTCATAATCCTAATAAAATCCTCATTTAATGTCTGATAAACATACATACTTATTATCAAGAGCTTAATTTCCAGCCTAATTAATGGTCAGTGTCTTTCAATCATTTTACAATGTTACAATTGTTCACACAAGTCAAGAGTTGTATACATGACATAAAATGATACAGCCATTTAGCATTGCCGCCTGTCAGGCAAGGCCCAGTGTCACTAAGTGTCACTAAGTGTGTTTATTTACTGTGAATCAACACAAACAGTGCAAATAATCCACAGTGTCTTCAGCTTAGGAAACCCTACGTTTGGGTCCTGCTTTCCGAAACCTGACAGAATAATTCAAACAGAAATGGACCCAGCAGACTCCTACCTGGTTTGGCAAACTCTGTTGCTGCAGCGAGACCAACTGGATCGGCACAGAAATGCTCCAGCATTTTTCTAAGGTGCTCTACTTCAGTGCATCACCAAAATCAAAGATATGTTGCAGCCTCATCCTCCTGGTATTACTAATCCTCCGCCACCTCTGCCACCTCTCAGTGTCGTGGCTGCTTGCCCGCTTCCTTCCTCGCCGCCTCCTGAGCCCCGGAAGAATTCTCGGACAAGACAGGAGGATTTCTGACTCAGTATGCACTTGTTTTTCGCCAGCAGAGTCAAGCCGTTTCTTCGGACAGCACAAAGATCTCCTTCATGGTAGAGCTGCTGACTAGTCAAGCATTACAATGGTCACAGGCTGTTCTAAAAGCTTGTCCTGATTTATCATATAATGACTTCCTAACAAAGTTTCGCTGTGACAAAGGTTCGCGCTCTGATGCTGCAACACATAAGATGTTCAACCTCAAGCAAGGCAAGAGGAGGCTTATCAGATTTTTCCATAGACTTTTGGATTTTGGCGAAGGAGATGGGGTGGGAGGAGAATGCTCTCCGAGGAGCATTTCTCAATAGTTTAAATGAAATGTTATCACCTAATAAATTGCCAAGATCTTTGGATGCCTTGATTTCCATGTGTGTTAGGATCGACATGCAGGAATATGATAAACAGGTCGCTAGTTCTCGATGGTTCCAGGATGGGGGGGGGCATCTTGGGAACAAAGCCCAGGAAGAGGTTAGCCAGCATCCCATGCAGCCCGACTTTCGCCCTTAGACTGGAGGAAACGGCGATGACACCAAGCCCCTGGGAATCCCAACTCCTTCTCCTGGAGTGTCTCTGTTTTCCATCAGAAACGCACTCGAGAACCTGGATTATTTTTTTCTTTTCTGTTTTTTTTTCCATTTCCATCTCTTGTGGGGCTGACAGATTAGGCTACATGGTCCTTATCTTCCAACTGCTCTGTTGTTGTGGTAGTGTCTTTTTCACATCACTTTTGATTCCAAAGTTTTATTTACTTGAGTCAAAGTGAATTTCTCAAGGCAAATTATATGTAGCACTCTTTCTCTGCTTCACCTGGAGGTAAATGTGTTTCCAAGCAAATATAAGTAAATGAGGCTGTCTGATTCCAAACATACTGTCAATGCAGTAAAAGCATACCTGGATAGAAAAACACACAATGGAACACTAAGTAATGGACTTGTCATGGTCCTGGGTCGGTGACCCAGCGCTTTTAGTTTATCATTTTCTAGATGATTGTTTAAGTTCTATGTTATTTTCGATCTGCCTCTGAGTCTGCGTCTGTATCTGTCTGTCTATGGTGTCTCCTCATCTGTTTGTGAATCTGTCTGTTTAGTTCAATGTCTTGTCTGGTTCCATGTATCTGAGTTTCCTGTTTTATTGTGAAGGTCCGTGTCGTATGTGAGTGTGATCAGTTTACGTTTCCCCTGTCCTGTCAGCCCAGATTCCTCCCAGCTGTGTTGCCCTCCTGTCTCTCATCCCCTGATTACTGGTGTGTGTATTTAAGCCCTGTGTGTTCTCCTGCCTGTTGCCGGTTCGTCTGTGTTCCTCCGTGTCAGTCTGTGTAACTCTGTGTCAGTCTGTTACCCTGTGTTCCACGGTGTCCTGTTCCTCGTCTGCGTCTCTCTGCTATTCATCATCCGTTGTCATATGCTCCCAGGTCTGTTATTTTAGTTCTCCCAGTTTAGGTGTCTTTAGTTGTTTGTTATGCCCCACTGTTTGTTTGCCACTACACCTCTGTAAATAAAACCACCAGTATCTCATCCACTGCCTGCATCTTGGGTCCTCCTTCTAAATCCACACGGCTCGCCTCGGCAGCCGTGACAGTACGAACCGGCCACTATGGACCCAGCAGCATTCAACCCGCCCAAGGAGCTCCGGGAGGACATTGTTTACTCCGTGGACAAATTAATCAACGCGTGGCTGGAGCACGAGGGGAGAGAATTTCGCCAAGCCGTGGCTAATCGGCTACAGCGCTTGGTTTCTGGTCTCCCCTGGCTGCTCAGCTCACTTCACCCGCTTGCACAGAATTTCATTCTGAATGGACTCCGTCTTCACCCCCCGGCTGCTACCACCCACCCTGCAGCTCATGCTTCACTGCCCAGTCCGACAGAGGATGTTCTGCCCGGCCCGTCAACCCAGCCTTCGAGGGGGAAACGGCGCTCACGCTGCCGACGCTCCTCGCCACAGTCGGACCTGGGGATTTCCGAGCAGCCAGCTGTGGTGAGTGGACAGGACAGTATTATTGGTCTGAACTGTGGGACCGTTTACTCAGGGGTGATGTTCTGTACGGCACAGGACAAAAACTGTTTATCGCCAGAAGCTCAGTTAGCCGCCCGGCCGGAAGCTCAGTTAGCCGCCCGGCCGGAAGCTCAGTTAGCCGCCCGGCCAGAAGCCCAGTCGCCACCTCCGCCACATTCAGCCTCACAATCCATAGCTCAATTACAGTCACAGCCAGACTTATTACAAACCCTGTTACAATCCATGGCCCAGTCAGTAGCCCGGTTAGCAGAAGAATCATTAGCTTTATCCTCAGTTCAGCCTCCTGTTCAGCAGTCACCAGCCCTGCATCCTGTGTCAGTTGCTCCACCACCTGTTCAGCCATCACCTTCACCTACTCCTCCTGTACAGCAAGCCATGTCAGTCCAACCCATAACGGACAGTTCAACAACTCCGTACTCTAAGCAGAGAGACAAACCCAAGAACAATGTCAACATTCCTCAAAGGCTGGCCAGTTCTGAGACTGAGATGCACTCCAGGGCCTCCCCAGAGGCTGGGTTTCAGCCCCCATCAGACTCTGGACCCCTGGAGTTTAAGAAGCCAGCTGAGGACTGCACAGAGCTGTCGCTGTCTGAGCAGGGTCAATGCTCTGCGCAGCTGCAGGCCGCTATGTGTTTGCCAGAGGCCCGTGTGCCTGCTGGTCCTGTTCTGTCCCTGCCAGAGGCCCGTGTGCCTGCTGGTCCTGCTGCGTTCCTGCCAGAGGCCCGTGTGCCTGCTGGTCCTGTTCTGTCCCTGCCAGAGGCCCGTGTGCCTGCTGGTCCTGCTGCGTTCCTGCCAGAGGCCCGTGTGCCTGCTGGTCCTGCTGCGTTCCTGCCAGAGGCCCGTGTGCCTGCTGGTCCTGCTGCGTTCCTGCCAGAGGCCCGTGTGCCTGCTGGTTCTGTTGCGTTCCTGCCAGAGGCCCGTGTGCCAGCTGGTTCTGTTGCGTTCCTGCCAGAGGTCTCCGCACCTGCTGGTTCTGTTCTGTGTGTGCCAGGGGCTCCAGTGCCCACTGGTTCTGAGACTGTTTTTGCTGGGGGGCCCGAGGAGCCCGTCCAGCCATCTGCCTCGTCAGCTGGGGGGCCCGAGGAGCCCGTCCAGCCTCCTTTCTCGTCAGCTGGGGGGCCCGAGGAGCCCATCCAGCCACCAGCTGCTCCACCAGCAGCCTCATCCACGCTTGCAGCAGCAGTTTCATCCATGCCGCCACCTGCTGCAGCGCCTCCGTCTGCATCCTCCACGCCGTTGCCTGGCCCGGCCTCTGCTGCATCCTCCACGCCGTCGCCTGGTCCGGATTCAGCATCCTCAGCGTCGCCTGGTCCAGCACATGCTTCGGCTTCATCCGCTTCACCTGGTCCAGCCACTGCTTCATCCTCGCCTGGTCCAGCCTCCGTGTCTTCATCCTCGCCTGGTCCAGCCTCCGTGTCTTCATCCTCGTCTGGTCCAGCTCCCGCATCACCTGCAGTGGCCTCCTCTTCAGCTTCAGCTGCTTTGCCTGGTCCAGCTTCAGCATCCTCATCAGCTGCTTTGCCTGGTCCAGCTTCAGCATCCTCATCAGCTGCTTTGCCTGGTCCGGCCTCCGCTTCTGCTTCAGCCTCGCCTGGTCCGGCCTCCGCTTCTGCTTCAGCCTCGCCTGGTCCGGCCTCCGCTTCTGCTTCAGCCGCGCCTGGTCCGGCCTCCGCTTCCTCATCAGCCTCGCCTGGTCCGGCCTCCGCTTCTGCTTCAGCCTCGCCTGGTCCGGCCTCCGCATCCTCATCAGCCTCGCCTGGTCCAGCCTCCGCATCCTCATCATCCTCATCAGGTCCAGCCTCAGCTTCCGTCTCGTCTGGTCCAGCCTCAGCTTCCGTCTCGTCTGGTCCAGCCTCAGCTTCCGTCTCGTCTGGTCCAGCCTCAGCTTGCGCCTCGCCTCGGGCTGCAGGGGCCACGCAGCCTTCAGGTCCCCTACTACCACCTCCACATCGTCGGTCATCTGCCAGGCCGCTTGTTGGGCATCTCCGCCACCGTGGACGCCCTCCTGAACGCCGCCACTGCCTTCCACGTGGCCGGCCTCCGGACTTGTTTCCACGCCGCCGTTGCCGTCCGCACGGTCGGCCCCCAGAACTGTTTCCACGCCGCCGTTTCCGTCCGCACGGTCGGCCCTCAGAACTGTTTCCACGCCGCCGTTGCCGTCCGCACGGTCGGCCCCCAGAACTGTTTCCACGCCGCCGTTGCCGTCCGCACGGTCGGCCCCCAGAACTGTTTCCACGCCACTGCCTACTGCGTGGCCGGCATCCGGACCTGCCCCGTTGCCATTCGCATGGTCGGCCTCCTGAACTTGACCATCTGGGCCTTTTTGGACTCTGTCCCTCCGTCCTGGGCCCCCTCCGCCCGCCCTGGTCGGGTTGTTTTCTGTTTTGTTTTGGTCCGTTTTTTTCGTTTCTGCTGGGCTGTCTGGTGCCAGCCCTTGAGGGGGGGGTACTGTCATGGTCCTGGGTCGGTGACCCAGCGCTTTTAGTTTATCATTTTCTAGATGATTGTTTAAGTTCTGTGTTATTTTCGATCTGCCTCTGAGTCTGCGTCTGTATCTGTCTGTCTATGGTGTCTCCCCATCTGTTTGTGAATCTGTCTGTTTAGTTCAATGTCTTGTCTGGTTCCATGTATCTGAGTTTCCTGTTTTATTGTGAAGGTCCGTGTCGTATGTGAGTGTGATCAGTTTACGTTTCCCCTGTCCCGTCAGCCCAGATTCCTCCCAGCTGTGTTGCCCTCCTGTCTCTCATCCCCTGATTACTGGTGTGTGTATTTAAGCCCTGTGTGTTCTCCTGCCTGTTGCCGGTTCGTCTGTGTTCCTCCGTGTCAGTCTGTGTAACTCTGTGTCAGTCTGTTACCCTGTGTTCCACGGTGTCCTGTTCCTCGTCTGCGTCTCTCTGCTATTCATCATCCGTTGTCATATGCTCCCAGGTCTGTTATTTTAGTTCTCCCAGTTTAGGTGTCTTTAGTTGTTTGTTATGCCCCACTGTTTGTTTGCCACTACACCTCTGTAAATAAAACCACCAGTATCTCATCCACTGCCTGCATCTTGGGTCCTCCTTCTAAATCCACACGGCTCGCCTCGGCAGCCGTGACAGGACTGACTCCAAATAGTCTGGACCTCAGCATTACTGAAGAAGTATTATCTTTGCAGAAAACAGAACTGTAGTATTGTAGGGTCTTTATCTCACAATATAAAGGGCCTTGAGGTAACTCTTGTTGTGCTGTGGCACTCTACAAATAAAACTGAATTGAACTAAAGTGAACTGAACAAAAGGCAGCCAACATCCAAAAAGAACTTTGAACTTTCTTCAAGAAGGCTTGAGAAAAGTTCCAGAAGATTACTTGGAGACATTATAAGAAAGCTTCAGGTTTGTTGAAGAATGAAGGTGGCTGTGTCTAATGTCAACTTTAAAGCTCTGTTTTTATATTAGAAACTATATTCTCATCTATGTTTGTAAATATTTCAATAGATGTGCAAAAAAAACGGCTAAACTTTTTTTTTTCCATTTTCCTAACAAAATATAAAATTATTAGCTAGCAATATATCACATATTGTATAATGAGTGAACCATGCAAACTGAAGCATATTAGACCAGTGTTAACTTCATGGATGTAAGTGGTGTGTATAACTCTGATCAACTGTTTGGGTTTTGTGTGCACTGTCACAAAAGCAGCCACAAACAAAGCAACCTCATGGTCCTATTTTGTTGGGGTCTGTCAGTGAGGAAGTGATGTGCTTTGGTATAGTACAAAGGAGATGGCGTCTTCTGTGGAGTGATTTGGGCAGTATCCAAACTGAAATGGGTCAACTGCAGGAGTCTGGAAACAATCTGGTCCTTTGGAGTAACTTTAACAGTCAACCAAAAATCTGACAAGTTGTCTGTAATTCATTTTTTTTAAAGGACAAAACTAAACAATGGCATTCACTGAGAAAGTTTTACAGATAGCCAGAGATTTGGATGGGGTCTGGTTGCTTCTTTTCCGCAACAGAAAGGCTCTTATTTCACACTGGGTGGTGACAAAATTTCATTGTAATGCAAATTATGTGCAACCATTGGACAAATAATTTCTGTTCTATAAATCATTTCTGTTATTGATTCCCTGAAGGAATAGAACCCTTGAGTTAAAATCACACCTGGACATTAAGAGAGATATTTGGGTCATTTATCTGTGGGGGGCTGGGAGAGCTGTTTGAATGGTCTCCTAATATAATGAATCCTTTGTAATGATCATGATAGTCTAATGTGAAATGCATCCCTCAAAGTTGAAGTAAAGCCAATCCTTCCCTGTCCCGACACAGTCCATTTTTTTTATAAACTATTTATCAAAAACAAAATGTTAAAAAACTTTTCTCCATTAGCCAGCTTCTATTGGGACAGCCACGCCAACCTCAGCTTGCTACTAAACTTAACATAGAAATCACATTAAATTTACTGAAAATTGTTACTTTTCAATTCTCAAACAAAGTGTCATGATCCTGCATCTGTGGCCCAATGTCTGTGTTTTTCTGGTTTAATTTATGTCCTTTGATTTAATATTATTCACATTTCCGTCTCCTTGCCTCCCCTGTGTCCATGTTTCATGGTGTAGATGTTCTCATATCTGTTCTTCCCCTGACATAGTGTCAGGCTGGTGTCTCTGTGTGTTTCTTGTGTTTCCTGTTTTATTTTGATAGTTCCTGTCTTGAGTTCAGTTTTGCTTCCGCACTTTCTCATTTTGTCAGATTAGTTTTAGCTGTGTTTCCCATCCCCTCATTATCCTTTGTGTATTTAAGTAATTTGTCTTCCTTTGCTTGTTGTTGCATTGTCCCACAATGCTGTGTGTGTCTCCCCCATGTTCCTTGTTTCCCTTAGTGTTTCAGCGCCCGAGTTGTAGTTTCTCTGTTAATTGTTTTTAGTTTCCAGTTTAGGCTATGTTTTTGTAATTTCAGTGCTTGAATGTTTACAGCAAAATAAAGCTGCCTCTGTGAGTTTATCCCCTTGCATCGCCTTGGGTCCAGCCTTTGCCTGCCACAAGGCTACACCTTGACAAAAAGATATGCAAGTTTCTAGTGCAGTAATACAGCTGCCATTCAAGACTACCATCATGACGTTTTCACATAATTTTACACCATCAATTTAGCGGTTAAAATCAGACTTATGAGAACAGTGACCCCTTTGAACACAAATGAATGTGATCAGAATCACTAAAAATGCATAAAGCATCCTTTGGGCTGATTTTGTGTTTGTTTAAGGTTGACACCAGAGCCATCTGCTAACATGGAGAGGCCAGAGTTTGACCTATACTGCAGCCAGTAATCAAAACAATCAACATAGCAATAAACAACTATGCAAAATGGCTCTGGCAAAAAAAAAACTATAATTGCATTAGTAAGAGTGTAAAAAGAGTACCTGAAACAGCGCCATTCAATTAAAGCCACTTTAAAACATTTCTAAACAGTTTGTGGTAGATGAAAGCAATCAGACACACTAAAGGGAAACCTCAGTGTTTATTCGATTTCAGTTCTTTCTCTCTTATGTCATATGTAACAGAAATATAGTCATTCAAACAGTTCGATCGAGTTTCCAGGCCTGAAAAAGTAAGCCAATGCAAAAGTGCTTTAAACCTTTGTATCTTAAATCCTTTGCAATGACCAGTGACCACAGGCCTCGATACCATCTTCATTGCCTCCACATACCCCTGAAACAACAAAAAGACCACTGTCAACACCTGGAGGGAATTCCACAAGAAATCACCCAGGGCTGTCATTTGTGAATATATCTCCAAAAAGCCCTACAGGGTATGTTTAAATGACAATATGAGAAGTAAATTAGCTGCTAAGGATTCCTCTAACTCATTGGACTCTCTAAATTCTGTGTATAAGAAGAGATGAACACGTGGAAATACTGGCAGCTAAGGGACAACAATTCCCAGGGATCATCGCATTAAACTATCCTTTGCTCAAGAGAGTTTCCTCAGAGGTTATAACCAAATTAAGCTGCGAATCGGACAGGGGAGAAGTCCAAACTGTGCAACGTGGCTCTCTCCCACTAAACAGCGAGAAGAATCTCTGTGGGTGTGTGACAGCAGTGTGGTCAGAGAGGTCATTTCATTGACTCATGCCTCATGCATCAGTCAAAAGACAGGGCCCAGCAATAACGGTAGGGAAACTGGTGAGAAAAATTAATCCATCCACTCGTTTCCTGGGCTTTGCCAATTTCTCAGCTTCCTCCAGCCAGTGTGGAGGAGTATGGCAAAGCATACATTCATCTTCTGAAACATAAAAAACCTTGCCTACCTAAACCTGCACAACATCTCAATGCCTGACAAGTCAGGTGGGCTTTGTTCTTTGCTCATTTCAATTTTGTGATCAGCTACAGGTCACTTCACTTCCCATGACACTCTTGTGAAATATTTGTAATCTCAAGAATTATCCTGGTTAAATGAAGGCTAATAAATAAATGAATAAATAAATGAATAAAGGTGTCTTAATTATTCATTTCAGATCATAGTTAATAGTGTATGAAGTCCATTTGTGCCCAAAACAAAGGGGACAAGTGAAACCAAACCACATCCCCACAACAAATCAAATACATGATTATTACTCATCACTTTTTCCTACACAAATAATTATGTCTGATTGTTATATTTATTATTTATTCATTTAATTAGTGGGGGGGTGCACTAACTCTTTAAAAGGCTAAAGTTCAAAGTCAAATTCAACCATGTAAACACAATCAGTATGTAGTAGTTTCATATCTGAACAGAATGATAAGCCTACATCAGAAGGCTCTAGCATTGACTGTTTTGATGAAAGAGATAATATTTGACAGCAGGCGCTTTCTTCCATCTTCACAGGACAAAATTTAAAATACATCTGAAGTGATAAGAAATACAAAATGTTTATATCATCCATTTATTCAAAAATCAATAAAATGTGATCTGAAATTAAAATCTTCCAGTGCCTCAAAAGATTAGAACTTGATTGTGATCACTCACATGAAGCATGAGACAAGAGCATTTCCTAACTGGTTACTTTAATATATATTGATCCCAAGTATTCATCTTTCCAGGTGGTGCATTCAGTTGGGGGTAAGCATTAATCACAATCTTTTTAAAGGATTATAAGAGCTGGCATACTGACAGGCAAGTTCATCAATACACATCAAAACATTGTAGAAGCTGCACATATGCTCCAGCTCTCAACCAAACACACACACACACGCACACACACTACTGTTTGCTTACAGCCTACTGTGTAATTTGTCACTTTGATCCAGAGGTGAAAAGTCAGTTTTAAAGCTGATGCAAATCCTCTGAATTCATCATGAAGAGGGCAGCAGAATCACAAGAAGAGAAAGGTGGAAGTGTTGTTTGGAATAATGAAGCACTTTGAATGCAACCTCACATTGAAACATTTTCATTTAGTTACTGAGTACTAATACCAGCACATACTGTACATCCATTGTTTGTTTGTTTTGTCTTTGTCTACTGTGACAGAAAACTATACAAATTTGTGCTGCTCTTGGGGGAATGTGCTCATCATTTCTGAATTCAAAAAGCTGCATCTGTAGTAAAAAAAAAAAAGGAATACATGGTTAAATCCTCCACAGAAATTTTCAAATGCGATTACAACTGTTGTGATTACGCCCTCATGCTTATGTCCATCTGCTTTGGCTGAATTGTTGGTATAAATAATCTTTTCCTTTTATCAAATCCCAGACAGTCCAAACCTTGTTTTATTAAAATAAGGCATTATGAAGTTTAACTTATTCTAAATTGAATGAGTATTCAATTGATTGATAAATTATTAGTGACCATTAATTTGTTTCAACTAGTGTTAACATTGTTCTCATTAAAAAAGAAACATGGGGGCCATATCATGAGCCGGAAGGCCAGTACGTACGGGTGGACCCAAAAGCAGACTCAATGGACGAAACCATCTGATATTTAACAAGGCTTGATTGTTCACAGATTACTTGCAGATGGTATATGAGAGGCTTCAGGGAGGGTAGCTGAGTGAGTGTCTGGCTGAAGGGTGGGGTGTGTGCAGTGTTGCCAACTTAGCGACTTTGTCGCTATATTTAGCGAGTTTTCAGACACCTTAGCGACTTTTTTTCTAAAAAAAAAGCGACTAGCGACAAATCTGGCAACTTTTTCTGGTATTATTGGAGCCTTATTTATGACGACTTTTTGACGTGAAAACGCGTATCGCTCTTACTCTCAACACGCAGCGGTGCTGCCTTGGGCACCTCACCCGTGCTAAAGCGCTCCCAGGCGGAGGATAGTCCTCCCCCAGCTGCTATCAGGGCAGGAGACGTTCACACCTGTGCGTCCAAACGGCAAATGAATCGCGCATGAGTGAAGCCGCTGCTTCCGCACCGACTGTAATGCAGTCAATTCTTCTTTTACTGTTGTGCTGTTTTGTGGATCACAAGGTTTAAAACTACTTATAAACACACACTCTCACACACAAAGTAACTCCACCAGAGTGCCAATTTTGGGTCACTTTTGCCGGTCCAGGCCTGGATAAAGGAGCTGGGTTGGAATTGTGACATTAAAAACAATAATTGCTAAAAGAAATTTAATTTGTAGTTCTAAATAAATTCTAACTGCATTTAGGATCTTTTTTACTCACTTTATGTCTCTTCCACGATGTTATTTCTCTCTCCAACAGTGTAGGTTACAATTACATTAGCATGACCAATTATGCAAATTAGGCGATGACGTCATTTGGCGACTTCTAGCGACTTTTAGAACAGCCAATAGCGATTTTCCTTACTGAGGAGTTGGCAACACTGGGTGTGTGAATCCAGGAGTGACGGCAGAGTCGAGACAACTAGGGTCACAGGGAGATGATAGTAAGTACAAGGCAAAAAAATAAAACACGAGCAACAAGGAGGCCTAGTAACCACCACGAGGTAGCTGATGAACTGCCAAAGAGTGGAGGACTAAGCTGGCTGTAAGAGTCACTCTGCTGGATGCCGGTTTAGCAGTTGGATGAGCAGGCGACCATATGCCACATGGCTTATGGTTTCCCTTAGTTTTCAGTTGAAAAATCTTTAGTTCCTTCTTAAATCTTGAAAGTAGTACAACAGGCACGGTCGTCCTTGTTTCCAGTATGCCAGAGTGTCCCCGTGTGCCTGTACAAAGCGCATTAAAAATGTTGGAGTTTTTTTTTCTTTCCTTACTAACTGGGCCCCTTGATTTGCCTTCCTGCAACTTCGCCCAGTTCCCAAAAATGAAAAGTTTAGTTGAAAGATCACCATTTGAACCCCATGGAGGACATCCAGCCCACATCACAGTTCACACGTACAAGGCAGCATAACAGAAGAAATGTAAAAAAAAAAAAAAAAAAGCATCACTATGAACTATTTGGACATACCAAAGAAGATGATAGTGAACAGGTTAAAAGTTGAAATCTTCAGTTAGTAAGTTGGGTCTTTTTTATGTATTTATTTATTTTATGAGCCAATTCTCAGAACTTTTTTAGAATCACACCTCATATGTGTTGCAGGACATAAAGTTGGATTTAGACTGCTTCATATGTGTTTCCAGTCTTTCAGAAACACTGTTAGATATCTAAACTCTTCCAGAGAATGTAAAGCAGGCTTAATATCATTTGTGTCAACATCACCCACACACATGCACACATACACTAAAGCAGGCAAGATGTAATTAAGATATATTAAGTCCCTACAGCTCCCGAGACCAGGAGGATCTTCTAGATATTCCTCTCCAAGTGAGTTTGACTGCAGGGCTTATTTAAATTAAGCCATCAGCTAGCGAACACTTATGTACATTAAGTATTACAGAAATTTGGGCTCCTAAATAAATTATGAAACAAATCATTTAACAGTTTAGTGGTTTTTCTAAGCATCCATCAGTAGATGAAAAACAGCTCTCTGATTTTCACAAGACTTTTATCAAACACGCAGAACTGAAATTTCTGTACCTGCTTTACTAAGAAAAAGGATGGACGCCCCTGATATAAATATGTATTTTAACTCAAACCTACACACTGCTCCCCGGGCGCTGGATTGGTGGCTGCCCACTGCTTCACTGAGTAAATGGGTTAAATGCAGAGAGAATAATCAATAAAGTATACATTATTATATGTGGCCAAAGTAGGGAATCGTTGTTATGCAACAGTTTATAATTGTTTTTGGTTTAGGAAAGCAGATTTAAATGTGCATGTTGCATCTGTTCAACTCAATGAATTAATTTATTATAGTCAGTGTATAACCCCATGTTACAAAATTTTTGTGGTGTTGAGTAACTTGACAGCTTGCTGTTCTTCATTGATATCCTTGCTTCCACTCTCAGACACAAATGTGGAAGTGTCATACTCCACACATCCAACTTAGAAGCTTGTGTAAAACTGTCAGAAGTAAATTGCATGATGAAATTATAGACTGTATGTAAATAATGGACGTAATTAAGTCAGTGCAGCGGTGAATGCAAAGCAGAAACAAAAAGTCAGACATATCAGACAAGTGATGATAAACCAGCGTTGAAAACACTGATATATGATATGAACTGTTTAGCCATGTTTAGGCTTAATTAGCAAATATGAACACTACTATCCATTTTTAATATACATTGCTATTCCTTGATAAACAATGGCATGCTGCGATTGTCATGGTAAAGATTAGATAAGGCTAGATTCAACTTTGGTTTTGTAGCAGCACCTTTGACAGAGACAACAAAGGGTGTTAGCCTGCATGTATTGCAAAGTACAAGCTTTCCAAATAGCAACATTCAAGTCAAGTTGGCTACATCCATCTTTTATATACAGTCTGTGATCCTCCCACAGCTACTAGAAAAGGTCTAGGCTCTTGGTCCCATACAAGCCAGTAAATATGGGGCTCCAAACTGCTACCCTTAATTTTTTGGTGAATAACGTTCTTAGAAAAAATACGAACTCATAAAAAATAGGGCATCCAAAAACTCCAACAGTGCCTTTTATAGAAAGTAATTGACTTGAAATATGTAGTTTGTCAGCTGACATTGAATGTATATCCTTCTTCTGATTTTTTTTTATCTTGATATAAATATACCCAATCATCATACCAATCTTTGAATCCAATCATAATAATTCCCACTGGTGTTTATTCAATCCATGCAAGAAGAACATTGATGAATGTGCATTGCTCCAATCAAATATACATAATTAAGCCTGGTAAAACATATGCGAAAGCTGCAGTACACTGAATGAGTTAGCCTTCATTTGACTTTAACTATGTTTTATATCTCCTTCCATGCCAAAGCACAATGACATTTTACAAGAACTGGCAAAGCTTTCAATAAATTAACTTCTAAATAATGAGATGTATACACTGAACAGTCTTCTAAGGCCTTTTTTTAACCAATGCTTTTCAACATCAGGTTGCAGCTTGATGTTTTTTATATTAATAAAGGGCAAGGATAGGGACATGTCTATATTTGCTCAGACAGAGCATACCAGACACCCATATTTAATCACAGAACCACTGCACTCTGTTTGCTCATCTTGCCGAAGCAGAAGCAATTTGTCATACTTTGCAGGAGATAGGTCTCAGTCCGAGCTTCAAACAGAGACAATGAGAAGTCTGACCTGGGCTTTTTAGTATTTCACAGAACCATTTTATGAAGCTCTGGGTTCAAAGGTCCAATCTCTCCACCGAGGGAGGTTTCTCCACAATGTGACAGTACAATCTATTTTATGAACATGGTGAAGTTTGCAAAAGTTTTGATTCTGACCTCTAAAATGTTTTGTTTCATGAACTGAAGGAAAGTAAAAATAAATAGGTCTTGTTGCATATTACTAAAGGGCCAACATTTCGTAGTAGTTCTGTGAGTCATCCTTCATTGTTTATGGCACTGACAGGAAATCTAATGATGCATGTAAAGGAATTAGTGTTTAGAAGGTAGAGTTAACTCCAAATAGCAGACCTTCTTCTTCCTCCAACTTCCAGTGCTATGATGGAGCCAAGTAAAGAAGGAAAAATAGAAACAACCACAACAAAAACAATATTACCTAATATTACCACCAAGAAGGCCTCATTAGCCTTTACAAAGTTTTTTTTGTCCAAAAATTTGTGATCCTTCCCTTAAGGAATTTTTGTTTTTGCATACCCACCTAGCCAAACATAACCAATAATGTCTTGTGGTGTGAATGATGCAGCTAACTACAGCTTTTTTCTTTTGTTGGGGGGGTGGGGGTCCTGAATTGCACTAAACCCTGTCCTTGTGCTGTCATCGCAAATGGTGGATCTGCTTGCTCCTGGAAAGTTTTGGAAGGCAAAGAGAAAGAGGTTTTTGGAGGCCAGCTGTCAGCCATGAGAAGGCTTCTGCTCTGTGTTTTGTGAGCATTGAGCATTGTGGTTCTGTCAGCAGAGTAAATAACATGTCGTCTTTTTTCTGTCAAAGTTTCACTTCTCTGGCACTGTACACAAGCACAGTTCACTGCCAAACTAAGCTTGGCTAATTGGTGATTCTAGACTGGGGATTATTGAGGAAGCACAATTCATCACAGTAAACACATGGTAAACAGCAAATGTTTTCCAAGCATTGGAGATAAAGCAAATGGTGTTGGGTTCCATCATGGCCATTGTCAAGCAGTGTTGCTTTTGTGAAAGGTTTGGGAATGATTTTGTAAGGGAGGGAATGGCAATTAATTCTTTTTTTTGTTTGGCTTTGTATTTGATCTGTTAAAAATCTTTCAGATGTCACTGGAGATACAGCTACAGTTCTCTTATCAAGCACAGCCCTAAATGAACTCCCCTAAGAACTGCTTTTCTGCCTTCATCAGGGCAACACGAACAACAGTGTTTATGAATATATTTGGCTCACTGCTGCTCTCATCCCCAATCAACTTGAGTAACAATTTTCAAGTCAAGACGTTTCTTTTTCAGAGGGTACCATGCAGAACAAAACCCAACTTCAATTAGCTAAGCTCACTGGTTCCCAGTTGGTGTGCCTTAAAGGCAAAAGCTTGACATTACTTTTGAGTTCTTCTTCCTTTCTCAAATTCATTACAAGCCCCTGTGATCACAGAACATGTTGCACAAGCTAATGATTTGCTTTTATCTGATGATAAAGGGCACAATGCACGGAAGAGATGAAAATTTTACATTAGAGAATGTGCAAGTAATATTTTTTGCCTGCAGTAATCTAGGCTATCATTAAAATGGTAAATGGTAAATGGCCTGTATTTATATAGCGCTTTACTAGTCCCTAAGGACCCCAAAGCGCTTTACATATCCAGTCATCCACCCATTCACACACTGGTGATGGCAAGCTACATTGTAACCACAGCCACCCTGGGGCGCACTGACAGAGGCGAGGCTGCCGGACACTGGCGCCACCGGGCCCTCTGACCATCACCAGTAGGCAACAGGTGAAGTGTCTTGCCCAAGGACACAACGACCGAGACTGTCCGAGCCGGGGCTCGAACCGGCAACCTTCCGATTACAAGGCGAACTCCTAACTCTTGAGCCACGATCAAAATGCAGAGGTGAACTCACTCTGTTGTTTGCAAGTATAAACTTCTGGAGATTATGTGCTTTCTCGGGCTATAAAGCTCACATTTACAGGAGGTTGTCATGCGGGTTTATCAGGACTACACATCTCGGGTGCTGTAATATTTCATCTTTGTCTAGAAGACTTCAGATGATATATTTTTCAGTCATATCAGTTTAGTTCCTTAGAATTGTCAGTCAACTTGCCTATCGATTCCACTTACCAGTTCCACTTGCACTATGCTACAATCAGCTGATTTCAATTCAGCTAATGCGTGGAGGAGTAGGAAAATAGTGGTCTACAGCATGAATATGGACATTTTTCTTTTTTTTCTTTTTTGTTTTTTGCATAAATGGACGATACCGCGATGGTAAAGTGCAAACTGCATCCAGGACAGAAACAACTGCATTATGCTGCTAACACAACTTTGGCTCTTTGCAAGAACCTGCATAGACAGCATGTTAACGCTTAGCTAGCTCACAGCCCAGAGTGTTGTTAGAGATGAGTGAATGCTGACCCCAGTCCAGCAGACAGACCCTGAACTTCAGCGGGTAACAAAGGCAGTGAATGAGAAATGAGAAAGTAATGTAATGTACAGTGTTACTTAAAGGAAAAGTGTCCGGTGTTATATGTGTAATAATTACTTTTTTAAGTAATGACCCCAAAATTGATCACAAAAAAATAGTTGAAGTACCTCCAACATGCAAACATTTGACCACATAGCATGCAGCATGTATTTGATATGCTGCTTAGTGTGGAGCAAATGAGAACCCAATGAGAGTTGATACGGAACTGAATCAATAAAAGATGGAATCTGAACTGCTAAATTCCAACTCTTGGTAAGATGTTCTTTTTATGAAAAACTGTATTAGCTTTATGTTTCATTAGTCTACAGAATGTTTCCTTAAAAGCGTCAGTATCATCGGGATGTTTTTGGCAGGTGTTAGACAAAACTTTGTTCTTTTTGGTCAGCAGCTGTTTTTAAATTGGTACTTTTCCATGGACAACATTTTTACCAAGTCTCTTTCTTAGTGTTGAATCATTAACTGAGCTGAGACAAGGGAGGCCTGCAGTTCTTCAGATGTTCTTCTGGATTCTTCTGTGATTTCCTCGATGAGTCGTGGATGTGCTCTTGGAGTAATAGAATAGAATAGAATTCAACTTTATTGTCATTGCACATGCACAGGTACAGGGCAACGAAATGCAGTTTGCATCCATCCAGAAGTGCTTTAGTGATATAGATATATTACAATATATATTAGCAATAATATAGATATGTAAGTATATTACAGAAATGGGTCTATTATGTTATAATGTACACGGTATGAAGTATGTTGTGAATATTCTATAACTATAAGTATGTACAGGCTGTAGTGAGTACAAGCTATGTACAGGATATGGACAGGATATAAATATGAAAATATGAAATATGAAATATGAAATATGAAAAACTATACAGAATATACAGATAATTTAGGTAGGTCAGCCAGCAAAGTCACTATTGGACGTTTTCTCCACTTTTGGATAATGTCTCTAGAATGTCATTAGAAATGGCTTTCAAGACAGATATATATTGATTACCGTATTTCCCGGACTACAAAGCGCACCTGAATATTAGCTGCACAAGCTAAAATCAGGGGAAAATCCTGTTTTGTACATACATTAGCCGCACCTGACCAAAAGCCGCAGGTGTTTCAATGTTGACTTATCATATGTAAGAGAATATGCACAAAGGGAATTGTCAGGAAAGAGATGGCTGTTTGGAGACATCACTTTTATTAATATTTTGAAAAACAAGTTATGGGTACATATTTGCATAACTTTTTAGGGTACATGTACAAGTACCGGTAATTACAAGTACAAAACATGTACTGTGCTTCATAAATGAGTAACAAATGTAGTACATAACAATAACCTACAGCACACCAGAAAAATAGATTCAGACTACCTTTTAGGCTCAGGTGCAGTGACACGGCTTTAACAAGAAGAAAAGTCAGTCATTCACCACCATCTTTCTCTTCTTCCTGCGCACTAAAACCACCAAAGTCCTCTCCTCCAGTGTCGGATACGAACAGGCTCAGGGTGGCTACGTCATCCACTCTTAGCTCCTTTCCTTTGTTGTCACTTTCAAAACCAAAGAAATCCTTGTTGTCAGTGTCAGAGTCGAACACCCTCAGAAGGGCCGTGGCGGTGTCCTCCTCTCCATCATGCAGCAGTCCAGCCCTTCGAAATCCGTTGGTGATCATGGATGTTTTCACACTTTTCCACGCTGTCAGATTCCACCGGTGGAGTTGAGCATAACTTGCTTTTCGCAAGTTTATCGCCGCTCGTCATCCACGCCTCCCGCTGAACGCGTAGCGTTAATTTGAAGTTTGTTTTTCGCGCTACTTGTACAGCACTATGTTGCCTGGCGGATGGACACGTGACCAACATACCACTCTTGAACCCCGATACTGTGTGTCTGATCACATGCCCTTCCGCCAGGCAATGTAGTGCCGTACAACAGCGGAACAAACAAAACAAATCGTCTTACGATATCACAAAAATCATGGACAATCCATAGAAAAGCCGCACCTGACTAAAAGCCACAGGGTTCAAAGCTTGTGCAAAAAGTAGCGGCTTATAGCCCGACAATTACGGTACTTTGTTTTTCAGTTGGTTTTTTAGATAGTGGGTGATGAGTTGCTTTTGGGATCTTCCATCCATCCGCTCGCTTCCGCTTATCCTTTTCGGGGTCGCGGGGGTGCTGGAGCCTATCCAGGCTGTCATAGGGCGAGAGGCGGGGTACACCCTGGACAGGTCGCCAGTCTGTCGCAGGGCCAACACACAGAGACAGACAACCATTCGCACTCACATTCACTCGCACATTCACATCTAGTGGCAATTTGGATTATCCAATTAACCTTTTGGGATCTTTTACTTCATATTTTATATTTATGTGATTTCTTGATTTAAAGGACTGTCATGTCTGAAACATGTAAGTGTGACAAAAATACTTTTTCACAGCACTGTATATCTTTGAACACGCAAAATATAATCAATCAATATCAATATAATTACAGAGTCGTGATGACTAATTCAAAGTGTTGAACTTTTTAAAACACAAAAATACAACAAAAAACCCTGAAATTTAAAATCCCAGCTGAGTTCCTACAATATCTACACATACCAAATATGTCAGGATGAATTTTATGTGTGCATCATCCACATATTAATATTTCTTTTTGAAGTAACGGTGTAACCATAAAATAACAAGTGAACTCAGGCTGGAGTATTTCACCCAGTGTAAGCATCGTATAATTTCAATCAAGAGTTCAAACAGAATGTACTTCATTTATGATATTATTATACATTGTGGATCCTTTATTATTAGATCTGAAGACTAAATATAAATAGAATTACACAAAACTCTTGCACTGTTAATTTTACTGCCAGTAAAAGTCATCTCTATAATATAAAGTGTAAGAGTTTGTTGTGTTTTTATTGTCCTTCAAATAAAATGCTAAGTGTGTCCATATCTTTATTCTTGTCCTCCTCCCAAATGTGTTGAGATTTTATCACGTTTTCAAAGACAAACATGTGGGAGCTTCCACCCTGTTTGTCAGCAGCAGATCAAATGTGCACATCTAACCTTTCTGCACAAGGAGATTACTTCTGATTGGATCATTTCCATACTCGTTTCACCCTTTTACATAACGTAATTAGTTCTGATTGAATCTCGTATCTCCAGAACATTTTCATTTCATTTTAATTTGTTAACAAAAGTCTCAATACATTTTTTCATAGTTTTCTCCTCTTGCATTAGTTTTTATTTGGTTATCATTTTGTGTCCATCAGAAAAAACAGTTGTTGATGAAAACTATGACGATAATGATTGGTCAACAAAATTAGCTCTTTTCTGTTCCCATGCACTAAATTACCAGTAGGCAATATCAGAGGTGCAGTATCACATCACATTAAACCTCATCAATAATTCGTGCATGACTCCTATTAGGTAATGAACCTAACAGTGAACGTTAGTCAAAAGCAAACCCATTAAAGCATAAAAAAAGTCCAAATAAAACAACAATTTAAAAACATACTGTAAAACACATATAATTAAGATACTGACCATGGCTAGAAACATAGGCAGAGCCAAGACAGACAAACACAGACCAAATGGCAAAAGCAGAAACTGAAGACATATATGAAGAAGGGCAGAAAGTCACAAGACCGGTAATAACATAAGGACAGGAAATACATGAAAAACATTAAAGTGTCCGTTTGTTTGCTTGTTTTCCAGAGACATTCAGGCACAACTCTGATCTTGAAACTCTCATTTCATTGTCTAAATGTAACCAAGTACTGTTGGTTCCTAATCTTAACTGAGTAGTTTTTGACCTTAAACCTAATCTAAACCTAACCTAACGTCACAGCACTAAAAACCTAAAGGAAAAATTGTGGAAAAGATCTGTTTTGCAAGGGACACAAACTGTTAAATGAGGGGGCAAAATGTCTTACTCCACTATAAATTCCTCCAAACCTTTTATGGAAAAATTTCATTTCGTGTCCACGGACATGAATCATTAGATAGGTCTAAAGAAAACTGCCATTCATGTGAACAAAAAATTGGAAGTAAAAGGGGTCATTTTCAGGAACACAATTTCGTGAGTATTTTTTTGGACTGCCATGGAAATGTGTTGCAAATGCAGCCATATTACAGTATGCAGGGAGGAATTAAACACGCAAGTGAGGGACAGACAATCACAAGATGTGGAAAAAAATTAACAACAGAAAAACAAAAACACGCAAGGAATCGAAATCCCTGTGAAGCTGTTCTTAGTTTTATTCTTAGCTTCAGCATTTTTTTTTACATTTTCAAGGCATCCATATTTGTCTAAGTGCTCAGTGAAAGTGATTCATAAGAAACATTTTTGAGTAATAATATTCAAAGTAGAAGTTTAAAAAGAAATCTTTAAAACCTGATATCTCTGACCTGCACTTGACTGAGAAAATCTCTTCTAATTTCAAGCTGAAAGTAACGTCAGTGTTTACCCATTTGCAAGCCTCACAGTCTGTCTTGGTATCACAGCATGTTCCCTAACACACTCCTGAAGTTGATGCAAATAAGGCAATTTTTGTGTTATGGGCACTTCAACCAAGCATTGCTGGACTGTGTGGGATTTGTTTCCAACTGCAAAGTATGCAAAGTAACTTGTTGGAGTTCGCGGTCTGTCCCCTTTTTTTAATGAATTATAATCCTGTCAACAGCATTCCATATGCGAGGAGCAAGGGTTGCTGCCTTCCATGTGAGCCTCAACAGCATATACAGCCACAGCTGGCAAGTGAGGGAAGTGTGGGCAGGATACGCTCCCCTTCACTGGCAGGCAAAGGCTGCATTATGCTAATGTAACAACCAGAGGAAAAGAAGAGTGGGGAGAGAAAGAGAGAGAGAGACTGAGGGGGGAAAGTGAACAAAAAAGAGAGTGTGAAGAAGAAAAGGAGAAGGCTGTGGTGTGAAAGTGAGTGAGAGAAGTCACATAGTCTTTACATGCGGGGGTGAACAAGTTGTCATCTCCTGCATGTAAATGCCCCCCACCCCCATCGCTTGCTCTTATCCACACACAATTTAAATTGGTTTAGACAAGTGCTGGAGAACCGGTTCAAATGCATTTGCAGAGATGCTGAAATCCTCTCATCCTTTTTGTAGCTAATATCTCAGGTTGCAAGGCTCAGCGTATTTAAATCTAAACATTGGTCATTTTTAAACTAGCACAATGTATATACCTTCCTCTTCATTCATTTTGACCTCTGCCCAGATACCATACAGCTGCCGATGAAGCTGGGGAAGTGAATAGACTCTGAATTCTATAATGGCACCATGAGGCGCAGCGAGTTGCAGATTGCTACTGTAAATGCCTTTTATATTTTTGCTCTATTTTTCCCTGGGATTAAAGCATGGAAGCATTTTACGGCACTATCTAGCGCAGGCTTAATGGCATGGCGCACAGAAAAAAAGAAGAATGCAAAGTGAGCACATTGTGAGAAATATGTCAGTGCCGACTGCAAAAGCAAATGAAAAAGCTGGTACTCTCAGCAGAAAAGGGAACATTTCAAGCTGCAAACACAGAGAGACAAAGTAGCGCCTTTCAAAGCTTCGCGTTTTTTTCTGCTGCCTAAGGAAATGCCCACATTGCACTGCAGGTTTGCTGCTTTCAAAACATATTCCATCAAAGAGCCAGTTGCCAATTCAATTTTGTGATACACATCAGGCCATTCTGCAAAGCATTTTAAATACTTTAGTAAAAACCTTTGCGAGTAATATTTGAAGGCAGCCTGAGCCACAGGAAAAGTAAGCTGCTAAGCTGTTTGGGACTCTCCAAATATTCAATTACAAAAAAGCCGTCTTTTTAACTCAAATTTTAATCTTTCCAAACTAAAAAAAAATTAATCAGTACTTCTTTGTGTTCAAACCTAACGTTGAAAAATAGCTTTCTATATAAATGACAGAAAAGTGTGTTTATGGTTGGTGGGCGATTATTCAGATTTTAATTTCAGTGATTACAAAAGCAAGATAATTGAGATAAAATAATTAGCTCTTTGGCATTTATGTTTGCTGCAAAGCTCTTCTCTCTTGCCCCTCACCTTCCAAACAATCAGATGAGTTTTATTTTACTTCATGTTAAAAGAGAGTTTCACTCTCTTGCTCATTGGTGATTTTCTGATTTGGTTCTCTCTTTGATATTTAGCACTTAATGAATTTTAATTAATGAATTATTGTCCCTTTGCCTTTAAATAGAAAGGTGCTTCAGGTGGATGTTGTTGTGAACTGGGGATTTACAAATATGAAATCATCTGAAATTGAATCGACTGAAACTTGCCTAGTGTTGTAAATCAAGTGCACCCCTAAAAAACTAAAGTCAGTCAGTGAGTTCATTTTAACTAGAGCCAAGATAAAAGAAAAAGAGTAAAATCTGTGGAAAGAACATAAAGTAGAAATGGCAGCCACCATTGTTTACACATCTTCAAGCCAAGCATCTATGCTTAAATGGTTAGTTAATGGTTAGGTTAGCCAGTGTTGGCCGATTGAAGGAAAGGTATCATTGTCCAAAACAACAGCTTTATGTCCTCTACTTTTTCCACCCATTTATTTATTTTTCAATAGCACATGGTTAAAGTTTAAAGTTCATTGATAAAAATGTATTTTCAATTTACACATGCTTATTAGGTTAAATAATTAAGAACAAAACTCTAAAATGGTAAATGGCCTGTATTTGTATAGCGCTTTACTAGTCCCTAAGGACCCCAAAGCGCTTTACACATCCAGTCATCCACCCATTCACACACACATTCACACACTGGTGATGGCAGCTACATTGTAGCCACAGCCACCCTGGGGCGCACTGACAGAGGCGAGGCTGCCGGACACTGACCTCTAAATAAACAGTCACACTCATGTTTATGTTAATTATATAGTCAAATGTTTTGTTATAGTCCATTATATATACCATTATATTTTAGCGTCCCTGTCATGGCTACTTATTGATTTACTGCTTTTTACAAATACAGAAACTCATTCCTTTAATTCTGGTAATCCTGGGTCGGGGCCCAGTTGTAGCAGGTTAAGCAGACAGTTTTTCCCCAGTATTTTCTGGAACCTCCCTAAGGCATTCCCCAGCCAGATGCAATATATACAGTAAGTATCCCCAGTGAGTTCTGAGTCTAACCTCAGGTCTCCTCCAGTTGGGTGTATCCAGAAACCCTCCAAAGGCACCCGGGATCCGGACCAGATGCCTAAACCACCTGAGTTGGACTTCTTTCAACTTGAATAAGCAGCAGCTCATTACATCAACATCCCAGGAGTCTACAGGACTCCTGCAACAACATCACACTAATGGACTCTGTTCTGGGCCGTTCTCTTCAGCTGGGTCCACGTTATTCCGGCGGTCTTTACTTTGCTCTTCTCCACGTCTCTTTGGGTCTCCCCACATTCCTTTTTCCTTTTGCATTGCTGCTTTACAACCTCACCCAAACTGTGTCTTGACTTGAGTGAATTAGATGTAGAAGCAAATACATCATAGTTCATCTTGTGTAAGGCTGTTGGTCAGAAGGTAGAGCAGGTCATCTGCTAAACAAAAGGTTGGCCATTCGATCCCTGACTGCTCGACTTTACCAAGATACTGAACCCCAAGTTGCTCCTGATGCATTCATCAGAGTGTAAGAAAGAAGTGCTTGTGTGAATGAAGCATTTTGTATAAAGTGCTCTGAGTGGTTATGTAAACTAGAAAAATGGGTGAATGTGTCTCTCCTTCCAGGGCTAATCTTCGGGATGCCTCCTAGTGTTAGGTATCCCGACCCCCATACCAAAGTCTGGGGTTTTCTCACTGTGCTCTTCTTTTTAATTGCACTATAGTCATTATGGTTTACATTATGGCTTACATATCACTATATCACACACAGAGTGTTCACCTCAGTGCTGCTGTATGCCCCTCAGTTTTATTTACATCTTAGACATTGAGGGTTTTGAGCGGAAGGTGTGGAGAAAAAGTCTGGTTCTCATGCCACAGTTGCCCCCTCATTTTAATAGCATGCTAGTTTTCACACAGTCATTTTAATCCTTTATGCACACATAGACCAACAAATATCAACTCTCACACAGAGAAGTCGGGGGGAGAAGCGGGTGGCTCATCCTGCACACTGTTGCTCCCTGCCTGAGGTGGGGTTGCAGAGGTCACCTTGTTTGGCTGCTTGCATACTACCATCACCTCTGGTTATGTGCAAATTTTTGTATTTTTGCCACACTCATTCACACAAGATTTTTATGCATTAGACAGCAACTTGGGGATGGGGTATTCTGAACAGACTAGCTGCCCTAGTCTCATCTTGGAACATCTTATTCTTGACAATCAAAACCAGTGCACTTCTGTCAAACAGTCTGGTGAAAAACACCACTGCTCTCTCTCCTTTCTCCATACTGCTTTAGGCATGTCACCTGGATCATATCATCTATTTTACTGAACCAGATTTGTTTTTGTTTTGCCATCTTTAAGGCTTTCCTTGCAAACCTGCTGAAAGAGATATTAAAAAAGTTTTTCAAGTGTACTCACTTTTGTATATTTTAATTTATGTCTCTTTTTAAATCTGACAGTCATTATTTTCCTGAGGAAAGTGACCTGAAGGAATTTTCTAGTGCAGTCTGGAAGTGTTAATGTCCTAACACTAAGCCCTCAGCTATTTCTTTAAACTTCCAGATAGAATAAAAACATAACCACATGTATTTGGGGCCTTAACACTTTACTCAACTGCAGTCTTCCATAAATTTCTTCCCATACATGAAGCGTGCCCCCTTCCCCGCATGTCTGTTTTTTTGTGTCTTATTGGTTTATATTTCATTGTGTAACCCAGTTCCTAAAATCATCTCAAACAAAAGAGAAGAAAAAGTAAAACATTTACATTTAAACATTGTTCATTGTTCCTGTTCTTACTGTCCTTGTTTAATGAAAGTGAAACGAGATCAAAATACCTATTTAAACGAAAAAGGGACACAGATTTATATATGCTCTGGTCAACAAGGGTTAAGTTCTCCGAGGGTTGATGAGCTCTGATGAGAGCCTATTGTTTTACTCCACTCCTCGCATGTCAGCCAATCGGTGAAGCTCTAGGCAGCTCTTGTCCCTCCTTAGTACGGCAGTCAGGTTTTTATATGGGACGAATCCAAAGACCAGGTCAGCGATTCCAGAACAGAGAGTGTTCCAGTGTTCACTGGATGGCGAGCCAACCCAAGATCCTAGGAGACGATATACATATACACGCACACTCATTTGCACATTTGATGGACTACAATCCTCTACTGTACAAGTAGTACGGTAGGACAGACAATCACACACACTCCTCATGGGACGAACTCTATTGCAATACACCCGTTTGTCATGGGCCCCACCGGTACCACTTGGACTTAAAAAAAGACTAATTTTTTTACTTGTGTACAATTTTATTTTATTCTATTTTTTTTTTTGCTACTTTGGGGGAAAATGTTATACTTGAAGTTCTGTGTTGTGGAAGTTTTCCATTAAATAAAGCCTGCAGACGAGCGGTGAGCGGTAGCTAACATTCTTTAATCAAACACACAAAGAACAGACAACCAAGCTTGATGAAGTCCCTGCATGACCGCGGGACAGACGGTCAGCAGAGTCTCCCTGAGCCCAGCATGGCTCTCAGTTAAATACCTTCTCCAGGAACAAAAGGCAGTACACAGCTGTTTCACACCTTAAGGTTCACACTCCCTTGCTACCTCCCAGAGTCCCCGAAGAGACAAAAGACTCTTCCTGTGGAGTTGTCTGCTTCCCCCAACTTCCTTACTGGACCCCCACCATTTGTCTTACTGTATGAGTGTCAGACATGTTTAAATCCAGTGGCACCAAGGTATCATACAATAAAATAATGTGATTAATACATAAGTAAAAGAAATTCCTATACATCTGTTAAACCAGTTGTAATACTGTGTGGTTACAAAATTCTTTTAAAAGGCTTAACATCACTAAAGTACTTTTAAGCCACACAACTGTGTTTGTCTGGTTCCTCTGCCATTCATGTACCAGAGCTCTAAGAGTCGTTCTTAATCTTCTGATACCAGCCCAAATTACTCATTACCTTGGTAATTATCCATTGGTACTGTATATAACTCCACCTAAGTGCTACAATTGCCTCTCAGTACATCTGACACTTTGCACTGTTCAGTTCCTTTGCAGTGCTTTGTTTATTGTCCTAACAGGTTTGGTGTTGTTGAAGCTGATGGATGTGTCCTGCTGGAGTCTCATCCTCAGGAACAGCCAGCACATCAAAACACACCACTGCGACAACAAGGGCAGCTTGACTGATTCATTTCCGTGCTGTTTCCGTCATTTGTAATTACTGTTATATTTTTATGTCTTTACCACAACCAGCTTCCCCACAGGCTGGTGGATAATTCATCTCTATCCACTCTTACTGGGCTTAATTGTGTCTCTGTAATGCAAATGCACTGAGTTTATTAAAGGCTGAGTTTCCAGAGAGCGATAAAAGGCTGCCTCTACTCTGTTTTATGAGTGTTTGGAATATGGATTAGAGTATATCAGCTCCATGTGACATTATTGCTCTTCTTTACTTTCACTGACTTTGTCCTCAATATGCTATCACAGTGGAATATCTATAAATCTATTTAGTCTGTGGAGGACTAAGAAACAGCTCAGGCCGAAGCTATAGTCAGATGAAATGGCAGTGTTTTTGAGCAATAAATACAGGTTGCTTCCTCAGACTCAGGAGTTAGGTTAATGTGATGTTTTCCAAGTAACAGAATGCAAGACAGAGTATTGATTAGCTCCCATTCTTCTGATAACATATGCTGATATTAACAAAATACACAAACAAAACAAGGAACGGTACATAACCTTTGTGATGCCATGTAGCACCAATAACTCAAACAACTATGACAAACAGAGAAGATCATCATTCAGATGGGCAGACCGAACACACAACCAGGTACAAGTGTACAACACAACACAGAGCACGGAAAACACATGGCTTAAATACACACTGGAGCAATCACGCATTGGGAGACGGGAGGGAAACACAGCTGGGACAAATCACACCTAATGGGACAAGGGAAGCAAAACCAGACACACTTCATACACGGCAGGCACTATCAAAATAAAACAGGAAACACACAACAGGCACAGAGGCATGGACTTGACACTGAACAAAGGGAACACTGAAACAAAACCCAAGGACTAGAAATCACAGAACAAAGAACTACTAGAGCTAGAAATACAGAACCATAAACCAAAAGACTAGTAATGATAAACCACGATGAAATCAAAGCTCAATAATAATACAAAACTCAAAACACTGGATCACCGACCCAGGACCGTGACAGCCACACTGGACACACACTGGACATGATTTGTTAGAGTTCATGCCAAATCATCTCAATCACATTTCTTCACTTGACCGTTACACTGCCGGCATCATGTCCAATGCATTGCAAAACGTTTTAGCATTTCTCAAAATTCCACTGAATATTTTACCAACAATCTTGGGAATGACCAACATTGCTGATAATCCCCGAGATCGTTACATTAGCCAAAGATGTTTTTGGCAAATGCAAAAAAAAGCCATTTATTTTCTTTTTGATAAGAGGTGGTTTTCACCTTGGAACTCTTCCATTTTTGCCCAGTCGAATCATAAATACTGACCTTAACTGAGGCATGTGAGGCCTACAGCTATAGATGTTGTTCCAGATCCTTTGGACACCTCCTGGTCCTGGATGAGTCGTCAATGCTCTCTTTGAGTAATGTTGCCAGGAGGTCAGCCACTCTTAGGAGGGTTTGTTTCAAATTGTATTCATTTGAGTTCTTACAGTGTTTCAGTAAATCCCAAACCCTTAAATGGCTTTCTGAGCATTTCCAGACTGACAGATGTCAGTGATTTTGTGTCTCAGCTATTCCCTTAGGTTATATATATTATATCATATATACACGACAGACTTTATAACCTCAAATGTAACTATTTTGCTGCTGATAAGATAAGCTGCTACTGATCTTTGATTTATCTTGCTAAATTCTGAAGCAATTTGAAGTAGACTTTATGCCAAAATAGTGTCTATACATCTGCACATTAAGTTCATCGTCCTTTTTGCTGCAGCATAAAAACAGACATTGGTTTTATTGCAGAGTCAACACTAAAGGTGTGACTTTCCAAAGCAATGAATCAGAGAATGATTGCTAAGATCAGCCTATTGATTCTCTGCTGATGTATTCTAGTCATTTTTTTAACCATGGAAAAGTACAAATCTGCTTCTCAAAACTTTTTTAATCTTTTGGCCTTGTGTTGCCACTTCTCCCATCTTCCCTCCTAATCCAATTCTCCAATTTTTTAAAAGTATCCCTGTGGTCCATCCACCTCATTTCCACTTGCTCTACGCCTAGGCAAGACAGATGAGCAGCATCTGATTTACGATCCTGCTGTTGAGAGAACAGCCAAGAAAACTCTGACTTAGCTGAAACAGAATCTAACGGAACAGACAGTGCCAGGCCCCTCGCTCTACTCTGTAGGCTCACGTAGGGGGGAACATCACTCCTAAATCTGCCATGGTCCTAAAGACTGATGTTCACCTTTTAGTCTTTTATTCTACTCGACCTGTTAACAAAGACAAGGTCAATCTGGCTTGTCAGGCCCCCCTCTTGGCTCCAGATTGCTCTTCTAACCACTTGAGGATCACAGAGAAGCTGGATGATGCTGTACACCCTCGAATGCATCACGGCTCTCCACTTTCTCTGCCCCTGTGACAGCACAATGTTAGTTTCCATGTGTGTTTGTCTGAGTGATAAAGCATGATGCACCCTTGTGTGTGTGTGTGCATGCTGGTGTGTAATTACCAGGAACAAAAGGCCACTAATTTGTGCACTTGAGCAGCCACTTGCTCAGCCCAGCAGCTTCTTAAAAAGCCCCACTGTTTTCATTTTGACCTAGACCCTCAAGTCAATGTCTTCCCACCTTCGTCTTTGTGAATAATTAATTCATGCTCACTTGTGTATTCAGTCACAAAATACTTTAATTCTTTGCTGTCTTTGCATGTTCGACCCTCAATAAAGTATTTTATAAAACACTGTCATGATTTCTCACATTAGCAGGGATTAAACTGGGATTTGACAGGTGAGGAAACACTTACATTCATAATAATTTGTTTTCTGTTGTTTCTTTTTCTTTATGATTATGAAGGTAAATATGGTGCAGAATGTGAGAGCTTGTACACAAAATGTTATCAGTTGACCTGTGTTGCTGCTCACTACTCTCTGTGGATGTAGAAAGTTGAATTCAACAAAATTATATACAATGATACAATGTATACAACCTTCCTTATAGTGCTGTCTCAGCTGCAGTGGTGAGTAGTGGACTCATCATCGCCACAAGGTTGTTGCAGACATTAACTGACACTTCTGCCAGACTCAAGTAATGCAGAATTTTCTATATTTTCAGATCTGGCAAAGGAGGCATCTGCTTATATTGATAATATTGTTAAAAATGTATTCAAACTGAATATAGAATAAAATCCATATTTGTGAGTTTGGATCTCAGCTATTCGTATGTGGATTTCCAGAAGTCAAATTTTGGCAAAAATCAATATGTTACTGTTTATCAAAGAGATGTGAATGCTGAGGAAAATGCCTTTTTTGTTTTTCTGCAAAAAGAAAATATGTCAAAATTCCATTCAATATGTCAAAATCTTTTTACTTTTATGTCACTTTCTTCAGTTTTTGACAGGGTCTTGTTTCCTGATATACAAATATTTATGTTTTTTCAAATGAAATTCAAATTTATTTTTTTATGTCTTGGATTCTTTGTGAGTTAAACAGAAGGAGTAAGCAGAGCAAATCCATCTTGAAATACATAGTTTCCATTTAAGTTAGCAGCATTTTTTCAAACCATAAAAACAATTTACCTCTTTGAAACCAATCATTCAGTAACATTTTACATTTATCAAAGTATTTCAGATGTTCAGGACGATGGTGCGGTGGTTAGCCGTGTTGTCTCACAACAAGAAGGTCCTGAATTCGGCTCTACCATCTGGCAGGGCCTTTCTGTGTTTGCTCCCCCTTCTCGCAGGGTACTCGGGCTTCCCCCCACAGTCCAAATGCATTCAGTGGGGTTAGGTTAATTGGTGATTCTAAATTGCTCATAGGTGTGAATGTGAATGGTTGCCTGTCATCTGTCTGGTTGTCAAACTGCAACCAGGACAGAAACAAGTACATTATGCTGGTAACACAACTTCAGCTCTTTGTAAACATCTGCACGTTAGCATGCTAAACTACACTAATAACACTAAACTAGTCTAGAACCCAAAGTGATGTTAAAGTTGAGTGAATGCTGAGCCCAGCCCAGCAGCCCCTGAACTTCAACAACTGCTAAGCAGTGGTGGTGACTCTCAAAGTGGTGCCAATGAGCAGTGTTGGGTGTAATGCATTACTAAGTAACTTAATGTAATTAAATTGCTTTTCCACTGAAAAAGTAGAGTAACTGATTACTGTTCATTTTTAGGTATTTTAATTACAGTTACTTACTTGCGTTAAACTGTAAAATAATTAAACTCGCTGAATATCATTATTTAACCTCCTAGGACCTGCCGTCCACATATGTGGACATCACATTTTGGGTTATTTAGACCAAAATACTAAATTTTGCTCAACAATGGCCTGATATCCACTTACGAGGACATTATACTGCTACTGTTCTATCAAAATTTTAAACAAATATCCTCATATGTGGCTCTTATTTTTCTTAGAAACAAAAATCAGCTGAAGTTAATTCTTTGTTTTTACATTCATCAGGTCCCAATATGCCCAGATATCAAAGAGAAATTTAAAATGCATGCCATGGAAGAGTTTGGGTCTTAGGAGGTTAATTTCATTAATTTATCTTCTAAAGGTAAAAGTAAGCTCTGCTGCTTTAACATTGATGTAGTGCAGGTGCACGTCATTTCGCGCCAGTTTGCTGCATAGTCGTATTCTGAAGTGAAACATGTCGGACTCGGCTGAAGCGAGTGGCTGTTTTATGAAATGGAAATATACCCGTCACTTCACTTTTCTGAAACAAGCAGACAAGAACATTTCAGTAATATGTAAGCTATTTCCTGGGGAGAAAAAACTGTTAGCTGCTGTTAATAGCACGAGTAATCTACTGAAGCGCCTGACACGGCAGCATAGACAAACACTTTTGAGTGATCCTTGTTCATCATCCACTGACGTATTGGTTCTTTTACTAGTTAGCTAATATAAAATAACGGAAGTTTATTGATTACAGCCAACTAACCAAGGCAGTGATATTAGAAGATGATGCTAAACATGTTCTAAAAACTTTAAGCACCTACTTCTCAAATCCAGCTACACAGACAGAGTTACAGCTATATCGGTTTTTCAGAGCAGGGTCCATGGTTACATTAGCCTTTATACATGTAGTGTTCATGTCCACCTTCAGCTTTAAGAAATTAAATTCTATAATTCATGCAGTGGCTATGATTTATTTGGTGTACTCTACTCTGACTGAATCAGCCATAAAAACTGATGCAACATTTGCAGGCATTACAATAATGATATGTAGGTTGTATGTTTTGTCATAACTGATGCAATTAATCTTCTACAACTTCACTTTACTACTATGCTTTAGAGGGTCAGTAGCCTTATTTGTTGCAGGGAATTAATCTCTTAATGTAGCACAGTGTGCACCCATCTCATAAAATATGGGGCAATTCAAGATTTAAGTTTTACAACCTTACAAAAGCTAAACAATATTTATCCCTATAGTGTATGCGCCCACAGGCTACCAGAGTAATCCATTTACAAGCTCGATGCTTCATGCTTTTAAAATTTTATATTCGGATAATCAACTGTAACTGACGATTTTTTTCTCTGCAATTTTTGTAACCTGGTGCATTTGTGCAGCTGCCACCACAGCTGGGTTGAAAACATGTCAGTACATAAGAGATTCACAGATTGTACAGAGTGAGATGTTGGAAAAGATTAGTCTTTCTGGAAAAAAGATTTTTTTTAAATTTTTTCTCTTCCTATATCAGTGTTCTCTGAACGGAGACACCTCGTACAAAAGAATACTGCAGCAGCGCTGTAATGGCAAACATAAGCAGAAGTGGCCATTTGATTATGTTACCAGCATCGCGTGAAGCAACTGGCATTGTGGATACACTGAGGCCTTCCATGGATGACTCAACTGAAATAGAGCAGCAACAAGCCAATGGATACTGCAAATGTTATCCCAAAAGATCCAGTATTAACTAACAGGTCAAAGATGGGTTGAGTTTTAATAAAAAAATATGTTCCCAAGAGACATAATTGCTCCACCATGGGTGTACCCCGTGCTGTCCTTCTGGATGGACATGCCTGAAGTCAAATGGCACCTTTTATTGCAGAAGAGTTATGTTCTGAACCCCTTTGAAATGACCATGCTGCTTGCACTAAGTCTGTGAGACATCCTTTAAAAGAAAGCCAATTTCGTCTCTTGTATCTGTTATCTCCTTCTTTTGGTCACTAGCTATAGTTCAGGGAAGGAAAGAAGCTCAACAAGTCTCTCCAGCACCACAGGCAAGTATAGCTCCTCATAACACCACACTAGTTCATTTCTCAATCTCTGTGGACAGACAAATGTCCAAACGGGATCCTAACCACTGCTTCCTGACGATAAATCTCACACCCTTGCCATCCGCTCAATGCAGACTGCAGATCTACAAAATAGGAATGTTAACTGTGGGCAGCTATTACTGGAGCTAGGGCTGCTCAATTAATCGAATTTTAATCACGATTACGATCTGGGCTTTCAACGATCATTAGAAATGACTGAGCCGATTATTAGCCCCTCCCTCATTTATCCGCGACACCTTAAAGGCCGGTCCGTGAAAATATTGTCGGGCATAAACCGGTCCGTGGCGCAAAAAAGGTCGGAGACCGCTGATTAAGAGGACCCGAGGGAAGCTCGGAAAGCTAAGCAGAAGTTGTTTGGAGAGGAGAGTGACTGCCGTTGGCTGAAAAGAGAGGTAAAAAAAATTTCAGTGGTGTTGCACACTATTTTATATTATTTTTTAAAGTCATTGTTAACCCTTTAAAGCCGGTCAGAGCAGCACGCTCCGTTTTGTGTAACTATTTTTAAATCCCTGTAGAACCTGAACCGTGTAAGCTAGCGCAATAATTTGTTTTGCATATGAAACCGGAGGAGTTGTACTTACATCTTATGCCATCAGCTTGTCCTCGGCCACGGTTTCCTTCCACATAAAGCTTTGCAAATATTGCATAAAAAGCGCTTGCAGGAACAAAAACATAATATTCCAGAAACACGCTTTGCCGATCCGATCAGCTGTTCGTAACACTTCCCACAGTGAAACAGACGTCAGCGTGAACTATCACATGTCTGCAATTTGCTGGCCGAAACCGGAAGTGACTCATTTTCACGGAAATGTAGTTTTTTACTTGTAGGCCTTAAAAGCCTATACTGGTCATGTTTGACTTTTCTGAATAGTTTCTGAGATGCTTAGAACTCGAATTGCACAGCTGGAAATAGTTTATTTTGATGCACCTGCTGTTTTCTTTGCAAATTTGCATCATATGATTGTTTTTTTCGTTTTTCCTGCAATATATAAAAATTGCTGTATCTCCAAAATAAAACTATGAAGACACTCAAAATAAATTTCCTGTTGTTGTAAACTATTTTTTGCAACTTTTTTGTATTTAAAGTTTTGAGGGATAAACCTCTTAAATTTCTCCAAGTAGAAATATATGTTAAAAAAACAAAAACGATTTTCAATTGTTTTGTAGTTTATTGCACTTTTTTGCAATTAATGTAGTTACTATGGACTTAATGCATACATATTATTAAAATATGGGCTATAACAGTTGTATAGCAACTTGAAATGCTCCCACAAATGGCACTACAACATGTAAAAAAATAATATAAGCTCTGGCGGACTTGGTTCTATGGTAGGTCTTAAAGGGTTAAATAAATATCGTCAAATAATCGAGATCTCAATTTCAGTGAAAATAATCGTGATTATCATTTTTGCCATAATCGAGCAGCCCTAGATCACGGTTTCAAAGTGCTGCCTAGAAAGAAAAGATTTCACTCTTGCCAGTCGCCTTAAATGATAAAACTGGACTGGTCCAACTTAAAACCAAGGGCAGTAACAACGGGGTTTAAAATAAACTTCCAGGGGTTCCATATCAACAGAAGAGGACTCACAGGGGCCACTGGGTCCAAACACCAACAAATCTGTTTTCTTTTCATTCAAATTTAAAAAGTTTAGAGCCAACAAAGCTTTTTTTTTTTTTTTTTCTGCCTGTCCCGTTTGGCTCTTTTGCATCAGAATTGTTGTCTAAAGGCAAAGAAAGATGCCCAACGGATTTACTTTACCAAATTGACCATCCCAGCCTTGCCGTAATGGTCCATTTGATTCACCTTTTATTGTTTATTTTATTTTCACTTGCTGAATACGGGACAGACTTGACTGGGGGAAAGAAGGGGAGAAAGAAAGAGGGAAAGAGAAACAGCTGAGAAGAGGGACGGGGGAGAGGGGCAAAAAACAAAAACCAACGGAATGAGCAGAAAAAGAAAAAAAAAGAAGAAAAAAAGAAAAAAAATGCATATATCAATCACCTGGATCACCTGCTGAGAAAGAAAAAAGAAAACAAGCAGAAGAGAACAAGAGTAATAGAATAAACAACATCACAATGATATATGGGAATATGACAGTAAATACTAAATGTTAAACATTATTGTGCAGCACATAAGAGCAACAGAACACAGTGTGCTTTGAGGTAGGAGCCAAAAAGGGTGTAGTTTGTGGGTGTGATCACCCGTGTGTACACCTGTGAGCATGGACGCGCTTGTTTTTTTTAAAAAGGTTCCTTCATGTAATGATCTGCTAGAGGGTGTGGTGGGGCCACAGCCCCGTCCTCCAGGGCATGAAGCAGGTATGGAGGAGATCAAAACTCCAGACATCCAGAGGCCCCCAGAACACAAGAGACCAAGGAAGACCAACAGAGGGGCAGCCGCGCCACTGTCCCAGAAAGAGCTGAGGAGAGTCCCAGATGAGGGCTCACTCAGCAACCGCGGAGCAGAAGCCAGGGGGAGTTGCAGTGACGCGCCCGTGAGCTCCGCCGGCAGCCAGCCGTGCCTGAGTGACCGAGCCCCAGGCCGAGAGGGCGGGGGCACCCCGCCTCCGAAGTGGCCCGAGCGAGCCCCAGGCTCCAGGCCCCGATAAGCAGCCGCCAAGGAGTGAGCCGGTGTGTACCTGGACGCCCATCCCTGGACACAAAGAACCACCAACGCACCGATACCTGAGGGAGTCCGCCACTGGCAGGGGAAGTGGTGGTGGGGGGAGATAGACCTCCAAACCTTGGAGGGCCTGAGATGTCCCCAGAGAGGTGGCGCCTGACACCCAACCTGACATATAGACACAGACATACAGGCACACACAGATACAAACAAGCCAACCATACTTTAATGTCATCTAGGCATGTCAAGAGAGGTTTTATTCAGATGCCATCCTTCTGCTGCAGTGGCAAATAAATTTGGCAGTCATTCCTATATTCTTGTCTTTGAGTGAAGATTTAAGGTGATAAGACATGTAAATAACTGCAACTTGAATCTGTACTGAAGCTCAGTATTTGACACAGATTAATAATGATTAATATAATAACTATAATATTGGCCATATTATATTTACATTACCAAAGTGATATGACTTTAGTCTCATGAACAACATCAGCTAATTGTTATTTACTAGCTAATCTTAAATGACTGTTCAGTACAGAAATGAAGCCCAAAAATCATGTTTTACTGTCCTGTGGTCTCAGCCTCAGATACTTATCAAATCACACAAAGCTCTTGTAGAAACAAACAAACAAATGAACAAAATATGTTCTCCTTCATTTCTGTCAAACAAAGTTGTATGACACGTTTCCAGCGGTTAGTATCATGGTTGCTAGGCAACCTGGGAAGCGCGACGGAGACTAGACCATCCCATACAGCCCATGTGTTGAGAAGGGTCTGGCTGCAGCCACTGTGGAGCTCCACAGTAACCGGATACACGTGACCTCCACAGTAGCCGGAAGCACGTGACCTCCACAGTAGCCGTAAACACGCATGGATACCGTGGAAGTCTTGCAAGTTGATCGCAAAGGTTGGGACAGAGTCTTTCTTAAATAAATTTGCCATTAGTGATTTCATAATTCTAGGAATCGTCTAGTTTTCTTACAATGATCATGTTGCCACTTTTTTTGCGTTACAACAACATTCCTTCTTATTTTAATGTTTTTTCATCGTGCTCCATGGCAGAGAAACACACAGATCAATATCTCATTGTCGGCACTGGGTCAAGCTGTCGTAGGTAAGTACATGCATTGTCTCATGACCAGAACGCTACCTGTTACATGTTAGATTTGTTCCTATCTGTGTGTGTATATTCTTTTCTTTGTGTACCTAGCCCCACAGGTGTGCATAGAAATCACAGAAACGTGTTGAACCCAGCACCTTCAATGTCTGGTGACACTGGTAAAATTTCTTATTTTGAATAGTGATTGTCATATATAGGTGAAATAATAATCTTGCATTCATTATCTTGTTGTAGTTGATGGCTCATAAACGAATTTGTTACATGCTGTTTCAAATTAATTTCCTTTTATAAATAGTGCTTATTTTTCTTGCATTTGTATGCATTTAATATGCATTCTATGTAGTGTTTTGTCTGAAACCTGTTAAAATCCCTATAGAACCTCAGGAAAGAGTTGACAACAAGAAAGCCAATAGAAGGTCAACAGATGCAACTTTTCCTGACCTGTGTGGACCACCGTGCGAACTGGAGCAGCAGTATATTGCACACAGATGCCAGATAACGCAGTTTGGGGGGGGTTGCAAATTTTGTCAGACTGACCTGTTTTAGATCATCAAATAATTTTTTAGACAATAAGCAAATTAAAAAAACAAACATAGAACTTTTAAAAATTAACTTTTTAAATGCTCAATTAAAATATTAATTGTCATGGTCCGGGCGGGTACCTGCAGGTCTCCTACAGCGACTCCTCCTCTTGTAGGCGGAGATCGGTTGCTCCTCCCTGGCTGACCACCTGTGGGCAATTATGCCGGCAGAATATAAGACCTGCGCACTCAACCGATCATCGTCTGAGTATCTGCTATCCCATGTTAGTCTAGTGGAGCATGATTGTTTTGTCCAGAACCCGTGAGACAACTTACCTGCTTTTCTTGTCCCCAGAGGTAGCTCCTGGAGTGGAGGTCTCGCCTCCCTCATCCCTGCTTTCCTGGACCTGGGCTACCTGCTGCTGGTACGACGTTGCCAACTGGCCCGCCACTCACTTGCCTGCCTCCCCCTCACCTCAACCGCATCCGGGCCTTCCGCCCCACCTGTCTTCCCCACCTGAAACCCAGTAAGGCAACTCAGTTTAATTGTGGAGGATCGCTGATCATCTGCTGGATCCCGTTGACTGTGCTCTCCTCTCATTACAGTGCCCGGCCACTTCACAGTCAGCCTCCACCTCCCCTCTGCCTCAGCTGTTCAGCGACATCCTAGAGTTGTCTAGGTCACCCTTAGTTAACATAGTTTATACTGTGTGCCTCTAGTGTGGTGGCGTCGTTTTGTTTTTTGCTTGTGTTTATTGTGAGGGGAAATAAACCTTTTGTTAATTTACTGTCTGTTTGGTTTCTGCACTTGTGTCCATCTCAGTTACCTCGTGCCGCTGGGCCGTGACAATTAATGACAAAAACATATACAAACCCACCTGACCCTGTATGAACAACTAATTATCCCCCACTTCTTAAAGCTTGAATTAACTGTGATCAATCATATTTTTTAGAAAGAAAAAAAAACTTAAATACAACAAAAAAGTGTGAGAAACGGAAAGATCCAAAAAAGCAACACATCATGCCACAATCTAAAGAAACCCAAGAAGACATGAGAAGAAAATTCACTAACATTTATTATTCTTAAAAGGGTTACAAAACAGTTTCTTACTCATGTAAACCACAGATAGAGCCACTCTCCAGGAGAGGGTGACGGACCAAAATTACTCCAACATCACATTAACGAATAGAGGAGGTCATAAAAGACCCAAACAAGATCCGAAGAACTCCAGCCCTCACTTGTTTTAGTTAAGGTTACTAGTCATGAGTCAATAATAGGAAATCAACTGAGAACAAATAGCATCTGTCCATGGGAGAATTCCCAGCTCACCAAAACGAACACAAAGGCTCCTCTCACATTTCATTTATCTTGATGATACTTAAGACTTTCGGGAAAATATTCTGTGGGCTGGCTGGCATGATATGTTTTGAGATCTTTTGAGTTTGTGTTATTAAGGTTTTTGTAAGTCTATATACACTGAACAAAAATATAAACGTAACACTTTTGTTTTTGCTCCCATTTTTCATGAGCTTAACTTAAAGATTCGAAACATTTTCTACATACACAAAGGACCCATTACTCTCAAATATTGTTCACAAATCTGTCTAAATCTGTGTTAGTGAAAGCTTCTCCTTTGCTGAGATAATCCATCCCACCTCACAGGTGTGGCATGTCAAGGTGCTGATTAGACAGCATGATTATTGCACAGGTGTGCCTTAGACTGCCCACAATAAAAGACCACTCTGAAATATGCAGTATGATCACACAGCACAATGCTACAGATGTCGCAGCTTTTGAGGGAGCGTGCAGTTGGCATGCTGACAGCAGGAATGTCTACCAGAACTGTTGCCTATGAATGTTCATTTCTCTGCCATAAACCATCTTCAAAGGCATTTCAGAGGATTTGGCTGTACATCCAACTGGCCTCACAATCACAGACCACATGTAACCCACACCAGCCCAGGACCTCCACATCCAGTATGTTCACCTCCAGGATGGTCGACCAGGTGGAGACCAGCCACCCAGACAGCTGCAGCAACAATCGGTTTGCATAACCAAAGAATTTCTGCAAAAACTGTCAGAAACTGTCTCAGGGAAGCTTATCTGCATGTTTGTGGTCCTCATCCGGGTCTGGACCTGACTGCAGTTCGTCGTTGTAACCAACTTGAGTGGGCAAATGCTCACATACAAAATCCAAAACACATGCAAACTCCAAAACACGTACAAAATCTAAAACATGCAAACTCCAAAACACGTACAAAATCCAAAACACATGCAAACTCCAAAACACGTGCAAACTCCAAAACACGTACAAAATCCAAAACACATGCAAACTCCAAAACACGTACAAAATCCAAAACATGCAAACTCCAAAACACGTACAAAATCCAAAACACATGTAAATTCCAAAAGACATGCAAACTCCAAAGCACATGCAAACTCCAAAACACTTACAAAATACAAAACACGTGGAAACTCCAAAACACTCACGGACCGGTACCGGTCCGTGAGTCCTTTGGTACCGTTCCGCGACAGTTGATCCTCCGGTGTGAAATGTATGGTTGTAGTTGTGTGTCTTATTTTGAAAGAACTATTTACGCGTTACCATAGCGACCAGAGAGCGTTAAGAAGCAGAGAGGAGGATGTCACTGCCATTGTTGTTGGCGCACAGCTCAAGTCACGTTTATTATTATATTTACAAAATACCACAGTTTCTTTTTTTTTATTCTTTTGTTGTATTTATCCGCGACACCTTAAAGGTCGTTCCCTGAAAATATTGTCTGACATTAAAGTGGTCTGTGGTGCAAAAAAGGTTGGGGACTCCTGCTGTACAGTACAGAATGCATTTAGCTTGTCGAATTTACATAAATCTTCGATCGCTAGCAGTGTAACTCTGAAGTGCTGTACTGTATGTTTGTAAGTTTTCTCCCAAACAAACACAACAATGCCGACGAAACGTTTTGCACCCTCAAATGCACCTTTTGGTTTCATTCCATAATACTGGACTTATGTTTCTACGAAAGTTTGAACTCTAAGAGTGTTTAAACAAAAGAGAAAAGTGTGAAAATGTTAATGCCTGTCTGAGAAAAGTGTATAAAGCATGTAGTGAGGGGTTTTACAGTCTTAACATCTACAATAATTGTAAAAAAATAAAGTTGGCTACTTCATGGATTTCACCTACCGCGGGTTATTTTTAGAACGTAACACCAGCGATAAACGAGGGACTGCTGTATTATTAATAGTAGTGTCTGGGACATCTAATTGATTAACATCAACATTGATTATTATGCACTATTATTTTTGTTCAAGGAGAGCAAAAAATATAAAACTCTCTCAGCTTGTTTGTTGCCAAAAATGGCCACTTTTTGTGTATGTTCACAAAATGCTAAAATTAAAACATTTATCTATTTTTACCGACGTGACTCTTTAAAATAGCACCAGTCCTTTTCATCAAAATCAAAATTGTATCTAAATTTTTTACTCTTTATAGCCAGTTAGGTTATATATTACCATTAATTTTTCAGATAAAACGGTGATAAAGTTTTCATGAAACTTCCTTTTTTTCCCCATCTGAGCATCGGGGAAAAGGCTGTCTTGCAATTGTTGAGGTCACTAGTGTGTGCCCCATTTCTTCCAGGATCACTCTCTTTATAGATTTTAGTGGACTCCTAGTACTGCAAAGTGGTTTCATGGTACAAAGGGATTGTATTCCAAGATCTGGGAGACTGTAGAAATCAGCAGTGATGCCCTTCCTATCATCTTTCCAGAAAAATAAGTGATCTGGAAGCTGTTAGTACGGTGGCCCCTAGAGACAAAGCACGTACAAACTCCAACACACTTGCAAACTCCAAAACACATGCAAATTCCAAAACACGTGCAAACTAAAAAACACATGCAAACTCCAAAACACGTACAAACTCCAAAACACATGCAAACTCCAAAACACATGCAAACTCCAAAACACGTACAAACTCCAAAACACATGCAAACTCCAAAACACTTGCTAAATCCAAAACACTTGCAAACTCAAAAACATTTGCAAACTCCAAAACACATGCAAATTCCAAAACACTTGCAAACTCAAAAACATTTGCAAACTCCAAAACACATGCAAATTCCAAAACACTTGCAAACTAAAAAACACATGCAAACTCCAAAACACTTGCGAAATCCAAAACACTTGCAAACTCCAATACACATGCCAACTCCAAAACACTTGCAAACTAAAAAACGCATGCAAACTCCAAAACACGTACAAACTCCAAAACACTTGCAAAATCCAAAACACTTGCAAACTCAAAAACACTTGCAAACTCAAAAACACATGCAAATTCCAAAACACAACGGAAGTGCTCCAGGACGCTAGGGGCAGTGTTGAGCTTTTGTTACCTAGTAACTACACAAGCCAGGAAGTACCAATGACCGGATTTGGGTTTTGCAGCCTTAAAGGCTGCATTTTAAGGCCGATTACATCACAGCGACAAGAGAAGGCTGTCCCAATTCAAAGGCTGCACGAAATGCGGCCCTCAAATGCGTCCTTAATTTCCCTGAATTTTAAGGATGGGTCGGTGTAGCCTTCATGGCCCAACATATCCCAGACTTCATAGTGCGGTGGTGGTGTGGATAATTTTGCCGAAAAAAGCAGTGGAAGTGGAGCGGAGGAAGAGTAAACTTTCAGAAGTAAGTACTGAATATTATGTCACCTATTTATGTGCAAATGTTTAATAAGGAAGAACATTAAACCATTATTGTTGGCCACATGTCGGGAAAGTTATGTGACATTAGCGATGTCTGTACTTTCAGAAATAACTTGGTTTTAAAGCCTTTACTTTAAAAATATATATATATAGTCGACCTTAATCTTACAGAGATTGTGATGATTTTATGGATAATTAAAGTCAGTCATATATCCACAAACACAACAAGCTGAAAGTCAGTGATGCTGCTCGGTTTGCAGTCCTGAATATCACGGCACAAGCAGGATCCACTGCACTGTTAATGTGAGCTGTGTTATATTGCTGCCTCTGTTCGGTGGTGTCGAGCCAAACGGACTTTAACGTGTGTTTGAACGAGCTGACGGTTCACTCGTTAAGCTGAAAGAAAGATGCTTTAATCGCAGGAGTCACACATGTGTTCACTGTACCATCTGGGAACTCTTCTTGTTTCGTAATAACACAAACACTAAATCCTCCTTCTTTTGTGCTGTTTTGTAGCAGTGTATACACCTGAGACTTTAACCTGTCTGTCTGTCCTGCACTCGCTCTCTGTTTCTTTCTCTCTGATTGTGTAATAAAAGTATGAACATGTGTTTATAAGTCACACTTGTGTTTGAATCCTGCAGCTTATCACACATTTGATTTCCATGTGTGACAACTGCAAGTGTCCAGAGTGAAGACAGACTGAGGGACACACTGCTGCACATCATCTGTGAGGCTTTGCACCCCTGATGATCCACCAGGACAAACTCAACAGTGTGTGAGGAAGAGGAGGAGGAAGAGCCAGCAGCAGCTAACAGATGGAGAGAATAGACAGACTGTTCCCTGTTTGTGAAGGACTGCTAGGAAGGTTTAGAAAAACTAATTGTCTGTCCTGAATCAGTCTTATTAGGTAATGTTCAAATAATTTAATCATTCCAGTGTTTTCAGTGTGGGAGAAAGTACTCAGGGCCTTCAAGTTACACACTATGAAAGGCAGCAACAAGTTTAATGTTCAGAAACCTAAAGTTTGTATCAGCAGCAGAATGGAGCTAAAATAAATGTTGGTTTCAGTTCTATGAAGCTTTGAGTATTTTGGATCAGTAGCACTGCTGTGTTTGTTGCATCATATTGCTGTAATTGTTTATATGCTTTATATATTCTGAGGTAAGTTGATCTATAGTGTTACATCATATTCTATAAGGATGTTATGTGTTTGTTTACTTTCTGCCCAGTTTGACCCATTTAGCAGAAGCCAGCCTGTTTAAGGCTCTGATATCTATTCTGTATGACTTAAAGCAGTTATGACATGGTCTGATTTTCTCACCCAATAAAGGAATATTTCATATATCAGTCTACTCTTCATTTTATCAGTAACAGTTATCACAGCTTGTACATTTTCTTTTTATAAATATATGTAAGAAATGAGCCAAATTTAGTAATGCCAACACACTGAAGGAACAACATTTGTCTCTTATATATGATACACCTATATATGCACTGTCAAAGATACTTGTCTTTGAGTGAAGATTTAAGGTGATAAGACATATAAATAACTGCAACTTGAATCTGTACTGAGGCTCAGTATTTGACACAGAGTTCATGTTCACTGCTGTAATAGCTAATAATGATTAATATAATAACTAGAATATTGGCCATATTATATTTACATTACCAAAGTGATATGACTTTAGTCTCATGAACAACATCAGCTAATTCTTATTTACTAACTAATCTTGAAATAACTGTTCAGTACAGAAATGAAGCCCAAAAATCATGTTTTACTGTCCTGTGGTCTCAGCCTCAGATACTTATCAAATCACACAAAGCTCTTGTAGAAACAAACAAACAAATGAACAAAATATGTTCTCCCTCATTTCTGTCAAACAAAGTTGTATGACACGTTTCCAGCGGTTAGTATCATGGTTGCTAGGCAACCTGGGAAGCGCGACGGAGACTAGACCGTCCCATACAGACAAACTTGCCGTTTATTTTGCAAATCGAGCTCAACACTGCCCCTAGCGTCCTGGAGCACTTCCGTTGTGTTTTGGAATTTCCATGTGTTTTGGAGTTTGCAAGTGTTTTGGAGTTTGCAAGTGTTTTGGAGTTTGCATGTGTTTTGGAGTTTGTACGTGTTTTGGAGTTTGTACGTGTTTTGGAGTTTGCATGTGTTTTTTAGTTTGCAAGTGTTTTGGAGTTTGCATGTGTTTTGGAATTTGCAAGTGTTTTGGAGTTTGTACGTGCTTTGTCTCTAGGGGCCACCGTATGTTAGGCTTACTTACAGCAGCAGCACTTTCTGCACCTGCATAAACTCCAGGACACATTTACTAACGGTGTTTGTTGCTGTATGTGCTGCAGCTTTGAATTTTTTAATACTATATATTTTGTTAATATTTTGGCTATGGTGTCTTGTTATGAAATGTACAAGAGTAAAAGTGTTTTTAGCATGTGCTTCAAAGCTAAGTTTGACTGGGAAACTCAAAGCTCAATAGTCTGTATCAACAGAAATTCACTGCAGCCTATGTAATATTTCATGCGTCATAATTTATTCTACTCTATCTTGCAAATACATATTTGTGTGGCAATGTCATGCACAACACACACAACTATTAGATCCTTAAGATCAAACCCGTGTCATTCTTTTGGTCCACTGAAGTGCAGTAGTCAAAAAAAAAAAGAATAAGTGTCCACAAATGGCCAGGATAGAGCCCAGAGTGTTAATGTTTAAAATGTATAAAAATATTATTGATTACAATTCTTTACTGTTAATATCAACAATAAGCTTTTTATTTTGAAATTACAAGTTTAAAAAAATGCTGTTACATTTACATTTAATGCTGTTACACTGTAATCCTTTATTATAAGTATGGACATAGAATCAAGTGAACAACATTTTGAAATAAGTTTAATTGAAATTTTGTACTATGCAAAAAACAAAACAAAAAAACAACAACAACAACAACAACATATTAAACAAACAAACAAACCAACAAACAAACAAACACAGCCAGTGCCTTCATTTGTCCATTACATGTCAGACATAGCACTGACCCTTAGTCCCTGCTCATCAGCACATGCTTTCAAAAAGAGCTCCATGTCCTCTGCAAACTGAAAAACAGAGAGGAACAAGTCCCTTGCTCCAGTGTCTTCTTCCTCTGACATGTCTCTTAAGACCCTCTGCTGGTCCCCTTGATTTAAAGACAGATATTTTGGCATTGTTACGTGTCCACGGAAAAGTGCCTTATTTTGGACAACCCACTGCACAGCAGGACGCAGATCTTCAACAACTGCTGGCTCCTGTGTCAGGCAAATGGGGATAAAAACATAGTTATTTCTCTGTTGCAGAACAGTTTTTTAACAGTTATTCAAATGTCACTAACCATGTAATTACACTACTGTTTAAAGTGAATACTGACCTGACTTCCTGGAACTTGCGCTTTTTCAGTCTGAAAATGGGCACGTGTTGTCCTTCAAGCACAGCTTTGACTTCCTCTCTCCAGTGTGCAAATAGCTTGCCAGAGATTAACAGAAAATGTTGATATTGTTAAGGTGTGTAAACTTTGACACAACATAGAACAGAAGTCAAAATATAAATACCTCCTGAGATCAAAGTTCTCCATCAACAGCAAGCACCACCATTTACGCAAGTAGGGCATGTCTGACTGTAAAATATTAATATGAAACATATTTAACAACTTTCAAAAGATTCAAGACTCCATTGCTGTGAAAGTAAATAGAATACTTACTATAGTATAGTCAAATGAAGCATCCAGTGCCACGTACAGGGCAGACTATTTGGAAGAAAAAATAAAAATGTCATTTTTTTTACAAGCTTAAATTAGCTTCTGAATCTCAAGAAGACAAGAGAAAAATTACCATCAGCATGAAGATCCCACAGTCAACTCCATCGTCTTGGCTTGGAAAACCCTGTATTACATTGAAAATAAAGGCTCGTTAATAAAATCCCTTAAAAGAAGACTAGTGTAATTCATATTATTCACCATACCTTCAAGTCAAAGCTCTTTTTTTCTGACCACTGCCCGGGAATGATCTTCACTGCAAGATACCTTTTTTTTTTAAGACAGTTACAGTCACAAGTTAACAGATGTCATCATGATGGGTGTGAAATGTTTATTGCTAATAGCACCAACTGTAACTACAGGCCTTAGGAACACGACCTCAACAAAACAGCATAACAAAATGAAAAAGTACAGTCACATGCTCACAGTTGGTCAAAATAAAGCATTTACATCTTTAAGTTAAGGTTGGCATATTTTATAAACTAATTTTTAATGGTGTTTTATGTTAAACTAGAACATTTGAAGACCCTATTTATGTCTGAAACTCATCTAAAGACAGCATCACTGACTTGATCATAATCTGAAGATGAGAAATAGAATAAAATGTTGAATCATCATGCTGATATATCCATCCATCCATCCATTCGCTTCCGCTTATCCTTTTCAGGGTCGCGGGGGGCGCTGGAGCCTATCCCAGCTGTCATAGGGCGACAGACTGGACAGGTCACCATTCACCACTCCTGCTTGCACGCCTGCCACGCAGCCAACCATGACAGAACGACGCAACCATCAAATGGATCCTGCGGACTCACGGTCTCAGTATCTCGCGCAGTTGTGGAATTACTGCCGGGAAGTAATCCACGCTGAGGACACCCCCAAGAGACTCCATCAGGTGGTTTTTTTTGACAACTTTTTGTCTTCCACCCTCTGCACAGCTGGTTTTTTGGACATTAACAGATTAAAACAACTAATAACAGCTCTGAGAGCCAGGATATGCTTCGAACTGTTTGGCATGGGCGGTCCAGGCAAGGAAGGGTCAGCTACCCTCCTGGAAGCCCTCGCTGCCTGGTATTCTCAGCATCAGCATCTTTTCCCATCCAGATTTATCACTAAATCATTCTATCCTCCCTTAAGAGAGGGACTGCGTCCTCGTTGCCTTCACCCCAGTACACCAGTGTCACCTGTGTCTCCAGTAGCTCAGCTCCCAGTGTCACCTGCTCAGCAGCCACTCTCGGCTCAGGCTCCTGTGTCGCCTCTGTGTCAGCCAGTGGCCTCCATGACGGCTGGCTTAGTGATCTCTTCTGCTGGAGGGTCCGAGGGACCGCTCCGGCCTTCGTCTCCTGTCTCCGCTGGAGGGTCCGAGGGACCGCTCCGGCCTTCGTCTCCTGTTTCCGCTGGAGGGTCCGAGGGACCGCTCCGGCCTTCGTCTCCTGTTTCCGCTGGAGGGTCCGAGGGACCGCTCCGGCCTTTGCTTCCTGCCTCGTCGGCTGGGGGGCCCGAGGAGCCCGCCCAGCTTCCTGCCTCGCCTGCTGCTGCTCCATCACCTGCTCAGCCTTCTGTTCAGCCGGTGGTCTCTGCACCTACTGATTATGCCACGTCAGCTGGAGGGCCCGAGGAGCCCGTCCAGCCTCATGCCTCGTCAGCTGGAGGGCCCGAGGAGCCCGTCCAGCCTCATGCCACGTCAGCTGGAGGGCCCGGGGAGCCCGTCCAGCTTCCTGCCTCGTCGGCTGGGGGGCCCGAGGAGCCCGTCCAGCCGCCTGCTGCAGCTCCATCATCATCCTCGCCTGCTGCAGCTCCATCATCATCCTCGCCTGCTGCAGCTCCATCATCATCCTCGCCTGGCCCAGCCTCCGTGTCTTCAGCCTCGCCTGGCCCAGCCTCCGTGTCTTCAGCCTCGCCTGGCCCAGCCTCAGGGTCCTCCGCATCGCCTGGCCCGGCCTCTGCCTGTGCTTCGCCTGGTCCGGCCCCGCCGTCGCCTGGTACGGCCCCGCCGTCGCCGGGTCTGTCTGTTCCTGCCTCGTCATCGCCTGGTCCGGCCCTGTCATCGCCTGGTCCTGCCTCGTCTGGTCCTGTGCCCACCGGGCCTCAGCCAGTATGCTTGACACTGGAGCGCCGCCGCTGCCTTCCACGCGGCCGGCCCCCTGAACTGCTCCGTCGTCTCCTTCGTCGCCGCCGCTGCCTTCCGCGCGGTCGGCCCCCTGAACTGCTCCGTCGTCTCCTTCGTCGCCGCCGTTGCCTTCCGCGCGGTCGGCCCCCTGAACTGTTTGGACTCCTGTGCTGTCGGCCCCCTGGCCGGCCCCCTGAACTCTTCTGTTTTGGACTCCATTTTTCTTGTGCTTCGGTGTTTTTGTTTCGTGCCCTCCTTCCTGGGCCCCCGCCACCCGCCCTGGTCGGGTTGTTTTCTGTTTTGGGCGGGTTTTTTTTTTTTTGTTTTCTTGTGTTGGGCTGTCGGGAGCCAGCCTTGGGGGGAGGGTACTGTCAGGGTCCTGGGTCTCCTGACCCAGCGTTTTAGTTCATTGTGATTTTTGTATTATTGTACTTGGTGTGAGTTTCTATGGTTTCTAGTTTCGATCCCTTGCCCTTCATGTTTCTCTATGTCCCCTCTGTTCTGTGTAAGTCTGTGTCTGCATGTTTGAGTTCCCCTCTGTGTCTCTCGGTTCTTAGAGTCCTCTGCCTTATGGTTTATGTCTCTGTGTTTCTTAGTTGCTGTCTCCACTGTGTCAAGTTCGCGTCTCTGTGTGATACTTCCTGTTTTACTTTGTAGGTCCGTGTCTTATGTGAATGTGTCCTGCTTTGCTTGTCTCGTCAGTTCTAATTTCCCCCAGCTGTGCCCTCCTTCTGTGTCTCATTCTCCTCATTACTTCCCAGTGTATTTAGACCCTGTGTTTCTCTGAGTCAGTGTTGCGTCGTACCCTCAACAAGCTGTGTGTGTTTTGCCTCCGTGTTACCAGTGTTTTGTTTCCAGTTCCAGTTCAGTGTTTTCTGCTTCAGTGTTTTAGTCCACCAGCGTTTTTGTTTGTCTTTTGATGCCTTTAGTTAGTAAGAGGGTTTCCAGCAATAAAGCTGCTCTTTAAGTTGAACTTCTGTGTCTGAGTCCTGCATTTTGGTTCCACCACTCCTGCTTGCACGCCTGCCACGCAGCCAACCATGACACTTCTGCTTGTTTTCTTTTTTCTTTCTCAGCAGGTGATCCAGGTGATCGATATATGGATTATTATTTTTTTCTGCCCATTCTGTTGGTTTTTGTTTTTTGCCCCTCTCCCCCGTCCCTCTTCTCAGCTGTTTCTCTTTCCCTCTTTCTTTCTCCCCTTCTTTCCCCCAGTCAAGTCTGTCCCGTATTCAGCAAGTGAAAATAAAATAAACAATAAAAGGTGAATCAAATGGACCATTACGGCAAGGCTGGGATGGTCAATTTGGTAAAGTAAATCCGTTGGGCATCTTTCTTTGCCTTTAGACAACAATTCTGATGGCAAAAGAGCCAAACGGGACAGGCAGAAAGAAAAAAAAAAAAAAAAGCTTTGTTGGCTCTAAACTTTTTAAATTTGAATGAAAAGAAAACAGATTTGTTGGTGTTTGGACCCAGTGGCCCCTGTGAGTCCTCTTCTGTTGATATGGAATCCCTGGAAGTTTATTTTAAACCCCGTTGTTACTGCCCTTGGTTTTAAGTTGGACCAGTCCAGTTTTATCATTTAAGGCGACTGGCAAGAGTGAAATCTTTTCTTTCTAGGCAGCACTTTGAAACCGTGATCTAGGGCTGCTCGATTATGGCAAAAATGATAATCACGATTATTTTCACTGAAATTGAGATCTCGATTATTTGACGATATTTATTTAACCCTTTAAGACCTACCATAGAACCAAGTCCGCCAGAGCTTATATTATTTTTTTACATGTTGTAGTGCCATTTGTGGGAGCATTTCAAGTTGCTATACAACTGTTATAGCCCATATTTTAATAATATGTATGCATTAAGTCCATAGTAACTACATTAATTGCAAAAAAGTGCAATAAACTACAAAACAATTGAAAATCGTTTTTGTTTTTTTAACATATATTTCTACTTGGAGAAATTTAAGAGGTTTATCCCTCAAAACTTTAAATACAAAAAAGTTGCAAAAAATAGTTTACAACAACAGGAAATTTATTTTGAGTGTCTTCATAGTTTTATTTTGGAGATACATAAATTTTTATATACTGCAGGAAAAACGAAAAAAACAATCATATGATGCAAATTTGCAAAGAAAACAGCAGGTGCATCAAAATAAACTATTTCCAGCAGTGCAATTCGAGTTCTAAGCATCTCAGAAACTATTCAGAAAAGTCAAACATGACCAGTATAGGTTTTTAAGGCCTACAAGTAAAAAACTACATTTCCGTGAAAATGAGTCACTTCCGGTTTCGGCCAGCAAATTGCAGACATGTGATAGTTCGCGCTGACGTCTGTTTCACTGTGGGAAGTGCTACGAACAGCTGATCGGATCGGCAAAAAGTGTTTCTGGAATATTATGTTTTTGTTCCTGCAAGCGCTTTTTATGCAATTTTTGCAAAGCTTTATGTGGAAGAAAACCGTGGCCGAGGACAAGCTGATGGCATAAGATGTAAGTACAACTCCTCCGGTTTCATATGCAAAACAAATTATTGCGCTAGCTTACACGGTTCAGGTTCTACAGGGATTTAAAAATAGTTACACAAAACGGAGCGTGCTGCTCTGACCGGCTTTAAAGGGTTAACAATGACTTTAAAAAATAATATAAAATAGTGTGCAACACCACTGAAGTTTTTTTTACCTCTCTTTTCAGCCAACGGCAGTCACTCTCCTCTCCAAACAACTTCTGCTTAGCTTTCCGAGCTTCCCTCGGGTCCTCTTAATCAGCGGTCTCCGACCTTTTTTGCGCCACGGACCGGTTTATGCCCGACAATATTTTCACGGACCGGCCTTTAAGGTGTCGCGGATAAATGAGGGAGGGGCTAATAATCGGCTCAGTCATTTCTAATGATCGTTGAAAGCCCAGATCGTAATCGTGATTAAAATTCGATTAATTGAGCAGCCCTACTGTGATCCATGCTTTTATTTCTTCCCCTGTGGACTACTGTACCGCACTTTATGTGGGGGTCAGTCAGTTGTTACTCTGACATCTGTAGCTGATTCAAAATGTATATTGACAGTGCATATATAGGTGTATCATATATAAGAGACAAATGTTGTTCCTTCAGTATGTTGGCATTACTAAATTTGGCTCATTGCTTACATATATTTATAAAAAGAAAATGTACAAACTGTGATAACTGTTTCTGATAGAATGAAGAGTAGACTGATATATGAAATATTCCTTTATTGGGTGAGAAAATCGGACCATGTCATAACTGCTTTAAGTCATACAGAATAGACATCAGAGCCTTAAACAGGCTGACTTCTGCTAAATGGGTCAGAATATATAAAGCATATAAACAATTACAGCAATATGATGCAACAAACACAGCAGTGCTACTGATCCAAAATACTCAAAGCTTCATAGAACTGAAACAAACATTTATTTTTAGCTCCATTCTGCTGCTGATACATACTTTATTTTTCTGAACATTAAACTTGTTGCTGCCTTTCATAGTGTGTAACTTGAAGGCCCTGAGTACTTTCTCCCACACTGAAAACACTGGAATGATACAATTATTTGAACATTACCTAATAAGACTGATTCAGGACAGACAGTTATGTTAAACTTTCCTAGCAGTCCTTCACAAACAGGGAACAGTCTGTCTATTCTCTCCATCTGTCAGCTGCTGCTGGCTCTTCCTCCTCCTCTTCCTCACACACTGCTGAGTTTGTCCTGGTGGATCATCAGGGGTGCAAAGCCTCACAGATGATGTGCAGCAGTGGGTTCCTCAGTCTGTCCTCACTCTGGACACTTGAAGTTGTCACACATGGAAATCAAATGTGTGATAAGCTGCAGGATTCAAACACAAGTGTAACTTATAAACACATGTTCATACTTTTATTACACAATCAGAGAGAAAGAAACAGAGAGAGAGTGCAGGACAGACAGACAGGTGGAAGTCTCAGGTGTATACACTGCTACAAAACAGCACAAGAGAAGGAGGATTTAGTGTTTGTGTTACTACGAGTGCTCAACAAGAAGAGTTCCCAGTGGACACATCTGTGACTGCTGTGATTAAAGCATCTTTCTTTCAGCTTAACGAGTGAACCGTCAGCTCGTTCAAACACACGTTAAAGTCCGTTTGGCTCGACACCACCGAACAGAGGCAGCAATATAACATAGCTAACATTAACAGTGCAGTAAATCCTGCTTGTGCCGTGATATTCAGGACTGCAAACCGAGCAGCATCACTGACTTTCAGCTTGTTGTGTTTGTGGATATATGACTGACTTTAATTATCCATAAAATCATCACAATCTCTGTAAGATTAAAGTCAACTATTGAACGGCGTATATTTTGAAGTAAAGGCTTTAAAACCAAGTTAGTACAAACATCGCTAATGTCACATAACTTTCCAGACATGTGGCCAACAGTAATGTTTTAATGTTCTTCCTTATTAATCATTTGCGCATAAATAAGTAACACAATATTCAGTACTTACTTCTGAAAGTTTACTCTTCCTCCGCTCCGCTTCCGCCGTTTTTTTTCGGCAAAATTATCCACACCACCACCGCACTATGAAGTCTGGGATATGTTGGGCCATGAAGGCTACACCGACCCATCCTTAAAATTCAGGGAAATTTAGGACACATTTGAGGGCCGCATGTAGAGCAGCTTTTGAATTGGGACAGCCTTCGTCGTGTCGCTGTGACGTAATCGGCGTCCTGGAGCACTTCCGTTGTGTTTTGGAGTTTGCACGTGTTTTGGAGTTTGCACGTGTTTTGGAGTTTGCACGTGTTTTGGAGTTTGTACATGCTTTGTCTCTAGGGGCCACCGTAGAGGACCATTGTTGTGCCATTTATCCATGACCATTCAGGAACTTTGCACAGCTATTGAAGAGGAGTGGACCAGCATTCCACAGCCCACAATCAACAACCTGATCAACTCTATGCAATGGAGGTGTGTTGCACTGCGTGAGGCAAATGGCGGCCACACCAGATACTGACTGGTTTTGCAACATCTGTAGCATTGTGCTGTGTGATTAAACTGCATATTTCAGAGTGGTCTTTTATTGTGGGCAGTCTAACCTGAGCAATATTCATGCTGTCTAATCAGCACCTTGACATGCCACACCTGTGAGGTGGGATGGATTATCTCAGCAAAGGAGAAGTTTTCACTAACACCGATTTAGACAGATTTGTGAACAATATTTGAGAGTAATGGGTCCTTCAGATCTTTAAGTTCATCTCTTGAAAAATGGGAGCAAAAACAAAAGCGTTCTTTACATTTTTGTTCGGTGTATTTTGAATGTTTTTAAGGTATAATATCCTAGTTCATATCATAGTTCACTGGGTGCAGTTTTGAAGAAATCTAGAGTTCTGTTCAGTTCAGTTCAACAGACATTATTGCAAGCTAAACTCTAATTACATTTCAGTTCTGTTGGCTGTTGGATTTTTCTCAGTGCACTATTCAGTCTTTGACCACTTCATTAGTAGCACCTGTCTAGAAAAGCAAACAGCCTGCATCTTCAAACATCCCATTATGTGGCTGCGGCTCAACACAACCAGCAACCACACAGAGTGAAGAGGTTCATTTACTGTTTTACTCAAAAAGAGCCAGATGTCTCATCTATTGGACTTTGAATAGCATATGATTGCTAAAGTCAAATCGAGGGGCTTTTAATGTCATAAAAACACTGAATCTTCTGGAATTTTCATCCCTGTATGCTCAGCTTCTGGGAAATTATATGGTATACAAAAACAAATAAGCAAGCAGTTGCTTATGTGGCCAAAACTCTTTGTCCAAAGGAGGTCAGGGCATACTGGCCATGGAAACATCAAGGGCCAGAAGCACCCACTAAAGCAGTTAATTTCAAGTGTTCACTGGGGAACACGAAACTCTACAGTGTTCACCCGAATGAACGCACCAAACATGACAAAATCACAGTTGGCATGTGAGTGCTACAGGTAGATTAGAAGGTCTATCTATCCATCCGGGTCTGGGGCCAGGTCATGGGGTAGTTCTTTTCCCTCCTGAGTAACCTGATGGTTTACCAGAATTACTTAGAAGCTGACCAGAGGTCATAGATCAATGATCAATTTGTAAGCCTATTATCAGATTTGTGGCCATATGTTCTGGATACTCAGGTAAAGAGATGAGCTACGCTGTCAGCTGATCAGTGGTGGTGAGTTGGGCCAGGTGTCGGGGGATTCTGCAAAGGCCTGATGTGCCCACAGAGTCTGGAAAAGATCCCATCGTATCTTCAACTCGACAGCATTCAGAGGAACGCTGGGGAAATCGAGTTTGAATGGACTTACATTTTACACTTTCTTAAAGTGGCTGCACGGAGTGGCATCAGCAAGGTGCTTGATACCTGCTGGTAAGGTAAGGTACCAGCAGGCCGAGCAGAGTACAGCTGTACCTGAAGCAAAAACTCATGTGTGGGTGGAGTTCAGTGAGTCTATGGAAGAAGACTTTCAGCCAACATTAGAAGTTCAAACTGGCCTAACATCATTAAGCCCTAACATTTAGATTGCACTTTTACAAGTCCAATCTCAAGTGTAACAAATAAGTTTATTCGCAATAAAACATAGAAAACCAAAAATGTTTAAACTGAGAGATTTAGTACTTTATGAACTTTTTACAGCTAATTTCATTAACTAGTAACAGGCCTATAACATGATGGGTATAAATCGATCTTTTTAGAGTGGCAGACTTTCTCAGCAGTAAAGATGGGTTCACCAATCTGCCAAAAAAAAAAAAAACTGTATCGGTGGTTGCACTGGTTAGTGGTTAAACTATGTACATTTATTCAACCAAATTATTTCTGAAAGATACTAATCTGAAAATACTGGCTAAGCTTGCATGATTTCAACTTGCCTACTTTATCAAACCTGACAGAGGAGTTGACCTTCCTTCTCAATATCAAGGATTTCTTTGCTACATGTAGCATGTACCGCCGTTATGTATTTAAAATACAAAATATGAGTAACTGTATTACGTTACAGTTATCATTTTAAAAGGTGGTATTTAGAATACAGTTACTTTGTTGAAATGAATGAATTACACGGCGGTATTTTCCTTTGTCATAAGGCTATGCCCTCTCTATTTTTGGTTTCCACGCCGGTGGAAACCCAAACAAAACATTAAGAGGCTCTAATATCTGTGTCTCAATCTTGTGGCTCATGTCACCCCTACTTGCGGCCGCATAATGACGTGAAGAAATGTTTGTAACAATTATTCACAAAAATGATTTAATATGAAGGCAACAGGCAGACTGTTACAGACATAGCCCTAAAGAATGTAGATTCATGGGCAGTGTAGTCCGTGCAGGGAGAATGGACTGCCATACCGGTTATGTGTCTGAGTGTGAGGAGAGAGAAAAAGGAGAGTAGAAAAGTAGAGTTATCATCGAGCAGAAACGGGAGCTGGGAGCATGTAAATATAATAATAACCACTGCAGCCAAAAAGAGTGCCTGACGAGCCCAGCTGTAAGTACGCTATTAAGACTCGACTGTACACTGTGTTCGTGTCTTCCTCCGAAATAAGTTCCTCTCTCTGTCTCTCGCTAACAAAGTTGACCCAGACAACAAAGTTTTCAGCTACGAGCCCGACACGAACCCGACGTATTTGTCATGATTCGGCTGTGTGGCAGGCAGGAATTGGACCCAAACGCAAACTCACGGGCACACGGGGGATAAACTCAAAAAGCACAGCTTTATTGCTGGAAAAACAGATCACAAGTTATAGAAAACTAAACTGGGAAAAACTAAATATACAGCGCACCAGGAAATAAAGGGAGACTCACACACACCATGAGGGAGAACACAACACTGACACAGAGAAACACAGGGCTTAAATACACTGGGAAATAACGAGGGGAATGAGACACAGAAGGGGAGCACAGCTGGGAGAAACCGGACATAACGAGACCCGAGGGAAGCGAAACTCAATACATTCACGTAGGACACAGACCTTCAGAGTAAAACAGGAAATGTAACATAGACGCAGACTTGACTAGGGGGGGCAGAGCAACTAAAAAACACAGAACAATAACAGGGAGACACAGAGGGCGGCTAACTAAATACTCAGAAAACTAAAGAGAATACAGGAAAGCCGAACTAAGACACTAGACTAAAGAATAAACTGGGGCAACAAAGAGAACTAAGATCATAATACAAAAACTCAGACACAAGAAACTCAAAACACTGGGTCACCGACCCAGGACCGTGACAGTATTAGCCAGAGGTCACTTTACTATGGTTCGGAGCCACGGACCCGTTTTATATGCGCGCGGAATAGTTTTCCATACGAGATCACTGCAAAAAGTGCAGCCTTACCCAATGTCCACCTACTCTTACTCATTTTATACTAAGATTTAAATCTAGTTGGTACTGCTATGGCAAATAACTTTCTGTAAAAGTAATAAATCACACAGCAATAGTACATTCATGTAGTTGTAAAAAGCATGATAACATATTAAGTAATCCGAAGTATTCAGAATACGTTTCTCTCACTGAGTAACGTAATCGAATACGTTACAAAATACATTTTGGGGCATGTAATCTGTAGTGGAATACATTTTAAAGGTAACCTTCCCAACACTGTATATTACTGTATGATGATAAATCACGAGCCTTATCTACTTACTAGCGCTCAGTGTCCACACAAAGTAGTAACTGGTTTCAGGGCAGTGAACCCAGAGGCAGAGGCAACTTGCCTAGCGTGCAAATTTCCCAGCAGTCTCCTGTTTTATTTCTTGTAGGTTTATTCATTTTGCATTTGCATAAACAAGCAGAAAAATCCTGCTGGTCTGTCAGCTTGTCAAGATCAAGCCTTTGTTAACGGGACATGGATATACACTGAGATTAATCGAGATTATTGACTTTTACTTTGGTTTTAATTCATGTCTATTTTTAGGTTTCAGTAGGCAAGCACTGCTTGCCTTGCTTGTCCTGACAGAATGCTACTGGCTGAAAGAAACCTTGGCATTTTCATCACCTTTACAGACTATATTTAACACAAACCACAACGTTGTACCTTAATGAAACAGATTATCACCCCTCTAAAATATCAGCCTGATTGGCCAGCAATCCTTTCATCCCACAGAAGATCTACTTGCCTTTTGTCTCAGCAGTCTTCTTGTCCTGCCTGCAGAACTCACTTCACATGAAGACATTCCCAGCATAGAGCTGATTTCCAGCTGAGAAGTACAAATTCTACCCTTTCTCTGTCTCTACATGGGCTGTTTATATGTTTATTTCTTTATCACTACAGGCTCCATATCTAACGGAGTTCTACTTTGCCTAATAAAAATCACTCAGGCCAAAAATGTTGTATTTATGACCAGTCTGCACAGCAAAATCTCCAGTGTTAAATTAACACTGGAGAGTGTCTATATGGGTCCACACCTCTGAGTGTTAAATACAACACTGTTGAGTGTTAAATTAACACTTTTGACAGTGTTATATGTTTAAAAGTAACCTAGTCAGTTTTGAACACTCAACAGTGTTGCATTTAACACTCAGAGGTGTGGACCCATATAGACACTCTCCAGTGTTAATTTAAGACTGGAGATTTTGCTGTGTGCAGTATGACAGTCAAAATGACTTTAACCAACCCGGAAACAAGAGGTGGTTTAACATCCTCATGTAAGCATCATTATAAACATCATTATCGCCCCATCATTACTATCTCCATCCATTAATATCATGAATGTTTCAAGAAAAAGGGCAGCTACTGCTGTGTACTCATAATATGTCAAAACTAATCACTGCTCATTTACTATCTCATGCAGTCAATTTCGATTTATTTTGAATTTCTGAATTCTAAGTGACTCCAGTATGTAGTAAATACCCTTACACAAGATTCCACAACGGGGAAAAACAGCAGTGTCCCAAGGAGTATTTCCTCTGTTAGGGAGCAGCCCTTATACTTACCTCAGCTGTAGAAGTGACTGCATGCCTGCATTAGAGGATGGCCTTAAATGCTCTAATGTTTGACAAGAATAAGTATGTAGTTATCTACATGTAAATTACAAGATCAATGGGAGTGAAAGAAGAAGCCATAATATGTCAATAGATACTCTTTATCTCATGAGAGGGCTTTTGTTGTGAAATATTTACAGGCATTTATTTTGTGACTCCTGTTTATTTTAGGATATGAAACATACCATTTTTGTTTGCATTAAAAAGAAAGCACAATCCTCTTTAACTATCAGATTTGCACAAACAACATAAGTGAAAAGTCATCTGGGTCTGACTAGGTTCTAAGATTATTTAAATTAAACCTCAGGTGAAGAACAGGGCATAACACTGTGTCATTATTTATTAAACAAAAATTAATTGAAATGGTAGAAGCAGAGTGTGAAAAAGCAGGTGCATCCATGATTGAACAGCTGAGCACTCAAAGCACAACTTGCCTGATTCACAAAAGCACTTTTTCCTATGATTTTTCTGTGTAAGTGCTTTCTATCTAACATTCACACGCACTCCGATCAATGCATTGGAGAGCAACTTGGGCCCAGTATTTTGCCCAAGGCTACTTGGCATGCTGACTGGAGGATCGGGGATCAAACTGGCAACCAGTGGGCCAACAAACAGCCTTTTAATAAGTAGATGGCCTAAAGTATTAAATAGAACAAGAGTATTAAAATTAGCTGTATGTAATGATACATACAACTAATTTTATGTGAGATGGTTATGAATATTTTTTTCACTAATGGTTAAAATGTTTTTGTTTTTTTTAAGAAATTCATAAAGTCATTACTAGTTAAGGTTAAAGGAATGCTCGGCTCAGCAGAGCTCTAACTCTTAAGAAGCTTGGCTACATTGCTGAAGAGAACACTGGGGGTTGTTCTCTTTGTAATCCTTTATAAGAAGCCATACTTGTTTACTCTTTTTCTATTTGTACTATCATTCAATTCAATTTTATTTATATAGCGCCAAATCACAACAACAGTCGCCTCAAGGTGCCTTATATTGTACAGTAAATCGTACAATAATAGATACAGAGAAAAATCCAACAATCATATAGGGAGTGCAGAATTAGAATAGAAGAATAGAATAGAATAGAATAGAATAGAATAGAATAGAATAGAATAGCCTTTATTGTCATTGTACAGAGTACAACGAAATTGGAGTGCCACTCCCTTGGTGCAAGTTTCAATAATAAATATAAATGTAAAATATAAAAAGTACAAAAAAAACAATCGTAAGTACTCAAACAATAGTATGTACAATATATACAGGATAGCAGCATTAATATAATGACAGTATGAATAGCAGCATAATATAATGACAGTGACGGTATGGAATAGGTTCAATTGTTTTTGTGCTTATTTACTACGGTGATAGCTCTGGGAAAGAAGCTATCCCTGAATCTGTTTGTCCTGGTTTTATGTGACCTGTACCGTCGGCCTGACGGTAATAGTTCAAACAGTTGGTTGCTGGGGTGAGAGTGGTCCTTGATGATATTGCCAGCTCTGCTGAGGTACCGAGAGTTTGCAGTGACCTCCAGGCTGGGCAGAGAGCAGCCAGTGATCTTCTGGGCTGTGTTGATGACCCTCTGCAGTACTTTCCTGTCTGCAGCTGAGCACCCTGCATACCATGATGTTATGCCGTACGTTAGGATGCTCTCTATGGTGGCTCTGTAAAATGTCACCAGCAGCCTCTCCTCCAGGTTGTTCCTCCTGAGCACTCTCAGAAAGTGGAGACGCTGCTGGGCCTTTTTAACCACCGCTGTAGTATTTGCAGTCCAGGAGAGGTCATCAGATATCTGCACGCCCAGAAACCTCATGGAGTGTACCCTCTCCACACAGCTCCCGTGAATGTAAAGTGGGGCCGGGTCTGCTCTGCCCTTCCTGAAGTCCAAGATAAGTTCTTTAGTTTTCGTGGTGTTCAGTTGGAGGTTGTTAACTGAACACCACTCAGTCAGTCTGTTGACCTCATCTCTGTAGTCCGACTCATCCCCCCTTGAGATGAGTCCAACCACTGTGGTGTCATCTGCGAACTTTATGATGGTGTTTTATTATTATTAGGCAAGTTGTATTTTTGTTGTATTTCAAGTTGTATTATTAGGCAAGTTGTATTTTTGAGGAATAGTTTTATTATTGAACAACAACCATGTTCTCAATGAACCCAAAAAACTCATTAATATCAAAGCTGAATGTTTTTGGAAGTAGTTTTTAGTTTGTTTTTAGTTTTAGCTATTTTAGGGGGATATCTGTGTGTGCAGGTGACTATTACTGTGCATAATTATTAGGCAACTTAACAAAAAACAACTACAGTTGGGCAAAAAAGTATTTAGTCAGCCACCGATTGTGCAAGTTCCCCCACCTAAAATGATGACAGAGGTCAGTAATTTGCACCAGAGGTACACTTCAACTGTGAGAGACAGAATGTGAAAAAAAATGCATGAATCCACATGGTAGGATCTGTAAAGAATTTATTCGTAAATCAGGGTGGAAAATAAGTATTTGGTCAATAACAAAAACACAACTCAATACTTTGTAACATAACCTTTGTTGGCAGTAACAGCGGTCAAACGTTTACTATAGGTCTTTACCAGGTTTGCACACACAGTAGTTGGTATTTTGGCCCATTCCTCCATGCAGATCTTCTCGAGAGCAGTGATGTTTTGGGGCTGTCGCCGAGCAACACGGACTTTCAACTCCCGCCACAGATTTTCTATGGGGTTGAGGTCTGGAGACTGGCTAGGCCACTCCAGGACTTTCAAATGCTTCTTACGGAGCCACTCCTTTGTTGCCCGGGCGGTGTGTTTTGGATCATTGTCATGTTGGAAGACCCAGCCTCGTTTCATCTTCAAAGTTCTCACTGATGGAAGGAGGTTTTGGCTCAAAATCTCACGATACATGGCCCCATTCATTCTGTCCTTAACACGGATCAGTCGTCCTGTCCCCTTGGCAGAAAAACAGCCCCATAGCATGATGTTTCCACCCCCATGCTTCACAGTAGGTATGGTGTTCTTGGGATGCAACTCAGTATTCTTCTTCCTCCAAACACGACGAGTTGAGTTTATACCAAAAAGTTCTAGTTTGGTTTCATCTGACCACATGACATTCTCCCAATCCTCTGCTGTATCATCCATGTGCTCTCTGGCAAACTTCAGACGGGCCTGGACATGCACTGGCTTCAGCAGCGGAACACGTCTGGCACTGCGGGATTTGATTCCCTGCCGTTGTAGTGTGTTACTGATGGTGACCTTTGTTACTTTGGTCCCAGCTCTCTGCAGGTCATTCACCAGGTCCCCCCGTGTGGTTCTGGGATCTTTGCTCACCGTTCTCATGATCATTTTGACCCCACGGGATGAGATCTTGCGTGGAGCCCCAGATCGAGGGAGATTATCAGTGGTCTTGTATGTCTTCCATTTTCTGATGATTGCTCCCACAGTTGATTTTTTCACACCAAGCTGCTTGCCTATTGTAGATTCACTCTTCCCAGTCTGGTGCAGGTCTACAATACTTTTCCTGGTGTCCTTCGAAAGCTCTTTGGTCTTGGCCATGGCGGAGTTTGGAGTCTGACTGTTTGAGGCTGTGGACAGGTGTCTTTTATACAGATGATGAGTTCAAACAGGTGCCATTCATACAGGTAACGAGTGGGGGACAGAAAAGCTTCTTACAGAAGACGTTACAGGTCTGTGAGAGCCAGAGATTTTCCTTGTTTGAGGTGACCAAATACTTATTTTCCACCCTGATTTACGAATAAATTCTTTACAAATCCTACCATGTGAATTCATGGATTTTTTTTTCACATTCTGTCTCTCACAGTTGAAGTGTACCTCTGGTGCAAATTACTGACCTCTGTCATCATTTTAAGTGGGGGAACTTGCACAATCGGTGGCTGACTAAATACTTTTTTGCCCCACTGTATGTACCCATTTCAATTATTTATTTTTACCAGTGACACCAATATAACATCTCCACATTCACAAATATACATTTCTGACATTCAAAAACAAAACAAAAACAAATCAGCGACCAATATAGCCACCTTTCTTTGCAAGGACACTCAAAAGCCATCCATGGATTCTGCCAGTGTTTTGATCTGTTCACCATCAACATTGCGTGCAGCAGCAACCACAGCCTCCCAGACACTGTTCAGAGAGGTGTACTGTTTTCCCTCCTTGTAAATCTCACATTTGATGATGGACCGCAGGTTCTCAATGGGGTTCAGATCAGGTGAACAAGGTGGCCATGTCATTAGTTTTTCTTCTTTTATACCCTTTCTTGCCAGCCACGCTGTGGAGTACTTGGACGCGTGTGATGGAGCATTGTCCTGCATGAAAATCATGTTTTTCTTGAAGGATGCAGACTTCTTCCTGTACCACTGCTTGAAGAAGGTGTCTTCCAGAAACTGGCAGTAGGACTGGGAGTTGAGCTTGACTCCATCCTCAACCCGAAAAGGCCCCACAAGCTCATCTTTGATGATACCAGCCCAAACCAGTACTCCACCTCCACCTTGCTGGCGTCTGAGTCGGACTGGAGCTCTCTGCCCTTTACCAATCCAGCCACGGGCCCATCCATCTGGCCCATCAAGACTCACCCTCATTTCATCAGTCCATAAAACCTTAGAAAAACCAGTCTTGAGATATTTCTTGGCCCAGTCTTGACGTTTCAGCTTGTGTGTCTTGTTCAGTGGTGGTCGTCTTTCAGCCTTTCTTACCTTGGCCATGTCTCTGAGTATTGCACACCTTGTGCTTTTGGGCACTCCAGTGATGTTGCAGCTCTGAAATATGGCCAAACTGGTGGCAAGTGGCATCTTGGCAGCTGCACGCTTGACTTTTCTCAGTTCATGGGCAGTTATTTTGCACCTTGGTTTTTCCACACGCTTCTTGCGACCCTGTTGACTATTTTGAATGAAACGCTTGATTGTTCGATGATCACGCTTCAGAAGCTTGTCTGTGTCTTGTCTGTGTTGTGTGTGTAAGGTCGGGGGGCGGGTTCATTCCACTGCAGGGCAACCTGCCACTGCATGTGGCGAATAAAATTTGAAATTGAACTTGAAATTCTTGAGACCACTTTATTCACTATAAATGACTTGTTGGCTATAGAATGATCATTCGTGAATTTAATATGCTTGTGGGTGGATAATCCACAGTAGAAGGCTGGGGCAGACAGTGCAGAAGCTACAAGTACACTCCAGATCATTGAACACAAAGGCTAGTCTCACATTTACAAACAAACATCACAATGCTCTCCGAGAACTGAGGATTGACAAGAATATGGACAAGAATCTACCAGAAAATCCTGGAGAAAAATGTCAGCCATCAGTTTATGCTCTGAAGCTCAAGCACACTCGGCTCAAATGGCTCAAATGAACATTGTAATGAATCGCTGTGTGGCAGGCAGGATAAAGGATCCAAAGGCAGGATTCAGAACACGGAAGAATAAACGGAAAGAGGCAGCTTTATTGTGCTATAAAAACTCGGATGCCAAAATGCAGGGAACAGAGCACATAAACTGGGAACTAGGGAACTAACTTGGAAACGGAGACCTAAGAGACTAGAGACCAAGAAACTAACAAATTACACTTTAACCGGGAACACAGAATCAAACCCTAAGAACTAGAACTCAGAAAATACTAAAGAACTAAGGAGCTATCTCCAAAGGTTGATTCTGATCATCTGGACGTAGCGTTTTCAGTAGGAGAAACGTTTCATCACTTATCTAAGTGACTTCTTCAGTCTCAGCTGACTGCAGGTTTTCCCAATCTTATAAACAGTACATTTGCACAATGACTGAAACCAGCCCACTGAAGGAACAACTAAGGAGCTAGGAATACTTGAGACAGAAACCAAAACTAAATAGCAATGACACATCATGAAATCAATGATTAATAACAAAAACCACAAAACATGACAAATATGGCTCGAAAAAATAACCAAACAAAATGAATGCTCTAGAAAGGGCTATTCAAAGTCCAGAATTAAATCTGATTGAGATGCTTTGGCATGACCTTAAATAGAACATTCATACTGAGTTAAATAAATTCTACAAAGAAAAATGGGCCAAAATTCCTCTACATCGATGTGAAAGACTGATGTGAGTTATTGCAACATGCTTGATTGCACTTCTTATTGTTAAAGATGGCATAGCCAGGTATTCGATTCGGGGGGAAACCTTTTCACACAGGGCCAGAAAGAGTTGACCTTTTGTCCATTAATCAGTGAAATTATCAGTTAAAACTCACCTGCTCTTCAGCAACATACACTTTTATCATGGCCAATGCAAAACATGCATAAACCTTCACTGAGTACATCCATGACAAAACACCTAACTCTAAACACATATGTTTTCTATTCATTTCTGTTATGTATTTAGTAAAATCAGTTTATAGTTTGTGGTACTACTTTCTGTTACAAAGTAGAGAACACAAAGTGTGGTGTATGTGCGCATTGATATGCCTGCGCTTTTCCTTAGACTGGTTATTAAAGTAAATTACTACAACTAAAGAAGGCGTCGTTACTTACCAGTTAAGTTATAAGAGAGAATATAACAGACTGGCGACGAGGATTAAAACGGATCCCCGATGTGCATTGGACGACAGAGAGGGGGAAATCCTTGTGAAAGTGGCCAAAAAGACACGAAAAAGGTTAGGGCCAAAACAACTAACCCTCCGTGTGGATGCTAGCTCACCTGCCTGGCTAAAGAGAGGACGTGAGTAACATCAATTCTTTTAAGTGAAGGACGCTTATAAAAATACCGAGAAAATGTCAGGAGGCGTTGGACAAATGGACGTTTTTGATAATGGCACAGAGGATTGGACAACATATGTAGAGAGAGTTGAACAGTATTGTCGGGCTAACAAAGTAGAGGATGAGAGGAAAGTTTCTGTGTTACTGAGTGTGATGGGAGCGAAAACATACAACTTGTTGCGCAGCCTCATCACACCGACCAAACCAGCTGACAAAAGTTTCAAGGAGATCACAGAAGTGCTCCAAAAACATTTCCAACCGAAGCCACTGGTTATAGCCGAACGTTTCCGATTTCATAAACGAAATCAACTAAAGAATGAGTCCACATCGGAGTACATCGCGGAACTCCGGCGGCTGTCGGAACACTGTCAGTTCGGGGAGGGGCTGTCAGATGCGCTGAGAGACCGTTTCGTCTGCGGCATGAACAATGAAAGCACACAGAAACGACTTCTCACAGAGGATAACCTCACTTTGCACCGTGCATTAGAGATAGCGATATCGATGGAGACAGCAGCAAAAGATGCCGGAGAGCTTCAGGGAAAATGCACGGAGCCGTGTTCTGTAAATAAAATACATCCACAGCGCAATAATAAATTACCGATGTGCTTCAGATGCGGCAAAAAGTCACATGACGCTGCTAATTGCTGGTTTAAAGAGAAAGAATGCCTGCAATGTAACAAAAAGGGGCATATACAGAAAATGTGTAAATCAAAGCAGTATGATAAAAAGAAAAACAAAATGTGGAAAAGAGACAGAAAGCTGCATGAAGTAAATGAGACAGAGTCAAATGATTCTGAGGAGGATTTGGCATGCCTGGAACTGTACACAATGCAAGAGAAAGATAATGATGCAATATGGCTCACACCTAAAATACAAGGGATTGAGTTACAGATGGAACTGGACACTGGGTCTGCTCTCTCACTGGTTTCATATGAAGATTACAGAAACAAATTCCCCAATCTGAAACTGAAGCACACCTCAGTGAAACTGAAAACGTACACAGGTGAAAGAATAACTCCTCTGGGAAAACTAAAAGTGAAAGTGGAATATGAGAAAAAGAAATGCAACCTGGAACTTTATGTTCTGAAAAATGGAGGTGTGCCATTATTTGGGCGTGACTGGTTGAAAAACAGTTACATGGAAATGCAGATGGACTTTCACGTCTTCCACACATGCAACCCACTGAAGAACTGACTGATCCAGCTACTGTGTTTCACGTTACACAAATGGAACCCCTACCTGTCACAAGTGCTCAGGTGAAAAGAGAAACGAGCCGAGACACAATCTTGTCCAAAGTATACGATTTTACTGTGAATGGTTGGCCGTCCTGCACTGACACTCAGTTCTCTGCGTACTCCACCCGCAAAGACCAACTATCCGTTTACCAAGGATGTGTTATGTGGGGAACTCGTGTCATCCTGCCACCCAAACTACGTACAACGGTACTGGACTCACTGCACAATGGACATTTAGGTGTGGTTAAGATGAAATCTCTTGCTAGAAGCTATGTTTGGTGGCCAGGCCTTGACTGTGAAATAGAGAACATGGCTAAATCCTGCACTGGTTGTCAGCAGACGCTGCGTCAGCCTCAAACAGCACCTGTACACGCGTGGGAGTGGCCATCCGCTCCATGGCAACGCATTCATATAGACTGTGCTGGCCCATTTATGGACCAAATGTTCCTGGTTGTGGTTGATGCTCACTCAAAATGGCCAGAAATCTTCCCCGTAAAGCAAGCAACAGCTGCCAGCACAATCAATAGCCTTCGGTCACTGTTTGCACGCACAGGTCTGCCACAACAGCTCGTAAGCGACAATGGTCGTCAGTTTACTGGAGAGGAGTTCCAGTGTTTCCTTCGGAGTAACGGCATACGACATATCACTTCAGCTCCCCATCATCCTGCAACAAATGGACAAGCCGAACGGTTCATCCAGTCCTTCAAGCGGTCAATGAAAGCCAGTCGCACAGAGGGGAAGCCGCTACAACAGAAAATAGACAATTTCTTACTGGCTTACAGGAACGCCACTCATGCAACAACTGGACACACACCTGCAATGCTCTTCATGGGACGGAATCTGAGATCACGTCTAGATTTGCTGAAACCAGACATTCGCAAGGATGTCCAAGATAAACAGTCTTCCATGGTGGAAACAACAAGAAACAAAACTAGATTCTTCAATGTTGGACAAAAAGTTCTCGCCAGGGACTACAGAGACCCAAGTCAGAAATGGCAGCCTGGCACGATTCTGTCACGGACCGGACCACTGACATACACTGTAAATGTTGGAGCCAACTTAGTCTGGCGTAGACATGTTGATCAGATTGTAGATGCGGAAAGTCACATGGTTCCACAGCAACCTGAGAGCACATCTACACCTCAAGATTCAGAAGAGTTTGCCCTCGCTTCACCACCTGAGGTTCAGGATTTATGTGAAACTACCAATGCTCAAACACCTGAACTTCCCACACAGAGCACTATGGAGTCTGACCAAACAGGCAGACGGTACCCTGAGAGAAATCGCAGAGCACCTCAGAGACTGAACTTATAGGTTTCAAGTTAATTTTGTAGGAAAGCAGTTCAAGTTAAATTATTGGTTTACAGCATTTATCTGAAAATATTTTGATTGTTTGGTACCTATTGTGTTCATCAAAGTTGGATGGGAGGAACTGTTATGTATTTAGTGAAATCAGTTTATAGTTTGTGGTACTACTTTCTGTTACAAAGTAGAGAACACAAAGTGTGGTGTCTGTGCGCATTGATATGCCTGCGCTTTTCCTTAGACTGGTTATTAAAGTAAATTACTACAACTAAAGAAGGCGTCGTTACTTACCAGTTACGTTATAAGAGAGAATATAACAATTTCCATTGATATAGAAGAAAATAGATGTATTATCCCAAATTAGCCCAATATATGCTGTGGTCTTTATTGGGAGCAATAAAAGGTACTATGCTGGTTTTTCTCAACTAACAAACAAACAAACAAACAAACATAAATATATAATGTGAGGAAGTAGCAGATTACAATCTTACATATATATAGAAGGCTTTTTTATCATGTATGCGCAAGGCCTACATCAGCCAAGACTGAGTGTAAAGAACTTCCAAAGCATTGGTTCAGCTTTGCTGATATTGCCAAGGGGCGTCCTTGACAACTGCAGGCAAGGCAAAGAGCTATGGACAGATAGCTAACACTCTGGTGAAGAGCTACAAGAGCTTTCTGAAGCCAGAAAAAAAGAAAAGCAAAACAAAAGAAAACAGACCAGAGGGTGCAGTGTTAAGTTCCTAGCTAGTTTTAGTTACATTGGTTAGAAAGCTGCTTCCATAAATTGTAAAGGTGTAATGGTAAAAACAGTCAGTAAGTGCTAAGTAATAAAATACTAGCCCTTCACTCACCAAAGCTTTGTTGGACAGTCTGTCCCAAAAAGTACAGGTGTGTCAGAAAACTCATTTAACAATACTCCGAGCAGAACGAACTGCAAAGAAATGTAGGGTGATCTTGTCAAAAGGCTTCCTGTATTTTGCTACGTAAACAGGCAAAATACCCAAGAGTTAATGTATCTTTTTGTCTCTTTCAGTGACCTGTGCAGTCACACATTTTGCTCACTCCTCTCAAAGCACATTCACTATTGCTGACTAATGTTGATAAGCGGCCCAGCTGACACTGCTTGTTTGGCTCCTGCCTCTAATTAAAAAACATCTGTGTGTCTGATTTCCTTCTGCTTTTTCCCCAACTGGCTGATCCATACTGAACTCCTGCAAGATTAAAAATGTTAAGTGGCTGGCTTGAGGTTGCCCTCATCACTTCTAGTGGTGTGGTTTCATAGAAGTAATTCACTTATTGATTCACCAATCAAAGGTGATATGTGTTGGACACCTGGGAGTTGGCAAGGTTGATCTATAGATGAGGTAAAGCTAAAATAGACACAAGTGGCTAATGCAGAAAAAAATGAGATGAGAAAAAGGAAGTTTGAATAACTGAGTCACACTGGCCTTGTTATGGTGGTGACATGACACAAAACGAAAGGTGGCATGAATATCTAATCATTTTGCAGTTGCAGCAACACGCAACCTTATGCCTCAGATTTCAGATTTGGCAGTGTTGTTTTGGGTTAAAATAAATCAATCATAATAAGTAATTTGACCTCAAATGAACTGTGAAAATGAATGTTGCCTGCAAAAAGTCGCTAAAAATCCTGATAAAAGTGGGTCAACTGCAGGTTTGTATAAGAAACAGCTAAAAATAAAGAAAGCAAATCACATTTAACACACTCGTGTATTTTAGTGTTTGCCACTAAAGAAAGTGGCGAGAGAGTAAGCAGTGAAGTGCGCTCCCTGCATGTGATGGACCGTAAACAGCAGCACAGCTCAGTTCACATGGTAAGTCCTGGCAGCGGTGCAAACTGTTCAGTTCGCTATTACCAACAAGAAAAACAATGAGCCAACAGACAGAAATGTTAATATAGCAAACCAATTTACTGTATGGGAGATTGTCACAGTGCTGTAAATATACTTTTTTCTTGGCTTTATTCAAGAAAAAAAGAGACTTTTACACGTTGACACACAATGATGAAAGTTTTAACTTTAATTTTACCGTTAAAACACGGAAGAATATCAGCTTGAACAACTAAAACAGCATCAAGTCATAACTGTTTCTTTCTACCTCAGTTCTTATATTTCTCCCGTGCTACATATAAACACACATACACATACAAAAAAAAAACAGTTACGAATGACTGCATGGTTTATTGCTACACACGCAAACATATATTAAATCATTCATCTCTTAATCAAATATTTTTAGCAAGGGAATTAGAGTTATAATGCAAGAAAGAGGAGTGTCTACAACCAAGAAAAATAAAAACAAACTAATTTTCATGATATGTGTGAATACCTTGATATGACAGTTTAATTTCAAAGCTATATGAAGCCAGACTTTTAAAATTTATGCCATTTCTGACTTTTCATAATAGGAAAATTATCATACACATGCCTATGCAACATCACAAACACAACCCCGCATGACCAAATCTCAAGCTTTAAAAGAGTAATGGTGCCCTCTTACTGCAGGGGCTAGAAGTTGTTATACTGTCCAGTGCCCATCCGTGTCCACCCTTGACAGCTGTCATCCCTCTGTCATTGATTAGGCTGTCGTTTGCTCTGCACCAGGAGCCTGTAGATCGTTATTCACGTCGAACCTGGAAACCAGCTTCTCATTCCTGGAAGTGTCCATCACTAACTAGTTTTCAAAGATCTCGCAGCGAGACTGATCACTGCAGAGTGAGTTCGGACAGAGGACCAAAAAATAACAGTTTTTATAACATTGGAGATCTGAGATTTTTATATTTCACATTGGCGTTAATATACTGGAAACACTTTATTGAATCAGAATCAGAATCAGAATACTTTATTGATCCCTGGGGGAAATTATTTTTTGTTACAGTGCTCCATTTTAAACCAACATTAAGACAAGACAGACAATACGCTAACTAAGAATAGTACAATATATACATATATATACATACATACATACATAAGTCACTTATAAATAAATATTTGGAAAAGAAACATGTGCAGTTGTAGCAGCAAACAGTGTGTTAAGTGGATGCGTTGTACAGGGAGATGGCCACAGGCAGGAATGATTTCCTGTGTCGTTCAGTGGTGCTTTTCGGTAATCTCAGTCTCTCACTGAACGAGCTCCTGTGACTGACCAGCATGTCATGGAGTGGGTGGGAGGTGTTATCCAACATTGTCTTTATCTTGGACAGCATCCGCCTCTCCGACACCACCTTGAGGGAGTCCAGCTCCATCCCCACAACATTGCTGGCCTTACGGATCAGTTTATTAAGTCTGTTGGCATCTGCGACCCTCAGCCTGCTCCCCCAGCATGCAACAGCATAGAGGATCGCACTGGCCACAACAGACTCATAGAAAATCCTCAGCATTTTCTGGCAGATGTTGAAGAACCTCAGTCGCCTCAAAAAATAGAGACGACTCTGGCCCTTCCTGTAAAGTGCTGTGGTGTTTTTAGCCCAGTCCAGTTTATTGTCAATGTGTACTCCAAGGTATTTATAGTCCTCCACAATGTCAACACTGACCCCCTGGATTGAAACAGTGTTTCCTGGTCTTCCTGAAGTCCACGATCAGTTCCTTGGTCTTTGCCACGTTGAGCTGCAGATGATTCTGCTCACACCACGTGACAAAGGAGTCGACCACAGCCCGGTACTCTGTCTCATCATCCCTGCTGATGCATCCAACCACCGCAGAGTCATCAGAAAACTTCTGAAGATGGCAGGTCTCTGTGCAGTGGCTGAAGTCTGTGGTGTAGAGGGTGAAGAGGAAGGGGGAGAGGACAGTCCCCTGTGGTGCCCCTGTGTTGCTAATCACCTTGTCAGACACACACTGTGGGAGACGTACATATTGTGGTCTTCCTGTCAGGTAATCAACAATCCAGGACACCAGAGAAGCATCCACCTGCATCGCTGCTAACTTATCACCCAGGAGGGTCGGCCTGATGGTGTTGAAAGCACTGGAAAAGTCAAAAAACATGACCCTCACAGTGCTCGCCGGCTGGTCCAGATGGGTGTAGACACGATTGAGCAGGTAGATGATGGCGTCCTCTGTTCCGAGACGAGGCTGATAAGCGAACTGAAGGGGATCCAGATGTGGTCTTACTATGGGTCGCAGCTGGTCCAGGATGAGCCTTTCCAGGGTCTTCATGATGTGGGAGGTCAGTGCCACGGGCCTGTAATCCTGGGGGCCACTGGGACGAGACGTCTTTGGTACAGGGACGAGGCATGATGTCTTCCACATCACCGGGACCCTCTGCAGACTCAGACTCAGCATAAACAGTTTATGAAAGACTCCACACAGCTGGGGGGCACAGGTCTTGAGGACAAGGGGACTCACTCCGTCTGGTCCAGCAGACTTGCCTGAGTGAAGTCTCCTCATTTGCATCTCAACCTGGTATTGAGTGAAGGTGATGGGTGGGGGAGGGGTGTCAGGAATCTCACAGGAGGCAACATGTGAAGAGAGAGGCTGGCACAGTGGTGTGGCTCTGGATTCCAGGCTGACTGCAGGTGAGGTTGTGGGGGTGGGAGCAGACACTGTGGTGTCGAATCTATTGAAAAACAGATTCAACTCGTCGGCTCTATTCTCACCTCCCTCAGCTCCCCTGCTGTTGGTTGGCCTGAATCCAGTGATGGTCTTCATGCCCCTCCACACCTCTCTCATGCTGTTCTGCTGGAGTTTCCACTCCAGCTTCCTCCTGTAATTGTCCTTAGCCTCTCTGATCTTGTCCTTTAGTAACACCTGGATCTTCCTCACCTCCTCTTTGTTGCCCCCTCTGAAAGCCCTCTTCTTGTTGTTGAGGAGGGCTTTGATGTCCTTAGTCACCCACGGCTTGTTATTTGGGTAACAATGAACAGTCTGAGCTGGAACAATGGAGTCGGTGCAGAAAGTTATGTAGCCTGTGATACACTCAGTAAGCCCATTGATGTCCTCGGCGTGAGGCTCACAGAGTGTTTCCCAGTTGGTCACCTCGAAACAGCCCTGTAGTTCCGCTATTGCCTCCTCTGACCACCTCCTAACAGTCCTGGTGGTCACAGGTTCCCTCCTCACAATTGGCACATAGCGGGGGGTGAGGTGAATCAGGTTATGATCTGACCTACCAAGTGGGGGGAGGGAGGAGGAGCTGTATGCATCCTTGACGTTAGCATACAGTAAGTCTAAAGTTTTCTCTCCCCTGGTGGGACAGTCCACATATTGTTTGAATGTTGGTAGTGTATTGTCCAGTGATACATGGTTGAAGTCACCCGAGATCACAATAAAGGCACTCGGGTGCTGAGTCTGTAGCCGAGCTATGGCAGAGTGGATAGTGTCACATGCAGCTGTGGGGTTAGCAGAGGGGGGAACATAGACAGCCACCAAGATGACGTGAGAGAATTCCCTGGGTAAATAATACGGCCTGAGTCCAACAGCACACAGTTCAGTGTCCGGGCAACAAATCCTTTCTTTGATTGTTATGTTGGCAGGGTTACACCACCGGTTGTGAAGTGCATTGAGTCCATGTTGCTCATTGTTGTCTGCACATTGAGGGCCCGTGTGCATTATTTGTAGGAATTGGTATAAGGCGCAGTTCTTATTGTTGGGATTGGTCTACAGCAAAGTTTTGTAGGGTGATAATAATGAACATAAATAAATAAAACACAATCAGAAAAAAAATATGTCAACTTCTGACAGCAACCCTGCAATTGCCACCAATTACACCAATTACGCCTGTGAGTGCACTAGGATTTACCAGGAAAACATCAATGACAGCACGTACAAATGCACAAAGCCAGATATATAAAATGATTACAATGTGATATACAATGAGTTCAAACTTAAACTAAAATATCAAAAGTAAAAGTAACAAAAGTATCAAAAACATACATTTTCGATGAGACTGGTTATGGCTACATCAGTGAATAACAGATTATGGATGTTTTTTGGACTGAGCTGGTCTCTTTCCTTCAATATCGTCCAATATTGTTAACAACACTGGTTCATACTGCCTGCTTTCCTAAAAGACAAAGAGAGACAGATATAAATGCTGTGCATGTGTATGAGGATCTTTGTGCACCTGCACTCCATGAGACTGCAGAGATAGAGTCAATCAGTGGCAGAGAGAATCACAGCTTATTTCAGGATTTTGTGGGGTCCATAAACTGCTTGCAGATTAAGTTGAATGTTCACAGCGGACCAAAATAACCCTGAAGCTACTGGGAAATGTCCCAGTGCTCCCAATCGTCAGCGTGCCCTGTCCGTGGAAACGTCCCTACTGTGCGGTAATTCATTTAGTGCGGGAAGTGGCAATAACTCTGAGCTGCATGGATGGCAAGAGGACGATCAACTGAAAGAATAGCTCAGACTACCACAAGCACAAAAGGAAACCAAAATGATCAGAAACTAGCTCAGGTACAGGACCATGAACTGTTTGATTTCTAAACTGTAAATAATTAATGTGAGCCAGCTCCTTTTAATCTGTTTGACTTTAACATTGAGCTCGTTCTTGCTGTGTCTGTTCACATCTCCTGTGGCTTTATAAACTAGCTTAGTTTGCTTTTTGATAAAGCTTATAGCTGCGATAAAGTCCAAGGTTCTGACAGACCTTCTGTAATGCACTGAACAATTCTCCATTCTTCCAACAATTGTCCCCGTGTATGCCACGATTGTGTGTGTGTGTGTGTGTGTGTGTGTGTGTGTGTGTGTGTGTGTGTGTGTGTGTGTGTGTGTGTGTGTGTGTGTGTCGGAGGGGAGTCATTTTTGTCATTACTTTTAATTACTTCTTTTCCCCTGATCCTCTAGGTTTTCATCACAGATGGCTGCCTTGGCCTGAGCCTGGTTCTGCCATGGGTCTTTTCTGTTAAGAGAGCTCTTTTTCTCCCTACTTCTTCTCAGTGTTTGACTTTGTCTTATTCTGTCTCTAATATGGTACTGTAGGACCCACAATAATCTTGGACAGAAAACACAATGCACAAGCAGAGATACTGCTTGTAGCTTCGATGTGGGGGCAAATTTACTCTACACAACTGCTGAGCTGCAAATTTACACCAGCCGTGGACCAGCAGTGGACCAGCAGTGTCACTGCTTTTATTGTTAGCCTGTAGCCACAGTGGAATTGGTGGGAAACACAAAGCGCAGCTTCACAAAAAATAAACAAATAAAAAATTACATTCCTCGAAATAAAATTTACATTTTTCAGACAAGGCCTTCCAAGAGCACTCCTGGCACTGTATTTATGAAATGGCACGTGAGATGTGCTGCTGGTATCTCCATTGTTTTTCAGTGACTCACCTCTTCTCAAGGAGAGGAGGACAGATCAACGCGGAGAAAAGATACTGGTGCGACATCAGATTGAATCTCATTATATGCTCCGGGAGATCAAATGACAAATTATGGGTACAAGTTAGCATAATTATCTGGCTGTATATATAAAAGCAGGATCCAAGGAAGAGCTTTTCCCAATCTTTCCCTCTTAAAGCCTATCGGTTAATCTTTTTTGAATAATGATTCTCAGTGTTCTTAAAAAATGGCCAATTTCATTTACATTACACAAGAACCAGAAAAAACCCTCACTGTGTTCACTACATGAACTCACAAAAACACAAGAAGCATTGTCAGTAATATCAATACATACATAGTTTACATGCACTCATTATATATATATAAATTTCATGGTAAATTTGGGTTTTAAAAGATTTCCAGGGGAAATTATTGTGCAGCATACACCTTTTATTGTTTTATGTAAAGCACTTTGGTATGCCCAAGGCTTTTAAATGTGCTCTATAAATAAAGATTGTTGTTGTTGTTGTTTAATTACTACAAAAAGAATTGGATGCACAAGTGTGAATGTACATCTACTGGCTGAGTGCTGATCAGCTCTTCATTCCAGAAAGTTATTGTTGCTTCTGCCTTTGTGATGTTGACTGCTTCTTGCTGTAGGAGGTTGCTGGAGCTGACTCATTATTTCCATCCTGGCACCAGCTTTGGTAGTAGCCATCTTTTACTGAAGCTTCTGCACAATCAGCTGCTTCTTGGTCAGTGTGGATATTGGCTTTTTACCCATTTATAATTCCCACATGTATTAGTAGGATTGCAGCAGTTCCATATTGTCAGTCTTCGTATGCCAGTGGCCTACTCTGTGTGTATGTGTGTATCAGTAACACCCTAACAGACTAAGTAATTTATGGGTTTGAAGGTAAGCGATAGAGCTCTGGCAAGTTCAAAGAGGTTCTGCCAGAGGAGAGGATATGTTATTGTCCATTCCAGGAGGTGAGAAAAGTGTAAGTCGAGTGACCTTACTTTTTTTTCAAGATGTGCCCTGAATGAGGAACGAGCACTGGGTCTGCAAAGTTCCAGAGGTTCCCTGGAGGAAAGCAGACGGGGAGTTTTAGGGCAGGTATAAGAGAGTTCTTAATGAGATGATGAAGCCAGAGAGGAGCAGAGCAGCAAGAGTCGTCTGTAGAAAAACAAAACAACAATGCTTCATATTAGAGCAGCTAAAACAGACTCGTAATCCTTCATTAGAGAAGAATAGTAATTTTTTTTCTCATTTGAATCAAGTTCTGAGTGCTGTTAGAGTACAATGGCACAGGAGCTAACACTTTAATATTTGATTTGATTTCAAAAAGACTTCAAACTATAACACCAGCTCTGCACCTCCAGACTCTGTTTCTCATAGGAAGAATTTTTTTTTGCCTACACTTCCGATAAGATTGAGCCTCTTCTGTGTGTGACTGACATCCAAACATGAGTCGGATTTCTGTGTTGGGATTATTGATCCTGTATGTCTGATAAGGAGTGGTCAGGATTTGGTTTCATGGCTCAGCACTGCCCAGCTGCTCAGCAAATGTCCAATAATGTGTGACTCCAAAGAGATTTCTGAATGATTTTAGGTAGTAGGAAGCAGCGTTTTCAGCAGATGCAACATTTAGTCCTTGGAGAATGTTTTGAACTTTCAAACAGCATTTTTATACCATTTCTGCTACAAAAACCTGGTATGCAAAAATAAAAAATAGAATTAGCATAGAGTGAAAAAAACACCACCACTTCTGTATGTACTGTTGTGGAAGTTTTCCAATAAATAAAGCTGCAGACAAGCGATGAGCGGTAGCTAACATTCTTTAATCAAAGCAAAGAACAGACAACCAAGCTTGATGAAGTCCCTGCATGACCGCAGGACAGACGGTCAGCAGAGTCTCCCTGAGCCCAGCATGGCTCTCAGTTAAATACCTTCTCCAGGAACATGTCTGTGAAGGTTCTCAGTCATCCAGGTCATCGTAGTCAAAGGAGCTTGCAAAGAAAAGCGTCTGGACTTCTTTAAGTTACTTGAAGATGTTTCACCTCTCATCCGAGAAGCTTCTTCAGTTCTAAGGTCAAATGGTGGAGAGTCCCAGATATAAACCTAGTGGGAGTTTCCCCCACAGAGGGACAAAAGGACCCCCTGATGATCCTCTAATCGCCTGAGCCAAGGTGTGAAACTGGGTGTGGGTCCCAATCAGCCAGAGTTTCGGGTGTGTTCATTGTGAAACCTGGCCCCACCTTATCATGCGAATTTCTGAGGTCAGATGGCCCAGGATGTGAGTGGGCGTTAAGGCGTCTGGGAAGGGATCTCAAAACTGGATTATAGATGGCAGACAGTTGGTGTCGTAAACCACCGCCTCTGTTCAAAGATGGTCGCTCACAGTGGACATAGATGGCTTCTTTCACTCCTCTTTCAAACCATCTGTCCTCTCTGTCCAAAATGTGAACATTGGCATCCTCGAAAGAGTGTCCTTTATCCTTTAGATGCAGATGGACTGCTGAGTCTTGTCCTGTGGAGGTGGCTCTTCTGTGTTGTGCCATGCGCTTGTGAAGTGGCTGTTTGGTCTCTCCAATGTAGAGGTCTGGGCATTGGAGAGACCAAACAGCCACTTCACAAGCTCAGGCGATTAGAGGATCATCAGGGGGTCCTTTTGTCCCTCTGTGGGGGGTTACTCCCACTAGGTTTATATCTGGGACTCTCCACCATTTGACCTTAGAACTGAAGAAGCTTCTCGGATGAGAGGTGAAACGTCTTCAAGTAACTTAAAGAAGTCCAGACGCTTTTCTTTGCAAGCTCCTTTGACTTCTCCAGGAACAAAAGGCAGTACACAGCTGTTTCACACCCTAAGGTTCACACTCCCTTGCTACCTCCCGGAGTTCTTGAAGAGACAAAAGACTCTCTTCATAGCACTTTATATGGAGGAGCAGTTTGTGGCAGCTCTTCTCTGAATACTACTCTTCCGGCGCCCCCCGTGTGCAGCAGCCTGTTACAGCAGCTCTGCTCATTCTGAGTTTCTTTCTTTCTTATCTTTTTTCTCGTAATTTTTTTTATAACTAACGTATTAGTAATTAGACTCTGCAACCATGTTCTACCGTTTTGTGCTAGTCCTGGTCGTTTTTTTCAGTTTATTTCTACTTTTTTCACCCGTGTCTGGGGACCCAGAGCGGAGATCCTTTGTTTACAGTAAGGATCAGCTGTTAGCGCTGCGTCCTGCAGCGGTACTGCCGGCGGACAGACTCGATATTCCCAGCGAGCTGAGGAGGAAAAGACGGGGGTGTCGTGCTGGGAAGGAGCGCCGTCGCCCGAGAAGGAGATGTTATCGACCATCTCTTCCTTCTGTAATTATTGGAAACGTAAGATCTTTGCCCAATAAGATGGATGAGCTCACGTCGCTAACCTGGTCACAGAGGGAGTACCGGCAATGTAGCATCATGATGCTAACGGAGTCGTGGCTAACATCGCTAACTCCGGACACAAGCGTGACACTACCGGGATTCCAGCTGCTGCGAGCGGACAGGACCAGAGACAGCGGTAAGAGGAAAGGAGGGGGACTGGCAGTTTTTGTGAACGACAGATGGTGTAACCCTGGGCACATCACTGTAAAAGAGCAACTCTGCAGCAGAGACATTGAGCTGTTAGCCGTTAGCATGCGTCCGTACTACCTGCCCCGGGAGTTCTCGCATGTTATCGCGATAACAGCGTATGTCCCCCCCTCGGCCAACGCGGATGCAGCCTGTGACTCTCTCCACTCTGTGGTCAGCAGACTGCAAACACAATCACCGAGAGCCCTTCTCATAATATCAGGGGACTTCAATCATGCCTCACTGGACTCCACACTGCCCACCTTCACCCAGTATGTGACCTGCCCAACCAGAGTCAATAAAACACTGGACTTACTGTATGCCAATGCAGAAGAGGCATACAGTTCATCACCTCTCCCTCCCCTGGGCAGATCTGATCACAACCTGGTGCACCTTGTCCCTGTGTATGAGCCCTTAGTGCGCAGGGAGCCACCAGCCACCCGCACAGTACAGAGATGGTCAGAGGAGAGCGAGGAGGCTCTTAAGGATTGTTTTGAGTCGACTGTGTGGGAGGTGATTTGTGATGACCACGGAGAGGACATCGACAGCCTTACTACATGCATTACTGACTATATGCATGTAGTGGATAACACTGTACCTACCAGGACTGTACGGTGTTTCTCCAACAACAAACCTTGGATTACCCCAGAAATTAAAACCGTCCTCAAGCAGAAGAGGAGGGCCTTCAAATCCAGAGACAAAGAGGAGTTGAAAAGGGTGCAGAGAGAGCTGAGGGGACTGATAAGGAATGGGAAGGAGAGCTACAGGCAGAAGATGGAGAACCAGCTTCAACAAAACAACGTTGGTGAAGTCTGGAGAGGCCTCAGAACCATCTCGGGCCACAAACAGCAGAACTCTCTGCCTGGGAGGGATGTGAGATGGGCAAATGAACTGAATAATTTCTTCAACAGATTTGATTCAGCCATGAGGCAGTCTGCAACATCGGCTGCAGACTCACCCACCCCCACTGCTGCTGTTCCACCTCTGACACCTCAGACACTTCACACCTCCTCTATTCACCCTGCTCACTCCCCCCCCACCCCCAACTGCAGCATCCAATACACACTCAACACAAGGCTCCAGCCTGTCTCTCTCAACCACCCAGGTTAGGAGGGAACTGAGGAGGATTAATGGCAAGAAGGCAGCGGGTCCAGATGGCATCAGCTCGAGGGTCGTCAGGTCCTGCGCGGACCAACTGTGTGGGGTGATGGAGCACCTCTTCAACCTGAGCCTGAGGTTGGGAAGAGTCCCACAGCTCTGGAAAACCTCCTGTGTTGTACCAGTGCCAAAGACTTCACGCCCCAAGGACCTCAACAGCTACAGGCCGGTGGCTCTGACATCCCACCTGATGAAGACCCTGGAGCGGTTGGTCCTGGCTCAGCTTCGGCGCCTAATAAGCTCATCACTGGACCCACTTCAGTTTGCCTACCAGCCTGGCATTGGAGCGGATGATGCCGTCATTCACCTCCTACATCGTTCCCTCGCTCACCTGGAGACCGCTGGAAGCACTGTGAGAATCATGTTCTTTGATTTCTCCAGTGCCTTCAACACCATTCTTCCCTCGGTTCTAAAGGACAAGCTGGTGAACTCTGGAGTGGACCATCACCTCACTACCTGGATCCTGGACTACTTCACCGACCGACCACAGTATGTGAGGACTCAGGGCTGTGTGTCGGACAGGGTCGTCTGCAGTACGGGGGCCCCACAGGGAACGGTTCTGGCTCCGTTCCTCTTCACCATCTACACTGCAGACTTCTCCCACAATTCCACCCAGTGCTTCCTGCAGAAGTTCTCTGATGACTCTGCAATAGTCGGCCTCATCACTGATGGGGACGACAAGGAGTACAGAGGTCTGACCCAAGACTTTGTGGACTGGTGCCAGCTGAACTATCTCCAGATCAACGCCAGTAAAACCAAGGAACTGGTGGTAGACTTCCACAGGCACAAGCATTCTCCACTGCAACCACTGAACATCCAAGGTATCGACATTGAGGCTGTGGACAGCTACAGGTACCTTGGTGTTCATCTGAACAACAGACTGGACTGGACTCATAACTCAGACGCCCTCTACAGGAAAGGGCAGAGCAGGCTGTACCTGCTGCGGAGACTCAGGTCGTTTGGAGTGGAGGGCCCACTCCTGAAGAAATTCTATGACTCTGTTGTGGCTTCTGCTATCTTTTATGGTGTGGTCTGCTGGGGCGGCAGCATCTCTGCTGGGGACAGGAAGAGACTGAACAGGGTGATCCGAAGGGCCAGCTCTGTTCTAGGATGCCCTCTGGACCCAGTGGAGGTGGTGAGTGACAGGAGAACGGCGGCTAAGCTGTCATCCCTGTTGGACAACATCTCCGACCCCATGCAGCAGACTGTGACAGCACTGAGCAGCTCCTTCAGTGGGAGACTGCGGCACCCACGGTGTGGGACGGAGAGATTTCGCAGGTCTTTCCTCCCCACTGCTGTCAGACTCCATAATAAAGACTTTAACTGATCAAGCACACACATCCATACATATGCAATAATACTAAGTGCAATAATCCTTTCTGTCATCGTTGTATTTTTACTCAGTTGTATATAGTATTTGTATTTGTATTCTATTTTTATCTTATTGTATATTTATTTTATTTTATTCTACTGTATATAGTATTTTATTCTATTCTGTACAGTTGTGTACTGTATTTATTCTTATTGTATTTTAATTTTTGCCTCATAACTTTTGCACTGTCCACTTCCTGCTGTGACAAAACAAATTTCCCACGTGTGGGACTAATAAAAGTTATCTTATCTTATCTTATAAATCCTGTGCATCACCTGTGTGTCTCTAGGGTCTTACATACACTCCCCAGCAATTTCTAACAAGAGTTCACCCTCATATCATAGACATATTGATTCTTCTGGAGCCTCCTGTCATTTATCTGTCTTTGTTTGTTTATAAATGTATAAATTTGCAGAGTGTGTAGTTGAGAGAGTTGAGCCTGACGTGTGGATTCTGTGAGGTCTGCTGACAGCAAGTCCACCCCTGGTTTCTAGAAAGCACAGGACCTCTGATGTAGCTGCATCACAAACAGATTCCAAGCAAATGCAAACTCGAGCCAGTTGAGTTGAAAACTAAGACGAGACAGACTCAATCTTGTCGTCATCTTGACCCTGTTTTATTGCTGTCTTGATGCAGTTGGTGCTCCCTCCTACAAGCATTAATACAACTCTGCAGCAGATGTCCTAACAACCCACCTACAAGAATTTTATTAATGTTATCTCTAAAGTCTTTTGGGCAACAGTCACACTGGAGCTCAAAATGGCCCAGTTCTCAATCCCCTCACATGTGAGCCAGATTGGATGTTTTGGTAGGTCAGATCATAACCTGATTCACCTCACCCCCCGCTATGTGCCAATTGTGAGGAGGGAACCTGTGACCACCAGGACTGTTAGGAGGTGGTCAGAGGAGGCAATAGCGGAACTACAGGGCTGTTTCGAGGTGACCGACTGGGAAACACTGTGAGCCTCACGCCGAGGACATCAATGGGCTTACTGAGTGTATCACAGGCTACATAACTTTCTGCACCGACTCCATTGTTCCAGCTCAGACTGTTCATTGTTACCCAAATAACAAGCCGTGGGTGACTAAGGACATCAAAGCCCTCCTCAACAACAAGAAGAGGGCTTTCAGAGGGGGCAACAAAGAGGAGGTGAGGAAGGTCCAGGTGTTACTAAAGGACAAGATCAGAGAGGCTAAGGACAATTACAGGAGGAAGCTGGAGTGGAAACTCCAGCAGAACAGCATGAGAGAGGTGTGGAGGGGCATGAAGACCATCACTGGATTCAGGCCAACCAACAGCAGGGGAGCTGAGGGAGGTGAGAATAGAGCCGACGAGTTGAATCTGTTTTTCAATAGATTCGACACCACAGTGTCTGCTCCCACCCCCACAACCTCACCTGCAGTCAGCCTGGAATCCAGAGCCACACCACTGTGCCAGCCTCTCTCTTCACATGTTGCCTCCTGTGAGATTCCTGACACCCCTCCCCCACCCATCACCTTCACTCAATACCAGGTTGAGATGCAAATGAGGAGACTTCACTCAGGCAAGTCTGCTGGACCAGACGGAGTGAGTCCCCTTGTCCTCAAGACCTGTGCCCCCCAGCTGTGTGGAGTCTTTCATAAACTGTTTATGCTGAGTCTGAGTCTGCAGAGGGTCCCGGTGATGTGGAAGACATCATGCCTCGTCCCTGTACCAAAGACGCCTCGTCCCAGTGGCCCCCAGGATTACAGGCCCGTGGCACTGACCTCCCACATCATGAAGACCCTGGAAAGGCTCATCCTGGACCAGCTGCGACCCATAGTAAGACCACATCTGGATCCCCTTCAGTTCGCTTATCAGCCTCGTCTCGGAACAGAGGACGCCATCATCTACCTGCTCAATCGTGTCTACACCCATCTGGACCAGCCGGCGAGCACTGTGAGGGTCATGTTTTTTGACTTTTCCAGTGCTTTCAACACCATCAGGCCGACCCTCCTGGGTGATAAGTTAGCAGCGATGCAGGTGGATGCTTCTCTGGTGTCCTGGATTGTTGATTACCTGACAGGAAGACCACAATATGTACGTCTCCCACAGTGTGTGTCTGACAAGGTGATTAGCAACACAGGGGCACCACAGGGGACTGTCCTCTCCCCCTTCCTCTTCACCCTCTACACCACAGACTTCAGCCACTGCACAGAGACCTGCCATCTTCAGAAGTTTTCTGATGACTCTGCGGTGGTTGGATGCATCAGCAGGGATGATGAGACAGAGTACCGGGCTGTGGTCGACTCCTTTGTCACGTGGTGTGAGCAGAATCATCTGCAGCTCAACGTGGCAAAGACCAAGGAACTGATCGTGGACTTCAGGAAGACCAGGAAACACTTGACCCCTGTTTCAATCCAGGGGGTCAGTGTTGACATTGTGGAGGACTATAAATACCTTGGAGTACACATTGACAATAAACTGGACTGGGCTAAAAACACCACAGCACTTTACAGGAAGGGCCAGAGTCGTCTCTATTTTTTGAGGCGACTGAGGTTCTTCAACATCTGCCAGAAAATGCTGAGGATTTTCTATGAGTCTGTGGTGGCCAGTGCGATCCTCTATGCTGTTGCATGCTGGGGGAGCAGGCTGAGGGTCGCAGATGCCAACAGACTTAATAAACTGATCCGTAAGGCCAGCAATGTTGTGGGGATGGAGCTGGACTCCCTCAAGGTGGTGTCGGAGAGGCGGATGCTGTCCAAGATAAAGACAATGTTGGATAACACCTCCCACCCACTCCATGACATGTTGGTCAGTCACAGGAGCTCGTTCAGTGAGAGACTGAGATTACCGAAAAGCACCACTGAACGACACAGGAAATCATTCCTGCCTGTGGCCATCTCCCTGTACAACGCATCCACTTAACACACTGTTTGCTGCTACAGCTACACATGTTTCTTTTCCAACTATTTATTTATGAGTGACTTATGTATGTATGTATGTATATATATGTATATATTGTACTATTCTTAGTTAGCGTATTGTCTGTCTTGTCTTAATGTTGGTTTAAAATGGAGCACTGTAACAAAAAATAATTTCCCCCAGGGATCAATAAAGTATTCTGATTCTGATTCTGATTCTGATTTATTCCATCTTGACCACACAGATATGTAACACATGGTGCTAAGAGTAATCCCCAGTCAAGTGACCTAAATGCAACTTGCAGTTGGAAAACTCAAAACATAATTTGTCAGTGTTACCATGACAATACGTAATTATTACATCATTCACTCGAGGCACCTGGCACATTTTGACAGCTTGACTGAGCGAGCGTTAAGGACAAGGAGACAAATCAGAGGAAAAAGCAAATACATAAAAGAGGCTGCCTTTTCCAGACACACCCCCATTCATTTGGAAATTTTACTTACATTTTTCAAACATGAAATGTCTATTATGTTTACCTGCATACAGAGCACCCTTTAGAGGCTTTTTCACCCTGACAGGAATACTAATTCTTGGGGAAATACTGGTGCAGTGATGGCATCTGTGAGCAGGAGGACTTGTGTGTATGACCATATGTGTCTACAATACAACCAATGTAAGGCAGGCAGCCAAGCTAGGGCAGTGCTCAGCCCACAGCAGCTGTTTGGCAAAAAAGCAAAATGCCACCATGAAGCAAATAAATAATCCATGCCTTTAATTAGCACCCCTACCACCGCCGCCGCCTCCTCTTGGTCTCTTGCCTCTTTTTTGATGTCGAGGGCCGGGGACAGGATTTAGTTTCAAAGAGAATATGAGAGCTGCCACCTCAAGAGTTCAAGGGCGAGCATAACCCAAAGCGCTTAGCGTGTTTGCATCCAACATGGAAGGAAAAAGTGTTGAGGACTGTCAAGTGTTGCAGAGGCAAAGTAGCAAGAGACAACAGCCTGAGGAGAAACGCATTGTAAATAATTTCATCTGACAGCCTTGTGACAAATGATGGTGTTAACATTTTTATAGCCACAATGACACTGCTGCTGTGTGTTTGGGACTGAAAATCAGACCTAGTTTCATGGTTGTAAGTAAAAGCAAAAAACAACACAAGAAGAAATATTATTAAGGAGAGACATACAATCTTTGAGTTGAAATAGAATGTATTGAATTTTTTATCAGTGGTCATGAGAACGAGTTACATTTATTTTCTATGTCAAGCAGAGATGGGCAGTAACTAGTGATGTGTCGGTCGTGAACAAAACGGTTCTTTGAGCCGACTCTTTGAAGTGAACGAGCCAGCTCCTTATCGCGAGCCGTGGGGTTTTTTTTCTCTTCTCTCTCTCTCTCTCTCTCTTGCACTTTTTTTCCACTTCACTCCGCATGCAAGCCTTGTGCTTTGCGCTGGGAAGAAGGGGGAGGGGCGGTAGTTACACTCAGTAGCACAGGAACAGAGCAGGAGGGAGAGCGAGAGAAAGAGAGCCAGGGACAACAACGTCACATTAGAAAGGTATAGTAATCATCCACAACTATTTTCAGTTGCGGATGATAAAGGATTCAGAAAGTTTATTCATGCAGGTCCATATGACAGAGAATATGCATGTTCTTTTTGTTTTCATATTTTTTCATATTTATATTTAATTGTGTTGTGGTTTGCAGTGTTTTGTGTTGTTTCACTTTAAATTTGTTTAAAAGGAAAAAACTGAAAATTTAAATAGTTAAAAGTTAAAATGTAAATAGTTGGTTTTTGTATTATATGATTTATTTATTACATTTTATGTGGAGTGAATAAATAAAGGTATATTTACAGTGGCCCCTACAGACAAAGCACCTACAAAATACTTCAGAAGTGCTCCAGGATGCTAGGGGGCAGTGTTGAGCTTTTGTTACCTAGTGGCTACACAAGCCAGGAAGGACTGGATTTGGTGTGTGGTAGTAACAGGTAAATGAACATTTTTTAAAATTATTTCAATATATATGAGTGCTTGTGTATAAATACACAAACAATACACGCATGCTTTCATGCTTTCAATTGTGTAAGTTAAGTGATCTAGGTAGCTCTGTTTTGGAAGTTCAGTTAACGCTAGAAATGTGTTTTGGAGCTTGTACGTGTTTTGTCTCTAGGGGCCACCGCATATATTTATATGTAAACATATATAAATAAAACCACTTTTTTTTTACATAGTAAGTCCTTTTGTGCATAATTTTATATTATTGTTAATAATAAATTAATTAAAGCAACAAAACAACCTGAAGAGCCGGTTCTCTAAAAAGAGCCGGAAATCCCATCACTAGCAGTAGCGTGTAATCCGATTACTTTTTTCAAGTAATGAGGAAAGTAAGGGATTACTATTGCAATAAAGTAATTAGATTACTGTTGCATTACTGTGTTACTATTTTGTTTGTCTCATGACAATGACATACGAGTGTGTGATGTCCATGGGAGCAACCGATGTGTGCAAATCAACAATAGATAATTTGGAGTGCGGGAGACAGTACGACCATGTAGCGTTAAAAGCTTGGAAGTACTGACATTACTTTGAGTTTGATTTGACCTAAGTGCCTTCTTGGAGACTGCATCATCTCAATCCAGTATTCTCTGGGTGAAATTCCCAGGCTGGTGTTGTCGCTTTTCTATTAAATTGTGAAGAGTATCCATTCTTCCCCACCTCGTGCTGCCACATTAGCTTAATCATTCTCAACCACCCTTGGAACCATTTTGACTTTTGAGATTTCCAGGCCATAGTCAGCATAGACGTTCCAGTATACTATTTCAGCCACTTAGCTATGGCATTCCATGTATACCCTACAGTGCCTGCTAGCATCTTGCACCCTGCTATTATGTGCTGTTGTCTCAGGGGCACACTTCTTTGCAGACCCTGCATCCTACATCACATCTTGCCTGATGTGGTAGACCCCAGTCTCCATGGATCCTGTGCACAGAGCTTGTTCCTGTGCTGCTATGATTAGTGCCTCTGTGCTGTCTTTCAGTCCAGCTTTCTACAGTTGTTTACATCTTCCTGATGTAATCATGGATTTTTTGTTCATCCTGGATAGTGATGCTCCAGAGGCTCACTCTCTTCTGTTGTTCTATCTGCCAGAAACTTTCCCCATGTAAATACTTCAGTGTTTCAAAATCTGTGCTGCTTGTGTATAATCAAGATTCTCAATTTGCACTAATTGTTCGCTGCCTAGGCCCGAGTTAGAGTCTGTTTTTAGTATATTTTTGACACTTGCTGCATGACAGTATAGTACAATACACTATTTCTAATAGTTAGATTAAAGACATTCTCACCAGTGGTCTACTAGAGGTCATTAGCTAGGGCTCTGGGATTGCTCATCCTTTCATTTTTGCACACACAAGAGCAGGTACCTTTTAAATGGCAGAACCAAGCCTCCGCCCAACGTCAACCAGTCAGGGCAGGGCAGGCATTTTGCCACGACTGGCTGGGGGTGGGAGATTGTATTTTGTTTGCAGTTTTTAAAATGCATATAAACATGTGCAAACACACTTGATTTACTGAGCCTTTTCTTTTTCTTTCCTTATCTTTCTTCTTTTTCATGATTGCAAACCAGTCATGACAGATGGCTGCCCCTCCTTGAGCCTGGTTCTTCCTGTTAGAAGATAGTTTTTCCTTCCCACTGCCACACAGTGTTTCCTCATAAGGGTTGTGAATTGGCATTATATAGATTAACCTGAATTTAAATGGAATTAAATTAAAAATAGCTGACAAAAAATATGCCAATTCAAAATATGAATGTTCTGAATACATATTAACATATCAATGGTGGCTATAAAGCAACTGAAAAGAGAGTGTATGTTATTTTCAGCATAACACACTTGGAGAGACTGAACATTTTTTGCAGTAATTCACAGTAAAGTATAAAAAGGATTTGATTAACAGTGTTACATAACAAATGCTAGTCTGCAGTCGTTTTAGAAATTAGTTACATTTTTATTTGATATATCACTTGAACTCTTTTGATTAGCAACCTTACACAAGTGAAGCAAATTCTTCAATCAGGCACTTCCACAGAATACAAATTGACACACTGCAACGCCTCCAGACAGCAGGTTCATCATTTGAAGGGAGCAGACTTTTCCTGGCTGCACTTCAGTGAGTATTTATTTTTCCAATCCGTTCACAAATTAGCCATCAATTATCTGAAAATGAAATTAAAGTGATACATTTTCCCAATCCACTATATATCAGAAGAGGATTTTAAAAAAATAGTGCTTCCAAGGAAAGGACAAAATCAAGTCTGTGTCACATACACATACTAGCTAATAGCGATCACTGTGTACAGAAGACATGACAGGGCCTTTTAATTGACGCTAGATAATTTGCCACCGTCTCTAAAATCCCTGGTGGCACAAAGATTTAGCTCCTTCTACTTGGATCCAAAACATATCCACCATTCCTCTCAGGATCCATTTCTCCAGGTCTCACCATGTGTGAGTCTGCACCTGATTTATTATTCTAACTCACCAGCGTCAACTTCTAGTCAGCTGCTCTAGAGGGACGATTTGATGATTGATGGGAGCCCAGAGGTCACACAAGGCTGAGGTGCCAAAGAGATGCTTGGTATTCAACAGACCCCCTTAAACCACCTTGATACTTGTGAAATTTGTGAGGGACCTGTAATAGCCTCTGATGGCGAAGAGAGATTCTGTTTTCACCTGTGTGTTTGTCCAGACTAAGAAACAGCAGGAGACACTGCGGTGACTTGAGGCTGAAGACGTCTAAAAACCAGTATGGTGTGCAAAACTTCTCATTTTAGCTGATTGGTGTCATGTGAGACTTTTATTGTGTGAAAGATTCCTGACTGACCTGCTGTGCCGTGTTGTGTGTGACCAAAAGCTGCGATTCAGGTCTGCGGTGCACACTGAGCTAGAAGCTAAACCGCAGATGCAGCTGAATACCTCAATACCTCACTGATGTGTTTCATCACAGTAACGTACTATTGTTCAAATAAAGCTTGAAAAAACTTGTTTAAGTGTGCAATTACTCATAAATAAGCTTAAATTCTAACAGGATGATCATTGAACCATTCTGTGTATTGGAACGCAAGCACTTAATCCATTTAACCCGAGTTTCTCAATGAAACGTCAAAGTGATCCGATCGCCACCACCACCTGCCAAATTTAAAACACCTCTCTCTCTCTGTTTGGGTCTTAATATTTCTCTTTGATTTCCCATCAAGGTTGTCTACCTCCCATTGGCCTAAAGACCATAATACATTGCTTTAATAATTACATTTTATCCACACAACTTGAAAAAAATGTCTGCACAGACTCAGTTACCAGGTAAAAGACAAGTTGAAGTTTAATTGGGTCCCATTTTCAATTTTTCTTGGTCTTACAAAGTGCTGTAATTTTATTACTGGAGTCAAGAATATTTCAAAAGAGTCCAGCATAAAGAAGAACGAAAAACAACAATGTAGTCCCAGAGGATAAATATTCCTGTAAAGAAGCATTGTCTGCTGTTGCAGTTAAATGGCCTGTACTATTTTTCTTTCTGTTAGGATTGGCGCCATGCTGCTGTTCTGATACCAAATAAAAAGAGCTACTTTAGCAACGAGCATTAGCTCATCACTGTCACAGGCTTACAGGCTTCTATGGCTAAAAGGTGAAGGCAATGCATTCTTTTTTATGAACTGTCAATCGCTGCACGTGGCTGCTAAAAGATGGTTGCATAAAAACATAATGGGAAATTGGTCTTGGCCTCCCTTGCTGTGTTTCCTCAGTAAACAAGAACAATCACTCGTTTCATTTTGTAGATTACAGTCATTATTAGAACAGTCATTATACCGTGTTTTTCTAAGTATGTTTATTGAGATTTTTTGATATAAGGAAGAAAAGAGACACAAAAAAAGACAGACAACACAACAGCAAGGGCTAAAACGCACAAATAAGACAAAAGATTACACTGCAAAGACAAAAATACTACTTCAACACTGGCAATAAACAGAAATAAAACGCCAAGGTGGTAGGCTGAGTTATTGGTGATCGATCAAACAGGACTTTGTTTTAAGAAAGGGAAGTTCAGAACCAGAGAGAGGAGATGTGTTGTTTAAGCATTCAGAAGTATGATCAAAATGTCTCAGTGTGTCACTTGCAGGTGAAGAGCAGACCTGGATCAATTTTCCACGTGCAGCACTCGGAAGAAAATTATAGGTTAACACCATTAGAAACACTCAAGCCAGGTTTTGGCTGAATTATTTTACAGCTTAACTTCCATGTGTTTGTCACCCTGAGAACACAAGCTCCAAGAATCTCTCCCTGAAGACAAGAAATGCAGTTCCAGAACAACGAGATGGATCTCAAGAGCTCCCAGCAGCATCCTGAGCAGTGAAGAAAAGGTCCAGCAGCAGCAGCTGTGCAAGACAGCGGCAGCAAGGAGAAAATTGCATCATCATGACTGGATGGATGGAGATGTGCATTTCCAACGAGCTGCAACTTCACTGTGTGTGAATGGACCTTTGAAAAGACTGCCTGAGTTGGACATTTACCACTTTTGGAGAAAATGGCAAGAAGAGACAGTGAAAAAAACAGGACAACTGACTCTCACTGGACTGCTGCAAGGGGGGGAGATGAGATGAGACCACAGTGGAAGGAGCAGGGAGGACATGGAGGAAGGCTGTTTTAGTGTGGGAAATGAAATTTGGGTTTAGGAAACTGGGGAAGAAAAAACAACTGCCTTACGTGGAGAATTGAAAAGTGTCTGGAGCACCGCAAAGAGGAGAGGTACACAAAAATTACACAAACAGAAAAATGCATTAATCCTACTAACACAAACACACATGCAATGAAGCTCATGAAGATCAAACAGTATTTTAAGCATGCATTGCTGTTACCATCATCTTGTCCGGTTCACTTAGCAGGTTAAGAAGTGATACACAGACTAGTGAACTAGTATTATTTTTGGGGAAGGATGATTGAATCATAGCAGGGGTGAACAGAATGCTGCAGGGGGTCAGATGAGTGGAGACTAATAGATTATTGAGTTTCTTGTTCCTGATGTGTGGGGGAGGTCTTATCATGACACACATCTGGTTACATGGGAAGAAACTCATCATCTAATAGAATATTGTTGTTGTGTGAGGTGTGACTGGTGGATGAAAGTTTTGGGGATTTACTTGGCTGATGCATTTTCTTTTGGTACCACTTTGAACCTGCCAGTTTTGATCTATCATTCTAAGAGAGTACGCTTAGACAAGCCCTAAAACTAGGCCTTCATATTTTTGGATTTTAACAGTGCACTGAGATTTTGTGTTTGGCAATTTTCTCTTTTTCAAGCAGGCCTGCAAGATCGGAATCGAAAGCGCTACAAACATGTTGAACAAACGTAAGTGAGCTTCTCTAAAATTAAAATGGGCTCGGGAGAAAGCCACTTATTTGGGACAATCAGAAAACAAGTCCCTGTCAAAAAGGATTCAGCGAGGTGATCCAGTCTAAATTTTTTTTTCCTTTTTTGAAATGGCGTCATTGCTGGCAGTAGAAACTTATTGCGTCACGAGAGGTTCTACTGTCAGCAAATAACAAATGGGGACTGACTGGACTGACTTGACACCAGTATGCAAGATTGCACCTCCACCTAGACAGTGACAAAAGGGTGGATGCATGTTTCTTTTTACAGGAGCAGAAAGGTGACAGCAACATGTTGCATGGGCTTTTGGGCCGTGCTGACTTAACCTTTTAATTGCCACTTTCTGTGTCTTTGTGAATTTACCAGCAGTGTGTTATTCATGACCTTGTATTGTTTACAATGCAAATGTCACTGTGAGAAAGTGTGTATACAGATGCGCTGCGCTAACATCTACATCACGTTTTCCACAGCAAAGGGTTAATCGTGGGATCTAATCACATGATTCACAGCAGGACACACCGCTGGCTAATGTTTTTTTCTTATGACAGGGTTACAGGGCCTGGAGTGAAGCTACTCCAGGGGAGAGGCCCTGGGAATTTTTAAGAGACAATGCACAACTTTATTGTGCATGTCTAATTGACATAAGCTGACATAGGGCAAAAGAGGGTTTTCCGGGGGAGCTTTAATTTTTAAATTGCAGAGACCGTGACATGAGGGATATGGAAGGATTGACTGAGGCGCAGATGCAGACCATGACCAGGAGAGAGGGCTTCAAGAGGACCAGTGAGAAGCAGGGACCATCTCCAGGACAACTGACAAACGACAGTGGACTGCACCACTGGGCTTCCAGGAGATTGTGAACAGCAAAATCTTAAAATAAAGTGAAAGAGATTCGGCGTTGACGTTGAGGAAGACAACTAAGGTGTACGACATGCTCTGCCTTAAATCGTCCGCAGCGTTGGAACAGAAACTGAGGAATGAAGAGAGCGTGCCAAGCTCCAAAGGTGACAGCGCAGAGGGAGACCAGCGTTGGAATTATGACTCTGTAAATGGCACAGACACCAGGAGCCATGACCGTGACTGGGAATGTCCACCTAATGCTGTTTCACTCTGCCATGCAAAGTACTCTGACACTCTGGAGAAGGCCTTTCCTCTGTGTCATTGTTGTTGCCATTTGCATGTGAGAGCTTAGATTGTGGGGAAGATTAAAGATGAACAAAGGGTGGTGGGAGAACAGTGACGTGAGGATACACAGTGTGAAACTCCTTTAAGTGAACAATAATGTTGATGTGATAAACAGAATGTCAGGAAAGAAATTTTGGTATTAATGTGATTCTTTGATTTAAGAATCAAAGGGTGGGATTGTATAGGAATTTCTTTTACTTATGTATTAATCACATTATTTTATTGTATGATACCTTGGTGCCACTGGATTTAAACATGTCTCACACTCATACAGTAAGACAGATGGTGGGGGTGTAGTAAGGAAGTTGGGGGGAAGCAGACAACTCCACAGGAAGAGTCTTTTGTCTCTTCGAGGACTCTGGGAGGTAACAAGGGAGTGTGAACCTTAAAGTGTTCCTGGAGAAGGTATTTAACTGAGAGCCATGCTGGGCTCAGGGAGACTCTGCTGACCGTCTGTCCCGCGGTCATGCAGGGACTTCATCAAGCTTGGTTGTCTGTTCTTTGTGTGTTTGATTAAAGAATGTTAGCTACCGCTCACCGCTCGTCTGCAGGCTTTATTTAAATGGAAAACGTCCACAACAAAATGGCGATGAGGATGGGATGGTCCTACCAGCTGTTGAAGCGAAGGAATTGGAGGAGTCACAGAACCGTGTGCTTTAGTTACCACCGAGACCATCAACTTTGAGGGGACTCCTGCACATGGGTGAGTTGTAGCTAACTTTGTATACAGTCATGAGGAGTTTTTTGTCTGGCCAAGCCGTGAAGTGCTTGCTGCTCCGGAGTTCGAGTCTCCGGAAGGAAAATCCTGGGGTTCAAGCCCCCAGGCTTGTGTTCGGTACCGGTGTTGTGCAAAGAAAAGCAATCGTCTGCCAGAAAGTAATTGCAAAAACACCGGTCCATCACAGGGAACGGTGGTTCGAGTCCACTGTTGATAATCACTGTCTTGTTTCTTTATGTTGTTATGGGTTCTTAAGAATGACACCATTACTTGAAGAGAAGGTATTTTATCGAACTGTGGTTCACATGTAAACAAAGCTTCGCCATCACAGTCTACTCAGAGGTAACTCCCTCTGCTCTCTAGCTCCCCCTGCAGTCTAGGAATATTAAAAACATAAAACATGATACTAGGCAAATAAGGATTTGCTGTTATCATTACATCTTCCTTTTTTTTCAACAATAAAATAACATACCTACTTTCACAAACATAAACAGTCTCTATTTGTTTTTTACTTGTTAAACCAGGCTTTATCAAAGTAACGTTAACAACACAACTAGTTTTCAACAATTATGGTCCATTCAACACTAGTAACCAAACATAGTGAAACTTGCATAGATACTATGACATCATCTTCCAAACAACATGTCAACACATTACATCTGTTCAATCAGTCTCATAGGTGGCTTTACTTGTCTTACAGATCTTCTCAGTGTTTGTTCTTGTGTATGCATAGGTGTTTCAGGTGATAGTGTCTCATGTGTGTGTTGGAGTTGTTCAGCAGCCTCCAACCTCTGCTCCACTACTACTGGTCCCTTAAGAAGATCTCGGCGATTTCTTCTCAGCATAGCTCCATCTTCTCTCTGAATGATGTATGATCGTGGTTGATCTTTCCTTAGAACAGTTGCTTTCTGTGCCCATGTGTTGGTTTTGTCTTTGAATCTCACTTGATCCCCAGCATGCAGTTCAGGTAGGTTTTTTGTTCCTCTGTCATAATAGAACTTCTGCTTTGCTTTTTGTTGCTCCTTAAACTTCTTCACGCTGTTTCCCTCTTTTGTTTTAAGCAGATTATCCTGAATGGGCAGGTTTGATCTCAGGCGTCGTCCCATAAGAAGCTGTGCTGGTGACATACCACACTCAAGTGGTGTTGTGCGGTATACTAGCAGGCTTTGGTAGAAGTCAGCACCACTGTCTCTCGCCTTACTCATCAGCCTCTTCACTGTTTGGACGGACTTTTCCACTAGTCCATTAGATTGTGGGTAGTGCGGGCTTGATGTTGTGTGAACAAAGTCCCATTCTTTGGCAAACTGCCCAAACCTAATATTGGAGAATTGTGGTCCATTGTCTGTGAACACTTCACTTGGCACACCGTGTCGTGCAAATACAGCTTTCATAGAGGTGATTACAGCCTCTGCTGTTGTTGTTTGCAGTCTACATACTTCCGGATACAAAGAGTAGTAGTCTGTGACTGCAATATAGTCCTTTCCTCCAGACACAAAGAGGTCAGCCCCCACTTTCTGATATGGTCGGTCTGGCACTGGGTGCGGCTTTAGTGGCTCGGCAGGATTGCTTGCTTGATATGTCAGACATGTTGAACAGTTTGACACTTCATTTGTCACATCCTGATTAATCCGTGGCCAGTACATCACCTCACGTGCTCTCCTTTTACATTTTTCCATGCCTAGATGCCCTGCGTGTATCTTTTTGAGCATCTCTCCTCGCAGGCTCTTTGGGATGACAATTTTACTTCCCTTGAACACCACATCATCCACTACAGACAGTTCTGCTCTGCAGTTCCAGTACTCATGAATAACAGGTGAGCAGTTTTGCTTACAGCTGGGCCATCCATCTATGATGGTTTTGCGCAGTGCTTGTAACGTTCCATCTTTGCTTGTCTCCGTTCTGATGAGCTCCATCTTCCCTTCTGCGACAGGAAGTGCACTTGTGACCATGCTCACATATGCTCTTACATCATCATCCATCTTGGTGTTCGCTGGCTCATTCGGATCAACAGCTCGGGATAATGTGTCAGCTGTGTACATCAGCTTGCCAGGTGTGTACATCACGTTAAGCGTGTAACGTTGCAGCCGGATCATCATTTTTTGGATTCTCAGTGGACAGTCATTTAGTGGTTTTTGGAACAATGCTATCAGTGGCTTGTGGTCAGTTTCAACACTGATGGCCTGCCCAGACACAAACTGGTGAAATCTCTCACAGGCGTACGTTATGCTGAGCAGTTCTTTTTCAATCTGTGCATATCTTGTCTCTGCGTCTGTCATGGATCGTGATGCATATGCAACAGGCTGCCACTCATCATACTTCTGCAGAAGAACAGCTCCAAGCCCACTCTGTGATGCATCTGATGAGATCTTAATAGGTCTCATTGGATCATAAAACTTCAGAACTGGTTCCTTTGTAAGCAGATCTTTCAAGTCACGCCATGCTTTCTCATGTTCATGATTCCACTCCCATTCGATTCTCTTTTCAGTTAGCTGTCTCAGTGGCGCCATTTTTTCTGAGAGATTGGGTATGAATTTTCCCATGTAGTTTATCATGCCATTAAATCTCTGCACATCTTTCTTGCATTGCGGCCTCGGCATGTTTTCAATTGCAGACACCTTTTGAGGATCTGGTCTGATGCCTTCACTGCTCAGGATATCTCCAACGAATGTCAGTTCCTTCGCCCCAAGCTGACATTTCTCTTTGTTCAGCTTCAGATTGGCTTTTCTGGTTGCTTCAAGAACATTTCTCAGTCTCATGTCATGTTCAGCTTTTGTGCTACCCCACACAATGATGTCATCCATTGACGTGTCGACTCCTTCCAGGTGTTCATAGATCATGTGTATTGTCTTGTGATACACCTCAGGTGCTGAAGCAATGCCAAACGGCAGTCGCCGGAATCTGTACCTGCCAAATGGGCTGTTGAACGTGCACAGTTTTGAACTTGCTTCGTCCAGCTTCAGTTGCCAAAATCCTGATGAAGCGTCTAGCTTGCTAAAGTACTTCGCTTTTGCAAACTGTGACATTATCTCTTCTCTTGTAGGTAGTTTGAAATGTTCTCTCTTTATTGCTCTATTCAGATCTCTAGGATCCATGCAAACTCTGAGCTTTCCAGTCTTTTTCTCCACAATAACAAGAGAACTCACCCACTCCGTTGGCTCATCGATCTTTTCAATCACTTCCAGGTTTTCCATCCTGTCCAACTCGGCTTTCAGTGGCTTTTGTAGAGCAAATGGTACTTTGCGCCATGGATGAATGACTGGTGTTACACTTTCATCGACTCTGATTGTGTGTTCTCCAGCAAGGCAACCAAGTCCCTGAAATAGGTCACCATATTCCTTCATCAACTCATTATAGTCCATGTCATCATCAGTTTCCACAACGAGCACTCTTTTCACTAGGTTCAGACTCTCACAGGCATGTAACCCTAGTATAGGCTGCACAGTCTTCGGCACCACAATGAATGTTAGCGTGTGCTCCTTGTCTTTGTGTGTCACTTTAACCATGCATTTTCCTTTCACAGGTATTTCTGCACCTGAGTATCCACTCACTTTCACCTTCGTTGCATGCATTTTAGGTCTAGGTCTGATTTTCTTGAACTCTGCTTCTGATATGACATTCACTTGAGCTCCAGTATCCAGCTTGACTTTCATGAGTGTGTCATTCACTTTGAGTGTCATTATCCAGTCCTTTTCACCTGTCTTATTGTCTGTCACTGCAGCTACATAGAGTTCCTCTGTGTCTTCTTCATCCACAGTATGGACTGCACTTTGTTTCAGGGTTTGAGCTTTGCAGCACCTAGCATAATGGTTATTTTGTTACATGTATTGCATCTTTTCCCATATGCTGGACATTTTTTAGGAGGATGTTGCATTCCGCAGCGACCACAAGTCTTTTCTCTTCTGTCCCTGTTTGCTGGCGATTTCAATTGCAGTTTCATTTCAGCGGCAGCACTCTCCTTTTTGACTCTGTGTGTGTTCTTATTCACAGCATCCACTCTGCAGCTGTCACTAAGCAGTTCTTTAGCTTGTGCCCTCACCGTTTCAGCTGCTCTGCACAGTGTTAATGCTTTTTCCAGGTCAAGATTTTCCTCTCTCAGTAGCCTCTCTCTCAGACCGTTGTCTGGAATCCCACACACAAGTCTGTCTTTTATCAAAGAATCTGTCAGTCCTCCAAATTCACATGTTTTACTCCTGTTCTGCAGCTCTGTGACATACTGATCTATTGTCTCCCCTGTCTTCTGTACACATGTGAAGAATCTGTGCCTCTCAAATGTCACATTTCTCTTAGGTATGCAGTAAGCCTCAAACTTTTCCATTATTTTATTCAGCTTCATTCCGTCACCATCAGTAAACGTGAAGTTATTATAGACTTCCAGTGCCTCATCACCCACTATATGCAAAAACACTGACGCTTGCTTTTTATCACTTGCCTCGTCAAGTCCAATTGCTGACAGGTACAACGTGAAACGTTGCTTAAATCTTCTCCAATTTTCAGCCACATTTCCAGTCAACTGAAGAATCGGTGGTGGGTGTAAGCCGTCCATGCTTACGTCGCTAGGTCTCTTTTCTCTCCCTCGGCGAGTTAGCTACACTACGTTCACTGCTAAGCTGATCCGTCGGTACTGCTATATTGTAGTCCGTTACCTTTCTTCAAGTCCATCTTCTGACACCATGTCTTGTTTCTGTATGTTGTTATGGGTTCTTAAGAATGACACCATTACTTGAAGAGAAGGTATTTTATCGAACTGTGGTTCACATGTAAACAAAGCTTCGCCATCACAGTCTACTCAGAGGTAACTCCCTCTGCTCTCTAGCTCCCCCTGCAGTCTAGGAGTATTAACAACATAAAACATGATACTAGGCAAATAAGGATTTGCTGTTATCATTACAATCACCTCTGCACAATACAGTGTGCGGAGTGACGGTATTTTAGCACTTTTCTGCCGAGAAGGGAAGAAGGCCATTGCAAGGGATGCTCTGAATGTAAATATGGGATCCAGATCCAGTAGTGGCGGACGTTTCACCCAGCGGCCAGAGATAAAACTCAATATTTGACTGTATGGTAAGAAATGTGAGTACAAGTATGTTGTGAGATGAAAGAGAATGGTTGTGTGGGAAAAGTTGATATGTGTGTAAAAAGAGTGAAAAATGGGGTTAAAAATGTTGAAAATTGGGAACAAAAACAAGAAAAGAAAAAAAAAGAGAGGAGTGTAGAAATGTGTGTAAAAGTTGTTTCCAACTAGCGGGAGAAGGTGGTACTCAAACTCCCCTAGGGTGGACACACACAAAATTAGCAGAATTGTTGATGAAAATAAACAATAAAATAGGAAGAGGGTTTGGTGTTCTTCAATGTAGGGCAACTACAATCTCCCTGGGTTTTTAATACATGGTCTAAAAATGGCTGCCACACATCAAAAAAATTACTAAGTTTGTCCGCTAATGTGGCCCTAATTCTCTCCATATGCAGTAGAGCAGTCAGTTCTGTTAGCCACATTTTGAATTGAGGTACAATATCCGACTTCCAGAGAGTCAAGATAATTTTCTTAGCATTCCGAACAAAACTGTAGTTTGTGCAGCAGAGCTGAGGTGTAAAAGGGAAGAGGAAGATCCAAACAATGCAGTTACTGGGTCCGGCTCTAATGTGCAATTATAGATATCAGAAAAACATTTAAAAATATCCAACCAATAGTTATGCAATTTCGGGCAAGTCTAAAATAAATTATACAGTGTTATCCACATAATGCTTTGCTGGTCACAAGTTGTTAGCCAGTGAAGGTGCAGGTCCACAATCTGAAGAAAGCCTTTGGTGTCAGATTTTGTCCTGTTTGAGGCCATGACAAGCACAATAGTTTAGCACAGTTCATGTCCTGACTGGGCAACACAAAAAGATAAATCTGCATTCACACAAGGTAAAACACTCCAGCTTGGGCAATAAATGAATAAATAATCACTGCACTGCAAAACTCCATCAGCTGTTTCTCCCGTGCACTGGGGCTTCTCTTCTGCTATCAACAATCAGTTGCAGCATCACTAAGCTTTCCTCCATTTCTATGTGGTTCAACTTCATCTTTAGATAGAAAAGAGGAAAAAAGAGAGGGCACAGAGAAGTTTTAATGGTAATTAATGGTATGTTGTGAAAATGACTTTGCATTCACGTTTGCTATGAATGCCATTATTAGCCTTTATCTTTGATAGGCTTTGAAATATTGGCAAACTGCAGTGCTTATTTTGTTGTCAGAGTTTGAAAATGTGCAAACTCAAACCATTTATTTACATGATAGGAAGCTTTTAGTACATTTTTTCATCTTTTCACTCTCTGACTGATAAGTCTCAGTCATGCCCACATTTCTGTTCCTGTAACTCACATACCCCCAGACTTCATAGTTAGCGCTGCTGGTCTTGTGTTATAAAACCAATATCAAAGTTTTGTCCTTGTTAAATTAGACCTAAAAAGGTAATAGGGAGGGGGAGGGCTGGGTGTTATTGTTGGGGTGGGGTTGAAAACAATGAGCACATCCGATCCCCTGCTGCAGGAAATGCTTGGAATCTAATCCACTGAAAGTGATATTCATCGTCACCTAAAAAGGAGAAGCTGTCAAACCAATAACTTTATACTTTGGTTAGTTTGGATCGTTAGATCTTGGCAACTAAAAGCCAACCAATCAACTACTTTAAAAATAATAAAATATTAAATTATATCAAAATCACCTTAACTGGAGAGAATTTCTATAAATTTTAGAAGCCAGTTTACACCTCATACTCTCCGCTTCCTGTTCTTCGACAAGCTCCTCATTAGTATTTCTCCAAACCACAGCCTCAGATCCATGATTATTCTATCGGTCAAAGCTTTGATATACAACATATCGTGGAACCGAATGTACCGGTAACTTTTGATCAATTAGATTCACGATCATTAATTATTTTAATTATTATTTTTTAATTGTTATGACTCATGTATCCTAATCTTTTATCCCTATTCATATTTATATTGTTTCCTTTTCATCATGTATCTTTAATCATTCAGTGTGTTTTCAGATTCACTGTAACAGTGGATCCAAATTAAATATGTAACACGAGGAGAACATTTAACTATTTTTTTTAAAGGTCAAGAATATGCAAACTAGAAGTGGTGCAAACAAAGCCATGAGGAAACACTTCAGTCCTGGGTGAGCATGAGCACAATGGAGAAAAGAAAGAAAGAGAAGCCTTGTGCAAATAACAGTCATCAGCATGTAAAAGAAATCAAATGAGCAAACTTGGAAGCCAGAGCAATACTACAACACAAGCAGACAGAACAATCTAGCTGAGAGTGAGAAGATGAACTGATGCATATAATACCAGAAGTGAGTGATGACTGAATCCAATCAGGATTGGTGTGCCAGGCAAGAAACACTAGGAGCCACGTACTCTTTAAATCTCTTTATACAATCTATCTCTTTATATCAAGATAGATATAGAGATAGGAGGAAGGTGTTATTGCATCAATTTTATTATTTGGTTGTATCTTTTAATGGCGTTATAAATATTCAGCATTACTGCAAATGAGAGGTAGAGCTCAGTGATTCTTAGAGTTCAAAGAAATAAAGTTTAAAATGACATTTTAATGCTATCTCGTTGCTCATTTTAAAGCTCCATTTAAAACTATTCCTCATTCTTCAATAATACTACTGAAATGTGGGCACTTTGTGAGTTGCAAACACACATTATGTCAGTAGTAGTGTTAGCATCAGCAGTCTTTCTTCCTGCACAGACTGTGTTACATGTTGCTCCACTTGACTGGATCAGCCAGGTCTAAATCTGAAATCTATACGTTTTTTTAATTGTACTCATATATTTATTGTTACCAGGACTTTTAAATGAAAGTGCATTTCACAAGTGCAACAGTTGTGGTCTTTAAATTATTCTGGGGCAAACAGTAGATTATATTTCTCAAGTATCCTACAAAGTGCTGCAAGAATGTGTTGGACAATTTGCTCTGACACAACAACATACAGCTCTTTATTTTCAACATGATATGCTGCATGCTGACTTTCTGTGATTCCCACACTTTTATCAGCCTTGTTTTCAATGTTGCTTTTTTAAATTCTTATCTCATACCAGTTCAATTCCACATATTATGCCAGCCTAGATGGAAAAATTACTCAATTTGAGGAAAGTAAACAGTTTTTTAATCCATGTAATGTCACTTAAATTAAGAGGAAAATTCAGACTAGAGCATGTCTGTGGTAAAATAGAGCAGTCCGCTGCAGTAGTGCTAGCCTAGCATAGCAGAATACAGAAACAAAAGAGCCTGATTGTGATCAGGGATTCCACCTGTACTCCTGCAGTCTGAGCTCCCCCTCACTTACAGGAAGTGTGAATACCAGGTGCTTTCCAAAAGCTGATTGTGTAATGATATGCTGCCTTACTAGATCAGGAGGTAAATATACACAAATTTACAGTAACCACCTCTGCTGTTTAGTTATGAACGGGAATGTATTTTGTTGCTTTTAAAGCCCATTTTTAAAAATATGAGATAAGAGGTAAATAGAAGCTCCAGCTCCTACAGTGTGTCACCTCTGGCTCAAGACGTAAAGAAGGCCGTCTGCTAATTGGTCCACTTCCTGGCTGCTCCAGTCTACATGCCAAAGTGTCCTTGCGCAAGATACTGAACAGAAATGTAGGAGTGTTTGCAAAATCTTCTTGCTCAGCAGTATCTCTGTAATTTTACAGCAAGGTCTTTAAATCTGATTACATTATTCCTTTCCATAGCGTGACCCCTGGTGGTATCGTCCATCACAGTGTTGACCTACTTCACAAGATAGCAATATGGACCCTAGTTGAGGGACATAAATGAAATAACTGCATGTCAGCTTAGTAACATCTGATGATAAATAGCTTTAAAGAACAGTTTTTAAAATATAATTGAAATGGGTTTTTTTAATACAAGGATTTTTCTAATAAAAGATCTGATTATAATAATGTATAGAGCACAATCAGAATAACCATACAAAGTGCATTACAGTGCATTTTAATTAAGAGTATAACACAATTAACATTTGCATCTGTATATTCAGATCTTATTGAAGTGATATGTGGATGTGCAGAGGTCTTTACCTGCCTTATTGATGAAGATGAATGATGAGAAACTTGAGTTTAGAATTTCAGTGCCCAAATGTTGAATTCTTCTCTGATGCAAACATTGTACTACGAGTGATGGTGAATATAACTGTTAATGTGTTTGCACTGCCTTAATTAGTCTTGTTATTAAGAACTGATGAATAAAGACAGAGGCAAACAACAGTAGTAAATTGAAAGTAAACCTGTCATAATCATTAGTGCTGGCAGAAAAGAAAATAATAACAGTACTATAACGTAAAACTTTTTTCAGTCACTGCTGGTTTTCCACATAGAATCTAAGACCATTGTCCTCTGGCTTTTACTGCTGCCAAGATCCAAGTGAGAAAAGAGATTACCTGCTAAAAATTAGGGCTGGACCGATCTGATATACAGTATCAGTATCGGGCCGATCCTGACCTAAGAAAAAAAATCTAATCCGATCCATTAAATATCGCAAAAGCACCTCACAAAACCTGCAACATGGCGCAATCCAGATAGTGACCTTAGCACGTCGGAGCAGTATGGTGTCACGTGACAGAGCAGCTGTTGTGTGCGAGACCTGTCGGTGGTCTGGAGTTCATACTAAAAGCGTTTGGAGCTTCGCTGCGTGCTGCCAAGGTGGGTCTCCCTGACAAAATCAGTGTTGCCAACGCCTCAGTAAGGAAAATTGCTATTGGCTGCTCTAAAAGTCGCTAGAAGGCACTAAATGACATCATTGCCTAATTTGCATAATTGGTCATGTTTGTAAACTACGGTGTAGGAGAGAGAAATGACATCATGGAAGAGACATAAAGTGAGTAAAAAACATTCTAAATACATTTAGGCATTTATATTTACAAGTTACATTTCTTTTAGCAATTTATTTATTTATTCATTTTGCTTTTTAAGTAGTTTTAAACCACACAAGAATAAGGATAAAAGAAGAACATTTTTAACCACAATGTTGCTAACAAACTACATTAGCGATCTAAATGGACCAAAAACAGACAGTAGAAATAAACAGTGGCAATGCGAAAAAGTGATGGGGTCTAGTCTGGTCCTAAGTCAGGCTGATTGGGGTTTTTTTGTTTGTTTTCCAGACATCCAGGGTGTGCTAGCTCACAGAAAGAGTGGGTCATTCTCATTTTCGTCAAGTTTCTCTACTGCAGGATCAGCAACTGTAGCACTTGACTTAAATGAGTAAGCAGCTGATGTGCCAAGAAGCTGCTAAACATTATCAAGCAGCTGGTGCTCATAGCAAGCATCACCAGACAGCTTCAGTCCATATCGGATGTACAGGATGGAGTTAAGGCTCTGCAAGGACATCTGATTTCTAAGTTTGCTTTTTACCTCACTCATCTGGCTGAATACTCGCTCAACTTCAGCATTTGAGTGTGGAAAGGACAACACAGACAGCAGCCATGGCAAGTTCTTGAAATGGGTTGATATCAGCTGCATCCCTGTACTTCCAAACCCAGTGTTGGGAAGGTTACTTTTAAAATGTATTCCACTACAGATTACAGAATACCTACCCTAAAATGTATTTTGTAACGAATTCCGTTATGTTACCCAATAAGTGTAACGTATTCTGAATACTTTAGATTACTTACTATATTATCAAGCTTTTTGCAACTACATGAATGTACTATTACTGCAGGTTACTCGCCATACCAATACAACTAGATTTTTAAATCTTGATATAAAATGAGTAACAGTAGGGTGGACATTAGATGAGGCTGCACTTTTTGCAGCGATCTCGTATAGAAAACAGGTCCGCGGCTCTGAATCGTATTAAAGGGACCTCTGGCTAATACGTCGGGTTCCCTGTCGGCTCGTAGCCGAAAACTAGCTTTACTTTGTTGTCTGGGTCAAGTTTGTTAGTGAGAGACAGAGAGAGGTGTTGAAAGGCTGCTGCAACTGAACTTATTGTTTCGGAGGAAAACACAAACACGGTGTACAGTCGAGTCTTAATAGCTTACTTACAACTGGGCTCGTCAGGCACTCTTCTTGGCTGCAGTGGTTATTATCAGTGATGGGAATAACGGCGTTACAAGTAACGGCGTTACTAACGGTGTTACTTTTTTCAGTAACGAGTAATCTAACTAATTACTATTCCTATCGTTACAACGCCGTTACAGTTACTAACAAGAAAACGCAGTCCGTTACTATTTTTCAACAAACAGACGGTTGAAGTTGTGTTCAGTTTACCGCATCTTATATCACTTGCGCGGAAGTAGCTGACTACGTAAGTAATCTGGGCGCTACACCTTTAAGCAGCTGCACGCGCTCCCGCAGACGGTAATCACAATCACTGTCTAGCACAACACCTGGAGCTAAAGGGGCAAAACAGTCGCATGACTGAGGAAGAATAAAGTAGTCGTGGTAAGCCAATCACATGACCACTTAAAGACAAAGCAACAAGGTGATATATACCAGTTTATAAACTGTGTTGGTAGGCCACGTAAAACCAGAGTCATGATAAACAATATATACGCGGCGTTTTTCCTCAATAGTTTCGTCACGTTTGCTGTCTAAGGACAGCGCAGCGAGCGCTCTCTGCTTATGAGCAAAAAAAAAAAAACTAGGGAAGTTTTAGGAGTGACGGCGAGAGAGAGAGAGAGAGAGAGCAGAAAAAGAGAGAGAGCGAGTTTTGAGATGTGAGAGATTTGTGACGTTTAAGGTGTTTGGGGTGTGTAGTTAATGTGTTGTCTTGTGTAGTTAGTGTGTAGTGTTGTGGATAGTTTTGTGTTGTGTGTCAGAACAATGAGGCGACTGCTGAATGGAAACAGGAGCAGTGACACACCTGCTGCTGTCACACCTGCAGGTATCAGGCTGTGATGTTCTCCTTTATAGTGGACAGAAATTATTTTTTTGGAGTGGCACAGATAATTTGTGTGGCATCTTATTGAATGCAGAACAGCTGATTGTTCTGTAAACAGTTTGAAATGATTATTTAGAAAAAGGGTAAAAGGTAAAAGGCTGCAAATAACTTGTTTGCAAAACTTGTGCATATGATTTTAAAATTCACAATTTATATTTGCATTTAAAGTTATGAAATATGATTCAATAAACATGTTTGTGGTTGTTACAGTAAAAAATAGAACTTTTTCTACTCGGATTTTATGTTTTTTGTCTGATTTTAGATCAATTGTGTTAATACAGTTTGTCAAAATGAAAACATGACTGTAAATTCAGACACGTGAGGTTGTGCTGATGATACCAAACAAGGCAAACTAAAACGTTTTTAAAGGTGAAATGTAGAGGAAACATCAAAAGTAGTTAAAAATGGCCGATTATACCCTGGTTAAATGTTTTTTTTTTTACAGTAACGCAATAGTTACTTTTCAAGTAATAATTAATTTTAGAATATTGTAACTCAGTTACTAACTCAGTTACTTTTTTGAAGAAGTAACTAGTAAATATAATTAATTACTTTTTCAAAGTAACTTGCCCAACACTGGTTATTATTATATTTACATGCTTCCAGATCCCGTTTCTGCTCGGTGACAACTCGTACTTTTCCACTCGCCTTTCTCTCCCTCCCTCGCTCACAGACACATAACGGGTATGGCAGTCCATACTCCCTGCAGCACGGACTACACTGCCCATGAGGCTACATTCTTTGGGGCGATGCCTGTAACACTCTGCCTATTGCCTTCATGTTAAATCACTTTTTGTGAATATTTTTTTTTCTTCACATCATTTTGCAAATAGACTAAAAAGCCGCAAATAGAGGTGACATGATTGAGACACGGGCATTAGAGCCACTTAATGCGTGTTTTGCTTGGGTGGAATTACCAAAAATAGAGAGAGCATAGCCTAATATATGAAACAGGAAAAGACCGCCATGTAATCCATTTATTTCAACAAAGTAACTGTATTCTGAATACCACCCTTTTAAATGGTAACTGTAATGTAATACAGCTACTCGTATTTTGTGTTTTAAATACGTAACAAATCAAATCAAATCAAATCACTTTTATTGTCACATCACATGTGCAGGCACACTGGCACAGCACATGCGAGTGAAATTCTTGTGTGCGAGCCCCACAAGCAACAGAGATGTGCAAACACAACAACACAAACGAGCAAAATACAAGAATGGCCAACCTGAAACTAATAAATATATGTACAATATATAATAGTGTATGCATTTCTGGATGTGTATACTAAATATTTTCCTACGTGTGTGTGTGTGTGTGTGTGTGTGTGTGTGTGTGTGTATACACATTTTTACAAATTAAATAGTAAAAAAAAAAAATAATAATAATAATAATAATAAAATAAATAAAATATACAGAGTTGAATATGTGCAAAACAAGTGGCACAGCGGTACATGTATTCCGTTACTCCCCAACACTGTCCAAATCTCACTCCAGAAGTCTATTGTGTTTTTTGTCTCACTCCATTTACTAAGATGGATGGTACGTCATTGGTGGCCGATCTTATCTATCACTTCAGGGGAGAAGCCGAGGAGTTTAGCAATTTTTTCTATTTCTCCAGGGCTCTTGTTGTGCTTTAGAGTTTCCTCCACATTGAAAACTGACATGTACTGCAATGCCTCAATATTGTCTGGCAGTCTCACCTTCAACTCATTAGTGAGGGATATGGTGAAGGCTACACACTGCTTTCTGACATTTTTTTTATCCTCAGGCGCAAGGTGCAACTCAACTGCTTTGGACTCAAAAAGGTAACTGAGGTATGGTTTGGAACTGATGTATCCCTCTTGGTTCTTTGAGTACATCAACATTTGCCAGTGGATTCAGCACCCTGCTGCTCACAGACTTGATCAGGCTAACCAAGCTGTACCTGTTCTTCTTCAAAAGCCTTGATGGCGGTCTGTACCTGTTGGGTCTGCGCTTCCACAGGCCCGCTAGTTCAGAGACTCATCACTCATGAAGAAAGCAAGACAATGACGGAACCGGGCTTTACTTGCTAGCAAGGGAGGATGGTCGGAACCAGGCTCTTGGAGCTGAACACTCGTCACCTGTTTCCTAGCCAACTTCGAATAAACAGCCTTCCTTGCAGCCTTTTATTCTGAGAATACAAGCACCACCCATTGTAAAAAGCCCCATGGAAGTGTGTGTGTGTGTGTGTGTGTGTGTGTGTGTGTGTGTGTGTGTGTGTGTGTGTGTGTGTGTGTGTGTGTGTGCACGTGAGTGTGTTTGTGTTTGGGGGCGTGTTTGTGTGACCTCCTGCTCACCAAAGGGTAATGGAACAGTGTTCAGCGATAGCTAATCCCATGGTGGCTTCGGCCTTTTATGACGCAGTTTCATTTGGGCGGTACTGTTATAAGGCTTTGCCTTTTGAGTATGTTTTTGTGTTAGCATGTGTTTTTTCACATCACTCAGTTTGGCATAGAAATCAGCCTTGCAATACAGGCAGCATGCGCTTGTATCATCTCCAATAAACTGCTTCAACCAGCCCTTAAATTCAGGGTTTGATTCCCACTCTTTCCTGTATTTTTGAGTGTACAGTTGAGACTGAGACATGATGAGCTAGCTAGCTAGATGTTTAGCTTATGTCACAGAGAGGCACACACACAATGGAGGAAATGAGTAAGTGACTGTGTTGGAATGATGTTTTAGTGCACCGATTTAGTTTAGACAAAGAAAAATGAACATTTACCCCTGTTCCCCAGGGCGGGAGCAGTGGATTCGCTCATGTGCGATTCATTTGCAGTTTGTACGCGTAAGGGTGAACATCTCCTGCTCTGACAGCTGCTGGGGGCGACTGCTGCGTGAGGACTATCCTCCGCCTGTGAACGCTTTGGCATGGGCAATGTGCCCACAGAAGCACCGGCTGCTTGTTGACAGTAAGAGCGATACGTGGTTTCATGTCAAAAAGTGGGTGGTCTGAAAAACTCGCTAAATATAACAAAGTCGTTAAGTTGGCAGCACTGGACAAAATTGGGCAGTTAGTAGAGCAGTTAGTTGTTATAAGAAGTGTTTGTGAACTAAAAATGAAAAATGTGGGATACTGTTTGTCCATGATTTGGACAGCCCAGCGTGTGCTCCCGGTGCAGGGGAAATAACTTCTGTCAGGGAGACCTACCTCGGCTAAACAGTTTTGTGGTTCGGAAAAAAAAAAAGAAAAACACTTTTTTTCATCCTTATTTTAAGTTTTGTATAGAAATTACCTGCATTGGCCTGCATTGTGGGTATATTTTAGTTAGACCCTGCATGTATAATTTTGAGCCTGTGTGAAAGAAAGTTAAAAATAAATTAACTCTTGTGCAACCAGTTCATTGTGTGGATGCCTTAATAGGCATCCACACTATTGAGATCCTGTTTCTCTTTCTTCTTTATTATTATTCCGGGTGTTTCCGTACACTTTTCGCCGTGGATCTACTTCCACAATTTTTGTGCTATTTTCACCGTTCAAACTCTAAACTGTTCTGCTCTTTCTGCTAATGCCGGCTATGACTTTTGGTGTTTATTATTATTATACTTTTTAAAATATTACACTTTTTTCCTTTAATTTGTCCCATTGAAATGAATGGGAAACTTCCACAATTCTGCTAAAACTTTCTTGTCTTTGAAACTTAACTACTGCCTCATACTTTCACCTAGAAACTCCATTCAAACTTTAAAATGTTCTCAAATGATTTGGCTATTCCTGTATGATTCAGCTTTTTCAGATCTTCTACCGTTTTAATCTTATCCCTCTTTGAGTTTTCAGTTGCAAAATTGTGATTTTTCAGAAAATACATGCGTTGCTATGGTTGCTATGCAATTAACTCAGAGGGGACAGTGAAACTGTTTGAATTTTCTCTTCATGTCCGAACAACTTCTTGCTACTCGCTCAATTTCCACTCAAGCCCCACAAATTATACATCAAAACGTAGGTATTTTTGCTGGCTTTCAGAAAATGTCACTATCATTGTTGTGGGATTGATAGAATTTTGGCAAATCTCCTCAGATCAATACATGGTCAGAAAACTCTCCATATAAAGTCAATGGAGAGTTTGTTCAAAATCACCGCTGGATTTCTCTAATGAGAGGCATTTTCAAATTGTCATATCTCCTTAACGAAGCGAAGTCAAGACATATGGCTTGTCCCGATATATCTTCAGACACTCCTGATGCTCACAATTCAAGAATTATTTTCTCACCTATTACCGTTCTGAAATGAGTCGGACTTGTTTGAGGGTAGGAAATTTGTCCCTCGCTCAGATTTCATCAGATTTCAAACTCTGGAAATGAACCACTTTTTTTCTCTCGTCATATCTTTTTGATGGATTTCCACAGAGCCCTGAAAGTTTCCATGACTGTTCACCAAAGCCTGCTGTTTCTTACGGTGAAAGAATGATTTTGATGCTCCATATAGATTTAGAGTTACCAAAGGTTGTTTGAGCGCAAGTCAAGGGAATTTTTGCTTCGCCTCTACTCAGTTACAGTGTATTACAAGTCATATATCTTTAATAATTTATGTTTTATCTCTGAATTATGAAGACCTGAAGATTCCCCCATCTCTTCTGAATAAAACGATGCCTGAATGACCGTTCTAGCCTCTACGGTTAGGAAATTATGGCCATTTGTTCGAGTGGAATCCTGAATGTCAGAAATACACTGAAGAAAACTCACACCTCTCTCTGTTTCTGTGTGTGTAAGGGCTGACTACAGCAGGTGCAGCTAATTTAACTGACCTACATATACCAAGCCCAGACTCTCCACAGCTCCTGTTCCCTTTACTGTCTGTGTATGTGTGTCTGTGTATCAGTATTTCTCCTATGTTTAAGTATTACTCCTCAATCATAGTATTTCTGCTAAAACAAAGTACTTCTGCTACATCTTAGTACTTCAGCTAAATCATAGTATTTTTGCTAACTCGTAGTATTTTTGCAAAATCATGGTATTTGTGCAAAATCATGGTTTTGAGGCCAAATCATAATATTTCTGTTATTTTATAATATATGTGGTGAATATATTATATGTGCCAAATCATAGTATTTATCCCAAATTAAAGTATTTATGCCAAATTACAGTATTTCTACTAAAAAGCAGAAATAGTCCTTTTTAGCAGGAATTTCTGCCAAAAGATAGTATTTATGTTAAAACATAGTATTTCTGCTAAATCAGAGTATTCCTGCCAAATCATAGTATTTGTACTGAAACATAGTACTTCTGCCCAATCATAGTATTTGTACTGAATGATAGTACTTGTGCCAAATCATAGTATTTGTTCCAAAGCATTGTATTTGTATGGAGTCATAGTATTTCTTCTAAATCATAGTATTTCAATCAAATCTCAGTAGTTGTTGTTAAAATGAAGTATTATTGCCAAATCATAGTATTTGAACCCAATCATAGTATTTCTGCTAAATCATAGCATTTGTGCCAAATCATGGTATTTGTGCAAAAACATAGTATGTCTGAAAAACCATAGTATATCTCTTATGTTATAGTATTACTACTAAGGCATAGTACTTGTGCCAAATCGTAGTATTTGTTGCACATCATAGTATTGGAACCAAAACATAGTATTTGTCCCAAAGCATCGTATTTGTATGGAGTAATGGTATTCCTTCTAAATCATAGTATTTCAATCAAATCTCAGTAGTTGTGTTAAAATGCAGTATTATTGCCAAATCATAGTATTTGTACCCAATCATAGTATTTTTGCCATGTCATCGTATTTGTGCCGAATCATGGTATTTTTGCCAAATCGTGGTATTTGTGCCCAATTAATAATTCTGTTATGTTATAGTATTACTACTAAGTCGTAGAATATCTGTTATGTTATAGTGTATCTGCGGAATATAGTATGTGTGCCAAATCATAGTATTTATACCAAATCACAGTATTTGTGCTAAAACATAGTATTTCTGCCATATTGTGGTATTTGTGCAAGAACATTGAACTGTTATGTTATAGTATTACTACTAAGTCATAGTATTTCTGCGTTGTTATAGTATTTGTGCTAAAACGTAGTATCTCTGCCAAGTCATAGAATTAATGCAATTTCATAGTTTTTTTTAGGAAATCTGTTATGTTATAGTATTACTACTAAGTCATGGTATTTCTGCCAAATCATAGTATTTGTGCCAAAGCATCGTATTTGTATGGAGTCATAGTATTTCTTCTAAATCATAGTATTTCAATCAAATCTCAGTAGTTGTTGTTAAAACGCAGTATTATTGCCAAATCATAGTATTTGAACCCAATCATAGTATTTCTGCTAAATCACAGCATTTGTGCCAAATCATGGTATTTGTGCAAAAACATAGTATGTCTGCAAAACCATAGTATATCTCTTATGTTATAGTATTACTACTAAGGCATAGTATTTATGCCAAATCATAGTATTTATGCCAAATTACATTATTTCTGCTAAAATGCAGAAATACTACCTTTTAGCAGGAATTTCTACCAAAAGATAGTATTTCTGCTAAATCATAGTATTTGTACTAAATCATAGTACTTGTGCCAAATCATAGTATTTGTTGCACATCATAGTATTGGAACCAAAACATAGTATTTGTGCCAAAGCATCGTATTTGTATGGAGTAATAGTATTTCTTCTAAATCATAGTATTTCAATCAAATCTCAGTAGTTGTGTTAAAACACAGTATTATTGCCAAATCACAGTATTTCTGCCAAATCATAGTATTCCTTCAAAATCATAGTACTACTGCAATTTCATAGTATTTGAGCAAAATCATAGTATATGTGCAAAAACATTGCATTTCTGCAAAATCACCGTATATCTGTTATTTTATAGTATTACTACTAAGTCACAGTATTTCTGCCAATTCATAGTATTTGTACTAAATCATAGTACTTGTATGGAGTAATAATATTTCTTCTAAATCATAGTTTTTTTCAATCAAATCTCAGTAGTTGTGTTAAAATGCAGTATTATTGCCAAATCATAGTATTTGTACCCATTCATAGTATTTCTGCTAAATCATAGTATTTGTGCCAAATCATGGTATTTGTGCAAAAACATAATATGTCTGCAAAACCATAGTATATCTCTTATGTTATAGTATTACTACTAAGGCATAGTATTTCTGCCAAATCATAGTATTTGTACTAAATCATAGTACTTGTGCCAAATCATTTCAGCACAATTGTCAATCTCTCCACCTCTTCTTTGTGATAATGACATTGGCTCAGTGAGCTAAATAGCTGCCCTTAGACCAGAAGGGCCAGGTTCGAATCCTGCTCAGGGCAACATTTTTTTTCAGCTTTTTTCTGCAGACTTCTTCAGCGTTAAGGCATCCACACAGCATTTTCGCAGGAAATGCAAATTTTTCTAGTTTCTTTAAAGTTACTAAAGATGTAGCTGCCATCACCAGTGTGTGAATGTGTGTGTGAATGGGTGGATGACAGGTTGTGTAAAGCGCTTTGGGGTCCTTAGGGACTAGAAAAGCGCTATACAAATACAGGCCATTTACCATTTACCATGTATCCTGTAAAAGCCTTTCGGTAACTAAAAATGAACATCTGTGAAAAACATACCCTGAAGCCCTAAATAATACATTAAGACAGGTGGGGTTCCGTATAACGATGGGCTTCCATGCACACAGTGATGTCATTAGATATACTGACCTTTAAATAACTAAAGCACAACTTTAACTTTAGCAAACTTTACAAGGCTGTGTATTTATTTTGGACGTTCACTTTATACATATTCCAGTAGCTCAGATTGAGGACTGAGAAATGAGGACTCACCCTGAGCTCCTCTATTCCAATTTAAAAATAACAAGTGAGCATAAAAACAACATTTGATGGAACATATGCCCACATTCCCCAAGTGGAAGAACAGTGTGAAGTTGATACATATGCATTCACATCTCAGCACTTGACCTACAGTGACCTCCTCCAGGCTTTGCAGCAGAAACTGATACATTTCTCATAAATCTCCTATTTGGACTTTTCTTTTTCTTTTATTTATTTATTTGATTTATATGCAATTTTTTTCTGTTTTATTTGATCATTTTCATAATTAGTAATAGTCTTTTATATTTACCTAAATATGGCATTTACATTATAGAAGTTAATATCTCTCTGAAATTGCTGTTTGGTCTTGTCTGATATGAACAGTTTTTACATAACAGCACCCCTCAGCATAGTAAATTATAGCAAACATAAGGGTCCCTATGCATCACGCATTGGCTGCAGATTTGCTAGCTGTACATCCACGATGTCTCCTCTATGGTGTTACAGCATCCCTAAGGTGGAGACCACAGTCACCAATAGTGCTTTATATTGTAATGTAAAGACTTGGGATGTGTGCAACTTGTCAATTAATTGTTAAATAGTGGCTCAGAGTAGAGCCGCTACTCCTTCCCACTGAAAGGAGCAGTTGAGATGGTCGCCCCATGGCCAAGGTGGGCCAGGCATGTCCTTCTTGGATGAAGCTGCAGGGAGGACTACAGAGAGAGATTACAGCAATCAGCTGGCCTGGCTCCAGATAAGCTGGAGGAGGTGGCGAGAGGGAGGTCTGGGTTTCCCTGGTTAGGCTGCTACCTCCCCCTGATCCCAGATAAGCAGATGAAAATGATTTACTTCACGGCACAATGAGCCACACTTTTCAATCACGATTTACTTGCTTTTCCAGATTATTTTTGTCATATTTTAAACATATATGAACATTTTTTGTAGTAACATGTTTTTATATCATATTTAACATTGGTTTATTTTAAGTGTTTTCTTCTTCATTGTCTTGTTTGGAGTATAACATGCAATGCTCACAATGCACGATGCAAGGTGTGGCACAGTTAAGCGACATGTGATTAATGGTTGCAAATATCTTTTTATTAGTTTTTGACAAGGGTGGAGTGCCCACTCCGGGTCGGGGATGAGTTCCTGCCCCAAGTGGAGGAGTTCAAGTATCTCGGGGTCTTGTTCGCGAGTGATGGGAGAAGGGAGCCGGAGATCGACAGACGGATTGGGGCTGCAGCTGCAGTAATGCGGACGCTGCACCGGTCCGTCGTGGTGAAGAGGGAGCTGAGTGTAAAAGCGAAGCTCTCAATTTACCGGTCGATCTACGTCCCTACCCTCACCTATGGCCACGAGCTGTGGGTAGTGACCGAAAGAACGAGATCGCGGATACAAGCGGCAGAAATGAGCTTCCTCCGAAGGGTGGCTGGCCTCTCCCTTAGAGATAGGGTGAGAAGTTCGGCCATCCGGGAGGGGCTCAGAGTAGAGCAGCTGCTGCTCCACATCGAAAGGAGCCAGCTGAGGTGGTTCGGGCATCTGACAAGGATGCCTCCTGGGCGCCTCCTGGGTGAGGTGTTCCAGGCATGTCCCACCGGGAGGAGGCCCCGGGGCAGACCCAGGACACGCTGGAGAGATTATATCTCTCGGCTGGCCTGGGAACGCCTTGGTATTCCCCCGGATAAGCTGGAGGAGGTGGCTGGGGAGAGGGAGGTCTGGGCCTCTTTGCTTAGGCTGCTGCCCCCGCGACCCGGCCCCGGACAAAGCGGATGAAGATGGATGGATGGATGGATGGATAGTTTTTGACATTGTCCATTAAATGGTTCTCTAATTTAGCTTAATATCTGAGAGTTTCTTTGTCTTAGACTAGTCGATTTGTCCAAATTTTTTTCCTCCTTTAGTCAACTAAGAAATTAGTCGCCAGGAAAAGCCTGAGTAAAGACCTGAGGTCGAAATTAACGGATGTATGGCGTTTCTTAACAACCACGCGTCATCTGGTGTCAGATGACTGCATAACATTTAGGACACAATCATTTATCAGCATTGAGTATCAATTAAAATTTTAACAACTAAAATAAGTAAGTCTGTAGTAAGTAGTATGTCTGATACCGACTCGTGACCACAACGACGATTAGTTGGCTAGTCAGCTAGTCGCACACATCCCTAATTCTAACCTCTGTTAATTAATAGAGCTGAATGTTACAATTGTTGCAACATTGTACACTGTTCATTTTTATACAAGTTGGGCATTGTTATAACTACGTTTTGCTCATTACTGTTGCATGAAAACCTTTATTAAACCTTTCATTGAAGATTTACAAAGACAAATATAAAGATTTATTGTGATCTGTGTGGAAAAGGCTCATGTTGGGTCTTATGGACTGTATGCTAATTATAGCCCTACAAATTTTAGAAATACATAGTCAGCAATATAAAGTAAAGTTTCCAAACTGATGAAAATATATGCAACAGCAGTAATATTCTGCATTGCACATGGCATAAAATGATATTTCATACATTTTAGTTTCCATTGTTAAACATAGCTGTTTTTCTTTTTCAGGCACTCTCTGAAAAATTACTGCCACAATGTAATCAGACTTTTGGTTTGAAGTAAAGTTTGCAACAAAAAACTTCAATAGCATCGTGATATCCCAATCTATATCATACTGGCATTTTGTTACCAAGAAAAAGGAAAGTAATTCCAAGTTCGAGACCTGAATGCTGCAGTGGCATGACACGCTGTTAATGACGACTATCTGAATCATCATTTGCAGATACGGCCGCAGTGCCCTCAGTTTGTAAAAATTTACTTTAGTTGTAACGATGGAGGACTTTGACCCATTTTACCGTCATTAATGAACCTTGCCTATTTGAGCAGTGGTTCACAGCATGAAGCAGGAAATAAAGTGTGCTCTTGTGTCTCACAAGGGTCACTCCCCCATTCTGTTTCTGACAGTGTGGACGTAGGTTGCTGAGTTTCAGTCTTAATCCCTGTCTTACAAACTGAGATTGCCTGAGAATGGTGGACGCCCTTCTGGGGCAGGGCTCACAGTTCACAACCCACCAGTCTGGTTTTAGGACAGGGATTTTACCTGAGCTTGTACACTTACACAGATGTCCACACCAGTGGCATCATTTTTAATATTGTTTTTTTTTTAAGTTATAAAATTTTTGTGACATTGTCAGGTCATGGTGATCCACTGTGGCTTCGCAGCAAGAAGCTTCCTGGTTTGAATCATCTTGCTTTGGGCCTTTCTCAGCAGTTTAAAAAATTCCATTTGATGTAAGCCAATATATTTATCCAATTTATCCATCACACCAGCCCTATATAACACTTCCCAATGGTACAGTATTTTCAGCACTGTTGTCACAGCAATTGTTTGTTGAGGAGGTTTTGGTGTTTCAGGGGCTCAGAGACACAAATCTTAACATGACCTCACTCGGAGTATTTCTTATTTGAAACTTTGTATCAGGTTGTCATTTTTTTCCTAAATCCTGCAACAACTATCCCTGATGCCTTCACACAAAACTGCTGTGAATGCAAAAAGTAAGTATGGGATGACTAATGTATTTTTGCGATTGTCTGCACCACCATTATTGTTTTCACCTGCTGTTGTCTTAACATGCACCCTGTTTCCAAACTGTCTCACACTGGGTAATCCATCCTCTGTGTATATACTGTCATTTTTCCATTTTTCAAGAGGTCTGACATTCCCTTGAGCTCCTGTTGTGGTGCCCTATTTTTGCTCTTATGTTTGTCCCCATGTGTTAATGTTCCTTATGTGTGTTTTTGGATTTAAGTTTCACGTTCCCTCATTATCTCTTTCTTATTTTGAACTCTTTGGCTCTACCATAATTAAAGGCTTGTTCTTGGTTATTGCTTTCCTCATATCGGACACTCCTCACAGTCCCAATCATTCTTTTTCTTGTGTCTTGTCTTGAGTGATTAAAAAGCGTGGTTTTTGCAATTAATGGAGCCCCTGACCTAGAAAAAAGCCAGAAAATGGATGGATGGAAAACCACAAATGTTTGCAAAGCCTTTCTCAGGTATTCCAAAGTTAAGTTGTCCCAAAATCAGCTCTGTCCAAGCTCTCTACTTTTTGGGATTATACACATAATCAGTGGCCATTAAGGGAGCTGTCTGAGGAGCAGTAGATGAATTTGACTCATTTGTGACAGTAAACATTGTATTTTAGTCAATTTATTTAAATACTATAAGATCAAACTTAATCTATCAACCTGAGCTCATACACTGTACATTTTCCTTAAAATAATTAAGAAGGAAACCTCGCTGTTTAAAATATGAGAATACAAGCAGTTCATTGTAAAAACACTAGCTGCATATTCAAGTAAGAGAGCGTGTAAAAGAAAGCATGTAGCTAAATGCATTGGAAGACATGTTCACATTGTGTTTCATCAACAGAGAAAGAAAATCAAAATTTGAATTTTCTTTTTTCTTTGTGTTTAAGCTTGGTAAAAGGAACTGCTGGTAACATCCCCGGGAAGCCTTTCCAGGAAAGAAGAGGCTGCAGACGTTGCAGCTGTTTGCTTTAGCAGTTTTCAAAGAGCTTAACCTCTCACTGGACATTTAGATATGTCTGCACACAGAACAGATATTAGATTGAAAAAGCACTGAGGCAACCAAAAGTTTTGTTTTCAGTGATAAATTATTTACTTACAATTCCATGATACTGCATTTATTTTTAGTTTTATTAATCAGAAAAAATGTGGGAAAGTCTAAGTAAAAATAAAGAACTTTGTGGTGCTTGGATGGGGAAAATGTAAATTCACCATTTAAAAAACTCATAATTAAATGCAGAGTGGTGTTTAAACACATGGTATTTATTTCATCATAACTAAGGATGAGCCTATGGCTCACCTGATCCAGCCCTAACTACAAGTTTTGTCAAAAAAGAAAGTCTTAACCCTAATCTTAAAAGTACAGAGGTTGTCTGTCTCCTGAATCCAAGCTGGGAGCCTAAACGCTGAAGGCTCTGCCTCCCATTCTAATTTTAAATATCCTAATAACCACAAATAAGTCTGATAGCAAAGTGCTCTATTGAGGTGATACAGTGCTTAATATGACTTCTAGATAAAATAGGGCCTGATATTCAAGACCTTGTATGTGAGATGAAGAATTTTATATTTAATCCTGAATTTAACAGGGAGCCAATGAAGAGAAGCCAGTATAGGAGGAGAAATCTGCTCTCTCTTTCTAGTCCCCATCAGTATTCTTGCTGCAGCATTTTGGATTAACTGAAGGCTCTTCAGGAAGTTTTTAGGACATCCTGATAATAATGAATTACAGTAGACCAGCCTAGAAGTAATAAATGCATGAACTAGTTTTTCAGCATCACTCTGAGAACAGGATATTTCTAATTATAGAAAGATATTTCAGAAATGGGAGAAGGCCTACATATTTGTTTAATATATGCACTGAAGGACATACCCTGGTCAAAAATGACTCCAAGGTTCCTCACAATGTTACTAAAGGCCAAGGTAATGCCATCAAAATTAACTATCTGTGTCAGGGCCTGGGGGATCAGCAAGGCGCTGATCATTATGCTCCTATCTCTCGCTCTGTCTTTCTCTCTCTCTCTCTCCTGTTTTGTCGGGGCAGAACTCATGGTGGGTTCACGCCCTCGGCCCACGCCTCCCTGTATTGGAAACACCTGGACCTCATCAAGACCAGCTGGTACTTAAGAGGGAAGAGGTCTGCTGTTCAGCGCTGGATCGTTGTTAAACTCTTATTTCCTGGACCCATCCCTGTGTTTCCTCGAGCGGTGTGTGGAAGGAGCGACTGGGCACTAGTGGAGAGAGAGGTCGGAGTGGAGCGTGTGTGGGATTCCCCGGATCCCTGAAGCCCTGCCCCCTCACGTCTTGTATATAGCGCTATCCCCGCACAGCCTGTAAATACACTCGGTGAAGAAACTGTAAACAAACTTTCATTGTTAACTCGCAACTCAGGGGTCCCGCGTGTGGATCCTCAAGGGCAACCCGTGACAATCTGGTTAGTAGAGGTGGGCGGATCAATCCAAATATTGATAGTATCGATACCAACTCGGGTGTTGCCTCAAATAAAAGAACAATTTTTGGACCTCAATCTTCTCGAAGTCTTTGTACTAATGTTGAGTTTATTCCTAAGTCTTGTGTACTTTTGAAGGGTTTTCACTTTTCTGTGTCTCCTGTGTTCCCTCTGTCTCACTTTGTGACATGGTTACTTCCTAGTGTTACCCTGATTTCCTGTTGCTGTAGCGTTCTGGTGTCTTTCGGCTTTGGCTGTATTGCGGGCTGCAGTTTATCTTAACAATAATCTGCCATAATAAACAGCAACACAACAGAACAGTGCGCACTCAGCTCTTTACTTTGTTGACTGCAACACACATGGCACAGGGCTCGTTGCGCCATAAACAGTCCCACAGTAAACACTAGGCAGGAACCAAAGTGATCTTACAAAATGCCATAAGAAATTACTTAAATGTTATACATAGAAACATAAAGCAAGTGACAATAAAGTAATTAAATATACAGTAAACGCGAATGTGTAAAATCATAAAAGTGAGGTTGAAGTTGTCTTAATCTTGTTTGTTTCTTGTTAGACAATTCTGGTTTTCACCTTCAAATCTCATTTGGTGTGTCAAAGTGTAAGCCTCCAGTATTTTCACAGACAAAACAAAGAAACAAAGGCAGCCAGGCAGGCAAATCTGGCGTGCATAATCCTGTGAAATGGTGCAGGATGGTAGTCACCACAGACAAGTTTATTTTTACTAAACATTTCCTTTCGGTGTAATTTTAGTGTGTACCTACACTAAAATCAGTTCAGACATGAGCAAGAAGATGAAGGGGAGGTTCAGCTTTAGAGTCCGGTTGGTTGGTTGATAGTCTTGTTTTGTTTTTTTGTGGGGGTATTTTTTTTTTGTGTGTGTGGTTTTTGATAGGCCACTTCCTACACCTTTTTGGTCATTGTACATTGTACCACCAACACACAGTAGAGGGCAGAATACATTGATGGCTTTATTGATGGTACTATTGATTATTTTAGCCAAATCAAAGAGCAAAGCACAGTCACAGATGTTGAATTGTGCAGACAGAAGGACAGAAAAGAGGTATCAGTGAAGAAACTCCAGCAACAGGCGTTTCAATACTGCATTCTTTCAATATACTGTAGTGCTTGTGCTTTTGACACCCTTGTTACAATCACTGACCTGTGCGTGTGTTTGTATATAAACTCACACATAATTTAAGCAAATATGATGTTAATGTTAACAGATGTAGAGAACTGTTTCAGTCCTCCATGTTTGGAGGAGGAGTAACGTTTGTGCCTTGGAGACTTCATCTAATCTGACTGCACCTATTGATCTGCGTTATGAGCTGAAAAACTCGTAAAGCCCCCCCAACCCAAAGTGTTTATCTAGGAATTGATTAAAACAGAAAAACAGAGCTTGTGTCATAAAAGAGATCGATAGTGCTGATACTTTTGAGGAAAAAAAGAGCTCCAGATTTGCGTTGGACAGATGCCACAATTCGTGAATTGTGCTTTATGATGACAAGATGAGTCGACATTGATACGGTTAGCACTGTTGCCTCACAGAAAGAAGGTCCTGTGTTCAAATCCACCATCTGGCCGGGGTCTTCATGCAGTGAGTTTGCATGTTCTCCCCATGTCTATGTGGATTCTCTCTGGGAGGTTTGGCTTTCCCCCACAGTCCAAAGACTCTGTCTGTGTTGGCCCTGTGACAAACTGGTGACCTGCCCAGGGTTTACCCAAACTTGTGGATTTAACATCTTACACACCAAATGTTTTGCAGTGTGGAGAGAAATTAGAAATGGTATTGGAAAAACTGCTGTGCTTGCTACAGCTGATCACAACAAGAAAAGATTTTCACATGCTAACAGGCTGTGCAGCTTATCACAGCTTTCTCTGATGTTTCTCTCTTTATCAGCTTCTTCTCTCTTAACAGTGGCACCTGACATTTGTACATGATCCATCCAAGAATAGGCAGCAAAGCTGTCACAGAGACACCAAATATAACCCAAAGAAAGCTGTAGTTCTCTTCCTCTGCCTCTCTATCCCTCCCACTACCTTCTTTTTTTTCAGCTATTCAACATCTCCTCCTAATCTGTGATGCTCTTTCCGGGTTTAAAAACTTGCTTCCAGATAGAAAGAAACCCATCTGTTTTTTAAGTGTTTTTAAGTGACAAGCTCTACCTCAACTGAGACTGTGAAAAGGTCATTATGAAGCTGTCGATGTAAAATCGCTTCCTAGGTTGGTGCTCTCATACTTTGGGTTTCGTCTAATAGGAAGCTCCGCTTTGTTCCATCTCCTAACTTTCTCAGGCAGTAGATTTAAAACACCAAAAAGAAGGGCTGGCGATGCTGATTATTTCTGTTTTATCAGTTTTCTAATTTTTTGTTCACTAATTCATTTTTCCACTTTTATCATGCTGATCATTTGTAAGGTTGGCTGAACTCATTAAATCTGGAATCTATTTTCTGGAACCTGGAATCTATGAATATTTCTGAGGGCAACATATTCGTTTCCTGTTATGTGTGTGCTCTCTCTCTCTCTCTCTCTCTCTCTCTCTCTCTCTCTATATATATATATATATATATATATATATATATATATATATATATATATATATATATATATATATATATATATATTAGGGGTGCAACGATACACAAAATTCACGGTTCGGTTCGGTTCGATACTTTGGTGTCACGGTTCGATATTTTTTCGATACAAAAAAATGTTCATGCATTTTTAATTTGTCATTTATTAAAATTATAAATATATATTTTAACTCAAAAGTACAGTTTTTAAATTTAACCCTAACCCTTGTGCGTGTTTTTTATTTTGACAGCGAATGCGCACCTGCGGACCACTTATGTGCAGCCCTGGTTATTTAGCTCATCATATTGCAGCCACAGAAATTCTTTTGTCCATGAAACCATAAAGCTGCACTTTCTTTTTGCCTTATAGTCTGATTTGTCATAACTTCTCCGTTTTGTGGTAAGCTTTTCTTTGGCTGTCACTTCTTCGCCCTGACCTGTCTTATTTGGCTCAGCAGAACTGAAATGCTTTTACACACGCACTCACATAAGCTCAGCGATTCTCTGCGCGATCAACCTCTCACATGTTTAAGCTTGCAGCGGGAGATTTCACTTGTCATGTTTGCATAGTAAGCTAACGATTAATAAGACCATGTCAGAGGAATTGGTGCACAAATTATCATCACTCACAGATCAGTGCTGTCGCTGTCTATACACAGTTCGCACGATTGCAAAGTGAAAGCAAAAAAACAAGCGCAAATTCAAACGCGACTTCAATATGTCACATATTGACAGTGGCTCACCGATGCCAATGACATAATTACCCAGCTACATTTCTGAAAGAATGCAAAAGCATTGACATATATTTTTCCTACAATAGCCCGACGGGCAGGGCAGAGATAGATTTTGGTAGCCCGACTGAAAAAATCGCTAGCTCCGGGACGTCGGGCTAGCGATATTGCAAGCCCTGTATCTGATTGAGGAATCACTCATCTTTGGAAAAGAGAGTTTATTACAGAGAAATGTCTCTTTCCAAAATAAAAGCTATACTATCCGCTTCTTCTGGGCTATATTCTCAGCAGCATAAGGAGAATCATGTGCTAACAGCTGTCTAAATGACTCGGCTAAAGTTAGTAGCATGCTTGCTTTTTTTTTGTCTGCTTCCACTTGTCTTTGCACTAGGATGATGTCGGCGTAAATGTGCAGTCATATTCGTTGTGTTCCCACTAGTGCTTTCAGGTTAATCTCGTTGAAATAACCTTAACGCCACAACACGGCAAATCTCCGTTAACGAGCTACCGCCGATCGCTCCGTGCATGGGGCTAGACGGCCAACACGTTAACGAGCTAACTGCGCTAACACACTAGTTCCCACCCATGTAATTGAGCATTGCGTGGCACATCCAACATACTGTTTTACTTTAGTCCATGACTCGCTTACCTTCAGGGTCATACGTCACATGAAAACCAAAATAATTCCAAACGCCAGATCTGAATGAGGGTGGAGGAGGTTCAATTTGCCATGTTGCAAGGAGAGCTTAACTTCTGTCTCGCTAGCTTGCCCTGCGCTCTTCCTTCTGACTTATGCTGTCTGTGTTGAGCGCTCAGTGGATCTGCGCTGGACAGTGCAGCCTAGGCGGAGTAGTCGAACACAGATTCACTGAGCGCTCAACACAGACAGCATCGTCAGAAGGAAAATTGATAAAATAAATTACAAATGTTGTATTGTTCGATACATATGCGTACCGAACCGAAAGCACTGTATCGAACGGTTCAATATCGATACGAATATCGTTGCACCCCTAATATATATATATATATATATATATATATATATATATATACACACATATATAGATATATGTATATATATATATATATATATGTGTGTGTGTGTGTGTGTGTGTGTGTCTGTGCTATGTGTGTTAATAATCAGTTTACCATGTTGAGACCTAATGAGCGTGTGAATATATTAAGCACAGGTGTTAGACACTTTTGTTCATTTCCAACAGAGAACCAGTAATCACACTGTCATGAGCTGTAGAGCTGGTGTAAGATTAACAAAAAGGTTACAATGATTGAGCAGTACTCATATGGGAGCAGTGATTTTAATACATTTCCGTGCTGCCACAGCAGCACAGAAGCAGTATAAGGAGCTAAGTGCAGAGAGTCATTAATAAATCTTCAGATTTTGATGGATGTATTTTAAAATTTTCTAAATCATGTAATTCACTCTGAACTAAAGTAGAAGTGTGGATGGACTACAGCAGTCCGATCTTTAATCATATCTTATATAAAATGCATACTACATGTGATAGTAAAACCTGTCTCATTATTGCACATAACTTAATTTATTTGCATCACTTCCATGTGTGGATTGGATCAGTTGTCACCAACAGCTGGTGAGAATTTCATGCCAATAGCACCTTCAGAAATGTATTTCCTTACATATAGAGCAGCAAATTAAGAGTTATTCCTTGCAGTTGATGTGCTGGACACTTAAAAAATTTGGCACGTTTAGAAAGTTGCTCCATTGGAAGCACTTAGACATAGAAAAAAAACATGCTTACAGGAATGTGTGTGTGAAGGAGGAATGGGCCATGCTGTATAAACCACAATGTGTGCTCATTAGAGTAGGAAAACACTTCACCACTCCATTTAATATGTTGGGATCCCTTACTATTATTGTTGTTAATATGATAATTGTTTTCAAAGAGTTTACAGTGAGACCTTTCCTTGTGCCTCTTTCAACATCTTGTGATGTGTTGTAAAGTTTATATCATGTAGTTTACCTGTTGTTATCATTATATGATTTTAATAAGGAGAAATCATTTGGAAGAACTGAACATTAAGGGCCCTGAGGCAAATGTTGTTGTGATTCGGCGCTGTATAGGTAAGTTGAATTGAATTGAACATGATTTGTTGAGATAGAGAAATTAATTAATCTATTAGGCAGTCACACCTTGATGACCCATCATGCCAGAATTACAGCTGTGATAGGCTTTAGGACATGAATTCTGGAGTCTAGACGCTGGTGGTGGTGAAGATGAATGTGGAAGCTTGAATGGAGTTCCAAGTGACTCGAGTGAGACAGAGATGACGAAGAGGTGGATTGCACAAATGAAAGTCTGAAAGGGCGAATGACAAAAGAGCACTGAGATTTAAAGCATGTGGAGTGGAGCTCATGTTCAGGCTCATGTTCAACCCAAAACTGATACTTCAAAACATGACATGAATTCCAGGAAACCGACACTGAACAGAGGACTTAAATAAGCAGAAGGGTAATGAGGGAAGTGGAAACACCTGGGAAACACAGCTGACACAAATGAACATGATGCCACATGGGACGCAAAACTAAACACACTGAACATGGAAACACAAGACTTTTCAAAATAAAACAGGAAACAAAATGGGATGTAGACATGACAACACAAGCCTGACAATGGGATATGGAAACATGCAAACATGAAATGCATGACAGACTGAGGAGACACAAAGAGAAACACATGGGAATAGATAAGGAAGACGAGGGTTTAACTAAAAGTAAAACACAGAGGACAAGACAGACTTACACAGAGAACAGACAAAGACTCATAAATAAAGAGACATGGATCATTACATTGACTAGACTAAACCCTAACTAAAAACAACACAAGAACTTAACGTTATTCCAATATACCATAAGAAATCAAAAATACAAAATAAACTCAAAATGATGGGTCACAGACCCAGCCCCCTGACAAACTGGTTGGAAAACATATGTTTTTATTCTGTGAAATAACTAATTGGTACACTCTTCAACTCTGTGAATGGAAAAAGTGAAGTTATGACCTGTTCTTCTGCTTGGGAAATATGAAAAAAGGAGGAAGTTATGGAGGTCTGAATGCCTCTTCCTCTATAATTTCCCTGACCAGGACAAGGCAATAATTGAGAAAATTAAAAAACTTTATAGGCTTATTGGAAGTGCAGCTACTCCAGAGAGCCTAGAGGAAGGGTCTGTAGGTCCAGAGAGAGGAGAGGAGGCTGCATCTTTAGAGAAAGGAGAAGAAGGAGGTACATCTTTAAAGAGGTGGACACTGCTTCTGCAGTCAGAGGAGTCATCACTGTGACATCGTGGTTTGTGAATGAGCTTTCCTAAACCCTTTTCAGTTTTGCTTAGTGTAAAACTGTTGGCTTCCTCAGTCTATTGAACAGATGCCATTCTGTCATTTAGACACAGGTAATTTTTACATTAGTGTTCTCACAAGCTCAGGTAATCTCATGACATTGAGGAAGTAAGGTTTCCTCTTCAATGCCATGTGCTAGCACGAGGCAGAGCAGCTACCTAAAATCCACTCCCACAGATGCGGATTATCTTATTAATAGAATTCCTCTGAAAAAGACACCCTGTCAGAAGTGCTTGACTCGTTGGTATAACTCACAAATGTGTACCTTAAAGAAAATAACCCATCAGATGGGGAGGAAATGGTGTGTCACTCATTTAGATGATTTTTATTTAGCCTTACTTAGTTTGTTGTTCTATGAAGAAGCCCTCTATTTACTATTCATCACTGACTGAGGGAAAATTAATACAACCCTCTTTCTCTTTCGACCTTTGGGTGGAGCTCTCACTTTGTGTTGGCTCTCAGTATCACTTCCTGTTCCTGTTCCAACAAACACCCACATAGCATGCAGGTCTGGCCCAGATCTGGTATCAAGCCGGCACTGCTGGCTGACTTCTGGCATGATAAGACGTATGTCATCCAGACTAGTGATGTGTCGGTCACGAACGAAATGGCTCTCAGAGCCGGGTTTTTGACATGAACGACGCGAGCCGGCTCCTTATCGCGAGACGTGGGTTTTTTTTTTCTTTCTCTCATCCTCTCTCTCGCACTTTTTTTCCACTTCACTCCGCATGCGGGCCTTGTGCTTTGCGCTGGGAAGAAGGGGGAGGGGTGGTAGTTACACTCGAAGTAGCACAGGAACAGAGCAGGAGTGAGAGACAGAGAAAAAGAGCCAGGGACAACAACGTCACATTAGAAAGGTATAGTAATCATCCACAACTATTTTCAGTTGCGGATGATAAAGGATTCAGAAAGTTTATTCATGCAGGCCTATATGACAGAGAATGCATCTTCTTTTTGTTTTCATATTTTAAATTATATTTAATTGTGTTGTGTTTTGCAGTGTTTTGTGTTGTTTCATTTTAAATTTGTTTAAAAGGAAAAAGCTGAAAATTTAAATAGTTAAAAGTTGAACTGTGGCTAGTTGGTTTTTGTATTATACGATCGATTTATTTCATTTTATGTGGAGTGGATAAATAAAAGTATATTTACTCCAAAAGACGTAAAAACTCCAAAACATGTAAAAACTCCAAAACACGCAAAACTCCAAAACACATAAAAACTCAGAAGCACGTAAAAACTCCAAAACACGTACAAAACACAACAGAAGTGCTCCAGGATGCTAGGGCGCAGTGTTGAGCTTTTGTTACCTAGTGGCTACACAAGCCAGGAAGTACCAACGACCAGATTTGGTGTGTGGTAGTAACAGGTAAATGAACTTATATATGAATGCTTGTGTATAAATACACAAACAATACACATATGCTTTCAATTGTGTAATTTAAGTGATCTAGGTAGCTCTGTTTTGAAGTTCAGTTAACGCTAGAAATGTGTTTTGGAGTTTGTACGTGTTTTGTCTCTAGGGGCCACCACATATATTTATATATAAACATATTAGGGGTGCAACGATACACAAAATTCACGGTTCGGTTCGATACTTTGGTGTCACGGTTCGATATTTTTTCAATACAAAAAAAAATGTTCATGCCTTTTTAATTTGTCATTTATTAAAATTATAAATATATATTTTAACTCAAAAGTACAGTTTTTAAATTTAATGTTGCTGAAACACCAAAGTAATAAAGAAAATAAATCTATCTTTGGAGAAGAGAGTTTATTACAGAGAAATGTCTCTTTCCAAAATAAAAGCTATACTATACGCTTCTTCTGGGCTATATTCTCAGCAGCATATTAAACATATCATAAGGGGAATCATGTGCTAACGGCTGTCTATATGACTCGGGTAAAGTTTGTAGCATGCATGCTTGTTGTTTTTGTCTGCTTCCACTTGTCTTTGCACTAGGATGATGTCGGAGTAAATGTGCAGTCATATTCGTTGTGCATAATTCCTTAATCCCTTTGTGCATAATTTTATATTATTGTTAATAATAAATTAATTAAAGCAACAAAACAACCTGAAGAGCTGGTTCGGAGCCGAAAGAGCCGGTTCTCTAAAAAGAGCCGGAAATCCCATCACTAATCCAGACATGGGCCAGGCCTGGCATAGATGGCACTGGCTATGTGATGGCATGCCATATCTGGCTCGATTGTGGTTTGGTGTGTGTGGCCCGGGCTCATAGAAAACAGGTCTAGCCCGGATCCGGCATCAAGCTGGCACTTCTGACTGACTGGTGTCATGGCAGGGTGTATGTCAGCCAGATGTGGACCACGTCTGGCAATGATGGCACTGTTTATGCTCCTATTTTATTTAGAAGACCCAAATGCCATGTTGCAATACTATACCGCTATGGTAGCCAACGTTTCAAATGCAGGTTTGACAGGTTTGTTAGTGTACACTTTATCCAAAACCTGGTGACGGTTTACTCATTGTTGCCAGTAGGTGGCTGTAGCTCAGGAGGTGGAGCAGGTCACCTACTGTTTGGAAGGTTAGTGGTTTGATCCCTCCAGTCTGCATGTCAAGAGTGTGAATGTGATTGAATGTAGTTAGGAAGCACTCAGTTTAGAGAAAGTGTGTGATTGGGTTAATGTAGTATGTTGTATAGAGCACTTTGAGTAATCCGGGAGAGTAGAAAAGCACTAAATAAGAATCCGTCCATTCACTGTCTGAACAGAGTTTTGTCATCTTTGCTTTGCATGTTCCGGCACATGTTGTTATTGCATGGCTTGATTAAGGTACACGTTAGGCCAGGGGTGGGCAACTCCAGGCCTCGAGGGCCGGTGTCCCTGCAGGTTTTAGATGTGTCCTTGAACCAACACAGCTGATTTAAATGGCTAAATTAGCTCCTCAACATGTCCTGAAGTTCTCCAGAGGCCTGGTAACGAACTAATCATGTGATTCAGGTGTGTTGACCCAAGGTGAGATCTAAAACCTGCAGGACTTCAGCGATCTGACGGACAAACACCAAACCAGGTGTTTGTCCGTCAGATACACAACAAAGCACATTTTTTTGCAGAACATGCAAGCGGCCGTTGTTATTGTCATATTTGTCGGACTAAGACGCTCTTAAATCTGGGAGTAATCTGGGTCCTAAACTCCGTATACTTCAGGTCAAACAACACTGCAGCATCACTTAGAGTTAAAAACTGTCTAAATTCTTTCATCTTTAATAAAACGATCAGCATTGCTGCTTTACCAGGGGTAACTATAAAGTTTAACTTCCAGGCATCCATGAAAACAAAAGTTATTACATTTAACGGAGTTAGAAGTTAGCAGGAAGCTAGCGGAAGTTAGCTCGCTAGTTTCGCTAGTTACTTAAGCATGATATAGCACGTTCTGACAGAGAGATTTCTGAAAAAAATCAAACGTACAGCTCTGCTATCACTTCCAACATAAATGAAGACAGGAAACTAAACAGCAGTGACGTTTGTAGGGTTACTGAAGTTGGGCTAGCTGGTATATAATGATGTGCTACGTGATCGCTAGCGACACAGCTATGTTAGCATAACATAAACGAGTCATTCCTACTATTCGGTGCCATTTCAGTGTGATCACTCTTCATCAAAAAATACAAAATTTTGAATTATTTTAACATTTCATCTAAAAGAGGGATTTTCAACCTATAAGAAAAATGTATTGGTCCAGCTGAGGATATTATATTATAATATTTTTTAAAATCAAAGTCTTTACCCATGACGTGCCAAATGTCCACCCTGTTACAGGACATTCAATTTTCTATTAATAACTGTTTTGAATACACAGTTATAGTAATATTTACATTTTCTAAAAGCTACAATGTCCCTTTTTAAAATCTGCAAGGAAATTTCATGTTACAGTGCATAGCAATAACAGGGGTGACGGTAACAGGGGGGAGATTTTATGCTAAACTTAGCCATTACTACTAGTATGATGAACAACAAGCTAGTACATGGTGACCACTAAGAACCATTTTTAACATGTTTATTAGCCATATTATAAAAATTACAAAAAAAAAATTGTTTCCACTATTATAAGCGTAACAGGTTGGACGTGTTATGCTTTGCCACATTACAAAATCTTGCTAAAACATTGAAAAAAGGATTGATTAAAGAGTGGTACTTACTCGTCTTCTTCTTGAAAGTTTTCCCTCCAAAATATGTTACATCCGGGAGTGTCATGTGACTAAAAGAATAATCAGGTGATGTGTTCTATGGAATTCTTATCAGAGTAACAGGGGTGACAGTTGATTCAGGGACACAACATTTTTTAAAGATTTTAAGTATTAAACATGCATTAATAATAAAAAAAGAACATTTGATGAGGAACATTAGAAATAAGCCAATCCAGAAATGATGAAAAATCTAGATTTTTTTTTTTTAAGTTATATTTGTAACTGAAGTCGAGCAAGCATGACTGGGGACATAGTACTTTAGTGACTTGTGCTAAAATAAAAGTAATTTACTTTTAATGTATTTATCCTGTGTATATATCAATGTGTTCTATGGTAGAGGGGGGTTAAACATACAAGAAAATGGTTTAGAAATAAGCATTAGACAAGTTTTACACTAAATATACCATATTATGTCATTAGGACTCAAATGGCACCGAATAGTAAGAATGACCCAAACAGTGAAGCTGGAGGACGAACACTAACACTTTTCCACTTATAAAAGTTAACGTGAAGGTTCTTCATGGTTAGAGACAAATGCAATCGCATGGCAGGATACTGTAAACGGACCAAACTTCAGTCAGGAGAACAACTGAGATAATCCATCCACAATACGAGGTTAGTCATTAATATACTGCAACAACATGGGAATAGAGCAGCTACCAGAGAATTCAACATTAATGAATCAATGGTACAGAAGTGGAGGAAGCAAGAAGAATGAGTTTAATAAAGTTTGATTTATCTGACTGCTTTGTTTCGCTTAATGTGCCTTATAATCCCGTGCACCTTATGGTCCGAAAAATGCGTACTGCACACTGCAGTTTAATGTTGCAAAGCACCTCTTTTTAACTTCAGTGGATATTATACATGGTTATGCTGAGGATATGTCAGCCCATTTCTACTGGAAATGCCTTTTGGTTAAACTTTCAGCAAGGAATTTGCATTTGCACTGTTAAATTTTTATAAAGCTTTAATGTACATAAAAACCAGCTTCTTGTTTAAGTGAAAATAAATGGAAGGTTGTCTTTTTGCGCTAGTAATGTTGTGGAGTTGTATTTTGTCTCGCATCAATTATATCGTCGGTTATATCGTTATCGCAAATTTTCAAATATATATCGTGATAAATATTTTTGGCCATATCGCCCTGCTCTACTGTCAGGCCTCTACTGCAACTGTCTTCACTTCCAGCTATTATTGAGGCATTTGCCCTTCAATTTTGTCTTCAGCAATGAAACACTGCTCCGTCAGATGCAGGTCAAGTGGTTGACGTGGCCACTGCATAACATTCCACTTCTTTTAACTATTTGTTTTTTTTCTGCAGAATGCTTTAAGTGATTGTCCATCTGGACCATCAAGTGCTGCCTCATGAGTTTCGAAGCATTTGGCTGAATATGAGCAGATATATTGCCCAAAACACTTCAAAATTTATCCTGCTGTTTTTGTCAGGAGTTGCTTCACTAAATACAAGAATATCACATCCCTGGCCATGGAACATCAGAGAAGCCAATTGTTCCATTACTTTTGGTCCCTTAAGTGGAAGGCACATATGAAAACAGTTCAAATACCTCAGTTATAGCCAATCGTGTTAGTTTCATTTCAAATCCATTGCGTGGCATATAGAGCCAAAAGTAGAATTCCCATGTTCCAATATTTATGGAGCTGACTGTTTGTCTTGAATTTCCCAACACTGTTTTTGAATTGTCATTTGAAATATCTTTTTTTTTTTTTAAATCATCACAGGAAATCGAGGATGCGTACTTGGATGTCAACTCTATTGGTGAGCTGGATGGGAGCAATCCTGGAGTAATTCTTCCATCTGTTGAATGTCCTCTATCTGAGAAGGACATGGCAAGACTAAGAGACACTGTCAATGTAACAAGGCCCTCTCAGTCAGATGGCCGAGACATTTATTTGGATGTACTTAACTTTGTACTAACTCACCGTTCCTAGGCGGCAACATTTTTATTTTGAATTTTCAACCCAGAGAAGGTTCATGAATAGCTCAGGCCTTTATTTGATGTGATATACATGTAAAATGAACCTGCCAGGAAATTTTTATGTGAACACTCAAACATCACATTACAAACAATTTTTTTTGTCTCTGGCACATTTTTCAACAGTAAACCTGTATGTTTTTGTGTGCTTCATGCCACTCATTAAAGAACTCTGGCTGTCAGTCTCCAACTTTGAAATGTGCTTCCTGAACATTAAATGGAAGGAGCAGCATTTTGAGTTACACCTCAAAACTATTGATAGACAATGCTATGCTTTACACATTGTTAAATTCCTGGCCAAGATGAAAAGCCTCCAGCAGAACCATTCTGAATTGACTATAGGACTTCATATGTTTCACAGGCAGGACAATGGTCTTAGCACAGGATAGCAGATGCTGTGATTTCCAAAGTCAGCTTCACAATTGTGATTAAATTTTACCACCACAGCAAAGTCCTTCTTTTCTGAGGGGAGGAGAGCAACATGGCCTTGACCGGTGATCCATTGCAGAAACCTGGCAGGTGTGAGAGATCTTGGGCCATCTTCGTCAGCTACATGTTCTTGACCTTCTGTTAGGATAAGAGTGAATTTTAAGACGTTTTGAAGAACCCTGGCCTTTTGGACAAAACAAATATCTAAATATTTGAATTCGATACAAGTGTAACTTTTGTCACAAAAACCTTAGAATATAATTTTGGAATGTGACAACTATAAACTAGACAAAAATAACTATTTACCTTCTGACTCATAAAGCAAGTCCTGAATTAAGTTAACCAGGTCCCCGCCAGCGGAGCCCGGAACCAGATAATGGATGGATGAGAGTCTTGCAACATTGCCGTAGCGCAGGTGATGAAGACTGCATCCCAAGCCCGATTAGTTATAGAGACTTTGAAAATGTTTTCCATATTTTTGGGGAAGGATCAAATTGTTAATATTACTTTACCTTTCGAAGTAAGTTTTAGCCGAAAATGATAGCGAGGCGTTTCTGTTGAGCTAGCATTTCAGCAAAAAACGTTATAAAATAAAAAAACAGAATAGCCGAAAAATTAACCGTAGCAATAGCCACGTCTTAAATTCGTAGTATTCACAGACTGCAGTGTAATTGTTCCAAACTTAAACACTCACCTGATTGTTCGCGCCAGCAGTGTTGTTGGAAGACAACGCCATCGTTCACTGAGGGACAAGTTAACAGGCAGCCCCCACCCGATACAATGCGCGCTACTTTGAGAGCATGGGAAATGACCACTTCTCACGTAGTGGCTGGGAAAACGTCTCATAATTGATCAGTTACGGCATAATTTGTACACATTACTGCTTGAAAGAGCTTTAGTAACTGAGTTTTAGCAGTTATGCATAGGGTTGCCAACTCCCTGAAAAATAAATAAGGGACACCTCGTGGCCAGGGCCGGGCGACCCAGTTGTCTTCACCCTTCCCAGTGTGGTGAATTTTCTAGCTCTTTTTTTGTGTGTGAAATTATTTTTTTAACCATTTGACTTGAAGTTTATTTAAGTAGATGCATATTCTATTATTTGTGATATGAACACATGTGAAACAAATGATCATTTAGCCATTTATTTTTAGCTCAAAATGACAACATTAACACAATAAAACAGGTCTCCTTCTTAAACAGAAGCCTGTCATGCTTAACTTTTGAGAATATAAGTAAATCTTTCTTTAAAAGAACTCTGTCCTGCTTAACTTAAAATAATAGAAAACAATAGAAAGAAAAATATTCTTGTAACAGTGCACATTTAGTGCATTTAGTACAATTGGCTTCAGTTGAGGTATTATTTCAGCTTTTCTAATGCTAATCAGCTGCTCCCGTTTGAAAACCCACTTGTTCCCATGATTACGCATCATAACCCATCATCATTATTCATCTATGTATTACTTTTATGTATTAGTCATCAATTTGTTGTAATCATCTATCCTTGCAGTTGTTTATTACACAAAATAAATTATATTATCACACTTCTGGCCACATAGCGCTGATATTCACTGCACATGCCCATATTAACTTTTTCCAGCCAGGTGTTTTCCTTTTCCCATTCTTCCCTTTCTCTGAGGGGAACAAACATTGCTGCTCTAATGCTGGGCTTACACTGTGCGATTTTTGGCCCATTTTGAGCCGATTTTTGAGTGATCGGACCGATTTTGGCCTTCATCGTGCGTCGTGTAGTATACGTGGGGTAACGAGAAGTGATTAACACCTCACGACCAGCTCCCGATCATCAATCGCTCGTGAGGGTGTCACCACAGGCGCTCACACTGCTCACGCGCAAACACGTAAACGTCGGTGAAAAAGATGGAGCAGCACGGCTGTGCAGCGTGTGATCTGGACACAAGCGACGGAGGCACAACTTGTAGAACTTTGGAAAGCTCATCCGAGCCTTTTCGATGTGGCATCACAAAATTATCACGACCACGACAACCGTGAAAATAGTTGGATTTACATTGCTGCTCAATCACAGCTGCCTGATCAATGTTTTTCATTAGCAATTTAGCAAAGTTGGTGGTGGTGGTGTGCGTGTCTGTGTGAGTGAAAGACAGAGAGAGAGAGCGACAGATTTTCTGTTATAACCTTCATTTTATGGAGGCACAGTGTGAGCACTCAGGTCGCATCAGAGCATCGGGCCGTATAGTGTGAGACCCTGCATCGTGACCTACCAACTTCTAACCCCTGCGAGCCAATCGTGCAGTTTGAGCAGGAGCTGAATAACGTGACTGAAAAAAAAAAAATCGCACAGTGTCTGCCCAGCTTTAGGTTTACTGTCATCCGAGACTTGCACCGCAGTGTCGGCGTTTGTTTCCCTGTTGGCCATGCTTCTTGTTGTGGTCATCTGTTGTCTTCTGGTATTTTCTCCGCAAGCGACCTTTCCTCGACCAACGAGATGAGCAGTAATCTGAATTGTCATACTCGAATTGTCATAAGTGTGCTGTCAGCTCATTGGTCACAAAGCAGGAGAGAGGCTGGGAATTATGTTTTCAAACAAAGCGTTAATTCCATTAAAAGTTATAGACTACTTTTGATTCTCACTGTATTACGGGAGAAAGTGCGTCGCTTATTAGCTCAATACGGGACGTGTACTTTTGTTTCTAAATACGGGACGATTCCGTATTTTAAGGGACGGTTGGCAACCCTAGTTATGCATGACATGTTTTCTAAACATTATCAAATAATACAGTGCAGGAGGTGTTTGATAAATTATGGTCATTCCCAGGTTTCCTGAAGGCAACATGAAAAAATGGACCATCTTGAGCCTGCAGCGGTCTGCTGTCACTCATGATTCCCCGCCCCTTTCTGTGTAGCCACGCCCACCAGGCCAAAACAGGGCCAAAAGTCTGCAACTGAAAAATAGAGATCTGAAAGTGAAAAAAAAATTGAAGCTGAGAGAAAAATCCGAACCTGAAGAATTTTTTTTTGTACATTAATTTAAAAGATCTGAATCTGAAAAAATGTAATCTGAGACTGAATAGATTTTTTAAAAATAATAATAATGAAAAAAAGATTACTGAAAATTTTTAAATAAAGTTTACTCAGAGAAATTATAGATAAAAGAACCATTGGGTTTTCAGTTAATACAAATATTCAAAACGTTTGATTTTATTTTAAATCCAACTCTTTCTTTTTCAAAGTTCACTCTAAAAATGTGACTTTTGCTTTCAGTTTACATATTTTCGATTTCAAATTTTTCTTTCAATTCCACAAACATTATGGCCCTGATTTAACTCCATAATTCTCTGTTATATGGGCCTGCATGAATAAACTTTCTGAATCCTTTATCATCCGCAACTGAAAATAGTTGTGGATGATTTTAACTATTTAAATTTTCAGCTTTTTCCTTTTAAACAAATTTAAAATGAAACAACACAAAACACTGCAAAACACAACACAATTAAATATAATTTAAAATATGAAAACAAAAAGAAGATGCATTCTCTGTCATATAGGCCTGCATGAATAAACTTTCTGAATCCTTTATCATCCGCAACTGAAAATAGTTGTGGATGATTACTATACCTTTCTAATGTGACGTTGTTGTCCCTGGCTCTCTTTCTCTGTCTCTCCCTCCTGCTCTGTTTCTGTGCTACTGAGTGTAACTACCGCCCCTCCCCCAGCTTAAAGCACAAGGCTCGCATGCTGAGTGAAGCGGAAAAAAAGTGCGAGAGAGGGTGAGAGAGAGAAAGAAAAAAAAACAAAAAAAAACACGGCTCGCGATAAGGAGCCGTTTCCCGTCGTTCATGTCAAAAACCCGGCTCTAAGAGCAATTTCGTTCGCGACCGACCCATCACTACAGGGCAAGAACAGGACCCAAACGCAGGACTTCCTGGTTAGCGACAGTGAATAATGAACAGTAAATGGAAACAGTTTCCAAATTGTGGCTCCTTCCATGGTAACTCTGACTCCCGTGCTGTGTGTCACGGCCAAGCGGCCAAACACAGGGATATGGACTCAGGTGTGGACACCACTAAGAGACACAGAAACTGTGAGAATTCGAAAGAGGACTAAATGCACAAGGATGCAAAACACACCAAACACTTCCACTATGAACTAAGAGAAGGTGAGACAGGATACTAAAGAACCTTAACACATTACAGAAGGTGGGATTAAAGTTGTACGCTGGAAGTGCAACTTGACTTCTTAAAAGGAGAAATACTGTAAGCGGGCTTTCAATACTATGAACATACACTACTTCTACAAAGGTACTATGTACAAAAATACATTAATAATCTACGGCAACATTTAAACACTTTAACCCTTGGAAGATCCTCAAAAACATCCTTATGAGGTCCTCAGGCCAAAAATCGACCACACCATAAAAAGTGCTATAAAAATATTATATATTAATATTTTTTCCGCTTTAAATTGGTCAGTCTTTTAAAACCACTTCTCCCTGAAATATTCATATAAAGTTTTAATTATATTTCGGGGGTTTTAACCCTTTAAATCCCAGTTCCGTTACATGAGCGCACTGGTTTTTTAGCCGAAAAAAACGTAAATATTTTCCATAAAATACATTTGAAGTAATATTTGATTGTTATTATAATTAGGCCTTTGGATCGTCCAAAGATTACCACTGACATTCATTTTGATCCGCCGTTATTTTTTTGGCAGGAGCATGGTTTTTCACTCTTGCCCCACTAAATGCATATTACCTTGTTGCCTTCCAAAATAAGATAAAAAGGATTATGTAAATAAAAATACAAGATCAGTTTGAACCAAAAAAACATTTATTTTCCAACGACAAACAAGAACTTGTATATTATTGGGAATGGGTAAATGTATGAGAGAGAAAGAGAGCGAGCAAGTGACAGTGTGAGAGAGAGCGAGTGAGAGGGTGAGGGGTAAAAGTATTGCTCAGGTAGAGCAGTGGCTGCAGATAAACTTGCTGTGGGCTCGGCAGGTGAACCTTCCACATTTGCTGCAGCTGTTTCCAACTCGCCTCATTTTGTCACAGCAAAGTTCACAGTGCTTCCTGCCCTTGGGATGTGTCAATCCAGAGGGGCCTGCAGCAGCACCGTACTGCACAGCTGTGACTAATCCGGCAGCGGCTGATGAGCGGGGAAGGTGTTCTCTTTTGGTTATGAGGCTTGATCATACTTTCTCCCACCTCTTCTATGTACAGCCTCCTCCTGTGTGGCTTCTGCTGCAGCCAGGACCGATCTACTGACATCCACAGCACGAAGGCGTTGTACAGGGAAACGTCTATCATGTTGTGAAAGAGAGCCATTGGCCATCGATTGGTCCGTCTCCTGCACGAGTAGGTGCCGACAACCTAACAAAAAAAACCACAAAACATAAAACCTCTGTATATTTTACACAAGAATATATGAGCAAAAATGAATAAAGGTGTGCGTAACTGATGCGTGATGACACCCACCATATCAAGGTTGTCAACACCTCCTTTGCACTGGTTATAGTCATCGATGATCACCGGCTTTCTTTTCTCTCCATCGCTGACCTCCGGCTTGCGATGCTTGGTGCTCAATACAAGAACATTCCGGCCCCGTCGGGGAATGTAGGATACGAAGGTGTTCCTCACTGTAAAGGCAAAGGTGGACGAGTAGATCGCTCTCCCTTTTGTCTGCCACAAAACAGGTGGGATTTCTGGTTTGTTCTGGCGAATTGTGCCGACTAGAGCCATTTTCCTCTTGAGGAGTTCCTCCGCCAGTGCAAATGATGTAAAAAAGTTATCGCAGGTGACGACGTGTCCCTGGAGCCCCTCGGTCATCTGCAGTACCACCCTCATCCCCTGGTTTACTTCTGCTCGTTCACCCGCTGCTCTCCCCGTGCAGACTTGCAGCCGCCAGGCGTACGATGTTTTGGCGTCAAAGGCTGCCCAAATCTTTATGCCATATTTGGCAGGCTTTTTCGGAATGTACTGTCCGAAGCTGCACCTTCCTTTGAACAGGACCAGCTGCTCATCCACAGTAAGGTCTCGGTCTGGACTGAACAACATCATCAGGCAGTGTCCACATGTCCCATACCTCGCGAAAGGGAGCCAATTTGTCGGTATGGCGGCGGGGTCGGGAGAGCTTGTCGTCAAACCTGAGGGCCCTGGTGATGTGAGAAAATCTTTTGTGGGACATCGTGGCTCGGAAAATGCTCCTTCCCGTTTTCTCGCTCTAGAGGCTGGTGGTAGCTTCGTGTTTTGAGCGGTAAACGCCGGCCAAAATGAGCAGCCCCACATAAGCCAGCAATTCGTCGTTATCCAAATCTCGCCAGTCTGAGATTGTGCATCTGCCATGGAGGTTGGTCATTTCAACGATATGGTGCATGACCTCATCAGTCAGGAACAACCTGAAGCTGGAGAGTGGGTCAGAAATTCAGGCGACGGCGTAGTGGGTAGGTCCCGCAATATGCCCTATTGCTGCTGGGACGTAGCGCAGCGTCACGGTACTTGAGGGGGACCGTATCTTGCTGTTTTTGGAGGTCCACTCCGGTGCTTTGCCATGCATCTCCTGCTCGCTCTCATCTCCAGAAGACAAATCAGAAGAAGACTCCAGCTGATCACTGTGGAAAGACGAATCCTCTGTGTCATCCCCGGAATCAGAGGCATTCTCAGCGGGTGAAGAGGGGAGATCCTCGCTGTCAGAGCGCATTAGAATATCCACGACTTCCTCGGTGTTGTAATACCGTGCCATCGTGAAAGTACTCCCGCGTTACGGCTTATTCTTATAACCTCTGCTGCAGTGCACCTGCCACCTGGAGGACAAATGAAAAAAATTACAAATTTAAGGTCCAGACTCCAAAGTGTCACCCTCACTTGGAGGATGGCACTACATTTAGTTATAATGATCGTGCAATGAAAAATAGCGTGTATAATGGTTTTCAATGGGGCGTTTTTTGCCACGAGGACCTAAGGTGGATGCGGATCTGTAGCTTAGCCATTTTAAGCTAATTTAATGAACTGAGACTGCAATTGTAAAATTAAAAATTAAAAAAAAAGCGTCAATTTTTTGTGGATGTATTTATTTAACACAGTGAAAATGGCTTGAAATTGAAAAACACAGTGGCTGAAAAATGGCTCCAGGACCTGTGACACACAGTGAAAGAGGCTTCAGACTCTAACGGGCTAAGCAACCTAAACTAAAAAGCACGAGACACTGGTTTATCACTGGGTAAACAGGGGAGTGGGGTCCGTGAGAGAGTCTTGGGGTTTTCGTGGACCGAAGGGGGGAACCCGACACCGGGTAACTCCAGAGCAGGAACCATGAGATGAAGTCAAGGAAAAAGAAACCTTACAGTCACTGCAACAGTTTTAGGAGGTGATCCAGCCGTTACTGTAATCAGTCTTATTTTAGTGCAGGTGAACATGAAGCGTGGACGGGGGGTAAAAGGTCCAGGTGCGAGAACAGGTGAATTGCCTCTGCCGGGCAGGTAAAGAGTTGTGGAGGATCTGCGAGTTGACCAGCAGATTAAGCAGCAGGTGTAGCAACTGGAAGCACTGACATCCAGAGGATTACTGTGAGGACAAAAATCAATGTTAGCACAAGAATAACTAAGACTAGGTTTCTGCATGATTCTAGTGGCCTTCACCAAAGTGAGTTAATAGTGAAGTGATGACAAGGAGGTGCGGCGGCTCCGCCCGAGGTGGAATCACCGGCATGCAGAGGCGTTCCCGCACTCACCCGGGCCATGACACTGTGCTCGTGGTCCATGGTGAGAGAGGTGAAATCCCAACACTCAATATTTACAACTGTGCTCTGCTCCTGCAACACTCCTTCCCAGGTTCCTGACAAAACAAGGCATGATGATCAGATAAACGTTTCTCACAGGAGAGGGCAAAAGACAGGTTCACCTCAGAGCTGGGGATGTACTGACTATGTCACTCAGCAATCCAGCGTCGACTGAAGTTTAGCCACAGTGTTAAGTAGTGGGGCTGCTGATGAGGATAATGGGCAACAGGTGTGGCTGACTTCAGCATGCGAACTCCTCGCCATTAAACTAGCATGCTGGACACACATGCACATATGCACATACAAATGTACCCACATAGAAGGACGCTAGGAGAGAACTATAACACACATTAGACATTATAACACATTAGAGCAGGGCGATATGACCAAAAATATTTATCACAATATACATTTGAAAATTTGCGATAACAATATAATTGACACTAGACAAAATACTTTACAACTCCACAACTTAATTAGTGCAAAAAAAACCATCAATGTATTTTCACTTAAACAAGCAGCTGTTTTTTTTATGTGCATTAAGTTATATACAAATGTAACAGTGCAAATGCAAATTCCTCACTGTCAGTTTAACCAAAGGGCATTTCCAGTGGAAATTGGCCAACATATCCTCAGCATAACCATGTATAATATCCACAAAACTTAAAAAGAGGTTATACACACACAATACGGTAATATTATGTTGAAGCACAGTACGTATCACTCCGCGAGGCTCCTGCCTACGATAGCCGTGATGCTCCGACAATCCATCAAGTGGTGCGGCTTCGTAGCTCAGCAAAGTCATACTGAAACGTTTGACAGATTTTCGAGCGCCTTGTGCATAAAATTGTTTCCAGGTCAGTAAACACAACCAGAATTCATACATAAGGCCCATGGGATTATAAGGGGCACTGTCGATTTTCAGAAAAATCTAAGGATTGATTTTAAGTGTGCCGTATTTTCCAAAAAACACGGTAATAACAACGGCCCGCTAGCATGTGCTACCAAAAATAGTGCTTTGTTGTGTATCTGACGGATGAAAGCTAAACCAGTTACACACCACTGAAGTTGCAGCATTTTTACAAACCAGTTCTGGTTCATCCGTTTCATTTAATGATCCGCTTTCGCCCTTCTCATTCTCCGTCGCCGCCACTGCGCATGCGCGTTTTACCCGTATTCTATCACGATATTTAATTTTCTTATCATTGCCCAACATTATACCGGTATTACCGTGAACGGTATGATATGGCCCAGCCCTACATCACATAACAAAACATTGTAAAACAGGGCAGTTTGACCAGCGAGGACTGACAGAACGTGACATTTTCTCTAAAGTCTACAAATAAAACAGAGGTTGTGTACACTCAACAAGCAAGACAGAAGACAGAAAGTGATGCTGGAACTTTATGATTATTGCTGACTTATGGTTCTGAACATGACAGCACAAAATTATTATTTAACTGCATTGCTAATGTCAGTCTCCGCGCACAGAAAATCTGCGAAATAAAATAAATACTTGTATTTACTTTAATTCCAATTCAGGCTGGATTTTATTTTTGTGCGCAGTGCAGATTTTCTGTGTGGGGAGACCATGTCAGCAGTGCGCAATTGCTCACGCGCTCAGCTTAGAGGGAACATTGCGCCCTCTGCAGCTTCTGTCCTCCTGTTATCCTCCCAAAACTGCATCCCCTTAGAAACTGTTTCTGCTCCCAAAGTCAGCAAAAAACAATTTAAACACAAATATGCACGAAAAATCACAAGAACAATGTGTCCACAACAGCACCAAAGGGTAAAACAGTGAATGTTAAACATAAGGTCTCTCCCTATTATTCCATGAAATAATAATTGGTCAATGTATTAATTTACTCTGCCTTACAGAAACCTGGTTACAGCAAGATGATTATGTTAGTTTAAATCCCTGAGTCATACTGTTACAATTCTCGAAACACGGGCCAAGAACAAAGTCAGGCACTTTCAATACAGTTATTAATCAGCCAAGGACTAAGAGTTTTAGTTGATTTAAAAGTCTGCTTCTTAGCCTTGTCCACCCCTAGCTGGAAAACTCAAAAGTTATTCATCATCCAGCTGGGACTTACACAGAGTTTCTGTCTGATTTCTCAGACTTTTTATCTGATTTAGTGCTCAGTTCAGATCAAATAATTATTGTGGGTGATTTTAACATCCATGTAGATGCTAAAAATGACAGCTTCAAAATGGCATTTAATCTGTTATTAGACTCAATTAGCTTCTCTCTAGATGTAAAAGAACCCACCTACCACTTTAATCACACTGTAGATCTGACATATGGCATAGAAACTGAATGTTTAACAGTATTCCTTAAAAACGCTCTTTTGACTGATCCTTTCCTAATAATATTTAGATTTATTACACGGCAGCAGGGAATAGAATTCATCAGAGTAGAATCACGTTTAAGGATGTAATTCTTCCACTGTTATGTTCTTCAATGCCATGAGCCAACACAGTGAAGAGCAGCCTTAGCTCTACTCTCACAGAGGTCGATTATCTCATTAACAATTTTACATCAGACTACATCAGCTCCTGCCTCAAATCAGACTTCCACACCATAAAGCAGATAACTTGTTAGCTGGAGAGGAAATGGCATCTCAATAATTTAGGTCTTGTCCTGGAAAAAGCCCTCTGTAAATCTAGAACATTTAGACCAGCGTTAGCACTGTTAGCTCTTTAATGCATTAGCGCTGGGCAGCCCCACGCATGGGGCGATCCGTGTTAACTCACTAACAGAGATTTGTCGTGTTAATGCGGTTATGGCGTTAACGCCATTTTAACGAGATTAACGCTGACAGCACTAATATACGCGTATGTAAACAAGTATATACCAACTATGGAATGGAGCAATCGTCAGCCACCTCCTTACATGGATGACATTAAGCTGTATGCTGTATGCTTGATGTCTTGTCTTGGGTAAATTAGAGATCGATTCACTGATCCACACCAGCAAGGACATATGGTTGCCCCTCCCTGAGCCTGGTTCCTTTTGAGGAGTTTTTCCTTTTCCTTTCCACAGTTGCCAAGTACTTACTCACGGGGGGGGGGGGGGGGGGGGGGGTCATTTGACCAAACAAAAACTGTTTTTGTAGGGTCTTTACCTCACAATGCACCTTGAGGCAACTGTCCTTCTGATTTTGTGTTATATAAGATAAGATATTATTAGTCCCACACATGGGGAATTTCTTTGGTCACGGCAGAAAGTGAACAGTACAAGTTAAGAGCAGTGAAAAGTAAGAAAAAAACAATAGAATAGAATAAGATAAAATGACATACAATACAAACTAAAATAAAATACTTTGTTATATTAGGAAAATTGCACTTGGTAATATTGGAAAAGTTGCACTAGGTATTATTACACATCAGGGAGATAGGGCGAAAGTTACCATTGTGTATTGGATGTGTGTGTGTCTGTCTGCACGTGTGTGGTCCTCTGCAAAGACCATGTTGTGGAGTCTGACAGCAGTTGGAAGGAGAGACCTGCGAAATCTCTCCGCCCCACACCGTGGGTGCTGCAGCCACTGAAGGAGCTGCTCAGTGCTGTCAGAGTCTCCTGCACGGGGTGGGAGATGTTGTCCTACAGGGATGACAGCTTAGCCATCATTCTCCTGTCACTCACCACCTCCACTGGGTCCAGAGAGCATCCTAGAACAGAGCTGGCCCTCCGGATCAGCCTGATCATTCCCTTCCTGTCCCCTGGCAGAGATGCTGTTGTCCCAGCAGAGCACACCGTAAAGGATGGCTGAGGCAACCACAGAGTCATAGAGGGTCTTCAGGAATGAGCCCTTCTCTCCAAAAGACCTGACTCTCTGCAGCATGTACAGCCTGCTCAGCCCTTTCCTGTAGAGGGCATCTGAATTTTGAGTCCAGTCCAGTTTATTGTTCAGATGAACACCAAAGTACCTGTAGCTGTCCACAGTCTCAATGTCCATAGCTTGGATGTTCAGTGGTTGCAGTGGAGGATGTTTGTGCCTGCGGAACTCTACCACCAGCTCCTTGGTTTTTCTAGTGTTGATCTGGAGGTAGTTCTGCTGGCTCCAGTCCACAAGGCCATGGGTCAGTTCTCTGTACTCCCGGTCTTCCCCATCAATGATATGGCTGACTATTGCAGAGTCGTTAGAGAACTGCACTGGGTGGAGTTTTGGGAGAAGTCTGCAGTGCAGAGAAACAGAGCCAGAATTGTTCCCTGTGGGGCCCCCCTGTACTGCAGATGACCCTGTCCAACACACAGCCCTGAGTTCTTGCACATTAATTTCTGGGGTAATCCAGGGTTTGTTGTTGAAGAAACACCGCACGATCCTGGTGGGTACGGTGTTATCCAAACAGAGGTTATTGTAATCTGTAATGCAGGTCACAAGACTGTTGATGTCCTCCCTGTGGTCGTCACAAAGCACCTCCCACACAGTAGACTCAAAACAGTCCTTAAGAGCCTCCTCGCTCTCTTCTGACCATCTTTGCACTGTGCGGGTGGCTGGTGGTTCCCTGGGGCTTTTCACATTTTCCATGATTACAGATCCCTTCTGTAATCATGGAAAATGTGAGATCGCTGGATGGAATCATGATGTGTATCGTCTCCATCTCGGACGATGATGCTCCTTCCCGGCACGTCATGCCCGACTTTTCCTCCTCAGCTCGCTGGGGATGTCGGGTCTATCCGCCAGCAGCATACCTGCGGGGTACAATGCTAACAGCTGATCCCTACTGTAAACAAACATGGGTGAAAAAAGTGGAGAAAAAAACCCCAGAAAAAAATGACCAGAAATAGCACGAAACGGCAGTGCATGATAACAGAATCAGAAAGCTATGACTTGAGTTAAAAGGTTAAGATAGTAGAAGGATGAAAATGAGGTAAAGCTCAGAAATGAGTAGAGCTGCCGTAACAGGCTGAGAGGCGCCAGAAGTCTTGTGATGATTTGACTTGGCTTGTAGGACTAAATTGTCAGCGCCAGGTGAGCAGCATGGGACTCGAACCTGTGGCGCTCTTTTTCAACACTATGGTCTAACGGCAGGCCACTCATTGCCATCCACCACACAACCAGCCATAAATAAATAAATAATAAAACTAAACTGAATTAGTCAGAACATGAAACAATTCTATAGCGTAATCAGTAGTGATGTTTATGATGCATAATGTTTTAGAAGCGACTGAGGAGGACACTACTCTTTTTTTTGTCTGTAAATGTGTGCTACTCCCTGGATCTGGTGAAGCTTATGGAAAGCTGCTGATATGTAATTAGCACAAAAAAAAAGCCTAATATGTCTTCAGTCTTGTTGATTTGACCTGTCACAGACTGTCTTCATCTATTCAACTATTACACAAAATTTGATTACCTTGGTTAAAGAGGGAAGGGAGGGGCGGGCCGCGGACGGCTGAGAGATTTCATTGTTTTAGCCCATTGTCCTTAGAGAAAATCACCCAATGGGACATCACGGTCAATAAAAAATTTTTTTTTAATAAACTATTTGGGGTAAATGGACAATGGTAAATGGACTATTCTATTCTATTCTATTCTATTCTTTTCAGATGACTGGCTCGGATTAGACATTTATAACCAACAGTTTGTGTTGTTCATGTTTTTTGAATAAAATATGGCTTGCTTTGAGAATAAGATCCACATTTCTTCTGGTATCATGCAGTTACACATTCTCATCATCTGAACTGCTTTCTTGCTTCCCTTCATGTATGAAAATGAGTCCTGGGATTCTGGATCCTGAGGTATTCAGCTCTGCAGTTGAGTTTCCAACTCAATATGCAAACCACAGACCTGAATCAGAGGCGCACACAGCAGGTCAGTCAGGAATCTTTCATTGCTTTTCAAATGACATAACTGCCACATCAAAGCAGCTAGAGGATGTCAGGTTTTTATCACCTGAAGAAAAGCTAACACTGGAGGTTTTACATACCGGTGTGAAAGAAAATCATTTCCTTTTTCATTTTCAGGACTTTAGTATACTACAATGGTCTTCTAACAGGAGAATCAAGAAACACAATCAATGCCACAACTTCACAGAACCAGAAGGATATTTTTTGCTTGTTTAAAAGTTCTTAGTATACTAGCTACTTCAGGAGTTATACTAGGGAAAGTTGGTAATTCAGCCAAAACATGGGACACTTGTACCTCATTACTGATAGCAAACTGAACTAAAAATAAACTAACTCAAAGTCTTTGTTTTCTAAAGTAAACAGAATCATCCTTTGACCCAAACTTATTAAAACAGAGCTTGGAGAAAATCCATATTTACATATTTCTTTTATTCACGCCCTCTTTCGTGTACAATTGTTCAACGTTGTTTGGTGTTAAAATGTAGGTATTGTTTGGGGGGTTGTTTTCTTTTTCTAAACATGCCTGCACAAAAACATCTATGATACATGTTTTAAAGAAGGACAGTCTCTGTCTCTGAGTGTCACGGTTCTGGGTCCGTTGGACCCAGTATTTTGAGTTTATTATATTTCGGTTTAATTCTGCTTCATGGATTGTTTTCTTATTCTCGTAGTGATGATGATTATTTCTTGTTTCTGTTTATCCGTGCTTAAGGATTTGTTCTCAGTTATATCTCACGTTTAGTTTAGTTCAGGTTCCATGTGTCATTCTCTGTCTGTCTCTCAGTGTAAAGTCTGCATGCTTGTTTAGTAATTCATGTGTCCTGTTTTATTGTGAAAGTCTTTGTCTTATGTTAGTGTGTGCAGCTTGGTTCCCCCCCGTCTCGTTAACCCTAATCTCTCCCAGCTGTGTCTCCCTCCTGTTGCCCATTCGCTGATTACCACCCTGTGTATATTAGCCCTGTGTTTTCCTGTGCTCAGTGTCGCGTCGTACCCTCAGACCCTGCCTGTGTGTTCCTGCTTGGTTTCATGGTTTGGTTTCTGTTTTTGTTTCATGCCAGCAATAAAAGCTGTGGTTTTAGTTACATTTGCGCTTGGAGTCCTGCATTTGGATCCACATTTCCACCTGCCCGCACACAGAGCCCTGACACTGAGTGTGAGAAAACCACGGGTTGTGACTGATGCCACACACTAAGCATTTTTATTAGAACAAGTTATTAAATGCCTACATGCCACATATGAGAGTTATTACACATGGTGGAATAATGTAATGTACACTATTGGCAGCATGGTGGACTAGTAGTTAGCACTGTTGCCTCACAGCAAGAAGGTCCATGATTTTGAATCCAACATCTGTTCTTGAATGGTGTCTTATACCTTATCTTTATTTTTCCCAACTTTTCTCTGTTCTCCTGATTTGCCCTACTGTGTCTTCTTCTTCTTTATTTGCCTGCCTCCTTTTAGGGGTCACCACAGTGGATCATCTGCCTCCATCTTTCCCTCTGTAGCATTGTCCTCTATCTCTATCACAGCAACCCTCTGCTTGTCCTCCTTTATTACACCCATGAATCTTCTCTGTAGTCTTCAAATTTTCCTCCTGCCTAGCAGCTGCTTATTCAGCATCCATTATACCCACTGTCCCTCTCCTGCACATCTTCAAACCATTTCAATCTTCAATCCATGTCAGCCTCCCAAACTTTGAGATGTCTACTCATTTCTAATCTTGTCCATTCTGGTTACTCCAAATAAACTTAATATCTTAGCATCTTCAGTTGTACTACCTCCATCTCAGCCCCTAGTTATTTTGTCAGTGCCACAGTCTAAACCATACATCACATAAGGTCTCTTTACCATCTTGTGAATCTTCTTCTATTATAAATCACCTCTAAAACTAATTTCCATCCTTTCCACCGCCTGAACTCTTCTACATTTCTCTTGTGCACTGTCTATACCTTTGACCCCAGGTATTTAAACTCATCTACCTTCATTATATCTTCCCCTTTTCACCTATCTCCCTCTCATCCACACACATACTTCACCTTGCGTTTACTGATTTTTCTCCTTCTCTCCAGAGCATACCTCCTCCTCTCCAACTTCTTTTCTACTTGCTCTCTACTCTCTCTACAGATCACAGTCATTTCTACAAACATTACAGCCCATGGAGACTACTTTCTGACCTCGTCTGTCAACCTGTCCATCATATTGCAAACAAGAAGGAGCTCAGAGCCAATCCCTGATATAATCCTATCCCCAACTAGCTTTCATTCCTACTGCACACATTACCACTTTGTCGCTGTCTCAAATGAGACATTTGAGACGGACCACCCTCACATACTCTCTGTCACCACTGAATGAGTGCAACTCTTTCTGACTTTCTCAATACTTGTCCATCAAAACTATTAAAGTAAAACATCTGTAGTGTTTTTCTTGGCTTTAAGCAATAAAGCTGCTCACAACAGTGTCTATGGCTCACCAGCTATATCCCCTGTAGTTACTACAGCTCTGCACATCACCCTTTTTCTTGAAAATTATAAGTACACTTCGCCAATACACACAAGCTGTTCCACTGTTCTCTCTCCTAGACATCTCCATACTTCCTCAGGTATGTCATCTTGAGCAACGGCCCTTCCACTCTTCATCCTCTTCACAGCTGCCCTCGCTTCCTCCATACTAATCCACACTTCCTATTTCACTTCTTCCCATCACCTTAAACTGCTGGATATCCATTCCAGCTCAATCTCTGCCAAGCCAATCAATAGAAGACCTTCCTTATTTAGCCCTAGTGTGCCAGTTACTATCATAATTTCAATTGTCATTTCTCCTTTTCACCATTAAAGTGTGAACTTTAATGTTATAGAGTATGCTTTTGGGTCCTTACATGTTACAACCAGAAAATATTACGACCAGAAAATGGACCCTTAGGCACTAAATTGGAGAACTGAGCCTCCAGAGAAACTCTACCTCCTTTGCACGCATGCTCAATCATCCAGGTGAGTAAATCTGAAGAAAAAGAGAGAAGAAACATTTCATCACTTATCCAAGTGACTTCTTGGATGAGTGACGAAACGTTTCTCCCACTGAAAACGCTACGTCCAGATGAACAGAATCAACCTTTTGGGATCTATCTCCTCCAAATCTCTCTTTGTCCACTGGACAAGCTCCAATTCCTGGATCTTCAGAGAGGGCTGTCGTTCTGCTGGCCCTGAGAACTGCTTCTAGGCCTCTGCACAGCGCAAGCACAAGGCTGGTGTGCGGAGTGAAACGGGAACAAAGTGCGAGAGAGAGGATGAGAGAAAGAAGAAAAAGAAAAAACACGGCTCCTCCCGTTGTTCAGTTCAAAGAGCTGGCTCTAAGAGCTGTTTCGTTCGCAACCGACACACACTAGTTTTCACAGGTCATGTTTCTGTTTCATAGTTCATGTTCCTTTTCTCATTTCTCTGCTCATGTTTAGATGTGTTGCTTGTGTTCTAAATTATCCAGTTCACAGCCATTATCTTCTCCAGGATTCAAGGAGCTTTATTTGTCATTCGCATCACATGTTTACATGAGGTGGAACAAAATTACGTACACACGGTCCCGGAGCGAAAAGAAACAGAATAACGAAGAAACAGAACTTTAAAAAATAATAAATAATTTTTTTTAAACAAACCAGAATAACAATTAATAAAATGATACAATAAATGGAGTGCAACAACCTGAGTACCAGTATGGATAGAGAATGTAGGTATAAATATAGGTATAAATACTTTAGCAGCCAAAGGGCATGATGACCAGTGTATAAAGCTGTCAGTAAGCGTCAGTAGTGTCAAAGTCACTTGCAAATAAAAGCTTTCCTATCATGTTTGAACCTGTTGCCTCCATTCTGTGTGTGCGTTTGGATCCATCCACTCAGTTCTGGCTGCCCAGCCATAAGAGAAACCCTAGGTTGACATAGAGAGCTATGTTTTTGCTCCACTCTGTCTAAAGGCCAACTCCTTGATCTGACTCTCCACTGTCTAGCCATTGAGTGGATTCCTTCAGCTGTTTCCTTGTTTTGCTTCTTGCTGTGAGGCAACTGTACTAACCCTCATGCTGCCCCCAAAACAAATGTTTCCATGTAAAACAGGAATTAACAGAGGGAAGCAGATACAGGTAATACTGGCACTTAACAAAAAATACAAAGGCGCAACCTACAAAAACATACTGTACATGAGGATTCACACCACAAATGAGCACAAACACAGGGATATGAGACAGGTCCATCTGTCTCCCCTACCTCTTCCTCCATCTAATTAAATGCCACACACAAACCATAATAGAACTAAAGTACTATAAGAAATAAAAGGCTTTTAATACCATTAAAATCGAAACAGGGATCCAAACCCTTATATCGAGGGCAAAACCCTTCTGACGGAATAAAGTTGAACAAAGACTGAGGGCAAAACACTGTGGAAACTAAAGAAATGCATACTCTCTAAATATTAAACTATGAAACTAATAATAATAATAATGGATTGGATTTTATATAGCGCTTTTCAAGGCACCCAAAGCGCTTTACAATGCTACTATTCATTCACTCTCGCATTCACACACTGGTGGAGGCAGCTACAGTTGTAGCCACAGCTGCCCTGGGGCAGACTGACAGAAGCAAGGCTGCCATATCGCGCCGTCGGCCCCTCTGGCCATCACCAGTAGGCAGTAGGGTAAAGTGTCTTGCCCAAGGACACAACAACCAGGACATAGAGCCCGGGGATCGAACCGGCGACCTTCCGGTTACAGATACGCTTCCCAACCTCCTAACTAAGACTTATAACTAAAAGGCTGAAGGTTACTGGTAAAAAAAAAAAAAAAAAAAGAAATATCTTTCACTCTCAATGTCAAACTGAAAGAAACAAAAATGCTCAGTTCCCAGAAAAAGTACTGCAGGTATTTGAGGTATGTTTGCTTTTATGTTTGTTTTAGGTCTTGAAAAGTATCAAGGCTTCATGCCATCTTTTTCCTCAGACCCACTGTTATGTGTAAAAAAAAAAGGTAGGTACACTATGCAGGAGGTCAAGAAGATTGCCCAGATGACGAAATCTTAGTTTAGGGCATTCATTCCTTACGAAATGTAGCAAGTCAGCATCACTTCAAGACTTAGCCCACCACAACAACAAAAAAATCAAATAACAATAACCCATCTAAAGCTCAGGGGGTAAGAAAGATATCATTCCGTTCCAAAGAAAGCAATGGTTCAATTTGAAAAGAACTTCAAAGAGGGGAACTGGAATTTTAAGAAGAGTCCAGAGTCCTTTGATCATGCTGAGCTCTGACTTCAAATCACTTTCTACAAAGGATTTATTGGTGTTGTGAAAAAGCACTATTACATCAAGGTGACCGTGGCAGCCACAACAAGAAGCATTGCAATAATCGTCTGTCTGCAACACTAGACCCCTATCATCAGCTATAGAGTCTAGTTTGCAGGACCATTGTAGAACCCAGAGAAGCCTCAGTGCCTCAGAGACTCAACTCAAATTGCAAACCTGCAATGTGAGTATCATCACCAACACAAGAAAAAAGTCTCCCAGGATGACACAAGCCTGGCTAGAGATCACCTTCCAAGAGATCATTCTCATTTACCCATCTACAGTCTTTGAGACTGAGCAACTCTTTATTGATCTGGCCTTGCTTGACTAATTGGACATTCAAATTGTGCACCTAGTTTGGATGTTGTATAAAAGAAATAAAATAAAGCTGCAAAATATGACTGTCTACAATGACTTGACTCACAAACCTATTAAATAGATGGTAATAAGGTTTTTTGCTATATAATGCTACATTTTGCAGCATGAATCCTGGTTATATCACAGATTCTACCAACACACACACAAACACGCTAATTACATAATGCTGCCTGTCCTTCACAGCAGGCAGGAATGAATGATTTATTTGTTCGAAGTCTGACCTGCAGGTCTGCCTATTATTGAATAAGTTTTCACATTCATACTCAAGAGTACAGGCACTGTCCTGGTGTCATAAGATTTGAAAAATGTATTTATTTTGTGAAATGAAGCTTCAATGCTGGAATAGATTCCAGATTTAATTAGTTGTGCAAGCTGGTGAGATGCTGTGTTTAGTTATTTACAAGAATGTGTCTCTATCATTATTGGGTATAAGTTCAAGGAGGAGCACAGAGGATGCAGTCTCCATCGCAATGCACTCTGTCCTCTCACACCTGGACAACAACAACACCTACGCCAGAATGCTGTTTATAGACTTCAGTTCAGCATTCAATACAATCCACCCCTCACAACTCATCAGGAAACTGACAGACCTGGGTATCAGTTCCCTCATCTGCAAATGGTTACTGGACTTCCTGACCAACCGCCCCCAACATGTCCGGCTGGATAACCGCTGCTCATCTACCATCACAATGAACACCGGTGTACCACAAGGCTGTGTGATGAGCCCTTTCCTCTACTCCCTCTTCACCCACGACTGCAGACCTGCTGATGGTTCCAACACCATCATTAAGTTTGCAGATGACACCACGGTGATTGGCCTCATCAGTGACAACGATGAGGCCGCCTACAGGGAGGAGGTGGATCGTCTGGGTGAGTGGTGCGACAGAAACAACCTGCTGCTTAACACCGAGAAGACCAAGGAGCTCATCGTGGACTACAGGAGGAATGCTGACCCACATCCACCCATCCACATTAAGGGGACGGCTGTGGAGCGTGTGAGCAGCTTCAAGTTCCTGGGAGTCCACATCTCCGAGGATCTCACCTGGACGACCAACTGCTCCAAGCTGGTCAAGAAGGCTCACCAGCGCCTCTTCTTCTTGAGGACTCTGAGGAAGAACCACCTGTCCTCAGACATCCTGGTGAACTTCTATCGCTGCACCATCGAGAGCATCCTGACCAACTGTATAACAGCCTGGTACGGGAACTGCTCTGCCTCGGACCGGAAGGCGTTGCAGAGGGTCGTGAAAACTGCCCAGCGCATCGCCGGAGCACCACTTCCTGCCATAAAAGACATCTACAGGAAGCGGTGTCTGAAAAGGGCTGGGAAAATCATCAAAGACCCCAGTCACCCATCACATGGACTCTTCACCCTCCTGCCCTCTGGGAGGCGCCACAGGAGCCTCCGGACTAAGACCACCAGGTACCGGAACAGCTTCTTCCCCACAGCTGTCAGACTCCTGAACTCTGCCTCCTGACATCTGACCCACGTTAAACTCATGGACTGAACATACACACACCCACAATGGACAACTGTACCCTCAAACACAATAATAACATGGACTGAACCACCACTCACAACCACTAGCACTTTATATAGCCTCTGTAGAAATTATCCACATATCTCACTTATCTTAACTGCACTACTGTATAGCTCTGTAAATAATCATTCTGTACATTCGATAATCTTTAATCCTACAACTGTTTACAACTTGCATAGTTCCCATTTCTGTATAGCTGTATATCCCAGATTCTGTAAAGTTATTTATTTCATATTCTGTATAGTTTTTTCATATTTATATCCTGTTCATATCCTGTACATAGCTTGTACTCACTACAGCCTGTACATACTTATAGTTATAGAATATTCACAACATACTTCATACCGTGTACATTATAACATACCATAATAGACCCATTTCTGTAATATACTCACATATCTATATTATTGCTAATATATATTGTAATATATCTATATCACTAAAGCACTTCTGGATGGATGCAAACTGCATTTCGTTGCCCTGTACCTGTGCATGTGCAATGACAATAAAGTTGAATTCTATTCTATTCTATTCTATTCTAAATGTTCCCATGTGTTCATACAAAACTATTCCAATGTAGCGACAAAACAGAACAAACCTTTATGGCAATGTAACATTGCCAATGGGAACAGGATGCAAAAGATAACCTGATACATCAGACAAGGCCACTTTCTTCCATTATGCCATGGTCTAGTTCTGATGACCCATCTTTGGTAGTGAACAATGGTTAGCATGGACACCGTGACTGGTCTGTAGCTATGCAGTCCCAACAAACTGTGATGCACTATGTATTTTTGATACCTTTTAATTAGGGGTGCAACGATATTTGTATCGATATTGAACCGTTCGATACAGTGCTTTCGGTTCGGTACGCATATGTATCGAACAATACAAAATTTGTAATTTATTTTTTCAACTTTCCTTCTGACGATGCTGTCTGTGTGGAGCGCTCAGTGAATCTGCGTTCGACTACTCCGCCTAGGCTGCACTGTCCAGCGCAGATCCACACAGACAGCATAGTCAGAAGGAAGAGCCCAGGGCAAGCTAGCGAGACAGAAGTTAAGCTCTCGTTGCAACATGGCAAATTGAACCTCCCCCACCCTCATTCAGATGTGGCGTTTGGAATTATTTTGGTTTTCATGTGACGTATGACCCTGAAGGTAAGCGCTCATGGACTAAAGTAAAACAGTATGTTGGATGTGCCACGCAATGCTCAATTACATGGGTGGGAGCTAGCGTGTTAGCGCAGTTAGCCCGTGCATGGGGCTGTCTAGACCCATGCACGGGGCTATCAGGGGTAGCTCGTTAACAGAGATTTGCCGTGTTGTGGCGTTAAGGTCATTTTAACGAGGTTAACCTGAAAGCACTAGAGGGAACACAACGAATATGACTGCACATTTACGCCGACATCATCCTAGTGCAAAGACAAAAACAACAAGCATGCTACTAACTTTAGCCGAGTCATTTAGACAGCCGTTAGCACAGGATTCTCCTTATGGGGACCTGATATGTTTAATATGCTGCTGAGAATATAGCCCAGAAGAAGCGGATAGTATAGCTTTTATTTTGGAAAGAGACATTTCTCTGTAATAAACTCTCTTTTCCAAAGATGAGTGATTCCTCAATCAGATACAGGGCTCGCAAAATCGCCTGCCCGACTTCCCGGGGCTAGCGATTTTTCCAGTTGGGCTACCAAAATCTATCTCTGCCCTGCCCGTCCGGCTATCGTAGGAAGGAAAAATATATGTCAATGCTTTTGCATTCTTTCGGAAATGTAGCTGGGTAATTATGTCATTGGCATCGGTGAGCCACTGTCAATATGTGACATATTGAAATCGCGTTTGAATTTGCGCTTGTTTTTTGCTTTCACTTTGCAATTGCGTGAACTGTGTATAGAGAGCGACAGCACTGATCTGTGAGTGATGATAATTTGTGCACCAATTCCTCTGACATCGTCTTATCAATCGTTAGCTTACTACGCAAACATGACAAGTGAAATCTCCCGCAGCAAGCTTAAACATGTGAGAGGTTGATCGCGCAGAGAATCGCTGAGCTTATGTGAGTGCGTGAGTAAGAGCAGCAGGATATATATTTTAGTTCTGCTGAGCCAAATAAGACAGGTCAGGGTGAAGAAGTGACAGCCAAAGAAAAGCTTACCACAAAACGGAAAAGTTATGACAAATCAGACTATAAGGCAAAAAGAAAGTGCAGCTTCATGGTTTCATGGACAAAATAATTTCTGTGGCTGCAATATGATGAGCTAAATAACCAGGGCTGCACATAAGTGGTCCGCAGGTGCGCATTCGCTGTCAAAATAAAAAACACGCACAAGGGTTAGGGTTAAATTTAAAAACTGTACTTTTGAGTTAAAATATATATTTATAATTTTAATAAATGACAAATTAAAAAGGCATGAACATTTTATTTTGTATCGAAAAAATATCGAACCGTGACACCAAAGTATCGAACCGAACCGAACCGTGAATTTTGTGTATCGTTGCACCCCTACTTTTAATCACAACCAGCATTCAATTTTGGAGCAATTTAAACTACAGTAGCTCATCTGTTTGATCTGGGCTGGTTCACCACCCTTCTTTATTGGACCACTTTTGATAAATACTGACGGCTGCAGAAGCTGCAGTTTTGTCTGTTTTTACAGTTGTCTACCTATTACCATTTGGCACTTGTCAAACGTGCTCAAATCACTGTGCTTGCCCAGTTTCCTTTTCAAGCACATCATTTTGGGAGGAGAATATTGCTAAGATTGGTGGCACACAGTCCGATCATAAATTTAAGGCTGAAAGAAGCACATCTTGAGTAGTGGAATTTATGATGGTTGGAGTGTTTATGTATTTGGAACAAGATTACCTTTCTACTTGAGTACTCAAAGCACTTCATATAACATGCACCCTTTCATGCACATTCATACTAACACTTGTTTCTATGCTTTTTATCAAAATTGACAGACATTCACACATCAATGGATGCAGTGGAGAACATGTTGGGGTTCTGTATCTTGGCCAAAGACACTTTGGCATGCAGGCTGGAGCCGCCATGGATCGCCACCGTATTTTGGACTAAGAATGCAAAATTGAGATGGGTGAAAGTTACGAGTGCTAAAGCTTTGGCTCTTTTCTATAACTCTTCAATAAGTTCTCACCTTTCCGCTCTTCAGCAATAATTAGTTTATCATTATTATTATTATACCTGAAACCAAGCAGACCTAAACCAAGCTATGCTTCAGATTTTATGTTGCATTTCTAGCCAGAGATTGGTATATAATTAAAACGTCTCCGCAATTCTTTTAACAAAGAATTTTTCTTTTCTTTTTTAACTTATCTTATTTGGTACCATACTCACCATACTGAAATATCAGCCAAAATGCAGCTGTTGACTAAGCTACTGTGTTAGACTTTGATAAGTACTAAATAAATGTGTCACATTGCTTTTTGTCAGTGATGTGGTTATATTGTGATCCAGCTCGCACTGAAGGGAACCGCAGTTGAATGTGAAGGGGGGAAATGAAAATCCGGACTTCCAAATCTCCATGGCAGCTGGAAAAGGATCGGGGACGAGTTCCTGACCCAGCTGGAGGAATTTAGGTATCTCAGGGTCTTATGCACAAGTAAGGGGAGATGGGAGCAAGAGAATGACTGACGGATTGGGGCTTCAGTGATGCAGATGCCTGTACTGGTCCATCATGGAGAAGAGAGACCTGAAAAACTTTTTGAAGTGTATTTGGTGACACAGAGTATTTCAAAACTTTAATTAGAGTTTGGGGAACTTTCACCTGATTTGAAATGAATTCAGGCATACCACCACACTAATATCACATCATGTCACGGGTCTGGGTCCGTTGGACCCAGTATGTGGAGTTTCATGTTTTTGTTATTCCATGTTTGAGGTTATTATGTTTTGGTTTTAGTTTGCATCAGGGATTGGTTTTTTTTGTTCTCTTGTTGTGTTGATGATGATGATTATGATGTTTATTATTTGAGTTTCATGTTTAAGGATTTGTTCTCGGTTGTATCTCACGTTTAGTTTAGTTCAGGTTCCATGTGTCATTCTGTCTGTCTCTCAGTGTCAGGTCTGCGTCTTGGTGTGGTGTTCTCATTTCCTGTTTTATTGTGAAGGTCTGGGTCTCATGTGAATGTGTTCAGTTTTACCTCTGTCTCGTCTTGTTGATCATTCCCAGCTGTGTCCACCACCTGTGTGTAATTCCCCTGTGTTTCTCTGGGTGTATTTAAGTCATGTCCTCCGTCATTGTAGTTGCTGGTCCGTCTGTGTATTCCACCCTGCCTCATCTGCGTATTCTCCCTGCTGTCCGCCGTTAGTCTCTTCTGGTCGTTCTCGTTAAGGTTTGTGCTCTGTAGTTTAGTTGATCCCAGTATAGTTTAGTTCCAGCTCCATTTGCCGTTTGTATTTACTTTCATGTTCAATAAACCACCTTTACACCTTCACGACTGCCTGCACTTGGATCCTCCTTTTCCTTTTCTACACGGCTCTCCTCACCCGCCGTGACAGTACGGACCAGCCAGATATGGATCCAGCGGCATTCACCCCACCCACGGAGCTTCGGGACCTCATCACGAACTCCGCTTCACAAATAATCAACCTGTGGCTAGAGCACGAGGGAGAAGCATTCCTCCACGTTCTGGAAGCCAGACTGCAACAGCTGCTCACGGATTATCCCTGGCTATTGGACTCACTACACCCTCTGGTACAAAACTTCATTCTCCACGAACTTCACCTCCACCCTCCAGCCGCTACCGCTTCCCAACCCAGCCCGGCCCGCCGGAGGTTTTGCCCGGCCCGCCGGAGCAGTCGGCAGGGAGGAAGCGACGTTCGCGTCACCGGCGCGGCTCCCCACAGCCGGACTTCAGGATGACAAAACAGTCGGCTGTGGTGGGTGAAACAGACACTCTTTCTGTTCCTTCTGACCCAGATACTAGGTCTATTTCTTCTGGAGCTATTTTTTGTGTCTCCTCTAAAAATAATAAGGATTTCCCTGTCTCGCCCATGGCCATTGCTCCTAAGACTACCTTTGTTGAGCAGACTTTTTGTGCTAATGACTATGTTCATGCTGTTGTTCCCATGCCCGGAGTAGCTGAGCCTAGCACTACGAACATGGGGAATTTAAGCGTCAGGGAAGCTTTCTTGTCTCCGTCAGTTCCTTCAGGGAAAGTAATAAAACTTTCTGAAACTGGTTTTTCTGGCCATATTGTCCCATCCTCACTTTCACCTCAGTCAGCAGCCCAGCCGCCCTCAGTTCGGCCAGCAGCCCAGCCGCCCTCAGTTCGGCCAGCAGCCCAGCCGCCCTCAGTTCGGCCAGCAGCCCAGCCGCCCTCAGTTCAGCCAGCCGCCCAGCCGCCCTCAGTTCAGCCAGCCACTCCACCACCTGTTACAACTTCGCTACCTGTAGCTCAGTTGCCACCAGTTCAGCAGCCTACCCACTCACTCATTCAGCCACCATCCTCACTGTCTCATTCTAAGCAGGGAACACACTTCACCACAACATCTGTTGGTTCTCTTAAGCTGGCCATGTCAGAGACAGTTGCTCCCTCTAGGGCCTCCCCAGAGGCTGGGTGTCAGTCACCAGCCAACTCTGGACCCCTAGAGGTCAAGACACCAGCGCCAGCAGCCTCACCGGACAGCTCACCAGAACAGTCTCAGCTCTCAGCACCCCCTGAGAGTTCAAGTGAGTTCATCCGTCCGCCTCCGTCCTCTGAGTGTATTGGGGAACACTTTCAGCCCTCTGAGGACTGCATCCCACTGTTGCTGCCTGAGTCTAGCCACTGTGCTGCTCAGTCCCAGCCAGTGTCCACACTGGCAGAGGTCTCCGTACCTGCTGCTTCAGTGTCTGCTCTAGCTGGAGGGCCCAAGGAGCCCGTCCAGCCTCATGCCACGTCAGCTGGGGGTTCAGGAGAACCGCACCAGCCTCATGCCACGTCAGCTGGGGGTTCAGGAGAACCGCACCAGCCTCATGCCACGTCAGCTGGAGGGCCCGAGGAGCCCGGCCAGCACCATGTTTCGTCAGCTGGGGGTTCGGGTGAACCCAGCCAGCCTCATGCCACGTCAGCTGGAGGGCCCGAGGAGCCCGTCCAGCCTCATGCCACGTCAGCTGGGGGTTCAGGAGAACCGCACCAGCCTCATGCCACGTCAGCTGGGGGTTCAGGAGAACCGCACCAGCCTCATGCCACGTCAGCTGGAGGGCCCGAGGAGCCCGGCCAGCACCATGTTTCATCTGCTGGGGGTTCTGGAGAACCCAGCCAGCCTCATGCCACGTCAGCTGGAGGGCCCGAGGAGCCCGTCCAGCCTCATGCCACGTCAGCTGGAGGGCCCGAGGAGCCCGTCCAGCCTCATGCCACGTCAGCTGGAGGGCCCGAGGAGCCCGTCCAGCCTCAAGCCACGTCTGCTGGAGGGCCCGAGGAGCTCGTCCAGCCTCAAGCCACGTCTGCTGGAGGGCCTGAGGAGCCCACCCAGCACCACGCCTCGTTAGCTGACGGTCCCGGAGGACCCAGCCAGCACATCTCTACATCATCACCTGCAGCATTCACGCCACCGCCTGCTGCATTCACGCCACCGCCTACAGCATTCACATCATCGCCATTCGCATCACTGCCTGCAGCGTCGCTGCCGTCAGGTTCCGCAGCCGTCCCGCTGCCGTCATCCACGCCTGGTCCGGCCTCAGCTCCGCCCACGCCGCCGCCTGGTCCAGCCTCCGTGTCTTCATCATCTTCGCCTGGTCCAGCCTCCGCTCCGCCTTCGTCATCTTCGCCTGGTCCAGCCGCCGCTCCGCCTTCGTCATCTTCGCCTGGTCCAGCCGCCGCTCCGCCTTCGTCATCTTCGCCTGGTCCTGCCTCGTCTGGTCCTGCCTCGTCTGGTCCTGTGGTTGCCACGCCGCCGTCGGTGCCAGCTCGACCCGTTCCGCCTCGCCTCTGCCGGCCGTTTTCCGGGCCTCTAAGATGGCATCATGGCCTTCAGGGACGGCCTCCGGAAGGAGTTCGCCGCCGCCGCTGGCATCGCGGCCATCCTCCGGACCTGCTCAGTGGCCGCCACTACCTTCCAAGGGGTCGGCCTCCAGAACTGTTTGCCCGTCGCCGCCGTTGCTGTGTGCATGGTCGGCCTCCTGACTGTGTTATGGACTAGTGAACAGTCGTGATTTGGTTCTGGACTCTCGTGCTCCTGGTTTTTTGTGTTTCGGGCCCTCCTTCCTGGGCCCCTCCGCCCGCCCTGGCTTGGTGCTTGTGCTTTTTATTTGGGGCTGTCGGGAGCCAGCCCTTTGAGGGGGGGGTACTGTCACGGGTCTGGGTCCGTTGGACCCAGTATGTGGAGTTTCATGTTTTTGTTATTCCATGTTTGAGGTTATTATGTTTTGGTTTTAGTTTGCATCAGGGATTGGTTTTTTTTGTTCTCTTGTTGTGTTGATGATGATTATGATGTTTATTATTTGAGTTTCATGTTTAAGGATTTGTTCTCGGTTGTATCTCACGTTTAGTTTAGTTCAGGTTCCATGTGTCATTCTGTCTGTCTCTCAGTGTCAGGTCTGCGTCTTGGTGTGGTGTTCTCATTTCCTGTTTTATTGTGAAGGTCTGGGTCTCATGTGAGTGTGTTCAGTTTTACCTCTGTCTCGTCTTGTTGATCATTCCCAGCTGTGTCCACCACCTGTGTGTAATTCCCCTGTGTTTCTCTGGGTGTATTTAAGTCATGTCCTCCGTCATTGTAGTTGCTGGTCCGTCTGTGTATTCCACCCTGCCTCATCTGCGTGTTCTCCCTGCTGTCCGCCGTTAGTCTCTTCTGGTCGTTCTCGTTAAGGTTTGTGCTCTGTAGTTTAGTTGATCCCAGTATAGCTTAGTTCCAGCTCCATTTGCCGTTTGTATTTACTTTCATGTTCAATAAACCACCTTTACACCTTCACGACTGCCTGCACTTGGATCCTCCTTTTCCTTTTCTACACGGCTCTCCTCACCCGCCGTGACACATCAGTCAATTATCTGTGATCAATCTGCCTTGACTTCCTGTACAGATCTTAGTCTGTTAAGGATCCATAGTGACAGATAAAATTCATAAACAATTGTTTTACAAAATAGTTGTTTTGACTAATTATCTACTTGACGCCAGGGGCAGCCTGTTTGTTAATTTTCATTACTATCACTCTATTGACCAATCAATTCTCTTTTTCGTCCCAGTCCAGCCCTCCCTAAAGGTGGCAGGCCATAACAAAGAAATTCTTCTTTGCAAAACAGCTCCAGCTCAGTCAGATTAGATGGACAGTGTTTGTGAACAGCAGTTCTCAGATCTTGCCACAGATTGGATTTAGATCTGGACTTTGACTGGGCCATTCTAACACATGGATATGTTTTGTTTCAAACCATCCCATTGTTGCCCTGGCTTCATGTTTAGGGTCGTTGTCCTGCTGGAAGGTGAACCTCCGCCCCAGTCTCAAGTCTTTTGCAGACTCCAAGAGGTTTTCTTCCAATCCAAGATTGCCCTGTATTTGGCTCCATCCATCGTCCCATCAACTCTGACCAGCTTCCCTGTCCCTGCTGAAGAGAAGCACCCCCAGAGCATGATGTTGCCACCACCATATCTGACAGTGGGGATGGTGTGTTCAGAGTGATGTGCAGTGTTAGTTTTCCACACATAGTGTTTTGCATTTTGGCCAAAAAGTTCCATTTTGGTCTCATCTGACCAGAGCAGCTTCTTCCACATGTTTGCTGTGTCCCCCACATGGCTTGTGGCAAACTGCAAACGGGACTTCTTATGGTTTTCTGTTAACAATGGCTTTCTTCTTGCCACTCTTCCATAAAGGCCAACTTTGTGCAGTGCACGACTAATAGTTGTCCTATGGACAGATTCCCCCACCTGAGCTGTAGATCTCTGCAGCTCATCCAGAGTCACCATGGGCCTCTTGGCTGCATTTCTGATCAGCGCTCTCCTTGTTCGGCCTGTGAGTTTAGGTGGACGGCCTTGTCTTGGTAGGTTTACAGTTGTGCCATACTCCTTCCATTTCTGAATGATGGCTTGAACAGTGCTCCGTGGGATGTTCAAGGCTTGGGAAATCTTTGTGTAGCCTAAGCCTGCTTTAAATTTCTCAATAACTTTATCCCTGACCTGTCTGGTGTGTTCTTTGGACTTTGTGGTGTTGTTGCTCCCAATATTCTCTTAGACAACCTCTGAGGCCGTCACAGAGCAGCTGTATTTGTACTGACATTAGATTACACACAGGTGCACTCTATTTAGCCATTAACACTCATCAGGCAATGTCTATGGGCAACTGACTGCACTCAGACCAAAGGGGCTGAATAATTACGCACACCCCACTTTGCAGTTATTTATTTGTAAAAAATGTTTGCAGTCATGTATGATTTTCGTTCCACTTCTCACGTGTGCACCACTTTGTGTTGGTTTTTCACGTGGAATTCCAAAAAAATTGATTCATGTGACAAAATGTGGGAAAGTTCAACGGGGCCGAATACTTTTGCAAGCCGCTGTAACTACAGTCAGGTTTGTGCAGACTAGGTGATTGAAAACAGGCCTCGGGACTCATCATCATGGCGGTACTAGATCATCCCTGAGATTCAGCTGGCCCCTGCGCAGTTAGATGAAGAGGTTGCCATTTTGCTAGGTCAGTTTTTTTAAATGATGCTTTAGATGATATGTCAACAATCATAGAAAATTGATATCCAACCTATCTTTTTTATTTAGTATGCTGAAATAAAAATGCCCAGTGAAAAAGTTTGTTCCTCAGAAAATTTACATTTTCTCATCATGACTGTCAAGATTTTTTGTTATTAACTTCAAGCAAAATGCAGTAAATATGTAATATTACAACAATAATATTATGTAAAAAAACAAAAACACTTTGAATAAAACATGTGTCAACTGCAGATTATTGTAAACCTGTTTTTAAAAAACATTAAACCCAAGTTAAATTGAATTGTGAATAAATGATCTTAATGTGGCCCTAATACTCCTTCCTTTATGCTGCAAGAGAGAGAAATTGTTGCAGCACAAATGATCCCCAGTCAGCTGAAACTCTCATCTTAGGGTATTTTCAAATCTTATATTTAATAATCTACAAAGTGTAAAACATTAAAAAATAAACCCTTCTGTAGCTTGGTATGCTGCTGCTAGCTAACACCTTTTTGCCGACTAGCTAGTTTCATGCCTCTGCCATAAACGATGAATGTATCCCACACATAAAGCACAATTAGCACAAACTCTAGATGAATCTGTGTTGATGACACGAATGAAAAAGAAAGAGGGTTTAACCAAAGCTGAATGTGAACAAGCTGTTTATCTCCATTTGTAACTACTGAACTATGTTTTTGTGAACTGTATCTGAATTTAAAAACAAAAACAGTCCTATTTGTCTAGTCTGGTCTTTATCTCCAGTCATTTTAATCTTAAAATATTAAAATTCCAGCAGCCTGGGTGTCAGAAGAGATTTGAATCAATGTATCTGTTTTAAAAGCTAAAACTGATATTGTCCCCTCAGAGATTAACTTTGCTACCAAACCCACTCTCCTCTCAACATCATGAGAAGGAAGAGTTGGTTTAATAGCTTAATAGATAACAGAAGCCTCTGCTAACTATATGAACTATGACTGGTGGAGAATTAGTGCAGAGCTGGAATAGCCAGACAGTGAATATGGGGTGTTATATCAACAAGCTAATGCTTCTGGGTTGTGCTTGATATACTCGCCTTGAAGATGCTTTTGGCTGGGAAAGATCCTTTTTCCTTCATCAAAACTGGCAACTGTTGTTCTTATGTCAACAATTTCAAAATGTGTAATGTTTTATTCCAGTAACTTGTTTCTGCCATTAAAAATAAATAAATGACTTAATAACCCAAACTTCCAACTTGGGTATGTTGGAAGTTTGATCTAATAACTCAAGATTTTGAGTTCATTAGTTATATATGAAGTTCAAAGTAAAAGAATCAGAAATTATCTAAAATGTCATAATTTAACAAACTCATACCGCCAGTGTCAGGGGTCATGTGCGGAGGCGAGGAAGAGATGACCCACACGCAGGACTCTTGGTGCAGAATGAGGTTTATTGGAAACGGAGACAAAAGATGACAGGATGGCTGGCTGAACTTAATGGACTGGTAGACTAACTGACTGGCTGACTGAACTGAACTGAACTGAACTGAACTGAACACGCGACAGGAACAACATCAATGACACGACAAGGGCTGAAGGGAAGAGAGGGCTTAAATACATGACTAACAATGACAACGATTGGAGACAAGTGAGTGAACAGCTGAACATAATGAACTAATGATAAATGGGAAGAGGACCGAACATAATGCACACAGACCAAGGCTAACACAATAAAACAGGAAGTGGAACAGGCAGTAGCTAAACAGTGAACGTGAACTGAAAACACTGGGTCAAGGACCCAGAAACCCTGACAGCCAGAGAATCTGAAATGATCTGGAGGATTTCTGCTTTCGTTCCAGTACACAAGATAGAGTGTATTCAGCACATGTGTGAACAGCCACTGTGGGTGGACCAAGAAAAACATTTGTTTCTTTTTGTGTGCAGATGGAAAAGAGGACGATAGAAAAACCAAAGGGAAAAAGGCACCAAAATAACAAAAAGAATACCTGAGGAGCACAACCAGTAAATGTAACCAAACTTCTTAAAAAACAAACGGGAGTGACTCTTGTGATGCAGTTACTGTGTAAATAACTTTAAAAAAACACTTAAAAATACAATTCTCATTTCCACACTCCAGAGGTAATTACATAGATCCAGTGGCTTTTGATAGTAATACAGTAGAGTTATAACTTACCTTTACATCCTTAATTAAAGCATGGGGGACCTAATGTACTTCTACTGGAAATGATACAATACCTCGACATTTCTAACAAGAAATTGTCTGAAACATAAACGATTCAAGTTTTTTCTTTCAAAATATGATTGTGTTTCTAAGTATGGTAAATCATTTTTCTATCTTCAAATCAAATCAAATCAAATCAAAATCACTTTTATTGTCACATCACATGTGCAGGCACACTGGCACAGCACATGCGAGTGAAATTCTTGTGTGCGAGCCCCACAAGCAACAGAGATGTGCAAACACAACAACACAAACGAGCAAAATACAAGAATGGCCAACCTGAAACTAATAAATATATGTACAATATATAATAGTGTATGCATTTCTGGATGTGTATACTAAATATTTTCCTACGTGTGTGTGTGTGTGTGTGTGTGTGTGTGTGTGTGTATACACATTTTTACAAATTAAATAGTAAAAAAAAAAAAAAAAAAAAATAATAATAATAATAATAATAAAATATATAAAATATACAGAGTTGAATATGTGCAAAACAAGTGGCATTTATATACAGTGTGGAGTGCATAATGTTAAAGTTCCAGTAGTGAAGCTGAGGTGTCTATGACGTGTTCAGCAGTCTGATGGCCTGATGGAAAAAGCTGTCTCTCAGTCTGCTGGTACGGGACCGGATGCTGCAGAACCTCCTTCCTGATGGAAGCAGTCTGAACAGTTTATGGCTGGGGTGACTGGAGTCCTTGATGATCCTCCCCGCTTTCCTCAGGCAGCGCTTCCTGTAGATGTCTTGGAGGGAGGGAAGCTCACCTCCAATTATCCGTTCAGAGCACCGCACTACTCGCTGGAGAGCTTTGCAGTTGTAGGCGGTGCTGTTGCCATACCAGGTGGTGATGCATCCAGTGAGGATGCTCTCAATGGCACAGTGATAGAAGGTCCTGAGGATGCGGGGGCTCATGCCGAATCTTTTCAGTCTCCTGAGAAAGAAGAGGCGCTGCTGCGCCTTCTTCACTGTTTTGTTTGTGTGTACTGACCACGTAAGATCCTCAGCCAGATGTACACCAAGGAACCGGAAGCTGCTCACTCTCTCCACAGCAGCGCCGTTGATGGTGATGGGGGTGTGTACTTCTCTGCACCTCCGGAAGTCCACTATCAACTCCTTTGTCTTTGCGACGTTGAGGGTGAGATGGTTGTCTTGACACCAGTGGGTCAGGGCGCTGACCACCTCCCTGTAAGCCGTCTCATCACCGTTGGTGATAAGACCCACCACTGTAGTGTCGTCCGCAAACTTCACAATGATGTTGGAGCTGTTAGTGGCTGTGCAGTCGTAGGTGTAGAGTGAGTACAGGAGAGGGCTCAGTACACACCCCTGTGGAGCACCAGTGTTCAGTGTGATGGGGGATGAGGTGATGCTGCCCAGTCTGACCACCTGGCGTCTGTCAGACAGGAAGCTAAGGATCCAGCTGCAGAGGGAGCTGCTCAGTCCTAGATCCTGCAGTTTCCTGTCCAGCTTCGAGGGAACGATGGTATTGAATGCTGAGCTGTAATCTACAAACAGCATCCTCACATACGTGTCTCTCTTCTCCAGGTGTGACAGGGCAGTGTGTAGTGTCAGGGCTATGGCATCATCAGTGGACCTGTTGTGGCGGTATGCAAACTGTAGAGGGTCCAGTGAGTCGGGTAGTGCAGAGCAGATGAAGTCCCTGACCAGCTTCTCGAAGCATTTGCTTACGATGGGGGTCAGGGCTACAGGTCGCCAGTCGTTCAATGAGGAGATGGTGGAGGATTTGGGTACAGGGACGATGGTGGCCATTTTGAAGCAGGCTGGGACTACAGACAGAGAGAGGGAAAGGTTGAAGATGTGCGTGAACACTCCAGCCAGCTGAGCCGCGCATGACCTGAGGACGCGGCCGGGAATCCCGTCCGGACCAGTAGCTTTGCGTGCGTTCACCTTCCTGAAGCACTTCCGCACATCCTCGTCAGACACAGTGTGCGCACTGACGTCATCCGCGGTGCGCACACTGTCCGGTCTCATGGTGTTCGCTGTGTCGAATCTAGCGTAGAATACGTTTAGATCCTCACACAGAGAGGCCGTGGTCTGCGGTGTGCTGGTTTTCCCTCTAAAGTCTGTGATCGTGTTTAGTCCCTGCCACATACTCCGAGGGTTGTCAAACTGTTGCTCCACCCTGTCCCTGTACTCACGTTTGGCTGCTTTGATCGTCTTCCGGAGTTGGTAATGTGCGTGTTTGTAGTCCGATGTGTTCGCGGAGGCAAAGGCGGTGTTCCGTGCCGCGCGAACATCTCCGTTAATCCAGGGTTTTTGATTTGGGAAGGATTTGACTGTTCTGGATGGGACGACATCTTCCACGCATTTCCTGATAAATCCACAGACTGAGTCTGTGTATTCATCAATGTCTCTGGCGGCCACGTGAAACATTTCCCAGTCCGCGTGATCAAAACAGTCCCGCAGCGCAGACTCCGATTGGTCCGTCCAACAGTGCACCGCCCTCCGGGTTGGAGCTTCCTGTTTCAGCTTCTGCCTGTAGGCGGGCAGGAGCAGGATGGAGCAGTGATCTGATTGGCCGAATGGGGCGCGGGGGAGGGCTTTGTACGCATCCCGGAAAGAGGTGTAACAGTGGTCGAGTAGCCGGTTTCCACGTGTGTTGAAAAGGATGTGTTGATGGAGTTTTGGTGAGACTTTCTTCAGGTTTACCTTATTAAAGTCTCCGGCTGTGATAAACGCTGCCTCTGGGTGTGCGGTTTCCTCGCTGCTGATCGCGCTGTACAGTTCCCTTTGGATTGGTGCCAGTGTCATAAATCTATAGAGAATTAGGAAGCGGAATAGTCGTCTGCCATCATATGGTGATTGCCTGCAGTATTTAGATTTGGGAAATCAAAGGGTAGCAGGCACAAGTTGATACTTTTTGAGCATCTGAAAAGTAAAATGTCAAAAAAAAGAAAACCTTGTTGATCGTGGCAGTAGCAGTAACATTCCTCGCCTACCCATTAAAGAAATGCTCAGAGAACAAATAGAAAAATAGGATGTATGTAGGTTCTGCATTCAACACAGACGCTCTCACAGCCCAAATCGTTGTGGACGAGACCGCTGCTTGGTGGGACAACTATGAACGCGAGGCAGTTCGCCACCTTATTCTGTAAACAATGGTGAAATGCATTTCTGTGGAGGCCATTTAATAGTCTTTCCTTACTGTGCAGTGCATGCTGAGTGTATTTTTTTCTAGCATTTAATGTAAATCGGACAGGTTTTATTTATGTAATGACACGAGAAGACATTTATAGTAGTTGCTCTTGAAAAATTATAGTTTGCAAAATGTTCTATTATTGTGAACACTGTTAAAACTTTATTTATACTGTGCTCAAATTTTGTGATTAACAAGTCTGATTTTATGAAATCATTTTGTTACACTTCAATTAGTAAAACCATACTGAGCCGTGTGGGTTATACTGCCCGTGTGGCTAAATCAAATGGCCACGATGCACAGCTGCTAAATTTTAATTTGGGACTTCTGTGAAATCAGAGTGCTCAGCTATGGGAGCATGTTTGTTGATTTTTCTTGTTGTTAACATAAAAACGTCTGATTCATTAAAACTCCTGTCTTGTTGGAACACACAGCAGATGGAGGGTTCTTAAAAACTGATTTTACTTGGTTAAGCCTACAAAAGCCTGGTTACACTGGCAATAAGCAGCAAAATAGCCTCTGTGTGTGTGTGTGTGTGTGTGTGTGTGTGTGTGTGTGTGTGTGTGTGTGTGTGTGTGTGTGTGTGTGTGTGTGTGTGTGTGTGTGTGTGTGTGAGGTTTCAAGCCTTGTCAAAGGTGACAATATAAGACTAGGTCTTATAATGTGAGTAATAAGCAGTAATTATGGTTTGTATGGGCAAGTGGGAAGTGATGAAACCTGGTACATGCAGTGGGGGCTAGAGGCAGTTGCACTGGTCTGCTGAATCGACATAGAGGAAGGGGAGAGGGAAACTCCAGAGAGACACATGTAGCTTGTAAACAGTCACACGGGTCAAACTGAATTGTTTATTAAAGGTTATCAGCAGATTTTCTCCCTACTCATGAAGTCCATCTCTTCTAAAGAGGTAATGGCCATTCTACAACAGAGTGAAACTATCAGTGAAACACATTTGTGCGCCTTACAAGTTGGTTGAAACCTGATGTTTAGACTGAGATCATACTGAAGTAATCACATCCACAGCTGACAGTAGGAATAGGGCCAGCTGTTTTAAGATAACCAGGTTTTATCACTTCTGACTTAGTAGTATCATTAGCACCAACACCACTCTGTAAAACACGTATGTGTAGATCATTTTTGAAGTTAACTACTACGTTAGGAGCTGTGGCACTCTTAAAAACGCAATACTGATTAAAGAATCACCAATTATCAATGTGCAGGAGGAAAAAGAAAGATTTGGGAACTGGCGACAATCATAATAACAGTATTTGTAGAAGAAGGCAAAGGTAGCAAACAAGGCTGCCTCTCTCTGTGTAGATTTGAAAGTTGTGTGGGAATCAAAAGAGCCAGCTAAGATGACTTAATTTTACCCTTATTTCCTCAGTTTTGCTAGCAGGTATTGCTTCAGTTTATTTCTTTTCTTGAATGAGACCATCTGCTCATGTATAGCCAGCTTCTCTCCCCCACTGGGATCATCTTGAGCTTAGCGGTGACATGAGTAACCATTGATTAGAGCTTATGCATCAGCATTTTCTTCCTGTCTGTCTTCGTTGTTGTTGAACTGCAGGAATTTGTTTGGTGGCCTCACATTTATTCGGTGTCATTGCAACAGCTTCTTATAAAGCTGGGCTGGCTTTGTTCCAAAGTATGTAGGTGTCTGGTAGGATAATATCCTGCCATTCTGAGTAAGCGCTGACGATGGAAATGCGGGGTGTTTTCCAAGGGGGTAAGCATGAAACATAATCCTCTGACAGGTTATCTGCATCTTCTTCCTCAGCCCAGGGTCAGGATCAGTGTACATACCTTCACCTTTACAAAGTGTTTAAGTCCTCTCCATGCTTTCAACACACACACACTCATACACAAGTACACACATTATCACTTGCACACTATTTCTTACCAATACATTGCATATTTTTGCCCATAAACCGTCCCCTAATCTCAAATGATCTACAGGATGTTAAATGTTGCATCTGTCTGAAAAAAGGTCGTCATTTGAAATTATTTCAATATTTCAAATGTGTTGGAGCAGGGAAGCACTCAATGCATGCAGTCTCCAGGAGGACAGTTGAGAACCACCGCCCTAGGAAAAGTGGTCTAACTGCATAACGCTGCCCTGAGGCAATGAACAAAAAAACAAACAAAAAAAAAATCAGCTTTTAATAAATAAATAAAATCGAAATACCCCCACCAAATATACTTATTTATACATTCATACGGTCAGGAGAAATTTCAAATCCTTTTTAACTGCTCAAGTTATTGGGCAGTGTCTTCCATTATTCGATTTAACTAATAATTATGGTAAATGCTATGGTTCTTTTATAGCACTTTTTTACTCTGAGCATGCAAGGCACTTTGTAAAACTTTCCTCTGTATAGGAATTTCTTTTACTTATGTATTAATCACATTATTTTATTGTATGATACCTTGGTGCCACTGGATTTAAACATGTTTCACACTCATACAGTAAGACAAATGGTGGGGGTCTAGTAAGGAAGTTGGGGGAAGCAGACAACTCCACAGGAAGAGTCTTTTGTCTCTTCGAGGACTCTGGTAGGTAACAAGGGAGTGTGAACCTTAAGGTGTGAAACAGCTGTGTACTGCCTTTTGTTCCTGGAGAAGGTATTTAACTGAGAGCCATGCTGGGCTCAGGGAGACTCTGCTGACCGTCTGTCCCGCGGTCATGCAGGGACTTCATCAAGCTTGGTTGTCTGTTCTTTGTGTGTTTGATTAAAGAATGTTAGCTACCGCTCACCGCTCGTCTGCAGGCTTTATTTAAATGGAAAACTTCCACAACACCTCATTCACCCAAACACTTTCTTACTCCAATGGATGCATGTGTAATTAAGTAAGTAAGTTATTTAACCCTTGTGTGGTGTTCGTATTTTTGTTACTCAGCCAGTGTTCATGGGTCTGGTGGACCCGCTAGAGTTTTGGCTTTCCAAATTAACACTATCAAACAATTTTATGTTAAATTACTCAACAGATGTTTACTTCATCCCAATTACAAGACATATGAACAGCAAACATGGTTAATTTTTTCCCTTTACCTTTGTTAGATCACATTTATGAATTAATGTGCTTCTCGTTTTTCTTTTATATAAAATGTTATAAATAAATCAGTTATAATCAAGTGGAGTGAGTGGAAAGACACAACACATTTACACGTGAAAAAATAATTAATTGTTTAATTTTTCTTTTGAAAAAAACTGAACACGGGTCTCACAGACCCGAACACCATACAAGGGTTAAGGGCTAGTTGTATTGCAATGAGTGGATGTGACTGACTGATGCGGAAAAGAAAATGTTCTTTATGCAGCCCAGATGGTGTGAATGATGTGACCAGAGACAAAATGTAGTAAGGAAACCAAAAATATATTGAATAAATGGGGGAAAGGGGAAATGGAACAAAATAAATCCAAAACACAAGATACATAAATCTACCACAGTTAATTTCATTGCTTGTATTCTCTTTTCAAAAGTCTTTTAAATCCCTGTGTTGAGAGTCCTTTTTGTTCCTTTTAAAGATCAGTTTTCTGCTGTAGGTTCCAGTTTCATGTCTCATCTTTGCCGCGGTGTTGATGCAGCGAATCAAGAAAGGGACCTCATGCCAGCTGACGTGGGTCATGTGACAGTGTGTAGTTGATGTGGGTTACACATGGAAGAGAAACTTGGGGTTAATGTCTTGCCCAAAGATTTATGGCATGCAGGCTGGAGCAGCCAGGTATCAAACCACCAACCTTCCAATCAGTAGATGACCTGCTTCACCCACTGAGCCACAGCCACCCAAACAACACTTGAAAGGGACAGTGTAACCGAAAATGTGGTTTGTTGCTTGAGGACATCACCGTGCCAATATAGGGTTAATTATGTGTGGGATCAGGCATGTGAATGTGCCTGATCCCATCTGCCGGTGGATCACTGACTTCCTGACGGACAGGAAGCAGCATGTGAGGCTGGGAAAGAATGTCTCGGACTCCCGGACCATCAGCACCGGCTCCCCTCAGGGCTGTGTTCTTTCTCCTCTGCTCTTCTCCCTGTACACCAACTGCTGCACCTCCACCCACCAGTCTGTCAAGCTAATCAAGTTTGCAGATGACACCACCGTTATTGGGCTCATCTCGGACGGGGATGAGTCTGCCTACAGGAGGGAGGTTGAACGTCTGGTGTCCTGGTGCAGCCACAACAACCTGGTGCTGAATGCCCAGAAGACAGTGGAGATTATTGTGGACTTCAGGAAGCACACAGCCCCACTCCCCCCATCATCCTGACTGACACCCCCATCACCTCTGTGGACTCATTCCGCTTCCTGGGTACCACCATCACCCAGGACCTGAAGTGGGAGCCCACCATCACCTCCGTCATAAAGAAAGCCCAGCAGAGGATGTACTTCCTGAGGCAGCTGAAGAAATTCAACCTGCCAACACGGACGATGATGCAATTCTACACTGCAATCATCGAGTCCATCCTCACCTCCTCCATCACCGTGTGGTACGCTGGAGCCACTATCAGGGACAAACAGAGACTGCAGCGTGTTGTGCGCTCTGCTGAGAAGGTGATTGGCTGCAGACTCCCATCTCTGCAGGACCTGTACACCTCCAGGACACTGGGGCGTGCAGCTCGGATCTCAGCTGACCTTTCTCACCCTGGACACAGTCTGTTTGACCTGCTCCCCTCAGGCAGGAGGCTCCGGTCCATTCGCACCAGAACCTCTCGCCATAAGAACAGTTTCTTCCCCTCTGCTGTTGGACACATGAACAATAACCATATGACTGTTCCCACCACTAACACATGACCCTACGCTGTGTCACTGCATCATTCCATGTTTGGCACTGATCACCACCTGCACTCATGTATATATCATGTATATATCTATCTATCTACTTAGCACTTTTAATTCTTATTCTTATTTTTATTTTCATGTCTATTTAAGCGTAATTTATAACAGTATTTATAACAGTATGTTTGCACTGAAGCACCGCAGCAATTTCCTAATGTTGTAAACCCGCTCAACATTTGGCAATAAAACCCTTTCTGATTCTGATTCTGATTACCAAGGTAGAGAAGGTGCATTTGGTGATATGTTTCAGATTTAAGGCATACTAGTTCAAAATGTTATCACATTGTGCTCAGGGACAATAAGAAAACATTATTAAGGCCTTGGGTGATGATGGGTCCACACCCTCCTGTGTGTCATTAAAGAGCCTTCTGGCTCCGAGATGGCTTTTGCTGTTGCTGACACACATAACACAGAAATGGCCCTGCTTGCTGTGTTGTGGACGATATAGAATAGGGCAACTTCATGTATTCACATTCAGTATGTGAATGTGTGTCAATTGATTTTGGTGTACAATTTTATTGTTACTCTATAAAGATTTACTACTTAAACAGAAGATCGAAACCACAGACTAGAGCAGATAGATGGGCTGACAATGACCATTAATGAAAAGTCAGTGATAGTGATCAGCCACTCTGTGTAATTACACGCTGGACTTACTATAATTGTTTCCTTCTTACTGAAAATATGTAGCTTTATGTATACGTTTGCTGTATGTTACTTTACAAAACTAATGATGAAATACCAGGAAGGATCAAAATTCAAGAATGTTTTACTATCAAGAAAGAATAATTTGTTGTACACTAATATTTAGAATAAAGTACAATAAAATCACTGAGTTGTTTAAAAGACCATTGGCAGTCGAGGAAAATGAGTTTTTGAGTCTATTGTGCCTATTTGGTGAAGCTGCTGCTTACTGTATGTGCTCAAATGAAAGTAAGCTGAACAAGTTAGACATGGCCGGCTAGGATCAGCCAGGGTGGATTCAATGTACTAACTTTATACTGAGGTAGGTCATATTTACATTTTTGCTGCACACTGTCTGTTTTTGGTGTTTATCTGCTTATATTGTGACCCATAGAAGCTGACAAATGACAGTTTGAGAATAATTTAGACTAAAACATTGTTATTAAGCTGCTGTCAGCATAAAAACTACAAAGCTTGTGGTGAAACAAATAAATGCACTGGTAAGCTCTCCTGCAGACAGCATCCACTGGAAGCTTGAGGGTCCATTTTTTATCAGTTATAGTGCAAAAGTATTTACACTGCTGCGCAAATTCAACAGTCTGATCATTTATTTAAGCCATAAGAGGTGGTTGTAAGATTCTGCCTAAAGATTTATGAGCACTTTTTTCTCTGTATTAATGTTCAAGAGGTACAACTTGTATCAGTTTGGGAGATCTCCACCACAAGGATGCTCATGCTCCTAACTGCTCAGAACAGACATAATCTCTGAGTTATCTGCAGACTTAAAAATGTGGTTCCTCTCATATTGGCTTTTATGTGCCACCTCATTACTCATGAATAGATTGTGAGCTAAAGTAGATTTGTTTTCTTTGTGGACAGACTGGTCAGCTGACCTGTGTGGCTGCTGTTTGTGGATTTAGCCAGCTTTAATGTTCAAAATAAACTTAGCACCAAAAGTAAGGAAAATTGTGTTTGGTCAGTTAGTTTTTGTTGTAATAATGCTTCTTGGCAATAAATCTTATACTTTTGGTCTATTTCCTCTTAAATGGTACCACATTTGTAAGAAAAAGTTGCACCCTATCAGTGTAGCAATCAGTGTAGTGTTCTCCTTCTCAACACTTTACTTTTTACACAGTAGGATTCAACTGCTGTTGGGAGAATATGAACTTAATGCTGAATGAAATATTCCTCCACATGTTCAGCTTCAAGTGCAGATGTTGCCAAAACCAGCACAAGCAGGCCTAACGGTGAGGGGAAGGTGTGGCAGGCCCCCTGTCAGCCCTACAAGACCGGAGTTTGGCTGTGTGGAGTCTTTTCCAAACCAATCCAACTTTATTTATAAAGCACTTTAAAATTGCCAGCGCAGGACCAAAGTGCTGCACAAGAACAATATAATAAAACGAACCAGAAAAAAAGATAAAAACCAACATCTCACTACAATCAACTAAAAAACCAACATCTCACGTGGTGTCAAAGGTCAGGGTGAATAGGTGGGTTTTCAGCAGTGATTTAAAAAAAACAGGTGGAGGAGAGGCCTGTCTAATCTCTAAAGGCAGATTGTTTCACAGTTTTGGAGCACAGTCTCCTCTAAGTTTACACTCAGTCCCGGGTACATTCAGGAGCAGCTGATCAGCTGACCCAAGAGAGCGAGTGGGTGTATAAGGGTATAGCAGCTCAGAGAGATAAGATGGGGCTAGACCATGGAGAGCTTTAAAAGCTAATAAAAGAATTTTAAATGAATCCTAAAAGAAATGGGCAGCCAGTGAAGTGAAGCTAAAACAGGGGAAAGGTGTTCAAACGTTCGAGTGCCAGTTAAAAGACGAGCTGCAGCATTTTGCACCCTCTGTAGATGAGTGATGTATGAAGCACTGACCCCCATATAAAGTGCATTACAGTAATGCAGCTGGGTGCTAACAAAGGCCTGGATAACTGTCTCAAAGTGCTGCCGTGAAAGAATTTACTTTATTTTCATTAACTGCCTCAGCTGAAAGAAGCTAGATTTTATGACTGTCAAGCTTTTCAGTTTAGAGTCCACTTTGACCCCCAGGTTTGTGGTCTTTAAATAAATAAATAAAATGTATTATTAAGAGAGGCAAGAAACTAAAACCGTGGCATAAACCCTTTGGTTGTGGAATAAGAAATCCCAAATAAAAAAAGATACCTAATACCTAACAGATGTACCAAAATGAAATATCCAGATGCATCCCGACACAAACAGAGTAATGTTCGCTGTTAAGTGCCATGATTTATACTTTTTTCACCCTTTAAACCACAAACAGACATTTAAAATATTGTGATCCATATTTTTATGAGAGTGGGCTAGGGGGAGCACAGTGGTCAGCACTGTGACCTCACAGCAAGAAGCAATTTAATTCAAGTCGATCAGGTGATATTGATGTTAGTTTGATTGTCAGTCATTCTCTGTGATGGACTCACAATCTGCCCCTCGTCTTGTTGCTCAGGATGATAAAAAAAAATTGTGTTAATGTAACTAAAAAGAGAGAGAGAAATGGTGTAACACAAGTCCATAGATGAGAATGTCATGAGTAATTCACACATCTGTCCCAAAGCTTCTCAAAAGTATAATTATATAAATATATCAGAGCATAAAGATTAAAACTAATCCTACAACATCATTTAATTCTTATTGCTGATTGTTTCAACTTCTGATTCTCATTAAATCCAAACATTGCTTTTAACTTCCTCCTCATATGACACGTCTTTCTCTCTCTCCACCCTTGCCTTTATCCACCTATATAAATGCTAGATGTTAGTTGCCAACCCCAGCTGACAGCTGTGGAGGTGCTAACTGTCTCCACTTTCACACCCATCCTCTCGCAGCCGCCAGGCCCATGACACAGCATGGCAGGGTGACTGCAGGAGGCTGATGAAGCTGTGTCTGTGCTACTCAGCAAGGAGCAAGTGGCTGTAGGTCCAACTGAGAGGTAGTTCTTGGCAGGTATTGGAAACTCAGTGAGCAATGTGGAAAAGTGGATCTAAGCTCAAAGCTTGCTTGCACTGTATCCACAAAATAAGCATCTGCAGTAAACAAATTCCCAAATTCTGCAGTGTTGTGTCTGAAAGACTGTTATGTGTTTGTGTTCATTTGTTCACTGTCTTTGTAGAGCGTTACATATTTGAGGTGATTTTTTTTTACCTTTAATTGACAACACTGTGATGCAGCTGAGAGTGAGTGAGGGTTCAATTTTCCCAACACTAAATGATTGTGCTATGATTAAACATAGCACAATATTTCTGGGAGCCATAATAACATGACGAGGCTTCTTCTTCACATCAACAAGAACCCCGATAAAAGAAAGCCTCTTGTGCATTTGGCTGCTGTAACATTTTAATTCACAATCCCAAAAATCAACAAGCTTTTCACTTAGATTGAAGTGCTGTTTGCAACTCTGTTAACAGTTCATATAGACCCATGGTGTTCCCAGTTCATGAAACCATTCCAATGTATTGCAGGATATGAAATAAATGCTAGGTTAAAGAAATACAAATGCATCAAACAACACATCAAAAATGACTGATAAGCATCCAGAGAATGAATCCAGAATACGGTAAATATTCTGTGATTTGATATTCCTGCATTCAGGAGGCATGCCAGGCTGTGAACATATAATCAAACCTGGGAGTGAACAAAGCATTGTAGCCATTAGAGGAACTGCAGATTTTGGCCATTTCATGCCTGCCTAATCTTCTAGTTCCTGAGGTTGGCCCTGTTCACAATATTCTATCTCATTCTATCTAAATATACATGAAACTAAAACAGCAAAGAATGGTGCGTGCACACATAGTTTCTAGTTTTGTGGATCCTAACTACAGTGGAGAGACCTCTGAGCTAAGCACCTTTACTCTAGCCTTGCTCATAACCAGTAACTATTCTCTAACTCAACTCTGATATGATGAGAGGTGTAAGGACACAACTTTAATTTATTAATTATTTAATTATAAAGTCAGAAGAGGACATTTTAATAATTGTCATACTGAAAGGCAACATCAATATCAAGAATTGCCTTATTAAGTATTTTCCTCTTTGATGAAACCATTAGATATGAAGCAGACCAGTTAGCTACCAATCTAAGGTGCACTTCAGGCACAAATGTGTGGATTCAGACCAAAGACAGTCATTGGTTGAGAGTGCTTGACTGGGATAGAAACACAGCACAATACTGCACTTATCTGAGCACTTCTTCATTTTAATGATCTTCAGCTCCAAGCTCCAGTCTTCAGCTTATGCTTTTGTTTTTTGTTTAAAAAAAAGGAAATTTCAGCAAATGAAGCTCAGTTCAGGTACTTTTTTGGTTTTATTTACCACACTTTCAGTTTCTGGTACTCTTGCTTTTTAGATTTAAGCTGCCTCATATTTTAGTAATCTTATTGCTGATTTACCAAGTTCAGATTTGAATATTTGTAATATTTTTGAACATATCATGCAACATATTCAAATTTCCAGCATTCAAGTTATAAAATATGTTCCACCACCAAAGACAACATTCATTGGACGTTGTTTACAAAGACAAACAAACTGTTTTAAGCTATATCAAGTCACATTTAAGTTCTCAGTCAGTCTCTTGAACACTGAAAAAACACTGACGATGGGAAGTTTAGCAAAACTATAATAAACAAAGGTAGAAAACAGGCACATTTTTAACACTTTTAACAAAAGAGCATCACAAAAAGCAACTGCAGAACTGTAATATCAATCTCAAGATAATTATAATTAATATCATATTAATGGTATTTCCTGCTTTGTGATTGAAAGCAGAAAGCACGTTTAATTCTAGTCATACAGATAAACAGTTGTGTTTGAGCTAATGCAGAAAAACATGCAAAACATGCACCAAAACCTTGAGGTTGTTCCTTTTTAGCATGGCTGTTGTATTTCAAACTATGTTAAATATGCATTTTGAATCATGGCATGACCATTTTCTCCTGACTAGATGCCCTCTGAGATTCTGCTTTTTATATCTACTGTAATGGGTGAAATGCTGCCAGCTGTAGAGGGTTCAGATGAATGAAGTCATTCTGAGCCAGGTGTTTCATTTAGAATGGTAGTCAAAGCGAATGATGGCTCACTAAATGAGCTATTTTACTACTTTTTGTCTACAGCAGTATGAGTTCCAATCAAGAGCTGAATTGCTCCCAGTGGCAGAAACAGTTGCAATGAAGGGGCACTGAAAAGAGAGCGATGTTCACTGGAGCCTTTTCTTGCTGCATGGAAATGAACTGGAAAAATGTGATGAAAATAGACACCTAAACATAAATTTGCATGGATCATAATCACTGTTGTATCTAATCGATATAATTAAAGGATAATCTCATAGATATTTCACCAACTCACCTATTGTTTCATTTAATTTTACATTTCTGTTTATAGGTATTCATCATTATTCAACAGTCCTAATTCTCCAACTTAATAATTCCACTTATCCTTTCCTGTGACAGCTGGGGGGCTGGAGCCTATACCAGCTGTCACAGGGCGAGAGGCGGGGTACACCCTGGACAGGTCGCCAGTCTGTCGCAGGGCCAACACACAGAGACAGACAACCATTCGCACTCACATTCATGCCTGCATTCACACCTATGGGCAATTTGGATCAATCAATTAACCTATCCCCACTAACTGCATGTCTTTGGACTGTGGGAGGAAGCCGGAGTACCCGGAGGGAACCCACGCAAACACAGGGAGAACATGCAGACTCCACACAGAAAGACCCCGGCCTGATGGTGGAATTGAACTTTTATGCTAATGATGAACTCTTTTGCTTGTACCAGAACTTCTTTGCACATTATATTGTGAGATTCAGTGAACATCTGCCTACTGCAGCTCTCAACACTTGGATTCTAGATCTTTTAGTCTATTTAATTTATCATGGAATAATAATGGAACAGGCTTAATATGAAAACTGAGGCATCTGGTATCATACCACAGAAGTGAGCTAACTTGTCATATAGTTTTCACTATATGGCTTTGACAAAGTGGAGATTTTGAACTTTTTCAGAGAAGCATAATGCTTGTCTGTCTTTAATTTCACAGTTTAATACATTACTTTGTTTAATTACAGCAGGAGAAAAAATCCAGTCCAAATCTCAGAGAAATAAAGTTCTTAAAGCAGCAACTTTGCATTTACTTTAAGAAATCCCATATGGAAAAGAAATAGTAAAAACATATATGATTTACTCATGAAAGTGGCCACTTTCTCATTACTTTCATATATTTTTTTTAGTAAGTATACAAAACATACAAGTTTCATTATATAATTTTTCAAGGGATCTTATATCTGTTTTCACTCTTGTATGCTTTTCATACAAGTTTCATACAAGACAGATAAAAACTTTATAAGATTTATATATATCTTTTCCATATGGGATACTTTCACTTTATCAATAAAAATACAAGTGACTTTAATATCATGTGACCCCATAAGCTTGTAAAACTCAATGACTTGAACGTTGAACAGTGCTTCTGTCAACCATTGATTTCTAAAAGGACATATTAAATTTAATTCAGGTTCACAGCTCATCTGAGACCAGTTATGAAACTTGAGAAGTGCCGTCATAAAGCCACGGCCATTGTGACATCTCTCACAGGAGCCAAAACTGGTGACTCACATGTCAACTGAGAGGAAAATGAGTGAGTATTAGAATCTTCTTAAACAATGAGAAGTTAACTGTTGAGATTTCTTTACAGCCTGCAACAGTTTACCAAAAAGCTGCACTTTGCATTATAAGAATACTACCATTAAATGTTCCAATGCAACAGCTGACTTTAACATGTGCACTGACAAAACTAGACCTGGATATATTACAATATGCAGCAAGGAAACCAAGGGAGACAGAAATATTGCAAAATCCTTATTGCCACAAAAAATTGGCAATAACAAAACCCCTAAACTAATGATTTTATTGGAAAACTAACTTTGCTATTTGTGTCATTGAAAATGGAATCAGAGTTTTTTAACTAAGCTGAAAAGTTAAGTCTACACTGATATTGAAATACCCACAAAAAACCCACTGTGAACAGATCTGGACATAATGAGCTGGGAAATGACCATTTCTGGATCCCATATGGAGCTTACAATGGTAAATGGCCTGCATTTGTATAGCGCTTTACATTACATTCAGTCATTCACCCACTGGCGATGGCAAGCTACATTGTAGCCACAGCTGCCCTGGGGCGCACTGACAGAGGCGAGGCTGCCGGACACTGGCGCCACCGAGCCCTCTGACCACCACCAGTAGGCAAACGTGGGGTTAGTATCTTGCCCAAGGATATTTGGCATGCAGTCAGGATGCAGCCTGGGATCGAACCACCGACCTTCTGATTAGTGGCTGACCTGCTCTGCCACCTGAGCTACAGCAACCACCAAAATACAAATGCAGGCCATTTACTTACAATGGCTTTGAGTGTATCCAATTAGGAGTCCCTTCTTTCTGGATAGACCCACTGACTTTGTACCCATAAAATGTTGTTTGACATTAGGTTTCAGCATGAACCTTTAGTGACTAAATCACAAAAAAGTCTGAGCATCCTTCTCTCAAATTAGATTCTCTTCATTTGCTCCATGTTAAATACCTATCTTATCCTAAACACCTTATAGTGTGTGTTAATAAACCCCCTGCATTCAGTCATGAGTTATTAACAATCTCTGGCTCTTCCACAGCATGTATTTTATCCTGTCTGCCTCCCCTCACGCCTCTCTATGGGTGTCCCTCTCTGAGTCTTGTGTCGCCGGAGATTTCTTCCTGGCACTATATAAGTAAGAAGGAAAATTGAAATGAAAATTGTTGATAAATAAATAGTAAATTACACTTCAAGCAGTGGTGAAAAGGTTTCACTTTTTGAACACTTGGTTGCAGAGGTAAGACACAAGTTTCCCTTTCAGTGGAATTGTTCCCCATTTCCAGTTTGTTTTGCATTTTTCACTGTTTCACTGCAGCTCAGAGAGTAAAGTCTTTACAGACAAATCAGTGCCGATGCAACCTATGGGCAGCCGTGGCAATCTCATTGTGCCTAAAGCAAAATGCAAGGTGGTTTGTGGTGCAGTGCCCCCTTTGAGACCGATTTCACCTGGCAACAGCTGCCAATTACCAGCAACCGCAGAATACACATGCTGATGCCAGGAGAGCTCCCCTCTACATATTCATCTATTTGCCTTAAAGAAATCTGAAAAAGCACAAACGGCCACTACACGGACTCTGTTTGATGTTTGAAGATATATTTCTCTGCTCTGTTTATGGAGGGAGAGAATAAGGCACTCAGTGGTTTCACTTCTCAGCTGTATGGCTGCCACTTGGTGAAAACTTTTAAAGACAACATCATGACAACATGGCCTTTTGTTGTAAGACTATCACTGAAGGCTTGGGCTTCACCCGTGAGTTAAATGGGACATTCTGACAGGAAAATTAAGCTGAGCAGTGAGCCGTGCAGTTGTTGTCACCACTGCCATGATGGCGTTTCTCTCCCCCTCTCTCTCCCCACATGTGTGTGTTTCACTTAATTAGCCTTGATAATTAAGTGGAATTTAGAGCAGAGGCTCTTACCACACAGCAGACTTCCTGTGCTGAGTGGGCATTGTACAACTACACATGGAATTACTCTGTACACATTTACACACACACACACTGCAGAAAAAATAAATTATAGTTCACCGACCTGAATCAGCCCAGGTGTATAACAGTACTTAAAAAAATGTTTACTCGTTCTTATTAATATCTGTAATTAAAATAGTTCACAAACAGCTATGGGAGTGAGTTTGAACAAATGTGCACGAGACCTGCAGCCGTTCTAATGATTGTTAGTTGTTGCTCTGACAACAATAGACAACATAATTACTTCTTTATTTGAGGCATGCCTGAACAGACTTGATAAGTTCAAAGCTATGTAAACACACTGACTGCTCATATGACTCCTTGCAGTGATACAACAGCAGCAGCCACACAGTCATTAAAATCAGCCACGTGTTGTTTTTTTAGTTATTTCTTAAGCCATAAAAACTGGGATCCATCTTTGAGCTTGCATTCACTCAACATTTCTAAACCTTAAATGCAGCCTCATCTGTGCCATGTTCTGCACCACCAACTAAGAGGCCAAGGGCCACATTTACATCCTTAAATATGGTGTAAATATTTACTGCTGTGTATATTGCAATACTGGTAATATGGTAATATAATATGGTAATGTTAATGAATGTTTTATTATTTTGTTAATATTACCATTATAGGAAGCCGAGTTCCTATAATGGTAATATATTACAAAAGCAAATTAACTACAAAACATGATCATCAGAAAATTATATTTTTAGCTGCTGTGGTTTTCGTTTGTATGCAGACCCCAGGCACCCTTATCCGTGACACACTGAATTTATTTTTAAGAAAAACTATTGATTATGAGTTGGCACCAGGTAAGCAAATGCAATTACTTTTGATTTTGTTGTATGATCAGTTTTACCTTCTGCTTCAGTTATATCCTCTCTGAGATATTTTCTACACTGTGTCCCAAACTGTTGAAAAATTTACAAACTCTAAACTGTTGTCTTCAAAGGGCCGTGGTCCCTTTATCAGGGGGATGATGCAATGTCTTCTGGAGCAGCTGGCTGATTGGGACCTGATGTAAAAAAAAAGACAACGTGATTTTTTTTTACCTGATTTTTGTTTCTGAGAAAAATGAGATCCACATATGAGGACATTTGTTTTAAATTTCAATAGGACAGTGGCAGCAATCTCCTCGTAAGTGGATATCTGACCCTTGTAGAGCAAAATTTAGCTTCTCTAACATTTGATTGGTTGCCGTGCAAAGTAAGTCAAGACAGGTCAATCCTAGATAATCGATTGCTTGTGTGGACTTGGGGCAGCCAGGTATCCCAGAATGCATTTCAAATCACAGACAGCAATGGTGGTGTAAAGTTTTTTAATTTTTCTGTCACCAACTACACTTTTAATAGTGTTTTAGCCGAGCTCACAGCCCATTCCATCTTAACTGGGTTTTTTTGTTTGTTTGTTTGTTTTCTGGAGGGAGGTGGGGGGGGGGGGGGGGGGGGGGGCGTTAGCTGGTATGTTTACATTTTCACCAAACGATCGTCTTGTGTCTCTGTGCTTCTGTAACATAAAGAACCAGCTGACATTTTTCTCACGACACCAGCGATCAGCTCAACAGACCCTCAGTTTACCTGCATGCATCCTCCTCCTCCCCTGTCAGCTGTTTAACACCTGCTGCTAATTCAAGAAACACGCCCACGTTACCTGGTGATAGTCACAGTTTAACTGGGCAGCCGGCAGTGTTGGGGAGTAACGGAATACATGTGCCGCCGTTACATATTTAAAATACAAAATATGAGTAACTGTGATCAAGATGGCGCCGAGTATGGCAGCCTCGTCGCGAGCTCCCCCAAGCAACGGCTTTCTTCTGTGTTTAATTTTACTTTTCCTTTATTTTTTCACGAGCAGCACTTGTCTCCTTGTGTACGACCGACAAACCTTACTGGACATAAAAGACGGTCTTTCTAATAACTTTCCGGAGTTCAAGTTTTGCAACACGGACGCTCCGTTTGCAGACCCCCCATTCATCTCACCTGAGACGCCTTTGTTCTCTGGCCCTGGAGGCCGCAAACGCCGACGCAGAGGGAGAAGATCTGGCGTTCTGGTTCGACTGAGACGGCGCACTTACAGACCACCGTTACCCAGTTTATTACTGGCTAATATGCAGTCTCTGGAGAACAAGCTGTGCGAGCTTCGGGCACAGATCTCATTCCAGCGAGAGATGCGGGACTGCTGCGTGATCTGCCTCACAGAAACCTGGCTATCGGACAAAGTACCGGACTCCGCAATACAACTGCCGGGGTTCTCTGTGCACCGCGCGGACAGGTCACAGGATCTTACTGGGAAAAGCAGAGGCGGTGGTGTGTGTTTCATGATCAACAACAGCTGGTGTGATTATGCGAACGTGCACCCGGTCAAATCCTTCTGCTCACCGGACCTGGAGTACCTGATGATTAAGTGCCGGCCATTCTGGCTACCGAGGGAATTTACAGCAGTGATTATTACGGCTGTTTACATTCCCCCACAAGCCGACACTGACCGTGCACTCAGGGAACTGTACAGCGCGATCAGCAGCGAGGAAACCGCACACCCAGAGGCAGCGTTTATCACAGCCGGAGACTTTAATAAGGGAGACCTGAAGAAAGTCTCACCAAAACTCCATCAACACATCCTTTTCAACACACGTGGAAACCGGCTACTCGACCACTGTTACACCTCTTTCCGGGATGCGTACAAAGCCCTCCCCCGCGCCCCATTCGGCCAATCAGATCACTGCTCCATCCTGCTCCTGCCCGCCTACAGGCAGAAGCTGAAACAGGAAGCTCCAACCCGGAGGGCGGTGCACTGTTGGACGGACCAATCGGAGTCTGCGCTGCGGGACTGTTTTGATCACGCGGACTGGGAAATGTTTCACGTGGCCGCCAGAGACATTGATGAATACACAGACTCAGTCTGTGGATTTATCAGGAAATGCGTGGAAGATGTCGTCCCATCCAGAACAGTCAAATCCTTCCCAAATCAAAAACCCTGGATTAACGGAGATGTTCGCGCGGCACTGGCGGCACGGAACACCGCCTTTGCCTCCGCGAACACATCGGACTACAAACACGCACATTACCAACTCCGGAAGACGATCAAAGCAGCCAAACGTGAGTACAGGGACAGGGTGGAACAACAGTTTGACAACCCGCGGAGTATGTGGCAGGGACTAAACACGATCACAGACTTTAGAGGGAAAACCAGCACACCGCAGACCACGGCCTCTCTGTGTGAGGATCTAAACGTATTCTACGCTAGATTCGACACAGCGAACACCATGAGACCGGACAGTGTGCGCACCGCGGATGACGTCAGTGCGCACACTGTGTCTGAGGAGGATGTGCGGAAGTGCTTCAGGAAGGTGAACGCACGCAAAGCTACTGGTCCGGACGGGATTCCCGGCCGCGTCCTCAGGTCATGCGCGGCTCAGCTGGCTGGAGTGTTCACGCACATCTTCAACCTTTCCCTCTCTCTGTCTGTAGTCCCAGCCTGCTTCAAAATGGCCACCATCGTCCCTGTACCCAAATCCTCCACCATCTCCTCATTGAACGACTGGCGACCTGTAGCCCTGACCCCCATCGTAAGCAAATGCTTCGAGAAGCTGGTCAGGGACTTCATCTGCTCTGCACTACCCGACTCACTGGACCCTCTACAGTTCGCATACTGCCACAACAGGTCCACTGATGATGCCATAGCCCTGACACTACACACTGCCCTGTCACACCTGGAGAAGAGAGACACCTATGTGAGAATGCTGTTTGTAGATTACAGCTCAGCATTCAATACCATCGTTCCCTCGAAGCTGGACAGGAAACTGCAGGATCTAGGACTGAGCAGCTCCCTCTGCAGCTGGATCCTTAGCTTCCTGTCTGACAGACGCCAGGTGGTCAGACTGGGCAGCATCACCTCATCCCCCATCACACTGAACACTGGTGCTCCACAGGGGTGTGTACTGAGCCCTCTCCTGTACTCACTCTACACCTACGACTGCACAGCCACTAACAGCTCCAACATCATTGTGAAGTTTGCGGACGACACTACAGTGGTGGGTCTTATCACCAACGGTGATGAGACGGCTTACAGGGAGGAGGTCAGCGCCCTGACCCACTGGTGTCAAGACAACCATCTCACCCTCAACGTCGCAAAGACAAAGGAGTTGATAGTGGACTTCCGGAGGTGCAGAGAAGTACACACCCCCATCACCATCAACGGCGCTGCTGTGGAGAGAGTGAGCAGCTTCCGGTTCCTTGGTGTACATCTGGCTGAGGATCTTACGTGGTCAGTACACACAAACAAAACAGTGAAGAAGGCGCAGCAGCGCCTCTTCTTTCTCAGGAGACTGAAAAGATTCGGCATGAGCCCCCGCATCCTCGGGACCTTCTATCACTGTGCCATTGAGAGCATCCTCACTGGATGCATCACCACCTGGTATGGCAACAGCACCGCCTACAACCGCAAAGCTCTCCAGCGAGTAGTGCGGTGCTCTGAACGGATAATTGGAGGTGAGCTTCCCTCCCTCCAAGACATCTACAGGAAGCGGTGCCTGAGGAAAGCGGGGAGGATCATCAAGGACTCCAGTCACCCCAGCCATAAACTGTTCAGACTGCTTCCATCAGGAAGGAGGTTCTGCAGCATCCGGTCCCGTACCAGCAGACTGAGAGACAGCTTCTTCCATCAGGCCATCAGACTGCTGAACACGTCATAGACACCTCAGCTTCACTACTGGAACTTTAACATTATGCACTCCACACTGTATATAAATGCCACTTGTTTTGCACATATTCAACTCTGTATATTTTATATATTTTATTATTATTATTATTATTATTATTATTTATTTATTTATTTTTTTAATTTTTTTTAAACTATTTAATTTGTAAAAATGTGCATACACACACACACCACACACACACACACACGTAGGAAAATATTTAGTATACACATCCAGAAATGCATACACTATTATATATTGTACATATATTTATTAGTTTCAGGTTGGCCATTCTTGTATTTTGCTCGTTTGTGTTGTTGTGTTTGCACATCTCTGTTGCTTGTGGGGCTCGCACACAAGAATTTCATTCGCATGTGCTGTGCCAGTGTGCCTGCACATGTGATGTGACAATAAAAGTGATTTGATTTGATTTGATTTGATTTGTATTCCGTTACAGTTACCGTTTAAAAAGGTGGTATTCAGAATACAGTTACTTTGTTGAAATAAATGGATTACACTGCGGTACTTTCCTGTTTCATATTGTCGCGGGACAGGACTGTTTGGGTTTTGTTTGACAGCTACGTTCTGTTGTTCCAGGCGGCAGCGTTATGGTTGCCATGGTTACAGGGCGACGCGCTCTCTCTCTGCGACTGTGTGTTTCCTGGGTGAGAGAGCGCCTGTTCGTTGTTGTTGTTGTTGTTGTTGTTGTGCTAAGCTAACAGGCAGAATGCTACAAGCATAGCTCTAAAGAATGTAGCATCATGGGCAGTATAGTCCGTGCTGCAGGGAGAATGGACCGCCATACACGTTATGGGTCTGTGAGCGCGAGGAGGGAGAAAAAGGGGAGTGGAAAGGTACGAGCTGTCATCGAGGAAAAACGGGAGCTGGAAGCATGTAAATATAATAATAACCACTTCAGCCAAGAAGAGTGCCTGACGAGCCCAGTTGTAAGTAAGCTATTAAGACTCGACTGTACACCGTGTTCGTGTTTTCCTCCGAAACAATAAGTTCCGTTGGAGCAGCCTTTCAACGCCTCTCTCTGTCTCTCGCCAGAAAAGTTGACCCACACAACAAAGTAAAGCTATTTTTCGGCTACGAGCCGACAGGGACCCCGCCGTATTAGCCAGAGGTCCCTTTACTACAGTTCGGAGTCGCGGACCTTCAGTAATAGTAATAAATCACACAGCAATAGTACATTCACGTTGTTGTAAAAAGCATGATAATATATTAAGTAATCCAAAGTATTCAGAATACGTTACTGTCATTGAGTAGCGTAACGGAATACGTTACAGAATACATTTTGGGGCATGTATTCTGTATTCTGTAATGGAATACATTTTAAAAGTAACCTTCCCAACACTGGCAGCCGGTACTCAATATAAAGCAATGTCAGCGCATTTTTCTGCACAAGATAAGTAAATATAGTTTGTTTGTTTTTTCCCTGAGCGCAGACCTTTATAGGCGAACCCACTTTACCAGCGGCTGATGTCCAATCACCGGCACACAGCTTTGAAACCTCAGCTAAGTTTTAGCTCTCAGTGGTTAAACGCTGGACTTCATTCGCTCAGGTTCTGTCTGTCGGGTCACGTTTACTTCGCTGTTTTATTTACAACTGAGCAAATCGGTTTGGCTGAGGTTAAAGTTACGTTTCATAACTGCATAGTTTCACTGACGTTTAATGGTTCACTGGCACATGTGTTAGACAGAAACGTTCGCTTTTCTTTATCTGGTGTGTTTTGGATTTTTTAACAGTGAATTTTGAGATTAAACTGACTTTTAAAATGTTTTTATACAAAGAGGAAAGAGAAGGCGCATTTCCACCGAGAGCAGCAGAGTTTGCAACAGCATGTTCATTACGAAGATGCAACCTGGACAGAAATATTATATCATCTGTTTTTTAATAGTTATTCAACTGTATTCTAAGCACCACCTGTCTGTTAGAATTTTTAGAGTTTACTTAACTAAAAATAAATGAGGTTAACACATGATTAGTGTGATTTTTTTTTTTTTTTTGGTCATGTTATGTTTAACTGGCAAAGGCTTGTTAGAAACTGTGAAACACATGGTGCAGACTTCTGGATGTTAGAAGAAAACTAATACTGCTCATTAATGAGACTGAAGGCAGGAAGGTGTCCTTTAAAACTGAACATGTTAATAGGACCTCGATATTTATATCATAGTTTATGACACAGCACGTGTATTTCAACAATAACCTACTTATTTTAGTGTAGTGGTGAACAACTTCAGTTAACAATTCAGACAGTTCTTTTGCAATGAAAATATAAACACTCATGTCGCCGGTAGGTTTCCGCTGTGCAATCTGTTTAAATTACAGCTGCTTATGCAGTAACCATGGTAACCATGGACTCTGAGAGGCTCGATCGACGCAGGTCAGACAACAATTTTACATATATGATCTTAAAACAGGACACAAACACTATACGTGCTGGTATTTAAACAGCAGCGAGTCTGCAGCTGAGGGAACACAAACTCAAACTGTGGGAACAGGTTTGCTCGTTTCTTGCGTGTATTCATTTGGTGATTTATTAAATGTATAACTGTTATTCTGATCTGCTGCTGAGTCTCTTACGCTGATGAAAATGCAGATAACTCAGATCACGAACACCTGTTCAACCAATCACTTTCATTCCACTTTGATCTGCGACAAACTGACGCGTTCATCTCTGTTACAGTGTTACAGATATCTGAAGATTAAACCACTACACCACTACAAAAATATTAAAACGGTATTTGGTGACACACAAAGAGGGTTTTTCAGAGTACAGTTCCGTTAGTTTCCACATGCCGTTTGTTGGTATGCAGTAACGCCTTCTAAAAACAATGGCCACCAGGCCAAAGCAATGGTTTGACTCGATCAGCGTTAACCCCGCCCCCTGGGGTTGACAGATAAAATAAATTCATGGTGATACCTGAAGGAGTCAACCGTACCAAAATGAGTTAATTAAATACACCATTAAAAAATAATTAATTAAATTAAACTGGAGAAATTTATGAACAAACAACAGTTAATTTTGTTGTGTGTCGAGCGTCTTCCTGCTGCCATAACGTTTGATCTTGATGCTACTTTGTTAGGTGAAAAGTTGATTTCTTTGTATTCAGACCTATCAATGAACTCTCCAACATAACTCTAATAAATATGTGACATCTGACATTTATGTGACAAAACTAACTGCCAGCAACAAGTCACTGCACAGACAGGGAAATTTATGGATGGATGGAAATGGCAGAACAACGAAAAGCTATATCTTTGTCCAAAAAATTATCTAAAATGACCTGTCTCTAAAATTATTGTAGAATAATTAGGTACGTTTGCTTTGTTTCTCCTGTCACATGTATGCATAAAAAGACCACTCAAACTTTATTACATTTAGATCACTTGCCTTCAGCTGTTATCTATCTGCTTGTGTTCCTTAATTACAGCAGACGTATTCATTGGCCATGCTCTCTCTTACCTTCTCATTGCATGAACAGCAGTGTGTCTGAGCTCTGAAGCAGTGAGAGCTGTTACAGCTCTGATACGTTACAGCAGGGGTCGGCAACCTTTCTGATGATGAGTGCCATCTAAAATTTCCTCAGAAGTCAATGTGCCATATGATTGCATTAGCAATAAATTTAATAACGCTCTATATTAACAGTTACACACTACATAGAACCACTTTATAGAATTATATTTGTTTGCAGATGTTGGCAGCTATCAGCGAATAGTTATCAGCTATTTTGAAACAAAAAAAGACTTTTTATCCATAACAGCAAATGAACTGTACAACAGAAAATGCAAATGCTATTTATGGTCTCCTCACAACAATGATAAGAAAAATAAATTAAGCCAATATGGCATGTTTGTTAATACAGAGACACACATGTTAATGTGATCTCTGGTCTCCCACTCAGACACACAGGTCTCCCAGTGTCCAGCATTCAGAGGCTACCTGAGGACTCATGTGAGAGAAAATCTGCTCACACAGACATGTAGAGCCAAATACTGTCAATAAGGCCTCTGCAATGTTCTGAAGACAGTTAAACTTGTCAGGTAGTGATGTCCAGCAGGTGAACATGCAGCTCCATGAACACGCACAGCTGTGGATTCCAGCTGCGCTTGTAGTTCTGCAAACTTTGACACCCACAGAGTAGACTTTGATCAGTAAAGAAAACATTGGTCCATACGCCTGAAAATCCCGAAAACGCATTGTGAATTCTGTGTCGAGTCTACGGATGTATCCGTGTATTTCCGTGGTGCTGATGCTGTGCTGAGTGGACAGCTCCTGAAGCATTTGAAGTGTTGGAATGTGGAAATTTCAACATCGCTTGAAAAAACAGCCAGCTAACAACGTCCCTCTCACCGGTGGGCAAACTGATTTTTAGCCAATTACAATTTGAATCTGGTAGCTGGGTTTGTTAGCTAAGAAACCGTCATTAAGAAGCGGCACAACTAATGTGTCTATGCGAGCTAATTTGCGATGTGCACTGCTGGCCCGGCCATTTATTTTTTAATGCACCTTCTCAGATTAATTCACTGCGTGTCGTGCCCAGGGCTGGACTGGGACGAAAAATCGGCCCGGGCATTTTGACTAGAGACCGGCCCACCAGGTATTATAGGAAAAGCCATAAAGCCTTTGAATGAAAACAAACACTGTTGTGACAGTGATGTACACAGTCTTGTTAGTATATGTATGATTTCTATACATTGTACGTCAGATAAAAACTTTGGTTGTAAGATTCAGATAATTATTTATTAAAAGCCAGACAATTTAAATGAGAATAAGAAAGAAAAGTATTTCTTTGTGCCCCCCTTTCCCTGTTAATGCCCTACCTGGCCCACTGGCAACACTTTGCTAGATCCGCACCTGCACAGTTACCAGCTGTCAGCTACCTAAAAAAGGATCCTGGTGTTATTTGTCTCTCAGAAACAGTTCATAACTTCAACTCATCCATGTCACCTAAAAGGTAAACCTGTTTCTCCATCACCTGTTCAGCTCTGATGATCCAGTAAGGACATCTCCTGGTTTCATCTTCATGTTTTTCCTCTCACCACATAACCAAACCGACATCATGACCAGCAGCTTTACAGCTGTGGCTCCAGCAAACATCAGCTGATACTGATCAATATGAAATAAATTCTAACAACAGCTGATCAAGCTTAAACGTGCTGCTGCTGTTTAGCGCAACATCTGCTGGTTTCCTCTTTCTGGCGCAAAGTGGGCGATAAACAAACAAGAGAGAAAAGCCGATCAGCTGATCATTGATCAGTTTCATGATTGAATGAGAGAAGAAGAGGCAGCTGTGCAGCGTAAAGACAGAATAAATCCAGCTTTGTGTCTTTTTCCATTCTAGCTGAAGTTCGGGACAAACTGTGTTCCTTTTCATTTCAATACAAAACGCGTAATATTTTGTCTGAATGCGAGAGGATTCCGTTTTTTAGGGGACAGTTGGCAACTCTACTAACTAACCTTATGAATAAAATAAAGTTCACTATCAGTAACATCATAGCACCCACCCAGCTGTATAGAAACTCCGTCATGCTAGCTAGTACGCAGTACGAGTTATTAGACTAGATTAGATTAGATTAGATTAGATTAGATTAGATTAGATAGAACTTTATTAATCCCTCGGGTGGGTTCCTCTGGGAAATTCGATTTCCAAAAAGCACAGCACCGACAGAAGTTTCAGAGTTACAGAATATTATATATATATATATATATATATATATATATATATATATATATATATATATATATATATATATATATATATATATATATATATATATATATATATATATATATATATATATATATATATATATATATATATATAATAGCAGCTGGATAGCGTAGTGGTTAGACTACACGCCTTTGGAACAGAAGATCGCAAGTTCGATTCCTGCCTGGGGCGTCTGTATCCAGTAAGGGTCCTAAGGCTAGACCCCCTATGCTAAGCAAGCCTACCGCAGACATGAGCGAGACAGATAAATATGAAGGCATGCCGGCTCGGACGTCGCCCGGATCAACAAGGTCCGCGTCAGGTGTTGAGGAACCAGGGCACCCTGACGAAAAGTGGGCTACTGGAACAAGAAGGCATCGGTGGGCAAGAGACGAAAACAGGGCGTTGTTGGAATGCTACTACGCAAGTAACCCCGGCGGAAGGGGCTACATGAATAGGATGAGGGACCTATGGATTCTTCGATACCCAACATCCACAATGACGGCGAAACAACTAGTAGCTCAGTGTTCCAACATTCGAAAGAAGGGACTGCTCTCACAGCTAGAGATTGACGAGGTACAACACAAATGCTACGTCAAGGAGGAGTCAGGACGCCAGGTCAGGGGGGCGATATCATCACCCCCACCCGAGATTGGGTACATAGCCCCAAGTGCGATAGGAGAAGGATCGTTGAGTGCGAGAGGAACTGACCTGAAAAATAGGATCATGGCCAAGCTTGAAACCTGGATCCCCCGTAGCCGGTTACCAAGATTACGAAGAAGGTCTGCTAGATGATGTTAATGCAGCACTACGGGCAATACCTACAACCACGATTACCGACACTAACAAGCTGATCTACAATACGGCAGCAGTGATCAGTGAGATGCTTGGCTACAAGTTGAACAGCGACAAGGGGCAGTACCCTCCATGGAGAAGGAGGCTAGAGGGCAAGATCAAAGTAGCACGGAGGGAGGTTAGCCAACTAACGGAGTTGCAGAAAGGTAAGACAAATAAGGTGCCTAAGAAATACAGCAAGCTGTCCATACCTGAGGCCTTGGAAACTGCCAAGCAAAGACTCACAGCCTTGGCCAGCCGCTTGAGGAGGTACACCAGAGAGATAGAAGGCAGGAGAATAAACCAGCTGTTCTCCACAGAACCAGCAAAGGTGTACTCTCAGTGGCAAGGGAACAATAAGAGAACAGCACCACCAAGGCTGGAGACGGAGCAATACTGGAAGAGCATATGGGAGAAGGATGCAACCCATAACGGCAATGCTCAGTGGCTAGAGGATCTGAGGGCAGACCACAGCGACCTCCCTGAACAGGGTCCAGTAACCATCACAGTGGCAGATATCCAAGAAAGGGTCTCCAGTATGAAGAGTTGGACAGCACCAGGGCCCGACATGGTTCACGCCTACTGGCTGAAGAAGCTGACTGCACTCCACGAGCGTCTGGCAGCACAAATGAACCAGCTGCTAGTTAACGAGAGACACCCGGAATGGCTAACTGAAGGCCGGACGGTCCTGATCCCCAAGGACCCCAAGAAGGGACCGGTCCCCTCCAACTACCGACCAATAACCTGCCTCAGTACTACATGGAAGCTCCTGTCAGGCATCATATCGGCTAAGATGAACAGGCACATGGGTCAATACATGAGCGGGACACAGAAAGGAATTGGCAAGAATACCAGAGGCGCAAAACACCAGCTACTGGTAGACAGAACAATCAGCCGAGACTGCAAGACCAGACTGACCAACCTGTGCACTGCCTGGATTGATTACAAGAAGGCCTATGACTCAATGCCCCACAGCTGGATACTGGAATGCCTAGAATTGTACAAGATCAATGGGACCCTAAGAGCCTTCATCAGGAACTCAATGGGGATGTGGCGTACAACACTAGAGGCCAACTCCAAGCCCATAGCACAAGTCACCATCAAGTGCGGGATCTACCAAGGAGATGCTCTGTCCCCACTGCTGTTCTGCATAGGCCTGAACCCCCTCAGTGAGATCATTAACAAGACTGGCTACGGATACCGACTACGGAACGGAGCAGTTGTCAGCCACCTCCTGTACATGGATGACATCAAGCTGTATGCCAAGAGTGAACGAGACATCGATTCACTGATCCACACTACCAGGCTATACAGCAATGACATTGGAATGTCGTTCGGACTGGAGAAGTGTAGCCGGATGGTAACAAAGAGAGGGAAGGTAGTCAGAACTGAGGGGATTGAACTACCAGAAGGCAACATTGCAGACATAGAGGACAGTTACAAGTACTTGGGGATCCAAGCAGGCGAATGGGAACCATGAAGAGGCCGCTAGAAAAGCTGCAACCACCAAGTACCTGCAGAGGGTCAGGCAAGTCCTGAGGAGTCAGCTGAATGGTAAGAATAAGATCCGGGCCATCAACACGTACGCCCTACCCGTGATCAGGTACCCTGCTGGGGTAATAGGCTGGCCAAAGGAGGAGATAGAAGCCACTGACATAAAGACAAGAAAGCTCCTTACCATGCATGGAGGGTTTCACCCCAAGTCCAGCACCCTGAGGCTGTACGCTAAGCGGAAGGAAGGGGGCCGGGGACTGGTGAGTGTCAGCACCACAGTCCAGGATGAGACAACGAACATCCAAGAATACATTGGGAAGATGGCCCCAACTGACCGAGTGCTCAGTGAATACCTCAGGCAGCAGAAACCCAAGAAAGAGGAGGGAGACGAGGAACCATCATGGAAGGACAGGCCCCTGCACGGTATGTACCACCGGCAGATAGAGGAGGTGGCTGATATCCAGAAATCCTACCAGTGGCTGGACAAAGCTGGACTGAAAGACAGCACAGAGGCACTAATCATGGCAGCACAGGAACAAGCTCTGAGCACAAGATCCATAGAGGCTGGGGTCTATCACACCAGGCAAGACCCCAGGTGCAGGCTGTGTAAAGATGCCCCAGAGACAATCCAGCACATAACAGCAGGGTGCAAGATGCTAGCAGGCAAGGCATACATGGAACGCCATAACCAAGTGGCCGGCATAGTGTACAGGAACATCTGTGCCGAGTATAACCTGGAAGTCCCGAGGTCAAAATGGGAGATGCCCCCAAGGGTGGTGGAGAATGACCGAGCTAAGATTCTGTGGGACTTCCAGATACAGACGGACAAAATGGTGGTGGCTAACCAACCGGACATAGTGGTGGTAGACAAACAGAAGAAGACGGCCGTAGTGATCGATGTAGCGGTTCCCAATGACAGCAATATCAGGAAGAAGGAACACGAGAAGCTGGAGAAATACCAAGGGCTCAGAGAAGAGCTCGAGAGGATGTGGAGGGTGAAGGTAACGGTGGTCCCCGTGGTAATCGGAGCACTAGGTGCGGTGACTCCCAAGCTAGGCGAGTGGCTCCAGCAGATCCCGGGAACAACATCGGAGATCTCTGTCCAGAAGAGCGCAGTCCTGGGAACAGCTAAGATACTGCGCAGGACCCTCAAGCTCCCAGGCCTCTGGTAGAGGACCCGAGCTTGAAGGATAAACCGCCCGCAGGGGCGTGCTGGGTGTTTTTTTTTATATATACATATATATATATATATATATATATACACACACACACACACACATATATAAATACAGAGACAATATAAATAAAATATACGAAGGGGATAAATAGAATAAATAGGAATAAAAAATAAAAATACAAGTGAATGAATTGCACATTTCAAGTATTGAGGTCTATTGCACTGTTGACTATTTACAAAAGTATTGCACAAAATGTATTGCACAGTGAGGTGAAGAGGCACTACAGCTTAGTTGTTCCCCCCTCCTTTGTCCCCCTGTCTCCCCTCCCTCTCCCCTCCAGAGAGGAGTTAAACAGTCTGATGGCGTGTGGGACAAAGGAGTTTTTAAGTCTGTTAGTTCTTGTCTTGGGGAGAAGCAACCTGTCACTGAACAGACTCTTCTGATTGTTTATGGCCGTGTGCAGAGGATGCCCAGCATTGTCCATAATGTCCATCAGTTTCTTTAGTGTCCTTTTCTCTGCCACTGTCACCAGAGTGTCCAGCTTCATGCCGACCACAGAGCCAGCCCTCCTGATCAGTTTCTCCAGCCTGGATGAGTCCTTCTTTGCTGTGCTGCTCCCCCAGCACACCACAGCATAGAAAAGTACTCCAGCAACCACTGACTGGTAAAACATCCTCAGGAGCTTCCTGCAGATGTTAAAAGACCTCAGCCTCCTGAGGAAGTACAGTCGGCTTTGGGCTTTTTTATACAGGTGCTCTGTGTTGCATGACCAGTCCAGTTTATTGTCCACCCACAGCCCGAGGTACTTGTACTTGTTGACCACCTCCACCTCCTCCCCCTCTATCTGAACTGGCAGTGGACCTTCTCTGGACCTCCCGAAGTCCACAACCAGTTCCTTAGTCTTTGAGGTGTTGAGTTGCAGGTGGTTTGTGTGACTCCATGCGACAAAGTTCCTCACCAGACTTCTGTACTCCTCTTCCTGATCATCCCAGATACACCCCATGATGGCTGTGTCGTCTGCAAACTTCTGAATATGGCATAATTCAGAGTTGTAGCAGAAGTCAGAGGTGTACAGGGTGAAGAGAAGAGGGGACAGCACAGTTCCCTGTGGTGCTCCTGTGCTGCTGACCACTGTGTCAGACGTGATGTCCTTCAGCCTGACGTACTGTGGCCTGTCGGTGAGGTAGTCGGAGATCCAAGCCACCAAGCAGGGGTCCACCTCCATCCTGTTCAGTTTTTCCTGAAGCATACAGGGCCGGATGGTATTAAAGGCACTGGAAAAGTCAAGAAACAGGATCCTGACCGTGCCTTTTCCCCCATCCAGGTGTGAGTGGGCTCTGTGTAGGAGGTACAGGATGGCATCCTCCACTCCGACACCCGCCTTGTATGCAAACTGTAGTGGGTCCTGGGCATGTTGTACCTGTGGTCGGAGGAGGTTGAGGAAGAGCCGCTCTAGAGTCTTCATAAGATGTGACGTCAGTGCCACCGGTCGGAAGTCATTCAGCTCATTGGGCCGGTTCTTTTGGGGACCGGGACGATGCAGGATGTCTTCCATAGGGCGGGCACTCTCCCCAGTCGCAGACTGAGGTTGAAGACTCGTTGTAGCGGCTCCCCAAGTTCAGCAGCACACGCCTTTAGCATCCTAGGACACACCTTGTCTGGGCCTGCTGCCTTTCTGGGGCGAAGCTTCCTCAGTTGTCTCCTGACCTGATCCACTGTGACACTGGGAGATGTTTGGGAGGAGGGGAGGGGGGGAGATGTCTTGCTGCTGAGAGAGGGATTGGAGGAGGGGGGTGTCATGGTGTCAGGAAGGGGGGGAAGTGAGGGAGGCAGGAGAGTGGGGAGAGGACTCTGTAGTGAAGGTGAGGGTGGGGGGGTTGTGGGCTGGTCAAACCTGTTGAAGAAGTTGTTGAGTTCGTTTGCCTTCTCCACAGTCCCCCCCACTGTGCCTTTCTTGGTGTTGTGGCCTGTGATGGTTTTCACACCATTCCAGACCTCCCTCATATTGTTCCTCTCCAACTTCTGCTCCACCTTCCTCCTGTAGGTGTCCTTTGCTTCCCTCAGGCAGCGTTTCACCTCCCGCTGTGCTGCTTTCATCTCCTCCTTCACTTTGCTCCTGAAAGCCTTCTTCTTCATGTTGAGGACAGCTTTGACTTCCTGTGTTACCCACGGTTTGTTATTAGGATAACACCGTACCGTCTTAGCAGGGGTGACCGTGTCCACACAAAAGTTGAGGTAGTCTGTAAGACAGTGTGTCGCCCCTTCTATGTCCTCACCATGTGGGCTCAGGAGCACATCCCAGTCTGTGGTGTCATAGCAGTCTCTCAGAGCATCCTCCTTTTCTGGGGTCCATCTCCGGATGGAGCGCGTTGTGACAGGCTGCCTTTGGACGAGGGGTGTGTATTGTGGCTGTAGGTAAACCAGGTTGTGGTCTGACTTCCCTAGTGGGGGGAGGGGGGTGGCTCTGTATGCATCTCTCACATTAGCATACAGTAGGTCAATTGTCCTGTTGCTCCTTGTGGGACAATTCACAAACTGGTGAAAAGCAGCCAGAGTAGAGTCCAGTGTGGCATGGTTAAAGTCTCCAGATATAATAATGAAAGCCTCGGGGTTTTGTGTCTGAAGTCTTGCTGTGACTGTGTGTATTTTCTCACAGGCAGCTGTTGCGTCGGCCCTCGGAGGGATGTAAACACACACACAGATCACATGACTGAAATCCCGAGGTAGATAATATGGCCGCAAGCTAACAGCTAGCAGCTCCAGGTCCGGACGGCATACCGAAACTTTAACGGAGACGTGTCCAGGGTTACAGTATCTGTTGTTAACGTAGACAATGAGTCCCCCACCTCTGCTTTTTCCGCTGGCCTGCGTGTCCCTATCGGCTCTCACGGATGTGAAACCGCATAGGTCTACGTTAGCCTGCGGCGTTAGCTCGGTTAGCCACGTCTCCGTGAAGATAAACAAGCTGCACTCACGGTATAGTCTGTGGTTGTTCAGAGCGCACAGTTCATCAATCTTATTCTGTAACGAGTTCACGTTGCCCATGATCACTGTCGGGATTGATGGTTTGAATCGCCTCCGGTGATCCGCTCTCCTCGCTCCAGCTTTGCAGCCTCTGTAGCTCCTCTTTAGCTCGGCCGGGATGTTGTGTCGCATGCCGGTCTGTCCCTTTGTTTTTAGTGCCAGCAGCTCCGCTCTCGAATAGATGACGGAACTGGTTCCAGAAGTTTTAAAAAGGTGCGGTGTTGCAGAGCTACTTGGAAAGGCTGCCGTCACTCCAGCGCCATCATCAATAAAAAAAAAAAAATTATTGTAACTGACTCTTTCACTGTGGAAGCTCCGCCATAGCCACCACCAAACAACTGAGTTATTTTTACACATCTGCCAGCATCTGGCAATTCAACACCTCTCATTATTTATACCGTTACAAAAAAAAAAACATCGGCCCATAAAAACAAAAAATCAGTCCAGCTATGGTCGTGCCATCAGTTAACCCTTCGCGTGGCTGTGGCACGGGTGCCCAGGGTTGCTGAACCCTGCGTTACAGTTTTGTACAATGCTTCATTAAACAGCTGCGCTGAGCCTAACCACATTTTTGGTGGAAAACCAGCTTTGAATTCTGTGCCAGTCAAGAGACAGACGGCTGCATTTGGTGCTTTTCCCCCAACTTAATGTCCAATTATTTTAGATATTCTATTATTCAGTCAATTTAAAAAATATTTAATGAGAGCCCCATCATTCACACCTTGTAATAATATAAGATTGCATTTGACAAACATTCAGTTACACAACATTTATTATTTTTGTCATACTGGGTTGAATAACTCGACAATCTGTGGAGGAAGTGAGTTTTCTCACCAGCAGTTTTCTTGAAACTAAAGATTTAAAAGGCATTGTACCTTTCACACCTCTTAAGTCTCAAGGTAATCCCAATTGCCTGGCCGCTGCTTGGCACACAATGCACCCGAACCCTACGGCGCCTCCTGCGGGTGGTGGGCCTGCAGAACGATATGTCAGTTTTTCAGGTTGCCCGACTGAGCCCCATGGACTAAGGCCCGGCCACCAGACGCTCGCCCTCGGGCACCCTCCCCGAGCCTGGATCCAAGGCGGGGCCCCGGTAACCCTATCTGGGGCAGGGTGAACTGTTTCCTTGGTGTTCTACTCATAGGGGTCTATTTGAGGTGGTTCGGACATCTGACAAGGGTGCCTCCTTGGTGGCTCCTGGGTGAGGTGCATGAGCATGCCCCACCAGGAGGAGGCCCTGGGGCAGACCCAACATACGCTGGAGGGATTGTATCTCTTGTCTAGCCTGGGAACGCCTTGGTGTTCCCTCAGACAAGCTAGAGGAGGTGGCTGGGGAGAAGGAGGTCTGGGCTTCTCTGCTTAGGGGCTTCTCTGCCCCCGCGACCCGACCCCGGATAAGCGGAAGAAGATGGATGGATCATTTTAATCTTAATCCTTAAATGCAAGTCTGTGGAAAATATGAATGAAGAGTGTAATGGAACTTTGTTGAGATCCCACTGTTCAGCCTGTATAACACACTGTAACATTATGCAGAAGAATATTGTAGCACAACACCCTTTTATATTAGTCCACCATCACATTTTACAAGCAAATGTGACCTCAAATATCTCACTGTCACACTCCCAGTTTCCCCAATCATTTTTCAAAGACGCGCTGCAACAGTGATTCTAACTTATAACAACCCAGATCCCTTACTCTAAAATTCTACAACAACTTCAATGGATTAACACACATTAACTCTGAGATTGTATAAAACTCAAGCACACACATGTCACAGTGTAGGAGCATAGACCTGTTAGACTGCTGGTAAGTGCTATTAATAGAATGCTATTCCAATGTTTTCTAATAACATCTTGTTTGGCTCTGTCTTCTGCTGCTCTTTCCAAGGTTTGATGATCAAAAGTGGGTGAGCTAAAACGTTAGATCCCTTGGTTTGCTGTGGCATACAGTTGTTGTTTCTGTGCATTGTTTTCCATGCAAAGTTTAAGATGTGTGTGTGATTCCATTTCTTTTTGTTCTAGTTGACAGACACACTCTAATGTGCTCACACATGTGAATATGCCTTGTGCTCAGTCATTACTCAAGGCAGCGTGGACTGAGCACGCAATTTCAATGACTCACACAATTTAACTGCAGAAGGTAGTAGACGTTCTTCTATAATTGCACGCAACTTCCTGCAAGCCACCGAATAAGAATCCGTCATTAATTTAATGGCTTCATTTGGTAGTAATCAGAACAACCAACTATTTTCTAAGTTTGGCTGATTTGTGTCACTTGACAGTGACGAGAGTGGATTAAAGAATTTATTCTCACATTAGCAACATCAGTGACAGAAGAATAAAGAAGCAGACTGGGGAACCGTCTGCAAATCAAAGATATAACTTTAACCTCTACATCACTCAGATAATGTATTATCAAATCAGGCTGCACAGCTTTCTAACTGCATGATTTAAAAATAATCACATAATAACAAGACAATAATCATTTTAGTTTTATAATTCCATAAATGGACGTTTTTGTCATCAAATTCAAAGTAAAAGTAAAATAATCTCAGGACCCTCACGGCCCCCCTCCTGGACCCCCTGCAGTTTGCATATAGAGCCAACAGGTCTGTAGACGACGCCATCAACATGGCCCTACACTTCATCCTGCAGCATCTGGACTCCCCAGGAACCTACGCCAGGATCCTGTTTGTGGACTTCAGCTCTGCCTTCAACACCATCCTTCCAGACCATCTCCGAGACAAGCTTTCCCAGATGAATGTGCCTGATCCCATCTGCCGGTGGATCACTGACTTCCTGACGGACAGGAAGCAGCATGTGAGGCTGGGAAAGAATGTCTCGGACTCCCGGACCATCAGCACCGGCTCCCCTCAGGGCTGTGTTCTTTCTCCTCTGCTCTTCTCCCTGTACACCAACTGCTGCACCTCCACCCACCAGTCTGTCAAGCTAATCAAGTTTGCAGATGACACCACCGTTATTGGGCTCATCTCGGACGGGGATGAGTCTGCCTACAGGAGGGAGGTTGAACGTCTGGTGTCCTGGTGCAGCCACAACAACCTGGTGCTGAATGCCCAGAAGACAGTGGAGATTATTGTGGACTTCAGGAAGCACACAGCCCCACTCCCCCCCATCATCCTGACTGACACCCCCATCACCTCTGTGGACTCATTCCGCTTCCTGGGTACCACCATCACCCAGGACCTGAAGTGGGAGCCCACCATCACCTCCGTCATCAAGAAAGCCCAGCAGAGGATGTACTTCCTGAGGCAGCTGAAGAAATTCAACCTGCCAACACGGACGATGATGCAGTTCTACACTGCAATCATCGAGTCCATCCTCACCTCCTCCATCACCGTGTGGTACGCTGGAGCCACTATCAGGGACAAACAGAGACTGCAGCGTGTTGTGCGCTCTGCTGAGAAGGTGATTGGCTGCAGACTCCCATCTCTGCAGGACCTGTACACCTCCAGGACACTGGGGCGTGCAGCCCGGATCTCAGCTGACCCTTCTCACCCTGGACACAGTCTGTTTGACCTGCTCCCCTCAGGCAGGAGGCTCCGGTCCATTCGCACCAGAACCTCTCGCCATAAGAACAGTTTCTTCCCCTCTGCTGTTGGACACATGAACAATAACCATATGACTGTTCCCGCCACTAACACATGACCCTACGCTGTGTCACTGCATCATTCCATGTTTGGCACTGATCACCACCTGCACTCATGTATATATCTTTCAACGTAGCACTCTTAATTCTTATTCTCATGTATATATCTCATGTATATCTCATGCACATATCTTTCAACGTAGCACTCTTAATTCTTATTCTCATGTATATATCTCATATATATCTCATGCACATATCTTTCCACGTAGCACTTTTAATTCTTATCCCTACTTTTATTTTTTTCCATGTCTATTTAAGTGCTATTTATGACAGCATGTTTGCACTGAAGCACCGCAGCAATTTCCTAATGTTGTAAACCTGCTCAACATTTGGCAATAAACCCCATTCTGATTCTGATCTGATTCTGATTCTGATTCTGACTTGTTCAATGAAGAGTCAAATATGGTTGAAGATTTTACTGAAATACACTCTCTAGTCGTTTAAAGGCTTATTTATACATGTTGGGTTGTTTTACCTCTATTATTACTATTTAGCAATAATTAATTATTCATATGTGCTGTGGCTCCATACAGATTCTTTTAGTGGATAAATGCTCAGTAATGCCTCATCACAGTGAAGGCTGCTGTAGATCAAAGTGCTGTAACTTTGACTTACTCTCAAACCTGCCGATGTCCAGTTAAAGAAGGATGAGAGATTAAAGCATAGCAAAAATTACATAATATAAAAGGAAAATAATTATTGGTATTAGATACAATAAGATCAACCATACTGTGTAATATAAGCCATAATGCAAATACCTTTTTGCCTTTATTAGTTATTATAGTCACGAGCACACAGTAAAGTGCCTCACGTCAGAGTCCAACCCAGACAGCTGCATTTTAGCCTGGCAGCATGTTGTCGCCTGCTCAGAGCTAAACTGGCTCTCAGTATAAACCATAATAAAATTCAACTTTTGTATTAAACTAGAATGAAAATTTGTACAAACAGTAATGCACAAAGTAAAACATTAAAGTCAGATTCAATCTGAATGAATATAGGGAAGGGATACATTTTATTTCTGTGATGCTGTGATACACAGTTTCAGTGGACTGCAGAAGATTTTAAATGTCAAACTGGGCTTGACGGAGAGTGAATGCACCCCTCAGATCAGCACGTTAAAGTTGATGAATGAGAACAAGAGTAAGTTATGTCTAGTGAAGTTGTTATGATAAAAATATGCTATATATACTAAACAGAGGAGGCTAAAAGAACTATGTTACTGTGTTTGGCAGTGTAGAAAGATCAAAATATGTAAGGAAGAGGTCAGAGTAACAGGAAAAAAAGAGAAATTCTAACTAAGGCTCTTTCTGCTCTTGTAGTTTTGTTTTGTATGCATAAGAAAATGAATAGAATTTAATGAAGCCCCCTTTTCAAGTATAAAAGTATTAATACTAAAGAAGGAGATGAATTCAAGGCTTATCACACAGCAACTCTGGCCTTTATTCAACAGTAAAGATGAGACAGGGAAGACCTGCAGCAAAGAGCCACAGGTCAGACGTGAACCCAGGCCACTCCATTCAGCTCTTTCCTTATTGATTAAACATTATGGAGCAGCGTGCATGGACAGGCACATTTTTAGTCGTTACATATTAATTCTAATAATATATTTACCCTCTCAGGGCAGGCGTTGCCGATTTGCAACAACCTGATTACCCCACACACATATTTTATGAGTTTTTTTTACTCAGAAGTACCACTGCAGGACTTGGTTGTGCATTAGCAACAAAAAGTTTGATTTGAGCCTGAGGGTTAATCTATGAGTGTGTGTGTGTGTGTGTGTGTGTGTGTGTGTGTGTGTGTGTGTGTGTGTGTGTGTGTGTGTGTGTGTGTGTGTGTGTGTGTGGTATATTGATTCCACATATTTACTATGAGGAAAATATTGAAGGCTTTTACAGTGAATCGGAACTGTTTCCAAGCTGGTAAATGTTGACATAAAATCTTAATTATTGGCAGCCACAGCAGAAGAAAATTTAAATCTCTCCTTCAAAAGTCCAGCTATAAATCCCTGAGCTCTTTGGCAAACTGAGACTTGTTATTGCTGCAGTACCCCTGAAACCTCTACTTTGCACGGTGTACAGCATGTCAGAATAGATGATCCATCAATCAACATACTGCAACCAACGCATCGCAGGTCATCCAAGAGTCTTTGATTTTTCTCTCACAGTCCCTTAGCCCCATCTATTGGATGCGATCCCCACAGGCTGTATTACAGAAATTCCAAACAACTCCTGTTCTTTGGGTAAAACTTAAGTTGCCATGTCTTTTGACGAGGGAATGAATCCATTTAATCATCTTTTTATCAATGTCTAAAACAGAGACATTTAAAAATCTATATAATTCATGTGAACTGTTAGTAGGCAAATAATAATAAGAGCCTTATATCAGAATTTATCATCTGTTTCCATCCTGTTCATCAGAGATGTCATTATAAGGTAAAGAATACTTGAAATGAAGATTTGGAAACTGAAATCCGAGCACACTGCTTGGCATAAATTGCAATGCAGCGCTCAGATTAACACAACACTATAATTTTTTACTGTCATGTAACATGTAGCTGTTGAAATTTAATAAAAGCATACTAGCTGCATGCACTAATTTTAAAGAGGCTGATAAAAATTCAGTGTCATTATATTTGGCTGTAAAATGAGAAAATGATGTGGTTTGTATTAAGCAAAACCCAGAAAAATAAAATGATCACAGATTAATTGGTTAATGGGAACATATGAAACTCCTGTCCAGGTAAACTGTTACCACTTTAATACAGTTTGTCTACAACTGTTTGTTAAGAAATAAATAAATTGTATTCATAAATTAATTTAAAATTTTAAATACTGTAAAAAAATTACAGTATCTGCATCATAGACAAAGAAAGTCAGACATTGGCTCTTAAAGAGAACAGTGGTGCTTTATATAAAGCTTGTGTTTAGAGTATTTCTCTGTGTTAACAACGCAAAGGTTAAATAAAGAGTTGAAACAAGCTGATACTGTTAGACAACGTGGATTAAGATGGGATTTGCAACCTTAGAGCTACTGCCAGGGTAAAACAAGAAGCAAATCATGACTTTGTGAAGGATTCAAGCTGTGAATAGCAGTCCAGCTCCATTCAGCCGTCCACTAACGAGCTCTGCAACAATTTGGATTACATTTTTTTTGATTAATAAAGACAATTCGAACCACCACAACAATCACAGAAGGTAAAAGGGCGTTTACTTTGCACAAATACAGTCGAGGCTTTCATCAGGTTTCTTGCCACTGTTGTGGTCTGTAGATTACAGTGTTTGGATCCAAAACCCGAACACTTGTGGCAGACAGGACTCAACAACAAGTCCTTCTCTAAAAGGTATGATGACGTGATTGGCTTTGCCGCCGACCTTTTTCTTTCTTTTTCTTCTCACTTGGTTATTCTTTCATCAGTCAGCTTCGGAGATTTGATTGAGGAGGAGATCTCGCTGCAGTGTTTCGGTGCCGGTTCTCTTGTTGTTCAGTGAATGTTGGCCAGTTTTCAGTTTTTGAATTACAGCTGATTAAACTCAGAAATACAGGCTTTATTTCTGTGCTGTGGTTTATCGTCTGTCTCACCAAAAAAAGCTTGTTTTTAAAGAGTTCAGTGACTTTTTATCCTTTACTACAAAGTTTTTTTTAACTTTTTAACTTCTTTTTATGTATCTGTCTCCCATTCACCGTGTGGTTAGCTCTCACACCATAACTGAAGGTGATCAAAGTCTTCTCCTTGGATAAGTGTCATTATTTTAAGCATTTTTGTGGAAAGTTTGAGTCCATGTGGAGGAAAACTTGTTTACATCTTCATCTCCCTCAATCAGAGGTTCAGACCAAACTTTCCTTGAACTGTCCATAATCGTAAAAACACGTTTCCTTCATGCTTGAATGGGTTGTCTGTGGGGCCGGGGGGCGCTGCTGCGCTGGGCCCCGGTCTGGATGGGCCTGGGCCCCCTTTCCCTGGCGGGTCGCGGAGTATGGGAGTGCCTACTGGGGTCAGCGGGGGAGCTGGCCCCAGGGAGGGGTCACCTGCCCCTCCCTTCCTTCCCTCCCCATCTCCAGCTGCCTCCCTCTTCCCGCTCCACCACAACCACCCACACATGCAGGGCCTTGGAGTAGGGGTATGTCACCAGGGTGCAGAGGAGGCTACCCCCCCCCCCCCCCTTTCTGGCTGCCTCTGCCTCAATTTTATCCCACAACTTAGACATTCACATTACTCACACTCTCATTACACATACACTCAGCAAAAATATAAACGCAACACCTTTGTTACTGCTCCCATTCCCCATGGGATGGACGTAGAGACCTAAAATTCATTCCAGATACACAATATAACCATCCCTCCCAAACAGTGGTCACAAATCAGTCCAAATGTGTGGTAGTGGGCACATCTGCTATATTGAGATAATCCCATCCCACCTCACAGGTGTGCCACATCAGGATGCTGATCTGACATCATGAGTAGTGCACAGGTGTACCTCAGACTGCCCACAACAAAAGGCCACCCTGGAATGTGCAGTTTTTTGCGCTATTGGGGGTCTGGGGACCCAGAACCGGTCAGTATCTGGTGTGACCACCATTTGCCTCATGCAGTGCAACACATCGTCGCATGGAGTCTATCAGATTGTCAATTGTGGCCTGTGGAATGTTGGTCCACTCCACTTCAATGGCTGTGCGAGGTTGTTGGATATTCGTGGGAACTGGTACACGCTGTCGTATACGCCGGTCAAGCACATCCCGAACATGCTCAATGGGTGACATGTCCGGTGAGTATGCTGGCCATGCAAGAACTGGGACATTCTCAGCTGCCATCTGCCCTGAACAATGTGAACCATGATTCATCCGTGAAGCGCACACCTCTCCAACGTGCCAGACGCCATCGAATGTGAGCATTTGCCCACACAAGTCTGTTACGGCGACGAGCTGGAGTCAGGTCAAGACCCCAATGAGGACGACGGGCATGCAGTTGAGCGTCCCTGAGACGGTTTCTGACAGTTTGTGCAGAAATTGTTTGGTTGTGCAAACCAATTGTTCCAGCAGCTGTCTGGGTGGCTGGTCTCAGACGATCTTGGAGGTGAACCTGCTGGATGTGGAGGTCCTGGGCTGGTGTGGTTACACGAGGTCTGCGGTTGTGAGGCCGGTTGGATGTGCTGCCATATTCTCTGAAACGCCTGTGGAGACGGCTTATGGTTGAGAAATGAACATTCAATGCACGGGCGACAGATCTGGTTGACATTCCTGCTGTCAGCATGCCAATTGCACGCTCCCTCATTGCTTGTGGCATCTGTGGCATTTTGCTGTGAGACAAAACTGCACATTCCAGGGTGGCCTTTTGTTGTGGGCAGTCTGAGGTACACCTGTGCACTACTCATGATGTCAGATCAGCATCCTGATGTGGCACACCTGTGAGGTGGGATGGATTATCTCAATATGGCAGATGTGCCCACTACCACACATTTGGACTGATTTGTGACCACTGTTTGGGAGGGATGGTTATATTGTGTATCTGGAATGAATTTTAGGTCTCTACGTCCATCCCATGGGGAATGGGAGCAGTAACAAAGGTGTTGCGTTTATATTTTTGTTGAGTGTACATATAGGATCTTGGGGGTGGGCACGATACACGGAGTCCAAATTACCATCAGGGTGTACACTTCACCCCTGGCGTCGTTGCCCACCTCTCAATTTTAAATACACGTAGACATTGAGGGCTAGCAGGAGGGACCATGCGCTTACCTGCTGCTCTCTGGCAGGTAGCTCCATGCCCTCCTGGGTTTTAATTGCACCTTAGAACACACATGCATCAACACTACAATGAGCGGGTGGAGGGAGGTTTGGAGTCTTCTCTCACCCCCATTCTCTGCGACCTGCTGGAGCGGGAGGGCTAGTAGGAGGAGTTGGCCGTCCGACTGCGGTCTGGAGTGTGGGGCCTCCCTGCTGCTGCGGAGTCGGGGCGGTCTGCCTCTCCCCACCGCAGGGAAAAGGGTAACACCACCTGGGTCTGGGTGCAGTTTCCCCCTCCAGGGGCAAGGGTACCTAGACCCGGTTTGTAGAGTACGCTTGGGGAGTGTGATCGTGTGTACAGCGTCTCTTTATGTCTGTCTCCACGTTGGTTGAGTGTGGAGTAAGTGCATATGAGAGCATGAGGGTGGGAATGGATGTTTGTATCTGTGTGTGCCTGTATGTCTGTGTCTATATGTCAGGTTGGGTATCAGACGCCACCTCTCTGGGGACATCTCAGGCCCTCCAAGGTTTGGAGGCCTATCTCCACGCACCACCACTTCCCCTGCCAGTGGCGGACTCCCTCAGGTGTCGGTGCGTTGGTGGTTCTTTGTGTCTGGGGGTGGGCGTCCGGGTACACACCGGCTCACTCCTTGGCGGCCGCTTATCTGGGCCTGGAGCCTGGGGTGGGGTGCCCCCGGCCTCTCGGCCTGGGGCTCGGTCACTCAGGCACGGCTGGCTGCCGGCGGAGCTCACGGGCGCGTCACTGCAACTCCCCCTGGCTTCTGCCCTGCGGCTGCTGAGTGAGCCCTCATCTGGGACTCTCCTCAGCTCTTTCTGGGACAGTGGCGCGGCTGCCCCTCTGTTGGTCTTCCTTGGTCTCTTGTGTTCTGGGGGCCTCTGGATGTCTGGAGTTTTGATCTCCTCCATACCTGCTTCATACCCTGGGGGACGGGGCTGTGGCCCCCCCACACTCCCTAGCAGATCGTTACATGGAGAAACCTTTGGAATACAAGCGCGCTGATCCACACAGGTATGCACACAGGTGTACACACGGGTATTCACAGACGCGGACTACAGCTTTCTTGGCTGCTGCCTCAAAGCACATTGTGCGCTGTCTATCTTGCGTGCTGCACAATATCGTTTATTATTTAGTATCTACTGATATCTACTGCTAGCTAGTTTATTGTGATGGTGCTGTTTTTTTTATTATGTTGCTCTTTGTTGTTTGCTTTCTCTTCTGTTTTTTTTCTCCATACAGGTGACCCAGGTGTTTTTTTTGTTTTTTTTTGTGTTTTTTTTCTTTCTTCCCCCCTTTCTCGCCGTCTCTTCTCCCCTTTGGTTTTCTTTCTCTCCCTCTCTTTCTTTCATTCTTTCTCCCTGTCCTGTCCCCCAGTCATGTCTGTCCCATTTGTAGCAACTGAAAATAAAATAAATTCATAATTATAATAAATGTCAATCAAATGGACCAATATGGCAAGGCCATGATGATCCACTTGGTAAAATAAATCCGCTTGGCATCTTTCTTGGCCTTAAGACAACAATTCTGATGTCTAAAGATCCAAACGGGACACAAAAAAAAAAAAAAAGAATGGGTTGTCTGTGCATACTGGGGCTTCCTCCCACATTCTGGAGACATGCATGTTGGGTTAATTGGTGAGTCTAATTTGACCGTGATTGTGATTGTGTTTGTGAAAAGTCATTTCACTATCCAAGGTCTACAGCACCTTTGACCCAATGACAGGTGGGATAGGCTCTAGCCCACCTGCCACCCTAAAGAGGATATGCAATTATCTTACATACACTTAAGTCCTTTTGCTTCTGTTCTGTTGCAGCCTTGGATAAAACCTTATTCACGGTTCCTTTTATTCAGATTATAACCTCTTTCTTCAGGTCTGTGATGTTATTGAGTCAGTGAAACATTATAAACTTCTTTCAGTCTGTCTGCAATTATTTCCAGCGAGTCTCCTCTTGGGTCTACTGAAAGGCAGTGTTTGGGCTGGACCTGTCTCTCTGTGGTGATGATCCACTGAAAGCACTCCTTTGTTGGGACTTATAAAATGTCTACAGTTGCATGTTTGACAGCCCCCGTGCTCATCTGTATCAGTGTCCTGGGGGGAATGGAGCCTATCCCAGCTACCATATGGCCAGAGGAACACCCTGGACAGGCCGCCAATCTGATGCAGGGTAACACAGAATTAAATGTCCAACAATAGCAATGATAATATGCTTCATAAATGTTGTTACACATATTTCAGTAACGGGCACCGGAATTTCAGGAGTTCCCAGTGTGAAGCATGGTGGAGAACCTGCCACTGGTGATATTAGTGGCCACTTAACCAGAATTAACCAGCATACCTACCACAACATCCCGCAGCAAAAATTTGTCCCATCTGTTGTTTTCTTTCCAGCTGGATAGCAAGCCCAAACACTCCTCCAGGCTCTGTAAGGGAATGATGATGTGTTGCCCTGGACAACCCACAATCAGTTGACCCAGTACCAACTGGGATGATTAGAAATGAGCTGCAGTGCATGGCAACACCACTGTAAGTGCTTGAAAAATGTTGCATTCAGTGTCATATTCAGATTAAGATCAAATTACACATGTGTTACCAACATTCATGGAAACAGAAGTACTTGTGGTAAACAGTAGTTATACAATCGACTTTCAGTAGAAGCAAATGTCAGGGGGAAAAAGTCATTTACTTATTTTTGCTTGTCACAGTCTTTGCTTCAAACAGGTCTTCATATTGTTAAAGCCTTCACAAAGTATTAGGCACATTATAAGTTACTGTCAAGTCTTCCACCCCCTCTTTTCTTTCTATGCAGAGTTGAATATGCAGATGAGACTGTCCACTTACTGAGGCTGTAGCAGTTCATTTTACCGATTAGACTGATAAAAATTTAGCACTGCATCCCAAGAACACACCATAAAGATTTTATTTGACACTTGCAAGGTGAATTTATAAACATGTATAGCACCAGTAACAGCCTCCAGTACACCTTTTCAATTACAGCTCACCGTTTAATGACACTGCAACGTAACTGCCATAAAGTACTAAGCATAATTGTTAAGCATGAATTAGAAAGTTGTGGTGTTGCTGTAAAAATGTGTTTGCCCTTCTTCCACAGAATGCAGCAATGCTGCGGTCGTCACATGGCACTGACACACCATTTTAAATATGGCTGAAACAGGTTTATTTCATGTCTTTTTTTAAGGTTGTCACTTGTTTTCTGGTTTGCCATCATCTGCACAAATATTACTCTTTTACAATTCGAGCCTATAGCGAGGCCTCGGGCTAAATTGCTGTGCCACAGCTTGTGACAAGCTAAGGACAGCAGCTCATCACAACTGCTTTCTTTTCTAAATTATACTTTCTATGCTTGGTATAGAGTTTAAAAATGATACTTTTATACTACATAGTGCTGTGAAAAGTGCACAGTGCTGCTGAGTTTACATTTTTTCATATAATTGTCACACTTCATTCATTCAGATCATAAAGCAAATTTTAATATTAGAGAAAAAACAATAAGATAAGATTTCAATTTGTATTTTTTAAAGGGGAAAAGCTCTCCAAACCTAGCTGGGCCTATGCAAAAGTGTATACTGTATACTTTAGCAAAACTGTCTATTACAATTGACACTGTTTGAGAGTTCTGGAGGCATTTTGCCAAATGAATGCCAATGTGAAAAGTCCTGAAAGTCTTTTTTGGAGCAAGCATTTGTAAACGACTAAAGAAAGACTTCAGCTTCTCTAACAGGGTACACAGGGAGAGCAGTTAGCCAGCTGAATCAATATTACAGCTTTACACCTCAGGAGCATAGGGAGGAGAGCTGCAGAAGGAGTGATGAGCAACAGAAGGAGGAGGAGGAAGAGGAGGAGGTGGTGATTCATCAGAAGCAGATCCTTTCCTGGCTTGGATGGCTTTTAAGGACTTCCCTCTGCTCTGCTGGTTGAGAAAGCACAGCAGCTGTCTGTGCTATAACCTCCTATCATGAGCTATGTTTTGTATGTGTGTGTGTGTGTGTGTGTGTGTGTGTGTGTGTGTGTGTGTGTGTGTGTGTGTGTGTGTGTGTGTGTGTGTGTGTGTGTGTGTGTGTGTGTGTGTGTGTGTGTGTGTGTGTGTGTGACAGCCACCTTCACAGTTGTCTCCACTATGATGAAAACTGCTCACTTCAGCATTTGTTAGTGAAGCAGAAAAGTTCTATGGAGCACCTGAAAATGTTTAAAGTTGGGTTAACACCAGCTTTCTCCTCAGTGTTTTATAATTACCGTGTGCCAATGAAACGTAGCTGTGAAGATAAAAATCCATTAGATCTACCTTAACAATTCACTTACCAGCATTTTTTTCCCAGCCTATAATCTAGTGGAAGCTGTTTCTAAGGTAATGAGCTCCTGTTGTGCCTGGATGAAATCCTGGTCGCAGTCGGGCCTTCCCTGCACAGTCTGTACTAGAGCTTTGCTATTTTCTCTTGCTTATTTTGGCTCATATCATGCAAAGGTCTTGAGGCACCCCTCATTTATTTACATTTTGCTTCCAGGGAGGCAGACTTTCTTGTAATTTCCTGTCATTTTTTTGTTTGTTTGTTTGTTTGATTGATTGATTGGTTTTTGCTTTTTTTGCATTTTTCATTCATTTTCAATCATGTCCTCATACCTGACCATTTTCAGATAATTTATTTATGGTTTGTTAAGCCACTTAGCACAGACGTTTGAATCGGTCAAAAAAAGTGCCTGACTTGAGTACTCAATTAATCCCAGCCATCTCTCTCCACAAAACAGACAACTCAGCAAAGAAGCAAGTTTTTAATTCTGTTTTGGCACTAGCCTGTCCCGAAATCTTAGCTAAAGCTATGAAAAATATTACAAATAACACCTTTCGACAAGATTCCCAAAGAGCTATTGGCCAGAAATCATCTGGTGTGCAGTGTGTCCATAAAAAAATTTGAGAAAACTAGATATAGGATTAAAAAGAAGTGGCAGGCCTAAAAAAAAGAAAAATCAGCAGCAGATGAACACTATCTGACAGAAACAAAATCCAGTAAAGACCTGACACAGGACCTGAAATATGCACCTAAACTTTCAATCAATATAGCTAGTGTTCACCAAAGGCTCATCAGAAATTGTGTTAGTAGAAAGGTGGGTGTCATTCTTATGGAAGGAAAATACAGAGAAAAGGCTGAGGGCTGCAAAGGGGAAAAATTGTAGCAACAGGAAGAAAAAATTCAAATTTTACATTTTTAGTTCAAATGGTTTTCAGTATGTATGGAGGAGGTCAGGAGAGAGGTAAAACCCAGAGAAAGCTCTATCATGGTTTAGGACTGCATTTCTGGGACTGCTGATAGAGATATGGTCAAAATGAATAAAATTATGAATGAAGAAAAGTACAATCAGCTTCTGATTACCTAGAACAGCGGTCCCCAACCCCCGGGCCACGGACCGGTATCGGTCTGTGAGTTGATTGGTACCGGGCTGCGGGAGTTGAGGCTCAGGTGTGAAATTAATGGTTTTCAGGGTTTTTATCATTATTTTTCATCATTTTTATCTTTAACTCGGTTTCCCTGGGTCTTTTCCCGTGTGTTATGAATAACTCTTCTTCTTTTTTGGTACTGGTACTGGTTTTATTTTGTTGCATTTATCTGCAACACCTTAAAGGCCGGTCCATGAAAATATTGTTGGACATAAACCGGTCCGTGGCACAAAAAAGGACCGCTGACCCTAGAAAGCATCTCATTGGCAATGGCTTCATTTTATACTTGATTTTACTGTATTTACCTCACACTATAACCAGGTTAAAACTTCATTTTATTTTATTTTATAACAGTATAGTACTCTGTTTTTGGTAACCATTGTCCTTGATGTAAATATGTAAAAATAGTGTATGTTTCTGTTCTGTGTCTTGTGTACTGTTTGTTTGTATATGTGTCTTTCTTGCTGCTGTTACACCCAATTTTTCCCTTGTGGGACAATTAAAGGATACTTTTCTATTCTGTATTGTTAGTGCTCTGTGTCTTTCAATACCTGGATTGAAAGACACAGAGTGGATCTTTGTCAGTCATGGATTAGTCTCCCCAGAGACTGGAACAAAAGGCAGCCAACATTTAAAAAAAAAAAGCTTTGGAATATCCTTCAAGAAGCCCGAAGAACCATTTCTGAAGACTACATATATTGTGGATGTGTGTCTTTCAGTCGATGTGTGGGATATTTTGTATAGATATGGCAGCCATTTTTGGATCTGAGCTACTCTGAGTGAACAAATGCAAATGTGCAATGGGTGGTTTGGACAACAAAAGCAGGAGGAGAATCGAGCTGACGACCTGTGAAAATCTCAGCAGAAAATAAAAAAGTCAGTAATTCTGGGAGGTTTTAGGTTCAGGGGATTTACGCAAATTTGCGCAGGGTTAGTAAATCTACTGTTCAAAATGACAACAAAGTAGCCAAAGAGAGTTGTTGAGTTAGAGAGCTGTGTTGACAAATAAAGGCGGTCATACCAAATATTAACTTTCAAGTGTGTCACACCTGTACAAAACACTGTGACCCAGTGTTTTGAGTTTTATTGTATTTGGTTTTTCGTTGTTTATGTTTTGCTTCATTTAGTCATCGTTAGCTCCTTGGTTGCTCAGGTATAGCTCCTTGTTATTAGAGCCTTTTGTGTCATGGTCTGGGTGGGTACCTATAGGTTTCCAACAGTGGCCCTCCTCCTTTTGGGTGGAGATCGGTTGCTCCTCCCTGACTGACCACCTGTGGGCAATTATTCCAGCAGCATATAAGACCTGTGCACTCAATCAGTCACCTGATTGAGCACCACGGACTATCCCATGTTAGTCAGTGGTGTGTTTTTGCTCTGTCCAGATCCTGTGTGAAAACTTACCTGCTTTTTCCTGTCTCCAGAGTTGGCTCCTGGAGTGGGGTTCTCGCCTCAGTCACCCCCGCTTTTCTGGACCTGGGCCACCAGCTGCTAGTACAGCATTGCCAACTAGCCCGCCTCTCACCTGCCTGCCTCCCCGCGCCTCGACCTCATCTGGGCCCTGCGCCCCACCTGTCCCCTTCACCTGAAACCAATGCCCCAGACTGCAGGTTTCCCCAATCTTATAAACAGTACATATGCATAATGATTTAAACCAGCCCACTGAAGGAATGCCCCGGTCTCTTCATATCATTTTTCCCAGCCCAGCTTCCACCTCCCCACTGCCACAGCTGACCCACTGTATTCTAGAGCTGTCTAGTTTTCCTTTAGTTGCCTTAGTTTTGACAGCGCGCCCACTAGTGTAGTGGCTTCATTTTAATTAGGCTTGTGTGTTTAATTGTGGGGAAAAAATAAACTTTTTTGTTCACTCACTGTCTCGCTTTCGGTTTGGATCTTGCACTTGTGTCCATCATTTTACCTCGTGCCGCTGGGCCGTGACACTTTTGTGTCTTCACCCCCAGTGGTTTAGTCTCTTTTGTTGGTTCGTGTGTCTAACCTGTCATGTTTCATGTCTGTGTGCTTCACGTTACCAAGTTCGTGTCATGTCTGCGTCTGGTCATGTTTATGTTAATTTCTTGTGTTGGTATTATTAGTTAGGATTCAGTTGAGTTTTATTCTAGTTCCGTTACTCCTATAACTTATAATTTATAAATCTCTCTTTGTGCTCCATGTTATCTCTCCAGTTCCCATTTTCCTTCTGTATGTTCTGCAATGTTCATGCTCCTCGTCAGTCCACCACGTTGAGTCCACATTTTAGTCTGAAGCTCGTGTCATGTCAGTGTCTCGCTTTGTTTCCTGTTTTATTTTGAAAGTCTTGTCTCTATTTTCATTTTTAGTGTTACTTTTCCCTGTGGTGTCATGATGTTCATTTGTGTCACTATTGGTTTCCACTTTTAGTCTGTATGTTTTCATTCTGTCTCTGTCAGGTCGTCTGTGTTACCTCCCTCCCTCTTGTCATAGTGGTCATAGTTACTCTTGTCACAGTTTTCATAGTTTTCCCAGTTTACGTTCTAGTTTAGTTTTCACCACTGTCCTTGTTACTTTGTTTTGCTTTCTTGTAATCAGCCATAATAAAGGCTTGTTTTCCATTTGAAACTCCGCCTCCCTTTGTGTCTGCATTTGGGTCCACAATTCACACCACACCGGCGTACCAAGCCGTGACATCAATAACCTACATTTCTCATTTTCTCAGCAACATATAAAGAAATCAGAGGTGATGTCTTATTCCTCCACATTCATCCAGTCTGCTTGACTGGCTTGACCGGCCAGAGACCAAACTACCAACCTACCTCCTGAGCTACAGCCATCCAATAAGTGTAACTACACCGTGTATACATACCGTATATTTGTGACCATAAGGCGCACGGGATTATAAGGCGCACTGTCGACAAACGGGTCTGTTTTCATACATAAGGTGCACCAGATTATAAAGTGCATTAAACGAAACAAAACAGTCAGATAAGTCAAACTTTACTCAACTCATTCCTCCTGCTTCCTCCACTTCCGTACCATTGATTCATTAATGTTGAAGTCTCTGGTAGCTGCTCTATAAACACTGGAACAACAGTATATGTTGTTCCAGTGTTTTTCTAATTTTTGCTATGTAACTTTGCACTGTCCACTTTCTGCTGTAACAAAGTGAATTCCCACGTGTGGGACTAATAAAGGTTATCTTACATTAATGACTAACCTCATATTGCGGCTGGATTGTCTCAGTTGTTCTCCCATACTAAAGTTTGGTCCGTTTAAAGCAATTTTCCATGCGATTGCATTTGTCAAAACAAACATCGGGAACTTTTAGGTTCACTGTGTTATGCTTTGGTATGCTAACATAGCTGTGCCGCTAGCGATCACTAGCACAGCATTATATACACAGCACAGCAATATCCCATTTCCGCCGAAAAAGCCGCAGCCCTAGATGTCATCATAGGAGATTTATTGACTACAGGAGTAATAAAGCCCACAGTATCTCCATATAACACTCCTGTCAATCCTGTGCCAAAGCCTAACAAACCTGGCGTATGGCGTTTTACACAAGACTTAAGACAAATTAATGCAGTCATTATGCCTCTGCCACCTCTTGTCCCAGATGTTCCCAGCATATTGACATCTATTCCATCCACAGCTATACATTTTACCGTGGTGGACCTGTGTTCCGCTTTTTTCTCAGTGCCTGTGCATGAAGACACACAGCCGATATTTGCATTCACACATAGAAATAAGCAGTACACTTGGACTCGTTTGCCCCAAGGCATGGTAGACAGCCCTGCTGCTTTCTCAATGGTGGTCCGTGCTACCCTGGACAGCTTCACTCCTCCGGAGGGCTGTACGTGGATGACCTCCTCCTCTGTGCTCCGAGTGAGGAACTATGTCAAACTGCTACACACATGCTTCTCCAGCACCTCCAACAGACTGGCCACAAAGCATCGGCAAAGAAAATGCAGTACTGTCAGACTTCTGTTCAATATTTGGGATTCACACTGTCTCACGGACAACGTTCCATGACTACAGACAGGGTCAAAGCTGTGACCTCCGTCCCTCGGCCCACTACACAGAAGGAAATGTTGTCCTTCCTGGGCATGGTGAACTATTGCAGACAGTGGATACCAGACTGTTCTTTTCATGACCACATTCTGCGTGACTGTTGTAAAAAAAAAAAGACAAGCTTCCTCGAATACTGTGGTCCACAGAAATGACTGCCTCTTTCAATTAAAGGGAGTGCTGACCTCCGCCACTCAAAGGTGCTGCCTGTGGATTGTTCAGGGGATGCCGGCCTGCCTGAGAGCAGTAGCGGCTTGCTCTATCATGATAAGGGACTGCGAGAAGCTCACACCCTCACATGACACTATTCTACATACCAATCATCAGGTCACGACCATTCTAGCAAACATAACTACACAACACATGACCGCACAACGACGCTCAGGTTATGAAGCTACACTGACCTCCACAGCAAATCTCACTATAAAGGCAAGCAGCACACCCAATTCGCCAGCACATTTATTGATCCATATGCTGTGTTCTTCTGACCGACAGGATGGCTCAGACAGGCTTGACGATCATGACTGCATGACATGTATACAGGAATCCACAGCATCACGTCCAGATTTAGAGCAAACACCTATCCCAGACTCAGCCACGGTTTATGTGGACGGGTCCTGTTCAAGGCCGAATGACAACTCATTTCTTTGTGGCTATTCAGTGGTGACATTGCCTGACAGCATACTAGAGGCTCACTCATTACCATTTCACTCAGCACAAAAAGCAGAGCTCATGGCTTTAATACGCGCCTGTGAGCTCCATGTGGATAGGCGTGTGACAATTTACACAGACAGCCGCTATGCGTTTGGCATCGTACATGACTTTGGCACATTGTGGAGACAAAGAGGATTTAGATCTGCTGATGGAAAACCGATTGCTAATTCTGATCTTGTGCAAAGACTTTTGCAGGCTATACAGCTGCCATCGGCCGTTGCAGTTGTAAAAACGAAAGGACACAGTACAGCTGACACAGACGAAGCAACAGGTAATGCCTTAGCAGACGTGACAGCCAAGGCTGCAGCTGCATCACAGCTCCCACCTCCACAGGAAGTATTATCTGTGCCTCTACAGCTGCCACTTGTTATACTCCCAGACTATTTAGAAACAAATGTTGATTTAAAATTCATACAAGAGCAGGCCTCTGCATCTGATTACACCTATTGGGAGAATAATGACTGTACCTTAGATGACAGGGATGGCCTATACAAAAATCTTGAGGGTTTGATTGCCCTCCCATCTTCCCTGCTGCCAGTCCTTGTCCGACATTTTCACGGTGTGAGTCATGTCGGAAAAAGAGGGGTAATAGGGGCAATAAAATCAAGATTTGTAATTGAGAAAACATCACATGCAGTAAAAAGCATATTAGCAACCTGTCTAACATGTGCACGAACTAATATAGGGAGACCAAAAGCAAAACATCAGCATTTATCACAACCAGATTTTCCATTTCATACATTATGACTCCATCCGCAGCAACCAAATTATCTCCATTTGAAATAATCATGGGAAGACCATTTCCAACATCATGGTCAGCCTCCAGAGGGGCACCGCTATTGGAAGGGGACATAGACACTGCAATGTTACTATGTTCACAACCCGGTAGAAACACTGAATAATAACTATCAGAAAGTTTGTCTCTCTCAGCCTTTCCCCTCCACAGTTCCACCAGTGGAGACAAGGAGATGCGGTGTTGGTGAAGTCGCTAAAACCAAGGAAATTCGGGGAGGCCGCGCGTTTTCCAGCCCCCAGACTGTACTGGCAGTGACGAAGAACCAGCATCCTCACAGACGGACAACCTCAGTGGATTCATGCCAGCAGGGTTAAGACCAGCCCAACCAGACCATCTCAGGCGTCGGATCAAGCAGACGACGTCTCCGGCGAGCCAACGCCCGGAACCAGAACAAATAAATACACACAGGTAGATGACGTCTCCGGCGAGCCAGCGCCCGGATCCAATACACCTACACACATGCAATCACTGATTAACACACAACGCCTGAAAGAGCCAAGACTCAGAGAGCTCTTTGATGCTTCACCTGAACAACAACAAGGTACTCGAACATCCAGCAGGAACAGAAAGCCGAGAGTACCACATGATGTCTAATCTGATAAAGCTAGACTCATTCCATCCTGATAATGGAGAAAATGAAATGCCCATTGTCATCATACGACGCTTATTCAATGTCTCTCGAACCTGGGACCAGGCCAGGAGACAACTGAAGAAGTTTTTCTTATATATTTTCTTATATATTTAGGTTATTTATCATATCTATCGCATTAACCTTAGGATTTTTCTTTGCTATTTTGTATTGTAAACTGCAACCATGTTCACATTTCTGCAGGTCATATTTTGCTGACGATACCTCATGCTCTATTTTGCAAGACACCTACTTAATGCACTCCTCACGCTCCCTAAAATCAGTAAATGACAACATAGACACTACTAATAAACCAGTTTATGCACCCCCTAGAGCAGGAGCTAACGCCTGGTATGAAAATGCCAGAATAGCCGCTCGTGACTTAGGAAACAGTAACTGTTATGTCTGTTCAAAGGGTAACCCAGAACAGGTTATAGTGGGATACCCAATTTCAGGTTTTCCCTTAACAAAGATGCTATTCAAAAATGATAAAAAGGGGCCCTTAACAGCAACCCTGATTGGAGCGGTGCGAGTAGAACTAAGTCCTTTAGATTGTTTATTCATATACACAGGACAAGTCTCTAGTGAGGATGTTAGCATGATTGACAACATTACCCACCCATGCAACCCAATGCAGCGCCCCGAAGACCGCACTGAACCTCTTTCGCCTCCAAAACAGATGCGCCATCACCCAAATATCTTGATGACATGCATACACCGACCAAAGCTTAAAAACATAAATTATGACGCGCAAAACTATACATTTTTTTCTGACTCTCCAGGAGCACGCTGTAACGAAACATGGCTAGCAGCGAGTGTTGACAGGACACAATATAGACATATGTCTTTTTATCTATATGCATATATAAATACGCATTCAGATAACTCAACAATCCTGCATTCGCCCAAAACACTGAAAGACTCGTACTGGGGAGGCATATTAAAAGGCTTTACAGCTTCGCGCCTGACCAGACCAATCCCACATGCTTATTGGATGTGCAATAATACCCTTAGATTAGCTTTACCTGTTAATTGGACCGGTACCTGCGGTCTAGTAACTTTAGCCCAAGAACTACTAATACAACAAACCTCGGATCTGCCTGTATCCAGCAGACGTACAAAACGCTCCGCTTACTCACATAACGTTTACATAGATGCTATAGGAGATACCAAAAGAATTAAAGGCACAAGGAGACATATCCGCAGGGTTTGTCTCAATACTACCGTGGATACAGGTAAACAAAAATGTAGCCTGGATCAATTATGTTTATTACCATCAGCAAAGACATACCAATCTGACCAATACGGCCCTTAAGGCCCTAGGAGAACAGATGTCTGCTACCTCTTTAATGACCATGCAAAATAGGATGGCCTTAGACATGCTGTTAGCTGAGAAAGGAGGTGTTTGTGCGATGTTTGGAGATGTTTGTTGTACTTTCATTCCCAATAACACCGCCCCTAACGGTTCATTCACACAAGCTATGAATAGACTTGAAGCATTGCAGATAGAACTAAGAGCCAATGCAGGTCACGGTCAGTGGCTAGACAAGTGGCTGCAGGACACGTTTGGAAAATGGAAGGAACTAATTGTAGCTTTTGTAACCATTGTAGCATGTATTATTTTGTTTTTGATGATTATTGTCTGTTGTGTGATACCCTGTGTACGCTCAATGATAACCCGTATAGCTAGTAGTACAGCTACTTCAATGTATTTGCAATTGGCACAAATTGACCCAGATTATGTGCCAGATGTCATCAATGATGATATTGATGTATGTATTGAGCATTAGATTGGGAATTACTCGATTGTCCAAGAAGAGAATGAAGTTTTCTTGTTTTTCCTTTTTATTTTTCCTTTTTTTTAAATTTTGATATTAAGCTTACTCGAAGGACTAGTTACATTTATGATTTGTTTCACATTTATGATTTGTCTTTATATTATGTTATTACATTCTGTCTTTATACTATGTTATCATTTCATGATAAAAGGGGGGAACTGTTGTGATATTTTGATACCATGGTAGCATTTACAGGATATTGTTTTATAGTGATATTATACAGGAAAACTGTTACTCAATAAGGCCCATTTACTAGTTGTTTTTCTCTTTCTCTGTGACCCAAGAATTAATGTGTAAGAATCACAGGCTGGTACCAAGGTCGAAAACACCACAGAGATCACTCCCTTACTCCCATCCTCCCTTCTTTATCTCTTAGAAAAAGGCTTGTTAAAGGCCAGGTGGTTTGTTTCAGAATTCACTAATGAAAGAACTCTGTATTCTATGTCTAGGAGTGTATTTTGCTGGGATAATCATAAATTGTAGCTGAACTGATAAACTATACAAAGGATACTTCTTTGCTCAGAGGGCAGGAAGACGCTTCCTTATTTGGTCTGTACCGGTTTGAACTGAGAATCTGCTGACACACGAACCTTTTTCCTCTATATAAACTGTTGTCTGATGAATAAACCTTTGAGTTGATTGTGGGAGAGCAACCTGAACAGTCTCTGTATCACTTTGTTCTCCTAACTGCTCCCGACGTCGTAACTAACCTGCTGAACGGCATACCTGAGCGTTACTTTGAATAATTAGGAATCTTATAAGGAAAGGACAAAACTCTGCTTATCGCTGCCCACGTCTCGAAGGAAAACTCTATCTACTGATGACGGAGAAATCCTTCACCTACAAATGTCACTATTGTGTAGTTTTCTGTCTTCATTCATGTTGGAAGTGATAGCAGAGCTGTACGTTTTTTTTTCCAGAAATCTCTCAGTCAGAACATGATATATCATGTCTAGGTAGCTAGCAAAACCAGCAAGCTAACTTCCTGCTAACTTCTAACTCTGTTACATTTAATAAATTCTGTTTTCATGGATGCCTGGATGTTAAACTTAATTGTTACACCTGGTAAAGCAGCAACACTGACTTCCTTGTTTAGGAAATTCCAGACTCCACATACAAGATATCACAAATAGAAACATTTTTAACAATGCATTAAAGTAGTCGAGCAGGTTCTGAAAGATTACTTCTGAACAGTCAGAAGTAGGGCTTGGCTATATCATACTGTTCACGGTAATACCGGTGTAATTGTGGGCAACGATAGGAAAATGAAATATCGCGATAGAATATGGGTAAAACGCGCATGCGCAGTGCCTATACGCACATGGTGGCGACGCAGAATGAGAAGGGTGAAAGCGGATCGTTGAATGAAACGGATGAACCAGAATTGGTTTGTAAAAATGCTGCAACTTCAGTGGTGTGGAACTGGTTTAGCTTTCATCCGTCAGATACACAACAAAGCACTATTGTTGGTAGCGCATGCTAGCGGGTCATCGTTATTACCGTGTTGTTTGGAAAATACGGCACAATTACAATCAATCCTTTGATTTTTCTGAAAATCGACAGTGCCCTTATAATCTCGTGTGCCTTATGTATGAATTCTGGTTGTGTTTACTGACCTCGAAACGATTTTATGTACACGGCGCTCGAAAATCTGTCAAATGTTTTAGTACGATTTTGCTAAGCTACGAACCCGCACCGCTTGATGGATTGTCGGAGCATTACGGCTATCGTAGGCATGAGCCTCGCGGAGTGATATGTGCTGTGCTTCAACATAATATTACCGTATTGTGTGTGTATAACCTCTTTTTAAGTTTTGTGGATATTATACTTGGTTATGCTGAGGATATGTCGGCCAATTTCCACTGGAAATGCCTTTTGATTAAACTGTCAGCAAGGAATTTGCACTGCAATTCTTTATATAACTTTAATGCACATAAAAAACTGCTGCTTGTTTAAGTGAAAATACATTGATGGGGTTTTTTGCACTAATAAAGTTGTGGAGTTTTGTCTAGTGTCAATTATATCGTCAGTTATATCATTATCGCAAATTTTCAAATGTATATCGTGATAAATATTTTTTGCCATATCGCCCTGCTCTAGTCAGAAGGTTCTGAGCAGGCCCTTCTGACTGTTCTTGGTCAGGTTTGTTTTGAAAAGGACAAAATTATAAAACATCCATCTAAGAGTTTCTGGAACTCTAACAAACCCTAATTTTTGGGGAGGAAGAGGTAGAAGTTGCAAGGTTTGAAATATGGCATGTTAGCTTTATAAGAAAGCCCTCCGCAAAGCCAGAACATCTTACTATTCATCACTGATTGAAGAAAATAAGAACAACCCCAGGTCTCTCTTCAGCACTGTAGCCAGGCTGACAAAAAGTCAGAGCTCTTTTGAGCCAACAATCCCTTTAACGTTAACTAGTAATGACTTCATGAACTTCTTCACAAATAAAATTTTTATCATTAGAGAAAAAATTACCAGTAATCATCCCACAGATGTAATATTATCTACAGCTACTCTTAGTACCATTGATGTTAAGTTAGACTCTTTTTCTCTAATTGATCTTTCTGAGTTAACTTCAATAATTAATTCCTCCAAACCATCAACGTGTCTTTTAGACCCCATTCCTACAAAACTGCTCAAAGAAGTCCTGCCATTAATTAATTCTTCGATCTTAAATATGATCAACCTATCTCTAATGATCGGCTATGTACCACAGGCCTTCAAGCTAGCTGTAGTTAAACCTTTACTCAAAAAGCCATCTCTAGACCCAGCAGTCTTAGCTAATTATAGGCCAATCTCCAACCTTCCTTTCATATCAAACATCCTTGAAAGAGTAGTTGTCAAACAGCTAACAGATCATCTGCAGAGGAATGGTTTATTTGAAGAGTTTCAGTCAGGTTTCAGAGCTCATCACAGCACAGAAACAGCTTTAATGAAGGTTACAAATGATCTTCTTATGGCCTCTGACAGTGGACTCATCTCTGTGCTTGTCCTGCTAGACCTTAGCGCAGCATTCGATACTGTCGACCATAATATCCTATTAGAGCGATTAGAACATGCTGTAGGTATTACAGGTACTGCACTGCAGTGGTTTGTATCATATCTATCTAATAGACTCCAATTTGTTCATGTAAATGGAGAGTCCTCTTCACACACTGAGGTTAATTATGGAGTTCCACAGGGTTCAGTGCTAGGACCAATTCTGTTTACATCATACATGCTTCCCAGATCTCTGATGTTGAACTTCTACAACTGTGCCATCAGCAGCGTTCTGACGTATGGATTTCTAGTGTGGTTCCCCAGCTGCACCAAGGCCGATCAGCAAGCACTCCAGCGGGTGGTGAAAGAAGCTGGCAGAATTATTGGAACAAGTCTGCCAGAGATCAGTAATATCTTCCCCACTCGCTGTCTGAGGAGGGTGCACAGTATCCTGCGGGACCAACATCACCCTGCGCGCCACCTTTTCCATCTGCTGCCCTCAGGGAGAAGGTACAGGTCTATACAGGCCAGAACATCCAGACTGGCCAACAGCCTGTATCCACAGGCTGTGAGGCTCCTGAACTCTCTGCCCCCCTCTCACGGACAATAACCATATCCAACTTCTTAATAGCAATGAACTGGTCTGCATTGGTGCATCATATCTTTATTATCTTCCCCCTCCTGCCCCCCCCCCTCTTTCTTAAATAGATAACTATCATATCTGATATCATATCTCACAGTACAATAATATTGAATGGGTTGCATTGTTGTATTTTGTCATGTTTCTCAGGTCTTTGTCTGAATTTCTACGAACATTATTGCTAAGGATTGTCTTATTGCATTGGAGTCACACTGGGTTAAATATGTACACTTGGGTTTTAAGGGGTATTTATTATTTTCTTCTTTTTTTGGGGTTGTATGGAAGCCCCAAACGCAATTTCATTGTTCTTGACAATGACAATAAATAAATAAATACCAAATACCAAAATACCTTAGGCAGTATCATTAGAAGACATAGCATACATTTTCACTGCTATGCTGATGACACCCAGCTCTATCTGTCCATGAAGCCAGATAACACACACCAATAGTTAAACTGCAGGAATGTCTTCAAGACATAAAGACCTGGATGGCCGCTAACTTTCTGCTTCTTAATTCAGATAAAACTGAGGTTATTGTACTCGGCCCTGAAAAACTTAGAAATATGGTATCTAACCAGATTCTTACTCTGGATGGCATTACCTTGGCCTCCAGTAACACTGTGAGGAACCTTGGAGTCATTTTTGACCAGGACATGTCCTTCAATGCACATATTAAACAAATATGTAAGACTGCGTTCTTCCATTTGCGCAACATCTCTAAAATTAGAAATATCCTGTCTCAGAGTGACGCTGAAAAACTAGTTCATGCATTTATTACTTCCAGGCTGGACGACTGTAATTCGTTATTATCAGCATGTCCAAAAAACTCACTGAAAAGCCTTCAGCTAATCCAAAATGCTGCAGCAAGAGTCCTGACAGGGACTAGAAAGAGAGAGCATATTTCTCCTGTTTTGGCTTCCCTTCATTGGCTTCCTGTTAAATCCAGAATTGAATTCAAAATCCTGCTCCTCACATACAAGGTCTTAAATAATCAGGCCCCATCTTATCTTAATGACCTTGTAGTACCATATCACCCTATTAGAGCACTTCACTCTCGCTCTGCAGGCCTACTTGTTGTTCCTAGAGTATTTAAAAGTAGAATGGGAGGCAGAGCCTTCAGTTTTCAGGCCCCTCTTCTGTGGAACCAGCTTCCAGTTTGGATTCAGGAGACAGACACTATCTCTACTTTCAAGATTAGGCTTCAAACTTTCCTTTTTGCTAAAGCATATAGTTAGGGCTGGACCAGGTGACCCTGAATCCTCCCTTAGTTATGCTGCAATAGACGTAGGCTGCCGGGGGATTCCCATGATGCATTGAGTTTTTCCTTTCCAGTCACCTTTCTCACTCACTATGTGTTGATAGACCTCTCTGCATTGAATCATATCTGTTATTAACCTCTGTCTCTCTTCCACAGCATGTCTTTATCCTGTCTTCCTTCTCTCACCCCAACCGGTCGCAGCAGATGGCCGCCCCTCCCTGAGCCTGGTTCTGCCGGAGGTTTCTTCCTGTTAAAAGGGAGTTTTTCCTTCCCACTGTTGCCAAAGTGCTTGCTCATAGGGGGTCATATGATTGTTGGGTTTTTCTCTGTATCTATGAAGCGCCTTGAGGCGATTTATGTTGTGATTTGGCGCTATATAAATAAAATTGAATTGAATTAGATTATGTTTGGTGCCAAAGTAATCCTCCCAGTCAGTGCCAGCAGACAAAAAATTGAAACGTGAACATTATGGTTCAGGTTGTTTCTTCTGTTCTTCCTTAGTGTCCTTGGGACATTACAACTGTGGGAGACAAATGAATGGTGCACAACTAGAAAAACCACCAAGCATACTCCTTCGTCTTGACCAGATGACAAAAATCACAATATGCAAGTATTTTCTTGAAGACACTTTTATAGTATATGTCAGTTATTTCTCTTTTTCATTGAGTTTTTTAAACTACCTTTAAGATTTGAACAACCTCTCTTGACCTTGTTAAATATTGTGGCCCTTTTATCAGTAATGGAAGCAGAGCATTTAGCTCTTTCTACCTGTAACATACACATTCTCCTTCCAGTCCTTGCACTCTCCATCAAGCAAAGGCAGATGGAAAGCACCCTGGTAGCTCTTTAAGATGCCCTCATTGACTTGCCACGGGCATTTCTCCTCATGGGACCCCCACTGCCATCTTAAGTGCTGTTCCATTACTCTGAAAACTCCCTTGAATGTTTGTTGGATCAAGCCTTCAAGGGCAGAGGGAGAATGCTTTGTGGTTCTTCTACACAGTCCTCCATGGGAAATCAAGCGATAACTGGGAAGACATAAACAAACAATGTTTCTCTCAATAAACTCATTATTATGATCGCATTATTCTCATATTTGTTAAATCATGTTTCCTGTTTCAAAATAAGTAATATATGCAGTAGATTCAGTAAATTGAGTGCAAGCAGAAGAAATGCAGTTTTAACACTACACCATTCACCGCCATTGAAAGCTGTCATTGAACAAAAATAGACCTGGCAAACATTTTGAAGTGTTATTACTGGGAAAAGCACAGGTGGGATTAATAAATGATGGCTGTATTATATATCTAAAAGAGCACGTCCTTAGTAATGTGTGTGCTGACTCGCTGACATGGCTTACTGGGACACTTCAATGGATCAGAGCCATTATTAATGTTCTTAATTATACTTGTGCTTTTCCTACTATGACAAGTCAATTATGTCTGCCAGCAACGAGACCTATTGCTAAAGTGGAAAAGCCACTTATGAAGGTAATTTATGGGAGACACAGGGTCTTTCCTAATACACAGTAGACAAAGTTTGAGCTCAAGTGTTTTGAAGTTTAGACATTACAAAATGAACACTGGCGTTGCTCCATTTGCTATTGCAACAATGGTTTGTTTTGTGGACGTGTACACACAGGCACACACACACATATGTTGCCCTTTTCTACTCTAAATTACTGTAGCACACATGAATGTTTTTACTACATCACAAATGAACCCATTCGCTCACACAGTTTATTCTCTCTTTAAATGCTTACTAACTATGCCACATGCATTCACACTCCAGTGGACACACTGGAGCCTCTTTTCCATTAGTACCTACTCTGCTCAACTCTACTCAAATGGGTTTCAGTTGTTTTCAGTTATAATTGTGCACCAGTGTATGTGGGCTCATCATTTGTATATGACACAAATTCAACACAACAATAGAGGACGTCGAGTCTCCTCGATCTTTGGGTTTTTGTCAGACTCGGGGACCACTGTCTTGGTTTTTGTGCAGTAAATGGTAAATGGCCTGTATTTGTATAGCGCTTTACTTGTCCCTAAGGACCCCAAAGCACTTTACACATTCAGTCATCCACCTATTCACTCACACACTGGTGATGGCAGCTACATTGTAGCCACAGCCACCCTGGGGCACACTGACAGAGACGAGGCTGCCGAACACTGGCGCCACCGGGCCCTCTGACCACCACCAGTAGGCAACGGGTGAAGCGTCTTGCCCAAGGACACAACGACCGAAACTGTCCAAGCCGGGGCTCGAACAGGCAACCTTCTGATTACAAGGCGAACTCCAAACTCTTGAGCCCCAGTCATTTTCCTTGTTGTATATGTGTGTTTTTGCAATACATTTTTGAGGGGAGCACAGTGGTTTGTGATTAGCACTGTTGCCTCATGACAAGAAGGTCCCAGTTTCAAATCCACCATCCAGTCAGGGCCTCTCTGTGTGGAGTTCCCATGTTCTCCCCATGTCTGTGTGCATTTTCTGTTTCTCATTTTCCCAGTCCAAAGACACGTTGGGTTATTTGGTGAATCAAAACCACTTTTGATGTGTTTGGGATCATTGTCCTGTTGTAGCACCCAATTGTGTTGAAGTTTTAACACAATTGGGTTGTGTTGTGTAGCTGAGGAATTTGGAGGTAGCTCATCATCTTCCTTTGTGCATCTACTTCGTGCAAACTACTAGTACCACTGGCAGCAAAACATGCTGCCACCACCATGCTTGACAAACAGCACAGTGAAAGCCTAACCTTTACTCTTCCAAATATACCTCGTCATTGGGGCTAAAACAGTCATTGTCTCATCTGACCTTAAAAATCTTCTCCAGAGGGTGTTTGGCTCATACATGTGGACACAGAGCATTCTCATTCCCAACACATAACATACCAATGATTTGTCACGGCCCAAGGCTTCTTCTGCATCCTTGTGAGACACTCTAGATTCTCAACTGAAACCAATAGAAAGCCGCTCGTGGTGGTAACACACGCTTAAAGCAGAGGATCCAGCTATCCATTCCAGCGCTAACCCTAACCTTAATCCTATCAGATAGTGTTTTCCAAAGTGATTCATGATCGGAACATTAAACACATTTTCATATACAGATTCATTCCAAACGGCTCTCATGAACGCGTAACACATCGACGATTTGTCACATGGGGTCAGTATGTTACGTGTTGGGATGAGAACATGTTGGTGCACAAGGTGTTGATTTTGTAGAAGGAACTTGTTTTTTAGTTGACACCCGCTCAGTCAACTAAAAAAGAAAAACTCCACATTGCGGACAGTTACGCTGGCGTTTCAGCAAATTTCAGTAACCAAAAAAAACGATGTTCTTTCATCTGAGGGTGACAGTTTGGGACTTTTTCTTGATCTTGGAGAAGTAGTGGTACATCTGAATAACCTGTATTTGCATACAGTTGTTGGAACTGATTAACTTTGCATCTACAGTTGTTAAGAAATGGCTTGAAGAGACCTTTCAAATTTCAAAAAATTTACAGTTTTTATTTAGAGGCGTTGGTCTTTTCAACTTGAAAGGCACTGTAGAACTCAAACTTGCGCCCAATTATTTTTTTAGTCATTAAAATGTATGCTGTACAATCTGTACAAGCCAAGTAAATTTATGACCACAAAATCTCTGCGTTCTCATTTAGGACACAATTTCTCTGTCTATGTATATATTTATGCCAGTGTCTCGCCAACAGTAATAATAACAGTTTCATCAGTGTAACAACATTATTCTAAAATTACATCAATCCTCTTATTTTCTTCCACATAATGTCTGAAACAGTTTGCCTAAAGACCTGGAAAGTCAAAATTTAACATTTTTAGACATCTAATTGAATGTTTGAACATTTTGCTTAATGAGTATGTACGACATGTAAACATATTTCAGCATAAAAAGCTGACAGAGCAGCAAAACGCTGTTAAAATCACTTCAAGCCCAGTTTTAGAATATTAACACAATAAGAGGTTCCCAGCCTTACTAAAGTTATTAGTGGGATTGATTATAACATGATAAATTGGTCGATAGGTGTTTCTGAGATTTTACTGAAAGAGTGATTACAGTGGTGACAAATAAATGTTATTGAAAAGCTGTGTAATTAAATTTAAATGAAATCATTAAAAACAGTTAATTCACATAATTGTGCCAGGTCTATTCCTCACTTCACTTTATGTTATTATCCTTTTAGTATAATGTGTTTCTATCAAAGAAAAAAGAGCTCTTCAAATCCCAGATTCCATCTGCACAAACATAATAACTCATTTCAGCCAACATTGGCAAAAATCTTTTGTCAAACACAAACAAAAATTTAAATGTTATGGAGAGAATCTTACACACATATATGTTCAGTCACTGCCACATGTATTTTATGCAGCTTTGTGTGCTTCCAGTAGTAATATAGCAGGATGCATTGTGGGCACATGCCCTCCATCCATGTCATTTCCACACCAAGTAAATTATTCTAATATGCAAGCATGAAATTATCCCTTTAGGGAGAGACTCCATGTACTCAATCAACCTCGCAAAGACAGCAGAGAGGCTGTTTGACCCTGCGCGTGTGTGTATGTGCGTGCATCCCTGCGGTTTTCAGGCTTTGCCTCTGCATCCATCCACACCGAGGATCAAACAAAATACACATCAAGCTGAGATGCTTCACTTTTCCAGGAGGGGGTTTTGGTTTAGAAGGCTTTTGCTTTTTTTGGATAGCTTTTATAGTTGAAGTGCCAAGCCATGATTTAGCATTTTGCTTCCCTAAAGTTGTAACAATAACATGAAACTAAAATGAATGTACCAGACACTCTAAAATCCTGATTTCTATTCACTAACACACTTTACACCTTTAAGATTCTGTAATGCCATTAAAAAAGGATTTACAGTAGATTTTTATAAAGCGAGCCATATAACTTATATTTAGTAGTTTGAAAGAATCAAAAGAAAATTAAATATGTTATGATTTGTCAGTAGCATTACTGTAAGCATTGCTGGAATGTAGTTTTCGCAGCCATGTGAGTGCGTCTGTAGCGACTGTACTCACCTTGGAGTTAAATTTACGGTTTGTGATTCTGACCTGTATCAATAAAACTGATTTGCCCCACTTGGGATCTTCTTCAGTTACTATTAAACTCACACAAGAACTTCCATGAAGGACACAAAACGTTTGCTTTTTCAGAATTTTTGTGATTATTTTTGTGGAGCCATGATGGAAGTATTGACACTTAAAACAATATTTAGAGTTCCAGCCTGAAATTATGTATGGAGATTGTCATATCTGAAAAAATTTCACAGGGTTTTACAACCTGACTATAACAATAATGGCTGATTAATGCAAAGTCAGCTAGTGTAATATACTCTCATTCTAGTTTCAATATATTTGTAAGTAATGAAACAGAGATTATAAGGCCTGATATCAATCGTACCTGTTGTATTAATGTCAGACAAGATTCAGGTTAGAGGAAATCTGTATAGACTGATCAAGTCAGCTATAATGAAACTGTATCACAGCCATCACATCACAGGTCGATGACACTGACAGGTTTTCATCTGAGCTTTAATCAGAGCTCAATATCAGCTCTTAGAAATGGAGCTAAAGAGAGATATCCAACTCAAACCTGCGCATGCATCAACAACATGTCTCACACATTAAAGCTGCAGATATTAGTCATGCTGTACACCCTTACACATCATCATCCACACACAGGGAAGCAGGGACATATGCATCTGTGGCTAAATATTTTCAGTGAGCTTCCATCTGTTCAGAGCACAACACATGATGACTAGTTCTTCTCCACGCAGACAGACTCTCTCCCATCTAGTCACATCTTGTTACACTTGGTCTGGAGGCTCACATTTAAGAACCACTATGGAGATGCGGCACCACTTCCCAGTTTGTTTGCTTGTTTGTTTTTTAAATCCTGTCCTGTCTGGCAGCTTTTCCAATCAGAATTCCACTGGCACTGTTGTGCCAAGCACATTTTGCTTTTCCAAGATCAGCTAAAAGGCTCCTCTTGTTCTGTTTATCTGCTTATTCCTTCATTCAATTATCTCAGTTAATACACTATATAGAATATATATGTTTATTTAGATAGAGAGAATAGATTAGCCCTTTATTGTCATTTTACATGAAGAGAGAAATTATGGAAAAGAGGGGGTTAAAAAGTATAGAGTACAAAAACACACAAAGACAAACATGCACACACTGAGCCCCCCCCCTTAAAATTGGCAGCCAGTACTGCTACAGTTGTTGAATCATCAACAGACACCAATGGTGAAGGGCTCCTTCTGCATATCTGTGAGATGGTAGCTTTTTTGGCAAAAAATAGAAATATTTGACACCATAGGAATTAACATTGGGGGGGGGGGGGGTAAAGACAATTTGGACCTGTCATGCGTGCCCTCGGTGCACCAGCACATTCATCATCCGGTTATTGTCCTTTTGTCATCCTCATTAACCTGAGGGGTATACTATGAAGCAGGTTCAACTGAGCCAGGCTTTCCATGCGTAAAGTGGCTCAGCAAAACCTGGAGAAACTGTTGGAGATGGCATTACGACGGTGGTTAGCACTTCTCTCTAGAGCAGCTTTTATTCCAGTGGTTTAGCACACAGTGTTTTAATTCAACTTAATAATTCGATCACCAAGTGCACTCTTAATGCTTCTGTTTATTTCTAATTTCATATTTCTGTACATTAGAGCTCTAAAACTTTACATTTGATACATTTAAGCAAACATTACTGTCCAATAAATAAATAAGTCTAATAAAGGAGACGTGCAGATCACGTGAAATTTTATTGAATGATAGGGATTCTTGGTGTGTGTTTTTATGTGCTTCTAGCTGCAAGTCCAACAATGGAAATGAGACAGAGCAACAGATTAGGATCAAGTTTAATTCCCCTTTTACATTTTTTTGCATCACTAAATCAATACATACACATTTCTGTACACCACACAGTTTGCTCTTCATTCAGTGGTTTTAATAAGGTACCCACATAGCAGACAGGTCCGGCCCGGATGTGGTGTTAAGCCGGCACTGCTGGCTGACTTCTGGCATGGTAAGTGGTATGTCATCCCGATATGGGCCAGGCCTGGTGTAGATGGCACTGTTTATGTGATGGCATGTCATATCTGGCCCAGTTGTGGTTTAGTTTTTGTGGTCCAGGCTCATAGAAAACAGGTCTGGCCCGGATCCGGCATCAAGCTGGCACTTCTGTCTGACCGGTGTCAACATTTCAAATGCAGGTTTAACAGGCTTGTGAGTGTACACTTTATCCAATACCTAGTGAGGGTTTACTCAGTTTAACCACTGGGTGGCTGTGGCTGGAATTAACTTAAAAAATGAACAAACATCTGTCTCCTATTTTTTCACACAGGAAAGAAGCATCAATTTCTGATGAGAAGACTTATTTATTTCTTTTTTGTTTTGTTTTTTCAACAGGAGAAGAATATCTAACAAGTTGATTTGTTCACATTTTCAAATCTTAATTGTTAAGTGAAATGTGCATTTTGAGTTTATACACTATGTATATAAGGCGACCGCTTCCTCTTGCAGTATTTTTGTGTGGTGCTTTTTTCTATGTCTTAAGAAAAGGGGAACAAAGGTGTTCACGTTCACCTAGGATGAATTGTTTCAATTTTCACATGGTCTTACTGAGGTGATGCAAATTGAAACATGCATTCTTTTTTCCTTTGGGGGGGCGGGGGGATGTTCTGGAAAAGCTTGAAAAGGGACCTTGAAAGTGCTTAAAAAGTGCTTGAATTTGACCCTGAAAAAGGCGTATGAACCCTGTAGATACACACTAGACCTTGTGTTATCTTATTGTTTGTCTGTTTCAGACTTGACAATTTGCAACACAATGTTTTCAGAACAAAGGCCTGCGTTATTTGACATTGGTTTACCCAATAACTGTTAAACTTCACACTCCCCATGGCATATTATTCACCTGTTAACTGCATTTCTGCTTTTTTTTGGCATCCCTGACTCTGGGTGTCTCATACAGAGAAGTTTGATTGTTCTTGCCAAACTGTATTAGACGGTAGCTCCATTAAAAATCAGGCACCCTAAAACTAAATCAGAGCCCTAACTCAATGACACAAGTCGTGCTGTCAGGCTCTAGTGTCGAAAACCTGAACAAAAAATGGAAAAAGGACGAGCTGCAAGTGTCGTTTCAAATATTAAAGGGCTGTTGGCGTCGTTATCAGGCAACTGCGAAAGATGCCAAAAGAGAGCACTTGTCAGATATCATTCTGTCAAACCTTCACAACCCTCGTGTATTATTTAATACTGTTGATATTGTTCTGAATTCTCCTCAGACTGCCTGTATTGAGCTTTCCCCTGCGACATGTGAGAAAATTTCTGAACTTCTTTGTGGATAAGGTGACTAATGCTAGGGCTCATATATGACCCCTGCTTTTCACCCTTCAGTCTCTCTCCCCTGCTCACTGCCTTTTGCCTGTTTGAGTCTCTCTATCTTCTCTATATGTGATTGTTGGTCATCGAAAGCCTTCAGGTTCCCCCCACCTGGATTCTTTAAAGAGGTTATTTCTGTTTTAGAGCCATCTGTTCCTGGTCTTATTAACAGCAGCCTGTCCTCAGGTGTGGTTCCTAAAACTTTTAAACACGCGACACTACTGATCAAAAACCCGGCCTGGATGCCACTGTTATCCAACTTTAGGCCTGTTTCAAAGCTTCCTTCTTTTCAAAGATTCTGGAGAGAATTGTTTATAGCCAGTGGACAGCCCTTTAAGATAAAATATGATGTCTTTGAGGTCTTTCAGTCTAATTTTAAGTGTCTTCATGACACTGAATCTGCACTGATGAGGGTTTTTTGGACATCCTCCTGGCTAAAGATTCACAGTTCTTCTCCTGTGGACATGGGATCTCTGGCACAGTATGTAAAACCTACAGTGTTTTAAAATAGACAGTGATTGGCAAAGATAAATATTCTGTCCAAAGATCACTTTAATTTGTGCCTTTATCACAACTCAGTTCGACTACTGTAATGGATAATACCAGCATATTATCCAGTATTATGGTATTATCCAGTTTTCCCTGTCTTGCTGGTGTAAAATGGCACAACTGGAACACAGAAGGGAGCTCATTACTCCTGCTTACTCCTCACAGCTCTGGCTGTCTGTACGTTTTAGAATTCATTTTTAAAAAATTTTATTTGTTTTCCCTAAATGGCCTTGCCCTGCAGTACGTCTCTTAGCTGCTCCACTTGCACCCTCCTTCCAGGTCTCTAAGATCAGCTGACCAGCAGCTCGTGGATATGTGGAGGACACAGAAGAGGCTCAGGGGGAACAGGGCTTCTCGCAACTTATGGAAGTCTTTGCCGTTTCACATTATGCCTGTTTTAAATCTGCTCTTAAGACCCACCTCTTCCACTTGGGTCACCTGAGAAAGGTGACTTCTGAGTGGCTGATTTGAATAGATTCCTGCATCTGTATTGGATAACTGGATGAACAGCAGCCTCTAAACCACCAGCTGGCAGCTGCCTCACTCCTCTCCTTGTTTCCTCCAAACCCAACAACCAGCCAGCACTTAACTAGTAGTTCTGTGTGTTTGTGTGTAAAAATTCTAATCTGAATTTCTTTGGTGAGTAGTGTGAGCTAAATGGTGTGCCTAGTACTGTGACTGCCAGCACAATCTTTTTTGTAAGAATTTTTGGAAACGGATAATTGTGAGTATTCATACATGATATTTATTGAACACTACAGCAGTCATGTATGAGTAATAAGCCTTTTTTTTAAAACATTTGTCTTGTTTATTGGTTAGGAGCTTAGAGTAAGAGAATTTTGTTTACCCTTTATTCAACTAAATAAAGACTAAGACTAAATAAATAAACTGTGGGTCAAAAACATGCAATTAGTGCAGAAATTGTTTATTTTATGATATTGTCAGTACTTGCCCTCCATGTATTAACTAGAGTTTGTTATAGCTACACAATCAATGCGTGCCAGAATACAGCACTTAACTAATACTGATCAACGGATTAATTTTTTGAAGTTTATTGCCAAATAATGGTCAGATTATAATATAATGTAATGCGTTGCCTTTTTGTCAGGTGCACCTCCTGTGCTGCTAATCATGTTTTCAACAAGCTGCTCAGTGATGATGGAGAGGGGGTTTATTTGCTCTTTTACTGTTTGTTCATTTTCACTTCGACGTGTCACTTCCACTCAGTTGTATCAAATGTCAGTCACAGTCCATAATGTTACCCACAGGGACATTTCATGTTTGATCTGGCTTCTCTTGGCGTGTTCTGTCAGAAAATTGACTGAATCACTCAATTTTTAAAAATAGTACCACTTTTCTTTCTTGGTTGAAGCACTGACATCTAGATTAATTCCTACAGCTAATAATACCCCATTTACTTCCCATTTTCTCCGCTGTGTGGAGAAAAGAGTACATGCTAGGAAGTAGCAGGAGTTAATGGATTACCCTTTGTGGCCCGCATGAAACAGTCAAACAGAGCTAATCTGCCGTTATTCACTCCAATCAGGCTGTGGTGTGTGAGTAAAAGTAGCAAATGACTGAGTCATTTTACACGGTTGGATGTAACCTCGTTTCTTCTGAATTTACCTTTGGGTTTAGTGATCCACGCCTTTGTTAGCACTCGGCTGGATTACTGTAATGCACTTTATATAGGGGTCAGTGCATTATATATTAGTCATCTACAGAGGGTGCAAAATGCCGCAGCTCGTCTTTTAACTGGCACTCGAAAGTTTGAGCACATTTCCCCTGTTTTAGCTTCACTTCACTGGCTGCCCATTTCTTTTAGGATTCATTTTAAAATTCTTTTATTTACTTTTAAAGCTCTCCATGGCCTAGCTCCATCTTATCTCTCTGAGCTGCTACAGCCTTATACACCCACCCGCTCTCTCAGGTCAGCTGATCAGCTGCTCCTGAAGATACCCAGGACTGGGCGTAAACTTAGAGGAGATCGTGCTTTTGCTGTAGCAGCTCCCAAACGGTGGAACGAGCTTCCTTTAGAGATTAGACAGGCCACTTCTTTATCTGTTTTTAAGTCACTCTTGAAAACCCACCTCTTTACCTTGGCCTTTGACACCACGTGAGATGTTGGTTTTTTATTTTTATTTTAGTTGTTTTTAGGTGATTCGATGCTGTTTTATCTTGTTTTTGCTTTAACATAGGGCTGTTTTAATTTTATGTCTTATGTGTTTTATTTATTTAATTTGCTGTTTTTTGTTATTCTATTGTTTTAACTTATTTTCTGTACAGCACTTTGTTCCTGTGCTGGGTATTTTAAAGTGCTTTATAAATAAAATTGGATTGGATTGGATTTAGTTTGATGTTCAGGCCCAATCCCATGAGAATATATGCTAATGTACAAGAAACAGCTTCCATACTTCAATGATCACAGCAAATGAAGAAAGCAGTCACATCAATATCAGATACCAGACATCAGTGTCTGACTGTGCAAATGCAGAAATGCTGTTAAATGCTGCCATTTGCTGTTTGATAAAAGGGGAGAACACCAAAGTACATTACATCAAAGTCAATATACAGTGATGTGCAATTTAAAATTAGTCTTAACAAATGTTTCTATGAAGGAATCGTGCACACTCCAGCGATTTCTAATCGTCACATCGACGTCGTTGTATGTAGAGGAAAATACACCATAGGTATTGTAATACTCATAATAATATACTCAACATATAACACATAGATCTACTTAAATGTCTGTGTGTTATGCCTAAACTATGTGGAATTACACTTGTGACTACTGAACAGTCTCTTAATTAAGGAGTAGAGTACAAATAAATACAGTGGCAAGCTTTGGTCGGCCCTGTTTCTGTCAATCGTTTATTTAATTGCAATTTGTTATGGCACTTATTACTCAGACAGTCTTGAAATAATCATTCAGTAAGTGTGTAAGTGCGTGGAGTTTCTTGTGTGGGGTTAAACAGTCTGTATTAGTGCAAACTCAGTGTTGTTCGTATTTATAACCCACTTTCACTTCACTCAAAGTGAAAATGGAGTGAGAACTGTGCAGGGAGCACCGGAATACCACATCTCACTGGATGCTGGATATATAGGCCCCGTGTACTAACTGCTACGTGGGTTGGGTGGATGCTTTGATTGGGCTTCCTTGTCATTGTCTGAAACATTGTTCTTGAAAGAAACAGACCCGTAAAGTTGACTTCCCGTATTCCTTCTCTCTCTTCTTTTGAGTTTGTGTAAATCTGCTTGTAAGATACAGGAAATATGGAAGGAGCTTTATGCCGTTGTACTTTGAGCTAATGCTGCCTTTTTATATTGCAGTCTAGGCTTTGTCATTAGCTCAGGTGGAGCAGGTCACCTACTAATGGGAAGGTTGGTGGTTCGATCTCACGTCTGCTCCCGTCTGCATGCCAAATATCCTCTGGCAACATCCTAAGCCCAAGTTGCTCGCAGATGCATCCATCAGAATGTGAATTTGTGTGATTGTTAGATAGAAAGCAGTTGAACAGCATAGAAAAAAGTGCTTGTGCGGGTTAGAATGGGTAAATGAGGCAAGTTGTGTAAAGTGCTTTGAGTGCTCAGAGTAGAAAAGTGCTATATAAGAACCAGCCCATTTACCATTTACTTCCACACAGGCCCTTATTCCTATGCTATTTCTACATAAGTGTTTTCTATCTAACACTCACTCTAATGTATGCACTGGAAAGCATCTTGGGGTTCAGTATCTTGCTCATGTAGACTGGAGCAACCACCACCAACCTTCCAATTAGTAGATGACCTGCTCTACCTCCTAAGATGCAGCCACTCCAAAGAACTAAACTCCAAACTAAACTCCACACACACTAAATTCTCCCCAGCAGAAAATATTTGAACTTGAAAGGCAGGAAAAGTCCAAATGAAAATCCAGACAAGGAGGTTTTAGAATAATCCACAAACAATCGCATCTTGGATGAGCCAATGTCATCAATTAGCTATGTTCATGCTGATAGCAAGAGATTACGTGTTGTTTCTTTTACCATAACAGACAGTTGTTTAACAACTGTAATGACTGTAATTTCCTCGAATGTTTTAACTGATGATAACAGCTTGGAATCTTCTTCGCTCTAGCTGGATGCCTTCCTTTTACTGAGGTAAGAGGGTAACATGAAAAGTGGGTCTTAAAGGTGGCGCACTGAAACCAGACAGATGCACTTCACAATATTTTAAAGGTCAACTGCAGTGAGACGCAAGATTAATAGACATGAGAATTTACAAGCTTGTTCATTAAATCATCCCAAGCATTTGGAAACCTTTAACAGGAGGCCGCCTGCAGAAGAACTAAATAAAAAAGGCGGCATTTGTGACCAGAGATAAAATGCTCCAAATCACAGATGAGTGACAAACTTGTGGTAAACATAACATCAAGGCCATACTCAGAGGCTGCACAGCTAAAGTGGTTGTTCAACAGAATGTTAATAAGTCACCACACGCAGTAATGCAGGCTTAACACAGATTTCAGGCCTTAGGCACCGCAGAACTTTAGTACTACTGAAAGATATATATAGATATATATATAGTGACAGTAGTATTAAATCCTAGAGGCTGGCAGGTTGCTTAAAGAGTCAGGTTTGAAAATCATTACCGAGGATGAAATTAGCTATAGATCGCAACAACAGCTCACCCACTAGATTTCCACAGCTTCATTTCATCACTCTGTCATTTTTCTATCCCCCATTCTACCATCATCAATCAACGTGCTGAGCCAACAGGTAAACTAATGAATTTCTGAGCGTGCTTTCCACATTCACTGAGAAAAAGAGGATTTGGGAATAAAGGTACCCTCTATCACACACTCAGATTTTATTGTAGGTACAGCAGCGACAATTCATTTTAAATATAGTATATGGCTGAAGCCACATTTATTTAAGTTATTAGACTGAGATAGAGTAAACTAGCTAGATCAGATGTACATTCTACGGGGTAATAACAAAAGCTCTTGTAACATTTTCACCGAGAAAAAAATTTGATTAGATGTTCTTTTGTGTGTTTTTGTTTTGTTTTCAAAATTATTATTGTCAGTCATTTTAAATAAAGAAACTCCCAAACGCCAAGAAATGCACAAAGACTAAACAACACGATGGACAGCAAGCTGTTTCTATTACACGCACAGCAATCCACATCCCAGCGAACAAAATGCAAAAATGTAATAAAGGAAAACAACTTCTAAATGCTCAAAAAGTACTGCATCGTCACAACAATCTATTCTGAGTGACTGTCTGCAGTCATCTATCATTAGTCCCCTTGTTCACTCTTTACTACCCCATGCAGGGCTATGTTGAAACAAAGTTTGCTCCTTTTAAACATTCTCTTCCTGTGCTCCAGAGAGTAGATTTCTTGTGTCCAATGATGTTCCATTCGTGGAATTTCAAATAGTAATAAAAACAGTGGGAAAAAAATAACCTTACAGGGCAGCTCCCAAAAATGTGTCCTTGTTCATGTGGATGTAGCGTTTTCAGTGGGAGAAACATTTGGTCACTCATCCAAGTGACTTCTACAGTCTCAGCTGACTGCAGGTTTCCCCAACATTATAGACAATTGTGGATCAACGGTCATGACAATTTGTATATCAATGACCAAGAAACTGATCTCACAGCCCTGCAGTCAGCTGAGACCAAAGAAGTCACTTGGATGAAAACGCTGCGTCCAGATGAACAAAATCAACTTTTTGGGATCTCCTTACCTGGATGGATGAGCACGCATCAAGACAATTACAGGGACAGGTTCAGTACTGTGCAAAGATCTTGAGCCATTCAGGGGTGGCTGTAACTCAGGTGGTAGAGCAGGTCACCTACTAATCAGAAGGCTGCTCATGTCTGCATGCCAAATGGGCAAGATGCTAACCCCAAGTTGCTCTACAACGCACCAATCAGAGTATAAATGTGTGTGAATTTTAGATAGAAGCACTTTTTTCTATGTGCTCTATAATTTCTTCTGCGATTGAGGCAAGCTGTCAGATTGCCATCTCCACCTTTTTGCCACTAATTCCACGCAAAACGTTTTCTACAAGTTGTGTGATCGCACAGGGAAAGTAGGGGAGGGGCCAGTCGCATTAAGAGATTTGACTGTGTAATCAAGTGTCAGTAATGAAAATGAACCAATGGGCTGCTGACAGTGTTTGTACGGCTGGTGCACACCATCAGCCCAAAAGTGTGTCGGCCCACTGGGAAAATGTCGGTTTGCTGGATTACCAGTAGATCTCTGTTTGGAATGACAACCTTTATTCTTCAATACAGCCGGAACTCTCAGGCAGCCTTTCTTGTCATTTCTTAAGTAGTCTTCAGGAATAGCTTGCCAGACTTCTAGGAGGATATTCCAAATCTCTGCTATGGATGCCGGCTGCCTTTTGTTCCATCTCCTATCAAATTTCTATCTGCTTCAGTAATGTTGAGGTTTGGGCTCTTACGAGACCAATTCATGTCTTATAGTGTTCCACTGTGTCTGTTTCTATTCAGCTATGCTTTAACTGCACTGGGAATCTGTTTTTCATTGGCCCTCATTTATTAATATGTGCATGGAAAAACTGATAACCGTGTGCAAAAAAACATGCAAAATTACAGATTTATGAAACAGTTCATAAATTATAATAAATCATCAAATTACACTGAGCAAGAATAAAAGCACACCAGGGTCAGTGTAACCTTAACATTTTGTAGCTTATGATTCTTATCACCATCATTCTGAACTGAGAGGCTTGTGAAATCTGCACCAAGTCGTCCCTTCCATCTCCCTGTACTCGTGTTACTTCTTCAACTGTTCATACAAGCAACAAAAAGAACAAAAAGAAATGATCAAATATATTTTAGCAAAACTGTGTTCCACACCTCCACTATAGCTATAGCTTTGTGGACTGGTGCCAGCAGAACTACCTCCAGATCAACACTGGAAAAACCCAGGAGCTGGTGGTAGACTTGCACAGGCACAAACATCCTCCATTGCAACCACTGAACATCCAAGGTATGAACATTGAGGCTGTGGACAGCTACAGGTACCTTGGTGTTCATCTGAACAATAAACTGAACTGGACTCATAATTCAGATGCCCTCTACAGAAAAGGGCAGAGCAGGCTGTACCTGCTGCAGAGACTCAGGTCTTTCGGAGTGAAGGGCCCACTCCTGAAGACCTTGTATGACTCTGTGGTGGCCTCAGCCATATTTCACAGTGTGGTCTGCTGGGGCATCCAAATACACCATGTTAGCCTTCACCCAGTCTCCATGATGTGCAATATTACCAAGTGCAATTTTCCTGATACAACACAGTATTTAATTCTATTTTGTATAGCATGTTATTCTTTTTTATCTTATTCTATTCTATTGTTTTTTTCCTAATTTTTGCTGCTCTTAACTTTGTACTGTCCACTTTATGTTGTGACCAAAAAAATTTCCCACATATGGGACTAATAAAGGCTTATCTTATCTTATCTTATCGTTTCAGAGAGTTGGAGAATCAGTACTTAGATACACTGATGCTTTACAGCTGGAACATGGTGACCCACCATTTTATTGTGTTTAGTTTTCTCTTTTCTTTATGTTGTCACTTACTTTATGTTGCAGATGCACACTCAGTGTAAATAACAACACAGTTCTGTGCAGTGCTAGCATATTAATATTAATGTAAAGTTTTGTTTCAAGAGTTACACGTAAGTGAAGCTGTCAACTAAATGTAGCAGAGTCGAGATAAGTAGTGCTAAATTGTGTACTTTTACATTCACAGTGCAGTTGCTTGGCATTTTGTTTCCTTTTTTGTAAAATACAGCTAGTTCATGACCTTAAGATGAACCTGCCTTGGCTCTTATCGGTTTTATCGACATTATCTCATTTGTATTCATTTCTGCCCTTTCTGCCACAAACATCTTCCCATCACGATTTGCAGTTTTACCTCATGCTTGTCAGGTGTTATGATAGGAGGTTTAGGACTTGTCTCCTCTGTACTCAGGCACTGTAGGTTTTGCTGATGAGTTGTGATGCTGGGGAGGGGAGGTGAAGCCTTGCAAGTGAGGTCAGATAACAAAACTAACCCGTAGTCTATTTTTTACCTGTCAGCTTTATCACCGCCTTATAAGGACAGTCATTGCTACGATAAAAACTAAACCCTAAAATTGTCAGAGACAAGTGTTTGCTAGTCACAGAACAACGAGAGTGTAACAGTGGGCCAAGGACAGAAGGGACACCCGGCCGGCTGGTGCATTCAGTCATACGCCGCTGCTCTTGTTAGGGGCTGACTGTGTACATTCTATCACATACTGTGTGAATCTTAAAGCTTTCTTTGCTTAATTAATCTTTTTTTTTTAGTTTGAACAATGTTACATTTATATAACCAAAAATAAAAGCATATAGAAGATGAAGGTCATGGAAAGAAATGGTGCAGTTCAGTACACACATAAGCAGAAACGCAGCTGGAGGTAAACAGAAAGCCTCGGAGACAGTCCTCATAAACGATAGGAAAAAGCTGTTCTGAACTCCCATGGTGCACTGGTCCTTCTGTATTATCTTATTGCTGTATTACTCAGATGGCTCTGTTTAGCCAGTCAAAATGCTTGCGAGTCTCTTTTAAAAAGCAAAATGAGAGGCAAGGTGCTTTGAAATATCACCAAAATAATAAGCCCCCGAGACAAGCATGCAGACAAGCACGTATGCCTACTCGTGATGAGGTCCTGCTGCTCATAATACTGGCATGTCTTAGTGGCATAAATAAACTGAAGTGCATATCCAGACTTCTCTCTGGCTGGCTCGGCCTCTCTAGAGAAGTGAGTGTGTTAATTAAAACATCAGCAGAATTACACCTGTTTCTGTGTGTTTTCACATCACATACTCGGTAATGATGTCTGTTTCATGTGCATCCACAGCCACAACCAAGCACAAGTCATTCTTTTAAAAAGAACACTGAGAGAATTCTCAAAATGTATACAGCTCAAATGTCTGCGTAACGCTCAAACTACTGCACCAAACACGGTTTGTTTTTGATTGCACAATGCATCATTTTTACCTGCTGTATTCATTTATGTAGTTCCAGTGGTGAAGTAAATAGTATCATAAAGAACTTGTGAACAGCAAACAAGACAAAACACAAACTACAGGATTTTCAGAGGTATTGTAGGGTCTCTACCTGACAAAATAAAGTGCCTTGGGTTGACTGCTGTTGTGATTTGGCGCCGTATACATAAAATTGAATTACAGGAGAGAATAGAGAAGAGTTAATAACATGCAGTGGCATGTAAACTCACATGGAGTAAGAAGTGGGAAGTTAATCATGGGACGTACCCATGTTATGCTGCCAACAGTAGAGTAATTAAGAGATGGTTCAGCATCAGCTAATCTTAAAAGTATGCAGGGTGTCTGTCTCCTGAACCTAAACTAGAACCTAGTGCAGGACCGGAGCCTGATAGCTGAGGGTTCCTCCCATTCTACTCTATTCCCTTTCTATTTTGTAAACTGCAGGAAACACAAGAATGAACAAGAAAGCCTGCACCTGAGTGCGAGGGTTTTAAAGTCGCTTCTAGATTTAACACGGACTCAATGAAGAGAATCCAGTATGGGTGAAAGCTTTGTGTAAAATATTTTAATGATTTTACAGTGAGAAAAACAAGAACAAATGGTGGAGGGTTCAAACTACTAATTTGTCCATGAGTAACACAGTAAGTAACACAGGTCTGCAAATGAGCTTTAAAACTGTCCCCAGTGTTTTCTATACAAGTGTTCTGAACTGTAGTTTGATTTCCTGTAAGCTACACAGGAAATCTCACCCTAAAGCCTCTACAGGTGTTGGAATTCCTGCTTCTACAATTAGAACGACAAATTTGACCTTCACTGAAAGGATGCCACAATACTGTCACGGTTTGCGGGGCAAGCCGTGTGGAGTTGTAGAAAAGGACCCAAAAGGCGGCAGCTCTGGTGCAGGTGAATATTTATTTACAACGGTGGGCACAAAACAGCACTGGTGGAAAAACAAGAAACCGGAAACCTAAACTGGGTAAGCTAATAACACAAACCAGAAACAAGGATGCAGGGAGGTCCGGGGAAATACACAAGAAGAGACGCAGGGAGACCGAGGGGAAACAACACAGACAAACCAGCAATTACTATGACAGAAGACACAACTTAAATACACTCAGAGAACACAGGGAGATTACATACAGGTGGGGGACACAGCTGGGAGTGATTAACAAGACGAGACTAGGGAGGCAAACTGAAAACACTCACATAAGACACAGACCTTCACAATAAAACAGGAACTTACACAAGAAAAGACACAAACTAAGAAACGCGGACTAGATACAGGAACACACGGGCAGAACAGAGTAAACACTAACCAGAGAAGGAACAGAACCACAATCACGAAGAGAAAACACAAAACGCTGGGTCAAAAGGACCCAGGGTCATGACAAATACAGAGTTTGCCACATGAGACGTGTCTGATGTAGATAAAGAGGGGGAAAGGAGATGGACCTCATACAGCGAATGGTGGAAATATTGTGATTTGGTTTGGCTTCTGTGAATCAGGAAGTGGAACGCTTGTAGTAATTGATTCAACTATGAATACTGCATCATATCAGAGAGCGCTCTGAGATAATGAGGCCATCTTTGTGAAAGTGGAGTGTCAGAGTCCATGTCAGAGAGTGGTGGACGCTTATGCAACTCATGCAAAATGCCTAGCAGATGTTTCCTTTCTGCTAAGAGGAACAACGCTAGCTTCTGATGCATCAGAAGAATATTACATTAGTTGTCAAACATTCCTGGTAGTGTTTTTTTCAATATATGACTTTGATCTACAGACACTGTTTCAAAGAGCATATGGATCTCACATTTAAAGGGAAGGAAAGTTACCTTCGTTAAAACCAAAAACAAACAAACATCGCATTGTGAGCCCCATGTTGTTATTTAATTACAAGCCTGTCTGTGGATGGATGTAAGACATGAGGATCCACAGCTGAAGAGGCAGCCGCAGTCTACCACCAATAAGGGACATCAAGCTGTGACAAGATGCCTCTCCTTCAACAGCCTGAGGCCCGTCTCCAGCAGGAAGCCGGAATCATGGGCTGAGCTTAGATGAGTGGCAACAAGGTCAGAACGCTGTTGCTACTGTCAGAAACTCCCACCGTGCTGATACAGCCTTATTTTTTAAACCGACATACGTATGTCACACAATACAATGTTCTGATGTAAATAATGTACTAATTAATGTACTAGTTCATATTTATTTCATCTCCTGAGTTTGCATGTTGGTTCTGCAGGGTGACAAATCTATTTACAGTAAGCAGACATGTCCCAGCACAGCTGATGATTCTTACCTTATCTTCACCCCGCAAGCTTTGTTTGTTCTTAACCAGTCAAATTAGGCTTTTTAGGTGACTGTTGACTCTTTATCTGGAAACTGTTGATGCTCAGGTATACTCAGAAACTAATCATCACCAATATTATCCTCAAAATCAAAGTTGGTTCAGTTTGAACCCTTCCACAACCCTAACACAACAGGTATGAACAGAGAAGCCCAAATCTCAATGATGAGATTTGGGAGGCCTAGTGGAAAATCTCAGAGTGTACGCGGTCATAATCCACCGCACTACACTACTCTCAGCTGCACATGTTACTGTAACGTTGAACTCATTAATAACCCCCATGTTCGCTCCATGCCATATCCTACTGAACTGCAGGCACTCCTTAAGTACATTTATTTACAAAGTAATACTTTGTGAACGTGTATCTAAGGTGGTGCGGTATTTCCCCAAACACGTTCGCCTAAAACTTTTACTGAGCAGTGGTCAAGGAACATTACATCTCTGACATAAACAGTTTCATATTAAAAACAGCATGCTCATAAAACAGTGTGTGTCAGGATGGTCAGCAATGACAACTGGAGTCCACATATTTGTGTGTGATAAAACACAGCACTTGAGAACGCAGTGTGTCTCTTTAATGGAGGGAATATTTCTGCAGCAGGAGGCAGCAGCAGCTTAAAAACAGATCACAGCGCTCACAGGAGAGAGTGATATTAATCACTGGCACTGAGATAAAACCATGACATCAGTAATCACCTGCTGACTGCTCCAGTGTGACTGAAATTTATTTTATTAAAATCAGTTATTTAATTTGAAAACCCAAGTATTCTACTCGGCTATTTGTGAAGAAAACTCACAAAAGGAAACATATGGACGCCCCCTTAGTGCTGAATATTCATGAATTTAAAATGTACAATGGTGGTTTAAGGACCTTGTCAATAAATTACTGTCTTTATTTCATAGAAATATTCAATTCAATTCAATTTTATTTATGTAAAATCGCCAAATCACAATTAAATGTAATGTTGCTGAAACAACAAAGTAATAAAAAAATAAATCTATCTGATCGAGAAATCACTCATCTTTGGAAAAGAGAGTTTATTACAGAGAAATGTCTCTTTCCAAAATAAAAGCTATACTATACGCTTCTTCTGGGCTATATTCTCAGCAGCATATTAAACATATCAGGTCCCCATAAGGAGAATCCTGTGCTAACGGCTGTCTAAATGACTCGGGTAAAGTTTGTAGCATGCGTGCTTGTTGTTTTTGTCTGCTTCCACTTGTCTTTGCACTAGGATGACGTCGGCGTAAATGTGCAGTCATATTCGTTGTGTTCCCACTAGTGCTGTCAGCGTTAATCTGAAATGACGTTAACGCCACAACACGGCAAATTTCCGTTAACGAGCTACCGCGGATCGCCCCGTGCGTGGGGCTAGACGGCCAACACGTTAACGAGCTAACTGCACTAACGTAGTAGTTCCCGCCCATGTAATTGAGCATTGCGTGGCACATCCAACATACTGTTTTACTTTTGTCCATGACGCGCTTATACCTTCAGGGTCATACGTCACATGAAGACCAAAATAGTTCCAAACGCCAGATCTGATTGAGGGTGGGGGAGGTTCAATTTGCCATGTTGCAACGAGCTTAGCTTCTGTCTCGCTAGCTTGTGCTAGCGAGTGGATCTGCGCTCAACAGGCGGAGTAGTTGAACGCAGATCCACTGAGCTCTCAACACAGACAGCATCGTCAGAAGAAAAGTTGATCAAATAAATTAAAAACTTTGTATTGTTCGATACATATGCGTACCGAACCGAAAGCACTGTATCGAACGGTTCAATATCGATACGAGTATCGTTGCACCCCTAATATATATATGTGTGTATATATACAGTGGGGCAAAAAAGTATTTAGTCAGCCACCGATTGTGCAAGTTCCCCCACTTAAAATGATGACAGAGGTCAGTAATTTGCACCAGAGGTACACTTCAACTGTGAGAGACAGAATGTGAAAAAAAAATCCATGAATTCACATGGTAGGATTTGTAAAGAATTTATTCGTAAATTAGGGTGGAAAATAAGTATTTGGTCACCTCAAACAAGGATAATCTCTGGCTCTCACAGACCTGTAACGTCTTCTGTACGAAGCTTTTCTGTCCCCCACTCGTTACCTGTATGAATGGCACCTGTTTGAACTCATCATCTGTATAAAAGACACCTGTCCACAGCCTCAAACAGTCAGACTCCAAACTCCGCCATGGCCAAGACCAAAGAGCTTTCGAAGGACACCAGGAAAAGTATTGTAGACCTGCACCAGACTGGGAAGAGTGAATCTACAATAGGCAAGCAGCTTGGTGTGAAAAAATCAACTGTGGGAGCAATCATCAGAAAATGGAAGACATACAAGACCACTGATAATCTCCCTCGATCTGGGGCTCCACGCAAGATCTCATCCCGTGGGGTCAAAATGATCATGAGAACGGTGAGCAAAGATCCCAGAACCACACGGGGGGACCTGGTGAATGACCTGCAGAGAGCTGGGACCAAAGTAACAAAGGTCACCATCAGTAACACACTACAACGGCAGGGAATCAAATCCCGCAGTGCCAGACGTGTTCCGCTGCTGAAGCCAGTGCATGTCCAGGCCCGTCTGAAGTTTGCCAGAGAGCACATGGATGATACAGCAGAGGATTGGGAGAATGTCATGTGGTCAGATGAAACCAAAGTAGAACTTTTTGCTATAAACTCAACTCGTCGTGTTTGGAGGAAGAAGAATACTGAGTTGCATCCCAAGAACACCATACCTACTGTGAAGCATGGGGGTGGAAACATCATGCTATGGGGCTGTTTTTCTGCCAAGGGGACAGGACGACTGATCCGTGTTAAGGACAGAATGAATGGGGCCATGTATCGTGAGATTTTGAGCCAAAACCTCCTTCCATCAGTGAGAACTTTGAAGATGAAACGAGGCTGGGTCTTCCAACATGACAATGATCCAAAACACACCGCCCGGGCAACAAAGGAGTGGCTCCGTAAGAAGCATTTGAATGTCCTGGAGTGGCCTAGCCAGTCTCCAGACCTCAACCCCATAGAAAATCTGTGGCGGGAGTTGAAAGTCCGTGTTGCTCGGCGACAGCCCCAAAACATCACTGCTCTCGAGAAGATCTGCATGGAGGAATGGGCCAAAATACCAGCTACTGTGTGTGCAAACCTGGTAAAGACCTATAGTAAACGTTTGACCTCTGTTATTGCCAACAAAGGTTGTGTTACAAAGTATTGAGTTGTGTTTTTGTTATTGACCAAATACTTATTTTCCACCCTGATTTACGAATAAATTCTTTACAAATCCTACCATGTGGATTCATGGATTTTTTTTTCACATTCTGTCTCTCACAGTTGAAGTGTACCTCTGGTGCAAATTACTGACCTCTGTCATCATTTTAGGTGGGGGAACTTGCACAATCGGTGGCTGACTAAATACTTTTTTGCCCCACTGTATATGTGTGTGTGTGTGTGTGTGTGTGTGTCTGCATCATCTTGTCTGTGAATTTTTGCTGTTGTACTATGAAGCTGACAGGTTAGAGGCTGCTTGATCTCTGATCTGATATAGAAAGGTTTGCTGCTGCAGTGCATGCGTAAAAATGCCTTAATGTGCATTTTGTCAGGGCTGCCTGTGTGAGTGGCAGAATGGCACCCAAATGCAGGGTCGAAGCGTTGTGTCATTCCAGAAACAAGACTGGTCAAAGCAAGTTTGTAAAAAAGCTCTTTAAAAAATTACTAATCATCAATTAAGGTACTAAAGGTAGGGATTAGTACAAATTACATCAGGGTCTATTTATTATACTCAATCAGAGGACATGCTGGAAGGGTTGTGTGTTTTAGGGAGCTGAAGTCCGTGTTTTAAAAACCTGACGTGCTTGTTGGAAAATATCAGATGTCTTTGCAAGAATGGATTTAGGCTTTCTGATCAAAGCTACAGATCAATACACCACACACCAAGTTTCCCCAGAAAGCAGAAAACACCCACGTGTGACACCCATATCATCTGAGCAGCGTGCGTTCTTGTCAGAGAATAAAGCAGCATGAAGATAAATACAGGTTTTTCATGACCACTCCAGGAAGAAAATGTTTTGATGAGAGACAGCAGACCAGATGGCAGCAGAGATACCCACTAATGTTTGGAATTTAAAGTTGACAGAAAAAGTTATTGGCTCTTAGGTTTGGTTCAAATATTGCTGTGCTGTGAGCAGCAAAATTTGTAGATAAAGAAAACTTCAACCGACAGCTTTAAGTGCTTCTCTTTTGTGAAATGTGCAATGCTTTTGTGGATTGTGGGACAAGCTTCTCAGAAATACTGGGCTACAGAAATGTAAGTCAGTAATCCTAATTTTTTTATCCTGGCTAAGGACAAATGTTCATCTGTCTGGCAGCATTAATTATGAGGGATAAAACCACCAACAGTCTAAAAGTAAAGACATTACACAAAAACACATGAGCAGATTTCATGGGTGTTGGCGCATAATAATCATGCGGACTACATGATGGCACTGGGAGGACTCGCTACTGGAATAGCTGGAATAGCTACTGCGCAATGGGAACAAGAAGCACTCTGAGAGCACAAACCTCTCAGTCTCCTGGTAGTATTTTCTCTGTTTGTTTTCTCTAGTACATATGTATCATTCATTTCATCATTTAGTCAAATTAATTTAAATCTTGTGAAAAACGTTTTGAATACTACTCCACAAAGATGTACAAAGATTACAATTCTGAGTAAACTTAATCATTTACAGTTCGCTATAATGTGGTTCACGTTTCATGGCCTCGCTGTTTCGCAGATGTTTTTTTGTACAATTTCGCATGCTTTTTTTTCACAGTGCATTGTGTTCTGCATCCTGATTGGCTGTAGAACATTGCCAATCAATCATGTGCCGTGTCTCCTGACCAGTACAGAACGCGTTCAGCTTGTCAAATTTATATAAATCTTCGATCTCTAGCAGTTTGACTTTGAAGTGCTGTGCTGTATGTTTGTGAGTTTTCTCCCCAACAAACACAACGATGTTGACGGAACATTTTGCACCTTTGGTTTCATCCTATAATACTGGACTTATTTTTCTAGGAAGGTTTGATCTTTGAGAGTTTAAACAAGAGAGAAAAGTGTGAAAATGTTCATGACTGTCTGAGAAAAGTGTATGAACTGTGTAGTGAGGGGGTTTACAGCCTTAAAACATCTATAATAATTGTAAAAAATAAAGTTGGCTACTTCGTGGATTTCACCTATCGCGGGTTATTTTTAGAACGTAACTCCCACAATAAACGAGGGACCACTGTATACTCAAATAGTATCCCGTGGCAACATGTTCTTGTCAGTCTGTAAATGTATTGTTATTTTAAATAGCTCTATAGCATTATTATCATTTTGTCATTCAGATCCATCTATTGACCTTGACTGAGATGTCAGAGGTCAAATGTGACATGATATTTTAAATAATAATGGATTGCATTTATATAGCGCTTTTCGGGGCCCTCAAAGCGCTTTACAATTCCACTATTCATCCACACACTAGTGGAGGCAGCTACAGTTGTAGCCACAGCTTCCCTGGGGCAGACTGACAGAAGCAAGGCTGCCATATCGCGCCATTGGCCCCTCTGGCCATCACCAGTAGGCGGCAGGTGAAGTGTCTTGCCCAAGGACACAACGACCGAGACCGTCCGAGCCGGGGCTCGAACCGGCAACCTTCTGATTACAAGACGAACAGCCAACTCTTTGAGCCACGATCGCCCCGATCTTTAAAGTCAGTGCTTTCTATATGTTGACAATACACAATACACTTGTAAGAAATAATAGTTTCTAACTTATAAGGCTATTTTTCACTCTTGGACCAAATTAATCAAAATCAATAAATGAAAGGCTCTGGTGGATGCTCCTCACATACAAGGTCTTAAATAATCAGGCCCCATCTTATCTTAATGACCTTGTAGTACCATATCACCCTATTAGAGCACTTCGCTCTCGCTCTGCAGGCCTACTTGTTGTTCCTAGAGTATTTAAAAGTAGAATGGGAGGCAGAGCCTTCAGTTTTCAGGCCCCTCTTCTTTGGAACCAGCTTCCAGTTTGGATTCAGGAGACAGACACTATCTCTACTTTCAAGATTAGACTTAAAACTTCTTGCTAAAGCATAAGGTTAGGGCTGGATTAGAGTGTTTCATCTTCAGTCACCTTTTTCACTCCTATATGTTTATACACTTACACTGTTTTATCTGTTTTATTGTAGGGTCTTTACCTTAAAATATAAAGCACCTGAGGCAACTGTTAAATAAATAAAATAGAATTGAACTGAACTGAATTGAATTGCTTCCAGCTTGGCTGCTAACTGTGCGCATTGTGATTTCACCATGGAAAACATAAACATCAGGGATCATTGCAGTTGATTGGAGGGGTCTCACACCACAGAGATCCGGGAAGTCTGGCACTTTGAAGAGATCTGACGATAGCAGCTCTGCAGGCAGTCCAGAGATGCATGAAAATCTGAGCTTGTAGGAGAGATTAACCAAATTTAAATCAGGTAAGGTTTCTGTTTTTGAGGCCCATCCAGCAGACTTCCTAAAATACTGAAATCAGTGAAGCTTTCTTGGATATAATTTTGCAGTAATAGGCAAAATTTGTCTGATGGGTCCTCATCTCTCATTAATAACAGCAGTTCATGTGCAACTGCAGAAAAAGATCCAATAAAAACTAAGATAATGATGTGGAGGACTCAAACGTGCCACAGGAACGGTTCTTCCTTTTTACACACTGCTGCTACACCGATTTAAAGATGGCATTTGGGAGCCGCAGTGCTGGGTATCACAGATCAAACCATCAATGCACAAGAAGCTCAGGGGAAACCTCCAGGCTGCAGGGATGGTAATGCAGCTCAAAGTTAAGCTGAAACTCTGAAAGTCTGTTAGAAACCTGTGGCACGCAGTATGCAGCTCTACCAATTCCACAGCATGTGGCTGTTTGATAAAGACGGTAGCCTACAGGGAGAACCGCTGAGACCAGTCAGAACCAAATGGCAGAGGACCAAGTGTCCCTCAGTTTCTCCCCCAAAGACATTACAAATGCAGAGAAAAACTCCTGAAGAGTAATTCTAACACAGCTAGAAATCCAGCTTTTGTTAAAGCAGAATAAAAGGCTGTGTACTAAACAGAAGGTCAGCAGTTTAATTCCCACATGTCAGAATGTCTTTGGGCAAGACACAAGAACTCCAAACTGTGCCCAATGAACTCATGAGTGCATGCCTCATAAACAAAATAGTTTAAAGTGGGTGAATGTTGCCTGTAGTGTTGAAGCTCTCGGAGTTCACAGTAAGACTAAAAATTATACAAATAATATTCTGTCTTGAGCAAAAATTTGTTGCCTGTAACCATTAGGAAGTTAAGGGGCGGTTCCAGTTTAAGGGCTGCATTAAAATGAAAGCAGCACAGTTTTTGGACGACCCAGGAAAAGTGTTTGAAATTGCAACCATGTCCAAACATAACTCACTTTTATAAAATAATTTTCACAAGGTGCAGATGGATGTTAAACACGGGGTGTATAGATTAATGTAAAGACGTAGTTTAAATGGTTTCTTGTGTATTTGGTTTAAGACTGTGCTGCCTGTGGACACAATATACTGTAGACTGCTTTAGGTTTTGAAATGTGTATGAAAATGTGTCCTCCCGTGGTTAGAGTTGCTTTTTTATTTTATTTATTTCAGCATTTCAACATTATGGATCAAAAGCAGACAAAGTGCAGGATGTGCAGGCTTTTTGTTTCTGTCAGTAGATGGGTAATGTGGATCTGGAGTCCTCTGGGGTCCTTCAAGGGCGTTTAGGGTGGGGGAGGTAGACCAGGTCCCTGTGGTGTGGTTTTTTGAAAGGCTTGTGCATTTAGTCAGCTCTCTTGTCAAGTCTCGGTGAGTCAGAACCACATATACCTTTTATGTACCTGGGACGAAAACCTTCATTGTAGGTTTTTGGACATTTAAGCAATTGGGGTTAAAGTGCAGACCCTTAGCTGTCATTCAAAAAAAATGATGCAATTGTTCTTGTAACTGCACTTCAACCACATCTTGATTGTTTGATCCAAATTTACTATGGTCAGCAGTAAAATTACAAAAATTGCATCATTGTCTAAAACCAATGAACAACATAGCGTTGACCTTGACCTGACTGAGTCACCTGTGTTGTTACAGTCCCCATAGCTGGTGACAAACAGAGACATTTTGTCAGTCAGTACTGTCCATATATCTATATACACACACATTTATTTAATGTTTATTTGGTTCTTGTCGCAGCTTTGCAAATACCAGCTGTCAGATTAAATAGAGCTGTGCACCATCCGCAGAGTCCTGTTATGTTTTAAAATAACATATTTTAAAAAACGATGTGGAGTCCGTACTGAATGTCAGAGAAAAATCTTAAGCCAGTTTTATATGCAACAATTCCAGCTGAAGCTTATTCAAACCAGAAAACCACATCCTCCGTGTTGACATAAAGAGAGACAAGCAGCAATCCAACTGAGAATGAAATGCAGGAAGAAATATAAAAAGCATGGAGGTGCGGATGTAGGATGTGGAGAGTGTGTTATGCAGTGCTATCGTTTTTGCAATAAAACTACAAAAAAACCTGCTATACCACTAAAACAAACTCTTTGCAATTCACCACAGCTTGTTTGACAGCAGCCATGAGAGAAATCTGACTGAAACTCTTCAAACTGACTAGAAATCTATCTTAAGGTCAAGAGCCTGATCATACAGTGCAGCTGATTATCAAGGATTGTGACTCACTTTGAACAGAACATCAAGGACCAAATGATCTGGCAAAAATTTGATTCTAAAATTAGCGTGGGCAGAGATGTGGAATTGCTCAGCTTTGATATATTGAGGATGTAATTCAAGTGAAATGAACTGAATGGAGGCAAAACAAAGGAAGGCAGAGAAGAGAAATCATTAGAAACTAAAATAAAATGCAGCTGGAGGAGCACGTGTTAGATTTGCTGCACTGTTTTATCAAACACATACTGAAGGAAATTATATATAAAACTATTTTAAAAGTCAAAAGCAGGAAATACAAGACACACAGTGCCCACAATGAAAAAAAATATTTTTCACATGACTTCTCGTTCTGCTTCTTAGCGAGGACTCCCCACCAGCACCAAGTCCACTGTAAAGTTAGCAGAACTTAAATTAAATCAAACAGCTGCCTTAATTTCTTTACATTTATGAACTTAGAAGCTTATCAGAACTCCAATATTTTGATTGCATTTGATGTTTACCTTTTGACTAAAATAAAAGTAAAATGTTTAATAATTAAAATTAAAAAATATTGATAATGTAGAACCTAAAATATTCACTCACGTCTCCCTCTGGAATAAATTGACAGATCTTAAGCAAAACTCAATATTTATTGGTCAATTTTTTAATTAAAAATAGTCAAGCATCAACACTGAAAATTCAAAAACATGTCACACATCACGTTAAAAAAAAGGCAACCAATTGTCTCAATTGCATTGAGCACTGCTAAATTTAAAAGCTTAAGGGCATTTCTAAAATAAAACATTTAAAAAAATATTACACAGCAAAATGCACTTTTGAATATCTTAATAGCAGATGTAAACTGCTGAAACTCTAGAATGTACATATACTGCTGTGACAATGACTATCAGAAATGTATTATTTTGGTTACAACTCTGTATTTTGTAGTTCTTTTGAGAACAAACTACATATTGGTAGGGTAAAAACAGATGACATGTGTTCTAGACAGTAATCTGTTCCAAGGCCACGAAACCCAACTGACAAAAAGAGATGCAAAGCTGAGATGGTGTTGAAGATTGAGCTGTAAAAGCTAAAAGGAGAAAAGAAAGAGGAAAGCAAAAAAATGAAAACAAAGTGGGCTAATTCAAGAATTCAAACTCCAAGGGATACTCCAAGTTTTGACCCTTTGCTATGGTGAGAGCAAGAACCTCTGTTGCTCATCAAAGCGAGTGAAGTGGCTAGCACATTTGGTCTCTGGTAATATTGGACGTTGTCGGAAGAGACTGAAAGAAGAATTACAACTTCCAAAAGGCTGACGGGCAGCAACATATTCCTCTCAACAGGTTCAGCCATTTCTCTTCACATTCGTATTACTAAAGGTTAACTTCTCTTTTCTTTTATAAGCTCATGTCACTTTTGAATTCTTTATTAACTCAATGTCTTGATGCATGCTCAATCATCCAGGTAAGTAAATCCCAAAACATTGATTCTGTTCATCTGAACGTTTCGTCACTCATCCAAGTGACTTCTTCAGTCTCAGCTGACTGCAGGTTTCCCCAACTTTATAAACATTACGTTGCATGAAAACTGACACTAGCACCACTGAATGAACGATGGGTTGTGAGGTAAGGTCCTTGATCATTAATATGCAAATTGTCAAGACCATTGATCAACAAACACTGATCAAAGACCGCTGATCAATGGCCATGATGAAAGCCCAGCAGAGGATGTACTTCCTGAGGCAGCTGAAGAAATTCAACCTGCCAACACGGACGATGATGCAATTCTACACTGCAATCATCGAGTCCATCCTCACCTCCTCCATCACCGTGTGGTACGCTGGAGCCACTATCAGGGACAAACAGAGACTGCAGCGTGTTGTGCGCTCTGCTGAGAAGGTGATTGGCTGCAGACTCCCATCTCTGCAGGACCTGTACACCTCCAGGACACTGGGGCGTGCAGCTCGGATCTCAGCTGACCCTTCTCACCCTGGACACAGTCTGTTTGACCTGCTCCCCTCAGGCAGGAGGCTCCGGTCCATTCGCACCAGAACCTCTCGCCATAAGAACAGTTTCTTCCCCTCTGCTGTCGGACACATGAACAATAACCGTATGACTGTTCCCGCCACTAACACATGACCCTACGCTGTGTTCACTGCATCATTCTATGTTTGGCACTGATCACCACCTGCACTCATGTATATATCATGTATATATCTATCTATCTACTTAGCACTTTTAATTCTTATTCTCATTTTTATTTTCATGTCTATTTAAGCGTAATTTATAACAGTATGTTTGCACTGAAGCACCGCAGCAATTTCCTAATGTTGTAAACCCGCTCAACATTTGGCAATAAAACCCTTTCTGATTCTGATTCTGATGAGTCCCATTCACAGAGTTGGGGAATGGCTGCAATCACAGCATTGTAAGATGGTGACAGATGTACCCTTAGGCCCCCTCCTCGATTCAGAGATGGTCTTTCCCTTTTCACGTAAATGGCCTCCTTGACTCCGCGCTCAAACCAGCGTTCCTCCCTTTTCAGGATGTTACATCCTCATCCTTGAAAGAGTGTCCACTGGCCTGTAGGTGTAAATAGACTGCAGAGTCCTGGCCTGACCAGGTGGCTCTTCTGTGTTCGCCAGAGGTTGTTTGGTTTACCTGATGTATAAATCCTGGCAATCCTCCTGGCACTTAACAGCGTACACAACAATACTCTGTTTGTGTCGAGGGACCCGATCTTTAGGGGTGGACCTTTTTTTCAGTCATTATGCAAATGTCCTGTTTATAAGGTTGGGGAAACCTGCAGTCAGCTGAGACTGAAGAAGTCACCTGCATGAGTGGCGAAATGTTTCTTCCATTGAAAACGCTGCGTCCAGATGAACAGAATCAACCTTTTGGGATTTATTAACTTAATCCTGTTAAATTTAAAAGAATATACTAATGAAGTCTTCATTAGAAGATAATTATATATTTAAAAAAAATTAATCTAAATAAACTGACTGTTTTTACGTGTTTTGGAGTTTGTACGTGCTTTGTCTCCAGGGGCCCACCGTAAATACACTTTTATTTATTCACTCCTCATAAAATGTAATAAATAAATCATAATACAAAAACCAACTATTTACATTTCAACTTTTAACTATTTAAATTTTCAGCTTTTTCCTTTTAAACAAATTTAAAGTGAAACAACACAAAACACTGCAAACCACAACACAATTAAATATAAATCTGAAAAAATAAGAAAACAAAAAGAAGACGCACATCCTCTGTCATATAAACCTGCATGAATAAACGTTCTGAATCCTTTATCATCCACAACTGAAAATAGTTGTGGATGATTACTATACCTTTCTGATGTGACGTTGTAGTCTCTGGCTCTCTTTCTCTCTCCCTCCCGCTCTGTTCTTGTGCTACTGCCAGTGTAACTACCGCCCCTCCCCCCTCCTCCCAGCGCAAAGCACAAGGCTCGCGTGCAGAGTGAAGCGGGAAAAAAGTGCGAGAGAGAGGGTGAGAGAAAGAAGAAGAAAAAACAGCTCCCAATAAGGAGCCGGCTCGCGTCGTTCACTTCAAAGAGTCGGATCTAAGAGCCGTTTCGTTCATGACCGACACATCACTAGAACCCACATAAACACGGGGAGAACATCCAAACTCCGGCCTGATGGTGGAATTGAACCATCGTGCCACCATGGTGCCATTTCTTAAATTTTGTTCAAATTTAGTGCAAGAATTGTTAAAAGATCGAGACATTTTACTTTTACTCCATTTTCTCAGGATCTAAATCTATCCAGCTTTATGTTTGGGGTCAAGCTGATCCCAGGAATCAAAACCTGCCAAAAATGTCGTGATGTCATTTAAATAAATTAGTAAAATGAAATTATATTCTTTAAGTAGCAGGTACTTAATACACAAAATAGTTGAAGTTGAACTACCGTATTTCCCGGACTACAGAGCGCACCTGAATATTAGCCGCACAAGCTAAAAGCAGGGGAAAATCCTGTTTTGTACATACATTAGCCGCACCTGACCAAAAGCCGCAGGTGTTTCAATGTTGACTTATCATATGTAAGAGAACATGCACAAATCGAATTGTCAGGAAAGAGACGGCTGTTTGGAGACACACCACTTTTATTAATATTTTGAAAAACAAGTTATGGGTACATATTTGCATAACCTTTTAGGGTATGTGTACAAGTACCGGTAATTACAAGTACGAAACATGTACTGTGCTTCATAAATGAGTAACAAATGTAGTACATAACAATAACCTACAGCACACCAGAAAAATAGATTCAGACTACCTTTTAGGCTCAGGTGCAGTGACACGGCTTTAACAAGAAGAAAAGTCAGTCATTCACCATCTTTCTCTTCTTCCTGCGCACTAAAACCACCAAAGTCCTCTCCTCCAGTGTCGGAAACGAACAGGCTCAGGGTGGCTTCATCATCCACTCTCAGCTCCTTTCTTTCGTTGTCACTTTCAAAACCAAAGAAATCCTCATTGTCAGTGTCAGAGTCGAACACCTTCTGAAGAGCCTCCTCTCCATCAGGCAGCAGTCCAGCCCTTCAAAATCCGTTGGTGATCGTGGATGTTTTCACACTTTCCCACGCTGTCAGAATCCAGTGGTGGAGTTGGGCATAACTTGCTTTTTGCAAGTTTATCGCCGCTCATCATCCACGCCTCCAGCTGAACGCGTAGTGCTACTTTGAAGTTTGTTTTTCGCGCTACTTCGTACGGCACTACGTTGCCTGGCGGATGGACATGTGACTAACATACCACTCTTGAACTCCGATCCTTCCGCCAGGCAACGTAGTGCCGTACAACAGCGGAACAAACAAAACAAATCCGCTCATGGACAATCCATAGAAAAGCCGCACCTGACTAAAAGCCGCAGGGTTCAAAGCTTGTGCAAAAAGTAGCGGCTTATAGCCCGACAATTACGGTAACTTAAATGGAAGAAAAGGTTCAGTGAACTTCGAGTTAGAAGGACTGTTTTAAAATAAAGAAGTTTACTTAATTGATTTAAGTACTATGAGCGTTTGGGTTTACAGTGTGGGCACTCAATTGCTGATCTTTTTATTAATTGTCCGGCTTAATTCATTCACATATTTGCATGTTTAAAATGTCCTTAATCAGCTGAGCTCTAAACATGCATCAAAAAAGCCCAGCAATATCAGCTTTTATTTAGCATATTTCTATGCAAATCAGAAGAACTGCAGCTGGACTCATTTACATATGCAGCTTTAGTATATGCTTTGCTAAATTGAAAAATTATGGTTACGCAAAAATATGTCACCCTGATTATTCCAAAGTAATATTCTACTTAAACTAAGTGAAGTACTCAAACCCAGCGTGCTATCATTTTAATGGCACAAGTATCAAATCAGATGCTAAACTATTCTTGCGCATCAGTGAGGAAGGTTTTTAAAAACGTCTTTTGGTATTTGTCATGAGTGACTGTTATATTTCTTCTGCACTCGTTCCGTCTGTGCTCACCAAATCTGCTCTGGAGATTTTTTAGGTGTGTGACAAGAAAAGTGTATCACGATTTTTATGGAAATTACCAAGAGACCAGGGCAAAGCAGAGCCATTGCTCTTCTGCAGAATTTTTTTTCAAGATGTAGATGGATTAAGTATAGATACACTCATTATGGAATATGAGATAAAACCAAGAAAAATGGTTGAACAAACATTGGAGCAGGCATGGTCATCCTTTCCTAAAGTTGTAAACTTGCACAGACTTTCATGAACTGCTTCCGATATTAACTCTCAAGAAAACTCAGTATATCTGTGAAGGGTCTAAAAGTAGCTGGGCCGGGCTTTTGACCCATCATAAAGTAGAACAAGACAATCCAACTCCTAAAAGCTTACTACTGAGAGGTCTTTTTTTGTACCTCCGTATAAGCTAAGACCTTACAAAAAAGGTTAACCTACAAAGAAATACAGTTGTAATTGGTGCAAGTTATCCAGATACAAATGTTAAATCTGATATCTGATGCTAAGCTGCAAAAAAGAGAAAGATCTGTTACCTGAGTCAAATACTTTGATTCAAGGACCAGTGTTAAGCACGTGAATTGTCAGTACATGGGGAATAAAAACAAAAGAAAAAAACATAATGCTGATCAACTTATTTACTGTAGTCCATCACAGCTTGTGCTGACTCTCTTGGCCACTTATGGTCATGCATCCATCCGTCCGTTAAAAATTCGTATGTGATTGTTGGCAGCTTGTTTAACCTTGATGAACAGATCAGTTCTGTGGTTATTTGTTATTTGTTTCCAGTTGAGATTTTTGGACAAATTGAAGCACTTTCTTATATTGACTTTGTCATACATGTTGCACGTGGTCTTATCATGACAAGACTGGATTATTGTAATTTTTGTACAGAAGTTTACGATCGTTCGTTCAGTTCAGCTGGTGCACTGCTGCTTAACTTTTAACTGGGAGATGAAAATGTACTCAGTACTTCATTGGTTTCCTGTCAATTTTAGGATTAATTAATAATTTGTAATGTCCTAGGACCACTGCATTTATCTGCTCTTAGTTATGTTCACACTCACATTCAGTTGATCAAGAATATTGTAAGATGTAGACCTAAAAATTGATCTGACCGAAGTCTCTGGATTGTCTCAGCATTTCATGTTAGATCTGGCCAAACCATTTTTACTTTTGAGTTGTTTCTCATCCCTGGCCTTTAATTTGAACTAAACCTTCATATTTTGTTAATTATTGTTATGTTTTTTTATTTTTTTTATGCTGCCTGTGAAGCAGTTGGTTAATTCTGATTGTTTTAAATGTGCTATATAAATGATATAACTACCTTAATTGCTAATTGTGTTTACATTTTAAACACAGTACTAACCTTTTTGGAAATAAGGTTATACATACACTGTTGAAGCCAGGGCTTTTATCCACAACACAACATTTCTTTGAAATAAAAACAAATGAGTACTTTTCGGAAATAGGTCCCCTCAATTGTCTGTTGTAGCTTACTACAAAAGGATGTATATCCATAACTTGGATACTGTTTAGGATATTTGGACTACATTTTTAATGTCTCTAGGTTTAATGCCAGTTTTTCTGGGCAGCAAATGAAACACAGAGTCCCTCAAAATGGGCTGGAACACATCCAGAAAAGACATACAGCTAATTCACATTTGAGTGTGTGGCCTCTATTAACTGTCTGGACAGTCTTGTGGGGATAACGTCAAGGAGACTGGATGAGGGTCTTATGTGTAACTTGGTATTCATAAGAGCATGCAGTGATATTAGCCTAAAGCAAATCAACAAATTTAGACTGAAATTGGGTGCAATAAAGGTCCACAACAAAGACAGCAGGAAGGATGTAAGCCCTGATATGGCAAGTCTTTTTGACGAAGAGGGTAAGATGTTTTGCAAAAATTAGTAAGCTGAACAAGCTATGAACTTCGGTGTATTGAACGCCATTTTCTGTTAAGGGTGCAGATACTACTGGGTGTAGTGCATGTTGAAATCAGGTATAGAATACGTTTTTCTGTAACTGCTTTCATTGACAACGTCTGTCATTTAGATTTCATATGGTCTTTTATAATCAGGTAGTAGACTAAATAAATGCATTTACACAAACACACAAAGTATACCAAAGTAAGTATATACAGGCCCCAAAAACCCTAAATCTCACCCAGCCTACCCAGAGTCACAAATGAATGAAAAATGTGAATAAATTGAATCCCAAAAACATACAACAGGACAGGTAAGCAGTGTTTCCTGATTTGTGTCAACAAGAGGAACAATTCTAAGGGAATGTGAAAAAGGGTTCATTGATGTCAAGCATGGCAGGAGGCTCAGTCACAGACACTGAGCAACTGGTTTGTCAGTAGGAATGCTAAGTAAAGTTAAATCTGCATTTAGAGCTAAAGGAAAGAAACCAGTAAATTACTACTGGTGACAGTGCACATGACCACAGTGGTTGTACATTAAGCACAAAATGTAATAAAACTTAGAAGAGCAACTCTTCCTCACCTGACCGAGAGCGTCTAAGGGTCTTTTTAAAGTTTGTGAAGAAATTTCACTTCCCATCCAAGAGGCATCTTCAGTTCTAAAAATGGCCTACACCTTTTCCCAAGCCTTGAAATAGGTCAGCATACACTATGTTGCTTGACATAAGTCAAGGTATGAAAAAAGGCATAGCTTATTACCAATCAACTGGAGTTAAGGGTGCAATCTCTGTGGGACATTGCCACACCCTGTCATATTGAGGTAACCAGAGGCAAGGTGTGACTGGGGATTAAAGTACCTGGGGAGGAATATCAAGACTGCATTGTAGGTGGCTGACTGTTGCTGTAAGTCACCCTTCCTGTTAGATAATGGCCCTTCACAGTTAACATAGACAGTTTGGGGGAGAAGTAAAGACGCCATCTGTCTTATTGGTCCAAAATGTGAATACTGGCATCCTCAGGAGAGTGTTCTTTGTCCTTTAGGTGTAGATGTACAGCTCCTGTTGGCATGGCTCTTCTATGCTGTGCCATGCATTTGTTGAATGGCTGTTTCGTGGCTACTATGTAGAGGTCCTCACTGCACTGCACAACACACACTATGCTGCTCAGCTTGTTTGGGAGCTTTGTCCCTGAGATGAACCAGGTTTTGTCTGCGAATGTCATGTTTGAAGAAAATTCTCCTGAGTTTCTCTGACAATCCGGCTACATAAGGGATCGCAGTGGTGTTCCATCTGTCATTCTGGTTCTCCCTTGTTGGTGCCTGGCCTTCTTTTCTGTGTGTCTTTGCTGATTTCAGGAAGGCAAAGTCAAGAAAACCACGTTTTAAGAGATTTCTTTACATGTATGCATTCCAGTGTAAATTTCGTTGAGCAATCATTTTTGTCAAACTTTTTGCCAACAACCTTTTTTTTTTTTACATGAAAACAAGTCAATAATTAATAAAAACTAATTGATGAGAACAAAACTATGATGAAATGCATAGACACTTGTTAAAAACTGAAAAACTGGGTGGAAGCGGTTTGGAAGAGTTTGGAACAGATCCAATCAGAAGTAATCTTTTTATGTTAGATGCACAACTTGATCTGCCACCAACAAACAGGGTGGGAGAGAGAGGAACCATTTCCAAACTCTATGATACTATCCTGTCTTTTAGTAACCATTTAAATGTTAAGCTTAAGTGTACATGGGAAGGGGAAGTAGGAATTCAAATACACGAGGAGTCATGGGAACAGGCTATAGCGAGGGTACGGTCTTCCACCGCCTGTGCTCGTCTTGGACTTATTCAATTCAAGGTCATACACAGGGCGCATTTCTCTAAGTCTACACTTTCTGAATTGTATCCAGAAGTGGAAAATAAATGTGATAAATGCCACGGCTCTCCTTGTCACCTTAGCCACATGTTTTTTCTGGACAGGGTATTTTGCTATTATGTCAACTGTTCTTGGGGTAACTCTTCCTCCTTGTCCTCTGATTGCTCACTTACACTTGATTCTACACAAAAGGATATTATAGCTTTCACATCCCTATTAGAGAGATGTCTGATATTGTTGCATTGGAAGTCTGTTAAGTATCCTACTATTTCCCAGTGCCTTAAAGATGTCATGTTTTTTTAAAAACATGAAAAAATTAAATATACGTTGAGAGGTTGCACAGCCAAATCTTTCCACAGAGTGTTTTTGTTTAGTTGTTATTTTCTATATATAAGTATATTTACTTAGGAAAATGAAGAAAGGGTAATTGTATTTCGGTAACTGCAAGTACTGTGTTGTTTTCTTTTTTCAATAAAAAAGAAAAAAGAAAAAAGCCAAATAAAAAGCTGGAATAGAAACCTCAAAAAAAAAAAAACAAGGTGGGAGAGAGGGGAGTTATCGTGCTTCCTGTTTCTCATGAAAACATGAAAAGCATGATATCTGGACGCAATTCGAATTTGATGTTAAGGAAGGCGCTTTGAAAACCATATGGAGCAATTTACTGAAAAAAACACAACTTGGCTTCAGATTTAGTCTATGATAATCTAGTTTTAGTCAAATAAATATATATTTCCATCCATCCATCCATTCGCTTCCGCTTATCCTTTTCAGGGTCGCGGGGGGCGCTGGAGCCTATCTCAGCTGTCATAGGGCGAAAGGCGGGGTACACCCTGGACAGGTCGCCAGTCTGTCGCAGGGCCAACACACAGGGACAGACAACCATTCACACTCACATTCACTCGCACATTCACACCTAGTGGCAATTTGGATTATCCAATTAACCTATCCCCACAAGCTGCATGTCTTTGGACGGTGGGAGGAAGCCGGAGTACCCGGAGAGAACCCACGCAAACACGGGGAGAACATGCAAACTCCACACAGAAAGACCCCGGCCTGATGGTGGAAGTGAACTCAGGACCTTCTTGCTGTGCGGCAACAGTGCTAACCACCGTGCCACCGTGCTGCTAAATCTCTATTTATTTGACTAAAACTATACGAAGTTAGATGCCTAAATTATGACCAAAATCAAGATGTATAAAATCAAGCATGCAGACTGCTTCTACAAACATTTGTGAAAGAATGGGTCGCACAGTGAATTCTAGCGTGGTGCCACCTGTGTATGCAGCCTGTGCAACAAGTCCAGTTGTGAAGATAAATTATCTGAATTTCAGGAGCGGGACCACGCCTCCAGACACACCCCTTTTGGGTGTTTTCTATACGACCCCCCAGTTCTACAAGCTGTTCGTTCTCTTTTTCGTGCCCCACCCTCCCTCCCCTTTTTTCAGTTCATTCACGTCCTCACTTCTCATTAGTACAGGAGGATCTGCCAGGCCTGGGAGCTGCTGCCAGTCCCAATAGAGACGTTCCCCAAACCGCAGCTCAATTTTTAATTAAGCCATTCGCCTTTACCTACTAAAAACGCTGCCAAACCTAAAATGAGGACGTGGGTCCTGCTGCATTGTGCAAGTGTAAAGTTTAGTGGAGGGAGGATTATGGTGTGGGGTTACATTTCAGGAGTTTGGCTCGTCCCTTCATGTTTCAGGATAACAAGACATTTCGGACAATTTCATGCTCCCAGCTTTTTGGGAACAGTTTGGGGATGGAGTCTTCTTGTGTGACTGTGCACCAGCAAGATCCATAAAGATGAATGCGTGTGAAGGCAGACACACGACACACGCTTGTTATTTTCCTCTGAGTCATTGTCAAGAGTTAGTTAACATAAACAATGATTGTGCTGTAATATACAACGCTGCATTGATTTATTAGACCACCGTCCAATGTAACGTTTAGACCACATGCGTATGAAGGCAGACAACTGAATATGTTTTGCACTATAGTGTAGGTAGTGGTCTGTTTCCAGTAAACTTCTTTGTTGAATACTCCATCCTCCTAAACAAGCCCAGCACAATCTGGGAACTTGGTATTGGTATTGTGTAATCTTAGTGTTGTGCTGGTAGCTAATGAAAAGAAATGTCAAGAAAAACCCTCTCTCTTTCTTGGCTCTGTTAGTACTGTCACTGTACTGTTTTTGGTCAACTGAAGGCTTTTCAGGAAGACAGCTCTGATTTTAGCAATTTTGTCCAGATGAAAGAAAGCACTTAAACATATTTTCTATTGCACATGCTGAAGGACATGTCAGATTCTGTCACTAGTTAGTTAACATAAACTAATGTAAGTCTATTAGCCGCAACCAACAAACCAACCACTTGTTGTCACTGACAGAAGATGGAGCTAATCGTGTTTAAAAGTTCAACTCCAGCTTCACAGACAGTCTTACGTCATACATGTCATTTGTTGACAGCTGGGCTCCATAATGTAAATTAGTCTTTGTGTGTTTTGTGTTTTAGGTCCACTTCAATCCAATGGAGCAAGAAATTTGTTTCAACAAACCAAGAATTTGATATGAAAAAATAGGAGAGAGAAATAGGTCATTATAATTAACTTGGTTCATCTGTCATCATCACAGTCAGTATAAAGTTTCATGACACATACCTGTATGTGAGTCAGAACTTTCTATGGTTATCATTTACCCAACAAACGTTCATTAGAATTATCTGGAATACTAATTTTGCATGATTACTCAGCGGTAACAAAATGAAGGTGTCAGAAACTGAGGAAGTGGAAAAACAGATCAGACACAGTTTACTGACTGGACTAGTTACCAAGACAGCAACAGACTCTGTGATGGATCCACTCCCAGTTTGCTTTTGTTTTTTATTAAATAAAAGCTTCTTTTTTTAAGTTTATTACTTTTTTTTTTTGCAACAACCTTCTTTTTTTCCTTTTTTTCATCATTTCTGCCATTACTGCATAAAAATGTTTAATGAGATTTACAGAAAAACTCTTTGTTCTCCAACTTAAACATTACTAAGCTGATCTCATCTCACACGTCATGACAGATGACAGCTTTCTTATAGCCATAACAGAGATGTTTTACTGAGTTACTAATGCTGGGATAATCCACTGTCAATATGTGACCCTTACCCATTTGTGACACTGTGTATTGAGCCTTTACAGAGCATACCTAACCATTTACACGAATCTGGTTCTGGGCGGACCCACTGAGACCAGTTTAGGTTATTTTCAGGTGAAAAATGTTTAGGTTCAGACTCTGTTCAGTTTGTTTTATAGTCTTAAGGTCATCTCAGCCTCATCTTCACTAATCTTCAGGATCCCAGCTGTGACAGACATTGCACTTTGGATAGAGAGAAGGAACAAATCTGTCAGCTTGTTCAGGACAGCAGGGAAAACTCAGCTTGTTAAAGAAAACCTGCTGGTCACCTGGGTTAGTTAACAGAGTCTGTCACCCTGGTAACTGTTTAAATCAACTCTCTTTGTGGAACAGAAAACCCAAAGTGTTTGCCTAAATTCATGGGTTTCCCTTCCCATAATGCATTGGTCCGCGTTTCCCCCATGATTTCTGTTTTAGAGAGTAACGTCAGGTAACTACACAGTAACTGTTCTTACTGCTGTGTTTGTCAACAAGGGATTCTCCACCAAGTAACAAATCATGTTTCCTTGATGATCAAATACTTAGTGACTCATTTACAAGCCAATCAGTTTGTAATGTTCATGTAATGTGTGTCTGTCTAGATTTGTGGTTGACATTTGGTGTCTCTGCATTGAAATGAAACTACCATGAAAATTGGAGACTTTTCATTACTTTGTGAGAAAACTTACAAATTCAGTCGGGGATCAATATGCTATAAATACATATTTCCTTCTAGATATTGATGGATTATCCATTGTTTTTCTGTATGGTTTGATCCCTGGCTCCCCCAGTTTGCATGCCAAATATCCCTGGCAAAGATACTAACCCCGACTTGCCCTCCGATGCATCCATCAGAGTATTAATGCGTGTGAATGATAGTTAGAAAGCACTCACAGTATAGGTAGTAGTGCTTGTGTGAATGGGTGTGTATGGGGTGAATGCGGCGTGTTGCATAGAGTGCTTTGAGTACTCCAGGAGAGTAGAAAAGCAGTATATAAGAACCAGCCCAACAACCATAAATTAATGTATCACTATATATTATTGCACAATCATTGTCTAAATGGGGGCTGTAAGTAGGGATTATGTTCGCTCAGTTTGCAGGAGGTGAAGTGACTGCAGGCTCCTCTCCAGACTCATCAGCTGCAACACGTGTCTCTGTTTACCCATCTACAAATAAAACACCTCCACACATTCATTTACTGATAAATTATCGGCACCTCTCTAATTAAAGTTGGGGCCGTGGGCACTGCACTGATCCTACTAGTTGGATGTTACAGCTTGATATCCATTCTTTGTTACTGCAGGATACGTGTGCCCATTTTTGTGTCTTCACTTTTGGAGGAATTCCTATAGAAAGAGACATCTATAAGTTATTTATTTTTTTAAAGTGATAGATATGTATAGAAGTATAACAAGGTATGGGTAATCTACTAGAGCCTATTACGTTCTGTGCACAAAAGAGAACCTTATATTGTCTTACCCATCAAGTTGTATGACAACTCTCTGCTTCCTGCTATCATAGTTCATTAGGCCAGTTTGAATGGAAGATGTTACACTTAAATGTACCACCAGTTATTATTCCAACATCAAGGTGTTCTTTTGATGTACTTAAAACTGTGTTTTATTAGCAGTGTGCATGTTAGCCTAGTTTCTGTATTTTCTTCTTTAAATCTGTTCTGTTGTTTGATCTGCACTTTGTTCAGACCCCATTTTAAAATAAACATTCAGGCCATATCTGGCCCAGATAATGTGTATTTCAACCTTTTATATCAGGCTCACCTTATGAGCCATGTGGCCCACATGCTTTGAGCATGTCACGAGCAGGTTTGGGATCAAAAGTAGAAGCTATGCCTGACAGCACAGGTAGACACTGGCTCAGCACTCTGTTGGAGAGGCACGACATATAGTTATATGCAATGCTTCCAGATACACAGCAAAATCTCCAGTGTTAAATTAACACTTTTGACAGTGTTATATGTTTAAAAGTAACCTAGTCAGTTTTGAAGATTAACAATGGCTAACACTGAGCAGTGCTGATTTTCTAACACTGGAATATTTCTAACATTTTGAGTTATTTTCCAGTGTTAGAAAATCAACACTGCTCAGTGTTAGCCATTGTTAATCTTCAAAACTGACTAGGTTACTTTTAAACATATAACACTGTCAAAAGTGTTAATTTAACACTCAACAGTGTTGTATTTAACACTCAGAGGTGTGGACCCATATAGACACTCTCTAGTGTTAATTTAACACTGGAGATTTTGCTGTGTGTGTGTGTGTATATATATATATATATATATATAAAACACCCAGCACGCCCCTGCGGGCAGTTTATCCTTCAAGCTCGGGTCCTCTACCAGAGGCCTGGGAGCTTGAGGGTCCTGCGCAGTATCTTAGCTGTTCCCAGGACTGCGCTCTTCTGGACAGAGATCTCCGATGTTATTCCCGGGATCTGCTGGAGCCACTCGCCTAGCTTGGGAGTCACCGCACCTAGTGCTCCGATTACCACGGGGACCACCGTTACCTTCACCCTCCACATCCTCTCGAGCTCTTCTCTGAGCCCTTGGTATTTCTCCAGCTTCTCGTGTTCCTTCTTCCTGATATTGCTGTCATTCGGAACCGCTACATCGATCACTACGGCCGTCTTCTTCTGTTTATCTACCACCACTATGTCCGGTTGGTTAGCCACCACCATTTTGTCCGTCTGTATCTGGAAGTCCCACAGGATCTTAGCTCGGTCATTCTCCACCACCCTTGGGGGCATCTCCCATTTTGACCTCGGGACTTCTAGGTTATACTCGGCACAGATGTTCCTGTACACTATGCCGGCCACTTGGTTATGGCGTTCCATGTATGCCTTGCCTGCTAGCATCTTGCACCCTGCTGTTATGTGCTGGATTGTCTCTGGGGCATCTTTACACAGCCTGCACCTGGGGTCTTGCCTGGTGTGATAGACCCCAGCCTCTATGGATCTTGTACTCAGAGCTTGTTCTTGTGCTGCCATGATTAGTGCCTCTGTGCTGTCTTTCAGTCCAGCTTTGTCCAGCCACTGGTAGGATTTCTGGATATCAGCCACCTCCTCTATCTGCCGGTTGTACATACCGTGCAGGGGCCTGTCCTTCCATGATGGTTCCTCGTCTCCCTCCTCTTTCTTGGGTTTCTGCTGCCTGAGGTATTCACTGAGCACTCGGTCAGTTGGGGCCATCTTCCCAATGTATTCTTGGATGTTCCTTGTCTCATCCTGGACTGTGGTGCTGACACTCACCAGTCCCCGGCCCCCTTCCTTCCGCTTAGCGTACAGCCTCAGGGTGCTGGACTTGGGGTGAAACCCTCCATGCATGGTCAGGAGCTTTCTTGTCTTTATGTCAGTGGCTTCTATCTCCTCCTTTGGCCAGCCTATTACCCCAGCAGGGTACCTGATCACGGGCAGGGCGTATGTGTTGATGGCCCGGATCTTGTTCTTACCATTCAGCTGACTCCTCAGGACTTGCCTGACCCTCTGCAGGTACTTGGTGGTTGCAGCCTTTCTAGCGGCCTCTTCATGGTTCCCATTTGCCTGCGGGATCCCCAGGTACTTGTAACTGTCCTCTATGTCTGCAATGTTGCCTTCTGGTAGTTCAATCCCCTCAGTTCTGACTACCTTCCCTCTCTTTGTTACCATCCGACTACACTTCTCCAGTCCGAACGACATTCCAATGTCATTGCTGTATAGCCTGGTAGTGTGGATCAGTGAATCGATGTCTCGTTCACTCTTGGCATACAGCTTGATGTCATCCATGTACAGGAGGTGGCTGACAACTGCTCCGTTCCGTAGTCGGTATCCGTAGCCAGTCTTGTTAATGATCTCACTGAGGGGGTTCAGGCCTATGCAGAACAGCAGTGGGGACAGAGCATCTCCTTGGTAGATCCCGCACTTGATGGTGACTTGTGCTATGGGCTTGGAGTTGGCCTCTAGTGTTGTACGCCACATCCCCATTGAGTTCCTGATGAAGGCTCTTAGGGTCCCATTGATCTTGTACAATTCTAGGCATTCCAGTATCCAGCTGTGGGGCATTGAGTCATAGGCCTTCTTGTAATCAATCCAGGCAGTGCACAGGTTGGTCAGTCTGGTCTTGCAGTCTCGGCTGATTGTTCTGTCTACCAGTAGCTGGTGTTTTGCACCTCTGGTATTCTTGCCAATTCCTTTCTGTGTCCCGCTCATGTATTGACCCATGTGCCTGTTCATCTTAGCCGATATGATGCCTGACAGGAGCTTCCATGTAGTACTGAGGCAGGTTATTGGTCGGTAGTTGGAGGGGACCGCTCCCTTCTTGGGGTCCTTGGGGATCAGGACCGTCCGACCTTCGGTTAGCCATTCCGGGTGTCTCTCGTTAACTAGCAGCTGGTTCATTTGTGCTGCCAGACGCTCGTGGAGTGCAGTCAGCTTCTTCAGCCAGTAGGCGTGAACCATGTCGGGCCCTGGTGCTGTCCAACTCTTCATACTGGAGACCCTTTCTTGGATATCTGCCACTGTGATGGTTACTGGACCCTGTTCAGGGAGGTCGCTGTGGTCTGCCCTCAGATCCACTAGCCACTGAGCATTGCCGTTATGGGTTGCATCCTTCTCCCATATGCTCTTCCAGTATTGCTCCGTCTCCAGCCTTGGTGGTGCTGTTCTCTTATTGTTCCCTTGCCACTGAGAGTACACCTTTGCTGGTTCTGTGGAGAACAGCTGGTTTATTCTCCTGCCTTCTATCTCTCTGGTGTACCTCCTCAAGCGGCTGGCCAAGGCTGTGAGTCTTTGCTTGGCAGTTTCCAAGGCCTCAGGTATGGACAGCTTGCTGTATTTCTTAGGCACCTTATTTGTCGCACCTTTCTGCAACTCCGTTAGTTGGCTAACCTCCCTCCGTGCTACTTTGATCTTGCCCTCTAGCCTCCTTCTCCATGGAGGGTACTGCCCCTTGTGGCTGTTCAACTTGTAGCCAAGCATCTCACTGATCACTGCTGCCGTATTGTAGATCAGCTTGTTAGTGTCGGTAATCGTGGTTGTAGGTATTGCCCGTAGTGCTGCATTAACATCATCTAGCAGACCTTCTGAGGGTACTTCACGTAATCTTGGTAACCGGCTACGGGGGATCCAGGTTTCAAGCTTGGCCATGATCCTATTTTTCAGGTCAGTTCCTCTCGCACTCAACGATCCTTCTCCTATCGCACTTGGGGCTATGTACCCAATCTCGGGTGGGGGTGATGATATCTCCCCCCTGACCTGGCGTCCTGACTCCTCCTTGCCGTAGCATTTGTGTTGTACCTCGTCAATCTCTAGCTGTGAGAGCAGTCCCTTCTTTCGAATGTTGGAACACTGAGCTACTAGTTGTTTCGCTGTCATTGTGGATGTTGGGTATCGAAGAATCCATAGGTCCCTCATCCTATTCATGTAGCCCCTTCCGCCGGGGTTACTTGCGTAGTAGCATTCCAACAACGCCCTGTTTTCGTCCCTTGCCCACCGATGCCTTCTTGTTCCAGTAGCCCACTTTTCGTCAGGGTGCCCTGGTTCCTCAACACCTGACGCGGACCTTGTTGATCCAGGCGACGTCCGAGCCGGCATGCCTTCATATTTATCTGTCTCGCTCATGTCTGCGGTAGGCTTGCTTAGCATAGGGGGTCTAGCCTTAGGACCCTTACTGGATACAGACGCCCCAGGCAGGAATCGAACTTGCGATCCTCTGTTCCAAAGGCGTGTAGTTTAACCACTACGCTATCCAGCTGCTTGGTGTTTCCGCCTGGTTGTAGGTATTGTAGGTATATATATATATATATATATATATATATACCTACAGTCTGGTCTTGCAGTCTGTCCAGCCGAGACTGCAAGACCAGACTGACCAACCTGTGCACTGCCTGGATTGATTACAAGAAGGCCTATGACTCAATGCCCCACAGCTGGATACTGGAATGCCTAGAATTGTACAAGATCAATGGGACCCTAAGAGCCTTCATCAGGAACTCAATGGGGATGTGGCGTACAACACTAGAGGCCAACTCCAAGCCCATAGCACAAGTTACCATCAAGTGCGGGATCTACCAAGGAGATGCTCTGTCCCCACTGCTGTTCTGCATAGGCCTGAACCCCCTCAGTGAGATCATTAACAAGACTGGCTACGGATACCGACTACGGAACGGAGCAGTTGTCAGCCACCTCCTGTACATGGATGACATCAAGCTGTATGCCAAGAGTGAACGAGACATCGATTCACTGATCCACACTACCAGGCTATACAGCAATGACATTGGAATGTCGTTCGGACTGGAGAAGTGTAGTCGGATGGTAACAAAGAGAGGGAAGGTAGTCAGAACTGAGGGGATTGAACTACCAGAAGGCAACATTGCAGACATAGAGGACAGTTACAAGTACCTGGGGATCCCGCAGGCAAATGGGAACCATGAAGAGGCCGCTAGAAAGGCTGCAACCACCAAGTACCTGCAGAGGGTCAGGCAAGTCCTGAGGAGTCAGCTGAATGGTAAGAACAAGATCCGGGCCATCAACACATACGCCCTGCCCGTGATCAGGTACCCTGCTGGGGTAATAGGCTGGCCAAAGGAGGAGATAGAAGCCACTGACATAAAGACAAGAAAGCTCCTGACCATGCATGGAGGGTTTCACCCCAAGTCCAGCACCCTGAGGCTGTACGCTAAGCGGAAGGAAGGGGGCCGGGGACTGGTGAGTGTCAGCACCACAGTCCAGGATGAGACAAGGAACATCCAAGAATACATTGGGAAGATGGCCCCAACTGACCGAGTGCTCAGTGAATACCTCAGGCAGCAGAAACCCAAGAAAGAGGAGGGAGACGAGGAACCATCATGGAAGGACAGGCCCCTGCACGGTATGTACCACCGGCAGATAGAGGAGGTGGCTGATATCCAGAAATCCTACCAGTGGCTGGACAAAGCTGGACTGAAAGACAGCACAGAGGCACTAATCATGGCAGCACAAGAACAAGCTCTGAGTACAAGATCCATAGAGGCTGGGGTCTATCACACCAGGCAAGACCCCAGGTGCAGGCTGTGTAAAGATGCCCCAGAGACAATCCAGCACATAACAGCAGGGTGCAAGATGCTAGCAGGCAAGGCATACATGGAACGCCATAACCAAGTGGCCGGCATAGTGTACAGGAACATCTGTGCCGAGTATAACCTAGAAGTCCCGAGGTCAAAATGGGAGATGCCCCCAAGGGTGGTGGAGAATGACCGAGCTAAGATCCTGTGGGACTTCCAGATACAGACGGACAAAATGGTGGTGGCTAACCAACCGGACATAGTGGTGGTAGACAAACAGAAGAAGACGGCCGTAGTGATCGATGTAGCGGTTCCCAATGACAGCAATATCAGGAAGAAGGAACACGAGAAGCTGGAGAAATACCAAGGGCTCAGAGAAGAGCTCGAGAGGATGTGGAGGGTGAAGGTAACGGTGGTCCCCGTGGTAATCGGAGCACTAGGTGCGGTGACTCCCAAGCTAGGCGAGTGGCTCCAGCAGATCCCGGGAACAACATCGGAGATCTCTGTCCAGAAGAGCGCAGTCCTGGGAACAGCTAAGATACTGCGCAGGACCCTCAAGCTCCCAGGCCTCTGGTAGAGGACCCGAGCTTGAAGGATAAACCGCCCGCAGGGGCGTGCTGGGTGTTTTTTTTTTTTATATATATATATATATATATATATATATATATTGCATTTTCATTGTTTGCTTTCCAATATTAATGCTGGAGAGATAAAAAATAAAAACCACTGATAGTTGCTTTAGAGTGGATTTCAGCCAAAGCATTTCACTTTTGGTCTTCTTGTGTTTATTGCATGGAGCATAAAACTTGCTTTTATGCTTCTCTGCATGTTTAATTTGGCAAACTTTTACATCAGAGGCCCGTTCTGATGCAACCCCAAGGGGGATTTGTATCTCTAGCTGGAGATGGACCAGCAACCTTTCGCTAGCAAAGCAAATGTGCAAACCACTCTATGCTCATATGGTTGGTCAAATACTATTTGGACTACAGATAGACTAAACAGAAACCCCCCAAAAAGTCATTCAGCCTCAGTTATTAATGTGTGTCCAGAATACTTAAATGACTTAAATAATCCAAGCAGAAAGCCAGAAAGGGCTCATCTTTCCAGTGTTTTCCACAAAATGACCAGTTAAAAAAGAAACAAAAAGCAACACTCTCTATATGTAATAACAGAGGTGCTTTATAATGTTTCCCAGAGAAAAAAAAGAAGTTTGGAATGAAAGTTGATATAACAAAAAGACTAAAAATACAAAAAAAGAAAAAAGAAAATGAGGTGGAGGACAAGCAGCATGTGAGAAACTCATTTGAGCTGGGGGCGGGTGCAGCTTCATCAGCATACATGAGATGGTGCCAAGAAAGAGGACAAGTGATGACATCTAGCAAGGATAGAAATCATTTTTAATGAAAGCTACAGAAGTGGAATATGTTTAAACTGGGTTAAATCATTTTTAGCATTGATTTTTCTTTACATGCAATCTATTTCTGATTGTAATTGTGATATATAAATGACCAAAAGGCAATAATAATCGCCACCATCATTAGTAGCAGTAGAAGTAGTAGAATTCTTTTCAAAGGCTTTTAAATTCAATGAGTGTTTAAATGTGTCAGGACAGCCAGGCCTTCATTTGTTTGTATCTAATGTACGAATGAATTTAGGCATGAAAATATTCGATAAATGGTATTTGTGCATGGTTGATTTGCCAGTTCCTGTATATGGACTGTTAGGAAAAGAGGGTCTGAAAGTCCCAAAATAAGATAAAATAAGAAAGTTACCTGAGCGAAAAAGAAAAGTAAATACAGACAGAGAAGCATAGAATTTGTGAGATAAATATTAAACAAACACAGACATAAAAAACGATGACACTCTTTCTGGAGATTGATGAGCATTCAGTTTTTATTATTTGTCCCACACGTGAATGAATTTGAACAAATGGCCAATTACAAAGACAAAAAACTGCGATATTAAATAATGATATAAAATATGACTTAATGGATGTACAACTGACAACAGAAACAAACACACAAACAAACAGCAATAGGTTTCCTACGTCAGAAATGACTTGTAAAGTGAAAATATACTGTGTTCAACTCATCAGACCAGAATGTCTTCACTTTTAGTTGTGCTCTTCATCTTCATCTTCACGTCCTTATCCGTCCAGCCCCATCAGCAGTTCATCAGTCTGCTTTCCAAACTGCTGATATATCAGTGTTATGATGTAACTGCTTTGCAACGGAGTCTCCAAACTGGGTCATGCCATAAAAGACCTCTACACATATACAGTTTCCATCTGCAAATTGTGCTGTCTACAAAGGTAAAATTTCCTATGGCAGCAGAGCTGACTGCACTTCTGACTGCATGCTGCCACGCTGCTGCTCTGCCAGTCAGTCTTCAACGTTCTGATTCCTCTGAATGATTTTGTTTGAATGGAGGGATGAAGCCTACCTCTAATCGAGACTACTCAACACCTTGTTAGGTGCTTCGAGGCACAGACAAGCCTGTGCAAGAAGCTGACAATTCACAACACCCTCAACATGTCCCAAACCTACTGAGCAGCAGTGACCGCAGGGTCAGGTAGCATCATTCGCCTCAGCATCTTAGTAAAGTGTCTGTGGATCACAAGGACTATATTAATTACAAAGTCTGTGGTTCAATGCATGTGGTGCATGCACCATCTGTTTGTAAATGTGACTCACCAAATGTACAGCTGTTAGTGCAAAAGCAGCGTTTAGTCTAGATTTTAAAAGTGGTGTATAAACACCGCTGCATTCACCCTTTGGCTTCACTGTCGCAGTCATGGCTGGACCAAAAACAGCAAACATATCAGATGGTGATTGAGAAATAATTATAACGCTACAAACTGGAGCAATACTTAGTGCTGTAGATCTATTAGTTGCACTGACAGCACGATGGAGTCACAACATCTGAGCACTAATGTTTACAGCTTTAAATATTTTAACAGCAGTAGTAGATTTTATAATAGGGCCAAATGCCTGCATAAGGTATTTGTGTCCATACTAAGGTCTTTGTATAAGGAAGACACTATTAAAAAAGAGATACAAAATTCCTTAACGGTCTTTACCGGACATCAGGACATAGACCTGAGAGACAGTTCTATTAAAAATGACCCAGAAGGCCCCAACAGCACAAACATGTAGAGAGGTCCAATTCATTTACTTCAGTTATAGATGAGGGCTATGAGCCATGCCTCTAATTTGAAGCCTTTCCAGGATCTAGATGGATGAGTTAACAGTTGTTATAAAGGGAAAAACAACAGTGGGAGTATTGGAATACAACACTGCTAGTATCAGAAGCGAAACATTTGAAGTTGTCTAAGGTAAAGCTGGCAATGTGTACTGATTGTAGGATGTACAGCAGCTGTTGTAGTGATCTAAAAATAATAATAATACAGAACCGCTGGTTGTAGCTGATAGCAGTTATGGCAGTTTTGGTGGTTGGAGTAACTATTGTGACAGCAATGAGAACAATGCAAGACAGACAGTGCCAGTAGTGTAAAGCACAGTTTGGCTTAGCTGTAGAATCAGAAGTAGCATGTGTAGCAATTATAATACCCGTAGTAGCAGAACTAATTTTAGTATCAACATTAACAACAATTATATTTGCAGTAGAACATGACTGCTATAGGACTTTTATATCAGTGCTGATATTTAGTAATTAAAAAAGCCAATATTTCATTACATTGGAAAATTTGAAACATAAGCAGATAAGCACGACATGCTCGGATGCGTTGGGTGTTGTTTCTGGTGTTCCAAACTTGCTGCACAGTTCCTTCCATCCTACTCTTGAACTGGTTGAAGATCGTTTTTTTCATCTGTTCTTTTTTTATTGTGATAACCAATAAAATTGGATGAGCAGTATTATTGTTATTATTGTTGGCTGGGAAAGAACAATCTCATCCTGAGGCATCAAGCACTGGTAAATTGTAAAGTGCCATTCATTTAAAATTCAGTCGTGTGAGGTGTCCTTTGGTATCAGAGCCTTCATGCACCTTTTGCAGCAATAGTAGATTCTAGAAGTTAAGATTTATCTCTATAGAAGCAAAAAGTTCTTATTTTGATGGTCAGTTGAAGTTTTTGTGCCCTGTTTGGACTTCTGTGTTTTGTCTGTTTTCAGTCATTGATTTACTTCATTTTTTTTCTTTTGCCTTCACTTCATATACTGCAAAACTACTTGGTTTGATTTACAAAGTGAGAGTTCTGTGGTTAGCGTTGGAGTAAAAAACATCCACTGAAAAATTCCACTCACCAAGTGTGTTTACATGGGACATTAGGGGATCTTTTACAAGCATCCATGTGATATTTCTTAAACATGTGTCATCATGCTGAATCAAAAAGAAGTATTGGTTTCTGTGAGACACCAACAACTTTTACATGCAGCAGAATTTGATTCTCTGGAAATGAGAACACATTATAACAGCAGTAGTAAGGTGTTTAGTATTTAGTACACTATCAATAAGCAAGAGCAGAGATATTGGAACTAGAGTAATGATAACAGAAGTAACATGGCTGTATTAGTAGCAGCAGTTGTATTAACAGTGTGTGTCAGCAGTAAAATTATTAGGCTGCTATTCAAGGTTTTTGAAATATTGGTTTGAGCTTTGATTGCTAACAATGGGACGCTGCCTTCTCGGTGCTGCAGAATTTGAGGAAGAACAAGAGAAATACACGAGACGAAGCAGAGGGAGGACACAGCGAGCAAAGGCTCGTGGTGCTACAAGAAGTGGACGTTTGCTGTTCCTTTCAGCAAATGATGTACCTCACTGCCACTGGCCAGTGCAAACAAGGCACTCAGATAGTATACTAGTACACACACACACACACACACACACCTCCTATGTAAATACAAGATTGTGCACTGGTGTGAGAGACGGAGATGGATAGAAGCATGTGATGTTACACAAAACATACCCCAAGTCTTTACTTCAAAACCAGTTTGGAAAAAAAAACCCTGCACTGTTTTACCTGTGAAGAAGAACAATACTGCCCTCTAGTGCCGGGAGAACGTATAACATTGGGAACACTGCAGATGATTTCATCCCACCCACTCCAACAAGATAACAAGTGGCTTCTCTCTTTCTTTTTCTGTCTGCCTTTTACGTGTCTGTCTCTGTGTCACCTGGACAGAATGGATGATAAAGACTTCCTAGGATGGCCTGGCTGTGTCTACACCATAAAACTGTCATGGACCACTTGGTTAATTCCTTGGCCAAGGCAAGAGCAGAGTAGGAGGAATGTTATAAGTGCAGTCTATCAGCCAAGGTTGGGCAAAAATGATTAGGCTGATCTTGATTAAACTCGTTGGGTAAAGGAAGAACCTGTGAAGTGTTGTTAGGGATCCATGTCTCTTTAAATGGTCTTTGGGTCAGTGCTCTCCAAATATCTGTTGACTTTTATGCATGTCATTCTTGTCACTGGTCACTTATACCCACGTAGGGTTTGGCTTGAGTTCTGTTTTAGCCACATGTTTAATAGGCATATTTTCAGAAACTAGAATATTTGAAATTACAAATCCTAAATGTTGGTGTAACCCTGGAGAGTTACTAAGGGGTTTTAGTGTGTTATGAGTGATGTTAGTATTTTGAGTTCACTGTTAAGTTTTATTAAGTTAAATTATTTTGTTGAGAATTAATAAAATAGAAGATGTCTATAATGTCCTGATGGTCCTTGAAGTATACAGGGGGAAGTACCGCCTCCTGCCGTTCACTGCATAGCAGTTACGGATATCAGGAGAGAGGGAGAGGAAGAAAAGTCCGTTTTTTCCAAGTGAAAAGCGTGGTTGTTTTTATTTAGTCGGATTGTACGGTGGAAATAAACTATCTGGAAATTGTTGTTAACCAGAAAGGAGTTTGTTACTGCTCGGATTCTTCTGGGTGAGTTAATTTGTTGTGAACAAGAATATTGTGAGTTTAAGCCACTAACGATGACATGCTAGCGGCTATCGCGGCTATTGCGATTAGCCATGTGGCTGTACATGTGTGATTGTGAGGATTATACTGTATGTTAGAGTTTGTTAGCTTCCTATGACGATGCATGTAAAGATTGTAAGTCATATGTATGCTGTAGATGTTGATATGTTCCTATATCAATCCTTAATTGTGTTCATTGTGAGGTGAATACAGTTTAAAGAAAATGGGGTTATGTTTCTTTGTAGTTGTGCTACAATGCTTCACCATCGCCATTTTGAAGCTCCAGGAGAGCCCATTTTATTGGTTACTTTGGTAAGAAGTTATCATTGTCTATGTTTTGGAATATTCTGTCGTTCTTTCTGTATACTGGAAAGGTAAAATGCAAATTTGTTAGTATGTATGAACGAAACATAAGAAAGGATATATGTATAAATGACTAAATATAGATTTTTGAATGTTATTCTGACTGTGTTATACAGGTCAGGTTTTTTACTTGGGCGTACAGTTCAGTGATGATCCAGTCCAAAGATGGCGAGCCACCCCTCCAGGACCCTTGAGATGATTGCTCTAGGAAGAGAACTAAATTCTTTGGACGAACTGTGAACTGTACAAACTCTACTTAAGTGGTAGGACAGATTTGCACGTCATTCCTCCTTTGCACATCCTGCAAAGAGAATCCTCATTGCTGGACTCACACTTAAGGGTGTCGGCTGACACGAGAGAGAGAGACTGAGTCAAATCCCCCGGGGTTGTGTGTGTTTTGTTTATTATTTTCCATGACTTGGGCCCAATTTTTCCTTTCATGTACTGTTATTGTTTTCATTGTATGTATGTAAGATTCTTTAATTGTGAATACAAATTGATCAAACCAAGTTCTCAGAGCGTTTCATTAGTCATCCACTGCTCCAGTAGTCGAACCTCAGCTATTGGCCCAACACACAGGTAACCATTTAAATCTGTATCCCAAGTGTTGAAAGGGGTGTTACAGAAAATTGGCGAGCCAGCCAGGAGCAGGTGGCAGACTATTGACGCTTTGTTTTCATTTTTTCTCCTTTTTGGGCAAAAATTCTTATCTTCAGTCATTATAACAGTAATTTGCCAAATTGGTGACATGGAGGTAGTGACACGTGAGCTGGTAAAGATCCCTAACTCTGTCATGGTTGAAGGGTTAACCTGGACTGAGGTGGACAATGAAGTACAGAGCTATTTAGAGACTCATGGTTCTATTAACCGTGTCCTGCGTATAGATGAACCAAACTCAGAGTTCCATAACAATGCAATTGTTGAGTTCACTTTTGGTACTGCGTTGCAAACGCTTGCTCCTTTGTTGCCATTTAAATACAAAAGCCCCACTCGGCCTGATGTGACTTTCCACGTGTGTGCGCTTGCTAGTGTCTATACCCCTGTGGTTAGCAATAGTGCTACTGAGAGTTACATGTCTGAGTTGCAAAACATTGCTAAGTTAACAGGGAAGTCATTTCAGCTTCTTTTGCAAGATGAACTAACTAAGTTGAGCTCTACAGTTGCAGCCACAGTAGAAAATGCCCCTGTGGACAGGAGTCAACATGAGGGAAGTCAGGCACCTAATTTCAGCTCGGCCTCATTACCGCAAGGTGCAATGCAATCTAGAATTGCTCCTGATACCACTATTCAGGGTGCTGCACTACGCTCAGCTCCAGAGATACAAAACCTGACCAAAGAGCAACATCCGAGAATACCACCAGTGACGGTGAGTTCATGCCCAGATCTAAGCCCCAGTGATCTCAACCCCCCTGAGATACAAAAGGTCGTTGTGGAGCATATTGTGCGAAATGAGGAGGCACCGCCACACCATTATGCTGCCTCACGCCTTCGAGTCTTTTCAGGCCGATTGCCACGGCCAAATAATGAAACGGATTATGAGACCTGGCGCTCTAGTGTGGAACTTCTTTTAACAGACCCAGCATTGTCTGATTTAAGTCGCTCCAGGAAGATTGTTGACAGCTTGTTGCCCCCTGCTTCAGATTTCATTAGGCATCTTGATTCACAAGCTTTACCTTCTGCATATTTGCAGCTTCTTGACTCAGCTTATGGTGCTGTGGAGGATGGAGATTAGCTGTTTGCTAAGTTTATGGGTACTCTGCAGAATGCTGGTGAGAAACCATCAAACTACCTTCACAGACTCCAAGTTGTGCTTAACACTGCTACAAGGAGAGGAGGGGCCTCTGCTGATGAGTTTGATAGGCAGTTGTTGAAGCAGTTTTGTAGAGGCTGCTGGGATAACTCCTTAATAGCAGAGCTCCAGCTTGAACAAAAAATTAAAAACCCTCCTAGTTTTGCTGAATTATTGCTCCTGTTGCGTACTGAGGAAGACAAGCATGCTAACAAGGCAGTACGTATGAAAAAGCACCTTGGTACTTCCAGGCAACAGCCAGCCCCACCCAAACAGCATGTTTGGTCTCAACTGCAAACTGCCTGTGTTTGCTCTGAGTCTAAGGCTGTGGCAGAAACCAATCTCCTGAAGAAACAAGTTATTGAGTTACAGGCTCAAATGGCTCAGTTAACCCCCCACAGGAAAAGCAGGGGTAAGAACGCAAACTCAAATGCAAAGGTGACTGTGCAGACCAACCCTGCTCCTGAGCAGCCCTTGGCAGTGCCTGTTCCAGAGCACCAGCCACCTCCCAGGCCACGCCCGTGGTACTGCTTTCGGTGTGGAGAGGATGGCCATGTAGCCTTGAGATGCAGTAATGAGGCTAACCCCGTGCTAGTAGCAGCAAAAAGGAAGCAATTTCAAAGAAAACGGCAGGAGTGGGAGACGCAGAATGGCTCTGTGGATCCACACCATTTAAACTGACAGCAACTCCTGTTGTGGGACAGACAGGAGTTCAGTCTAACACTAGTCCCTCTACCTCCAAGCAAAAAGGCAAAAGACAGCCAAAATGTCAGCCATGTGGGCTGCCACAGAGGTTAGTTGGAAGCAAATGCACTGCTGAAGTGTGTGTTGCAGAGAAAAGGGTAAACTGTCTTTTAGACTCTGGATCTCAAGTTACAACGATCCCCTTGTCCTTCTATGAAAGCAACCTGAGGGACCAAGAAATTAAATCATTAGATGATTTGTTGGAGGTTGAAGGAGCTAATGGACAGCAAGTTCCATATTTTGGCTATGTGGAAATAGATATCACTTTTCCTAAAGAGTTTGTAGGAGAGGAGATTGAGATTTCTACTTTGGCCCTTGTGGTTCCAAACATGAGAGAAAATGCCCAAGAGCAAATTCTCATTGGCACCAATACACTAGACGTGTTGTACTCAAGTGTTGCTACTCACATGAATGAATTTGGCCTACCTGTCCAGTATGGCTACCGAGCAGTCCTCAAAGCCTTGGAGCTTAGGCACAGACAGCAACCCAATGGCAAGCTGGGCCAAGTAAAACTGTCTGGGGGGAAATCTGAGACGATTCCTGCTGGACGGACTGTTGCTTTAGAAGGGGTAGCCCTTGTTGGGAGCTCCTTTAATGAAAAGTGGGCCTTGGTAGAGCAACCAACAACACCCTCCTTGCCTGGTGGCCTACTGGTAGCAAATTGTTTAATCACATTGCCTAAGAAAAGGGCGAGCACATTGGCAGTGATAGTCAAAAATGAAACCGCCCATGATGTAACAATCGCACCAAAAACAGTGATCGCTGAACTCAGTGCTGTTCAACAAATAGTAGCACATAAGTCTGACACAAATGTACCTGACTCTGTCAAAGACAAGAACAATTCTAGTCCAGATTTACAGTTTGACTTTGGAGATTCTCCTTTGTCAGCTGACTGGAAGGAAAGAGTAACACAAACATTGAAGTCAATGCCAGAAGTGTTTGCTCACCATGACCTCGACTTTGGTCATGTAGGTCAGGTCAAGCATCACATCAGACTTCACGACCAGACACCTTTTAAGCAGAGAGCCCGGCCAATACACCCACAGGATGTTGATGCCGTGAGGAAACATTTAAGGGAGCTGTTGGATGCAGGCGTGATTCGCGAATCTGAGTCTCCTTTTGCGTCCCCTATTGTGGTGGTCCGGAAGCGTGATGACTCCATCCGTCTCTGCATCGATTACCGCAAATTGAACTCACAGACAACCAAGGACGCCTATGCCCTTCCCAATCTTGAAGAGGCTTTTTCAGCTCTCACAGGCTCAAAGTGGTTTTCGGTTTTAGACTTGAAATCCGGCTATTACCAAATTGAAATGGAGGAGGCCGATAAGGAGAAGACCGCGTTCGTGTGTCCCTTGGGATTTTATGAATTTAATAGAATGCCGCAAGGAGTCACAAATGCCCCCAGCACCTTCCAGCGCTGCATGGAGCGTTGCATGGGTGATCTGAACCTGAAAGAGGTGTTAGTTTTTATTGATGACCTTATCATTTTTTCAGACACAGTTGAAGAGCACGAGAGGCGCCTTCTGCATGTTCTGAATCGCCTGAAGGAATATGGTCTCAAACTTTCACCAGAGAAGTGTAAGTTCTTTCAGTCTTCTGTCCGATATCTAGGCCATATTGTTTCCCAGAACGGAGTTGAGACTGATCCAGAGAAAACTAGTGCCCTGAAAACCTGGCCAAAGCCATCTAACCTAAAAGAACTGAGGTCCTTCCTTGGGTTCAGCGGTTACTATCGCAGGTTTATTCAGGATTTCTCCAGAATTGTGAAGCCGCTGAATGAGCTAACAGCTGGATATCCTCCAACCTGCAAGAACAAGGAAAGAAAGGCCAATGTCAAGTACCGCAATCCTAAAGAGCCATTTGGTGAGCGCTGGACTGCTTCTTGTCAACAGGCTTTTGACACCATAATCGAGAGGCTCACTTCAGCACCTGTCTTGGGTTTTGCTAATCCTAAACTTCCCTACCTGCTCCACACAGATGCGAGTACGACTGGGTTAGGTGCAGCCTTATACCAAGAGCAAGATGGTGAGCTTAAGGCTATAGCATTTGCAAGCAGAGGGTTGTCTAGAAGTGAAGCTAAGTATCCAGCACATAAGTTGGAGTTCCTAGCCCTTAAGTGGGCTGTCACAGAAAAGTTTAGTGACTACCTTTATGGGGCTGGTTTCACTGTGGTCACCGATAGCAACCCCCTTACATACATTCTAACCTCTGCCAAGCTTGACGCGACTAGTTATAGATGGCTGTCTGCTCTCTCCACCTACTCATTCAAGCTGCAGTATAGGGCTGGAAAACAGAATGTGGACGCAGATGCATTATCACGAAGGCCACATGGTGGACTCATAGATGATCATATCTCAGTGAAAGAGAAGGAAAGGATCTGTAAGTTCACTGCCAACCATCTATCAGAAACGGAAACTTCAGAGGTCATTCAACCAGAGGTGATCAAAGCCATCTGTGAGCGGCATGACATCTATTTTGCTGGTGAAGGTTCTGAGTGCTCTGATCACTCAGTTGCTTTGGTTGAGTCCATAGCACTCAGTCCTGAAGCCCTGCCACCTTGCTTCCAAGGGAATGACAGTCATGGGCTGCCAGTTATCCCCTTTTTCTCATTTGCTGAAATCTCAGAGAAACGGCAAGCAGACGCAAGCATCAGGGAAATAATTACTCAATTGGAAAGTGGTGAGACACCTCCACCTCAAGTGAGAAAGGAGCTCCCTGAGTATGGACTCTTGTTAAGAGAATGGAACCGGCTAGAGCTCAAAAATGGAGTCTTGTTTCGCAAGAGACAGGGAGTGATGGGAGTGACTCATCAACTTGTCTTACCAAGAGAACTGAGAGATATGGTACTTGAAAGTCTACACGACGACATGGGCCATCTTGGTGTTGAACGCACCCTTGATCTAGTGAGAGCTAGATTTTATTGGCCTAAAATGTCCTCAGTGGTTGAAGAAAAGATTAAGACTTGTGATCGCTGCGTAAAAAGAAAAACTCCACCAGAGAGAGCAGCCCCAATGGTTTCAATAGCGACCACCAGACCATTGGAATTAGTCTGCATGGACTTTGAGTGTGGAACCAGATCAAAGTAATACCAAGGACATATTAGTAATAACGGATCATTTTACTAAGTATGCCCTCGCAATACCAACGCCAAACCAAAAGGCGACTACCGTGGCTAAGTGTCTGTGGGAACATTTTATATCACATTATGGGTTCCCTGAAAAACTCCATAGTGATCAGGGCCCCGATTTTGAGTCCCGTACCATTAAGGAGCTGTGTGAAATGGCAGGAATCCGGAAGACACGGACAACCCCGTACCATCGAAGGGGTAACCCTGTTGAGCGTTTTAACAGAACGCTGCTGCAGATGCTAGGCACTCTAAATAATAAGGACAAGTCACGTTGGAGGGACTATGTTAAGCCTCTTGTGCATGCATACAACTGCACAAAGCATGAAGCCACAGGGTTTGCACCTTATGAGCTTATGTTCGGGAGACAACCAAGACTCCCTGTGGACTTAGCTTTCGGGCTTCCTGTTGATCCTCTGCCATTGTCTCATTCACAGTATGTGCAAGGCCTGAAGAACCGCCTGAAAGAGAGTTATGAGCTTTCAAGCAGAAATGCTAAGAAATCTGCAGATTGTAACAAAACTAGGTTCGACCAGAGAGTTACAGGGTCTAGCCTTGAACCAGGGGATCGAGTGCTAGTTCGAAATGTGAGACTGAGGGGAAAGCACAAGCTAGCAGACAAATGGGAGGCAGATGTGTATGTAGTTGTGTCACATGCTAATGACCTTCCCGTGTATACAGTGCGTCCTGAGGCTGGAAATGGTCCTTTGCGCACTTTACACAGGGACCTCCTGTTGCCCTGTGGGTTTCTGCCCGTAAGTGCTCCTGAAACCCCAGTACTGCCAACAGTGCGAAGGTCAAGAACCCGTCAAAACCCAGGTTATGTAAACGAATGCTTTGATGATGTCATGTCAGACGAAGAAGAAGTGTATCCTTCAAGGATTGTACTTTTGGATCCAGCTGCCTCCAACCTAATGCCCAAGGTTGATCACGTTTCATCCGACATTCCACCAGAGCAGCACGCTACTGACAATGTGATCCCTCTTAGCAGAGTGGTTGTTCCCGGAGCAGTTTCAGATGAAATTGAGGTGGAAATTCCCATAGAAGCAGGGGAGGAGTCCCCAGCCACAAGCTCACCTCAGGTCAGCTTTCTTGACCGTGAAGAACCAGGAAGAACTGGAGGTGATGAAAGTGAATCTTCTGGGAAGATTGGTGAGATTTCAGTGCCCCTCATTTCACCTGTTGGGCAATCTCAGCTGCTTGACATTGAAGGTACACAAGATGTTCCTGAAACTGATGACATAGCTAATTTAACCCACATAAAAGAGCCATCAGAGGGGTTAGATGAGGCCGTCAGATGTTCAAACAGGCAGCGAAGTCGACCAAAGAGACTCCATTATGCTGAACTTGGAAACCCTTTAATAGAGGTGGTTCAGTCACTTTTTCATGGTCTGGGTGCTGCTATAATAAGGTCAATGGATGCTGCAGAACCGTTGTGGTACAATCAAACCACCATCCCTCCTGTCGATCCAGTAACAACACAGCCGCAGAGAAGGTGCACGGGGACGTGCCACCCTTCAGTGGGGGAGGGTGTAACCCTGGAGAGTTACTAAGGGGTTTTAGTGTGTTATGAGTGATGTTAGTATTTTGAGTTCACTGTTAAGTTTTATTAAGTTAAATTATTTTGTTGAGAATTAATAAAATAGAAGATGTCTATAATGTCCTGATGGTCCTTGAAGTATACAGGGGGAAGTACCGCCTCCTGCCGTTCACTGCATAGCAGTTACGGATATCAGGAGAGAGGGAGAGGAAGAAAAGTCCGTTTTTTCCAAGTGAAAAGCGTGGTTGTTTTTATTCAGTCGGATTGTACGGTGGAAATAAACTATCTGGAAATTGTTGTTAACCAGAAAGGAGTTTGTTACTGCTCGGATTCTTCTGGGTGAGTTAATTTGTTGTGAACAAGAATATTGTGAGTTTAAGCCACTAACGATGACATGCTAGCGGCTATCGCGGCTATTGCTATTAGCCATGTGGCTGTACATGTGTGATTGTGAGGATTATACTGTATGTTAGAGTTTGTTAGCTTCCTATGACGATGCATGTAAAGATTGTAAGTCATATGTATGCTGTAGATGTTGATATGTTCCTATATCAATCCTTAATTGTGTTCATTGTGAGGTGAATACAGTTTAAAGAAAATGGGGTTATGTTTCTTTGTAGTTGTGCTACAATGCTTCACCATCGCCATTTTGAAGCTCCAGGAGAGCCCATTTTATTGGTTACTTTGGTAAGAAGTTATCATTGTCTATGTTTTGGAATATTCTGTCGTTCTTTCTGTATACTGGAAAGGTAAAATGCAAATTTGTTAGTATGTATGAACGAAACATAAGAAAGGATATATGTATAAATGACTAAATATAGATTTTTGAATGTTATTCTGACTGTGTTATACAGGTCAGGTTTTTTACTTGGGCGTACAGTTCAGTGATGATCCAGTCCAAAGATGGCGAGCCACCCCTCCAGGACCCTTGAGATGATTGCTCTAGGAAGAGAACTAAATTCTTTGGACGAACTGTGAACTGTACAAACTCTACTTAAGTGGTAGGACAGATTTGCACGTCATTCCTCCTTTGCACATCCTGCAAAGAGAATCCTCATTGCTGGACTCACACTTAAGGGTGTCGGCTGACACGAGAGAGAGAGACTGAGTCAAATCCCCCGGGGTTGTGTGTGTTTTGTTTATTATTTTCCGTGACTTGGGCCCAATTTTTCCTTTCATGTACTGTTATTGTTTTCATTGTATGTATGTAAGATTCTTTAATTGTGAATACAAATTGATCAAACCAAGTTCTCAGAGCGTTTCATTAGTCATCCACTGCTCCAGTAGTCGAACCTCAGCTATTGGCCCAACACACAGGTAACCATTTAAATCTGTATCCCAAGTGTTGAAAGGGGTGTTACATTGGCATGAAAATTTTTCAGTTAAAAGCTTTTCTAATTCAATTAATGTAATTAATGTAGTCCTTTTGTATCTTCATCTCACTGATCTGGCTGCTGTTCACCAAAAACAAAGAAACGTGCTTCACTTTATTATGTACAGTATACTAGACTGCTTAGATTGATTTTTTTCCAATGGGTGGTGAAACAAAATATCGACATCCCCTTGGAGCCACGGTGGAGGCTGATACAGACAATGTTTTATTAATCTAAAGCATCATGTTAAATGGCTGCTGAAAGGCACTCTGGGAAACACTTCTGCTGGAGTAGATGTGTCAAGGTTGAGGGGGAAAATCATTATCTGCCATTATCACAAAGCAAGTCCTGGAATACATTTGGCATCACAAATTAATTAATGATAGCTAGTAGCATGCAGGTTCTTAAACATTCATCTTAGTGTGTTTTTAACATTATGCGAGCCCTTCCGAGTCTCATCGCTCCCACACTATCCATGTTTCCTTGTAAGTACAAGAAAACTCACCTGTCTAGGAGGCTGCGGTGCAGAGGCACTAAACAGCAGGAATTAGATTTGTGTAATAAGTTTACATGTCTCTAAAGATATAAGGTAAGCATTTTAATAAATTCAAATGTGCCTGCTTACCTCTGTGATATACACACCGTTTGGGACCTTTTTTCCCTTAAAGGGAGCCATTCTGCTTTTTATTTTCCATCATATATATATGATGGAAAATATATCCTGTGGTGGATGCTTATAGTAACATGGCTGTAGTTTGTGATACTGAAGTCTTTAATTCACTTCAGTTTAATGTTATTTATACAGCGCCAAATCACAACAACAGTCGCCTCAAGGCACTTTATATTGTAAGGTAAACCCCCTCAATTTTATCCCACAACTTAGACATTCACATTACTCACACTCTCATTACACATACATATAGGATCTTGGGGGTGGGCACGATACACGGAATCCAAAGTACCATCAGGGTGTACACCCCACCCCTGGCGTCGTTGCCCACCTCTCAATGTTAAATACACGTAGACATTGAGGGCTAGCAGGAGGGACCATGCGCTTACCTGCTGCTCTCTGGCAGGTAGCTCCATGCCCTCCTGGGTTTTAATTGCACCTTAGAACACACATGCATCAACACTACAATGAGCGGGTGGAGGGAGGTTTGGAGTCTTCTCACACCCCCATTCTCTGCGACCTGCTGGAGCGGGGGGGCTAGGAGGAGGAGTTGGCCGTCCGACTGCGGTCTGGAGTGTGGGGCCTCCCTGCTGCTGCGGAGTCGGGGCGGTCTGCCTCCCCCCACCGCAGGGAAAAGGGTAACACCACCTGGGTCTGGGTGCAGTTCCCCCCTCCAGGGGCAAGGGTACCTAGACCCGGTTTGTAGAGTACGCTTGGGGAGTGTGATCGTGTGTACAGCGTCTCTTTATGTCTGTCTCCACGTTGGTTGAGTGTGGAGTAAGTGCATATGAGAGCATGAGGGTGGGAATGGATGTTTGTATCTGTGTGTGCCTGTATGTCTGTGTCTATATGTCAGGTTGGGTGTCAGGCGCCACCTCTCTGGGGACATCTCAGGCCCTCCAAGGTTTGGAGGCCTATCTCCCCCTACCACCACTTCCCCTGCCAGTGGCGGACTCCCTCAGACGTCGGTGCGTTGGTGGTTCTTTGTGTCTGGGGATGGGCGTCCAGGTACACACCTGCTCACTCCTTGGCGGCCGCTTATCAGGGCCTGGAGCCTGGGGCTCGCTCGGGCCACTTCGGAGGTGGGGTGCCCCCGGCCTCTCGGCCTGGGGCTCGGTCACTCAGGCACGGCTGGCTGCCGGCGGAGCTCACGGGCGCGTCACTGCAACCCCCCCTGGTTTCGGCTCCGCGGCTGCTGAGTGAGCCCTCATCTGGGACTCTCCTCAGCTCTTTCTGGGACAGTGGCGCGGCTGCCCCTCTGTTGGTCTTCCTTGGTCTCTTGTGTTCTGGGGGCCTCTGGATGTCTGGAGTTTTGATCTCCTCCATACCTGCTTCATGCCCTGGAGGACGGGGCTGTGGCCCCCCCACACCCTCTAGCAGATTATTACATGAAGGAACCTTTAAAAAAACAAAAAACAAGCGCGTCCATGCTCACAGGTGTACACACGGGTGATCACACCCACAAACTACACCCTTTTTGGCTCCTACCTCAAAGCACACTGTGTTCTGTTGATCTTATGTGCTGCACAATAATGTTTAATATTTAGTATTTACTGTCATATTCCCATATATCATTGTGATGTTGTTTATTCTATTACTCTTGTTCTCTTCTGCTTGTTTTCTTTTTTCTTTCTCAGCAGGTGACCCAGGTGATTGATAGATGCATTTTTTTTTCTTTTTTTCTTCTTTTTTTTTCTTTTTCTGCTCATTCTGTTGGTTTTTGGTTTTTGCCCTTCTCCCCCGTCCCTCTTCTCAGCTGTTTCTCTTTCCCTCTTTCTTTCTCCCCTTCTTTCCCCCAGTCAAGTCTGTCCCATGTTCAGTAAGTGAAAATAAAATAAACAATAAAAGGTGAATCAAATGGACCATTACGGCAAGGCTGGGATGGTCAATTTGGTAAAGTAAATCCGTTGGGCATCTTTCTTTGCCTTTAGACAACAATTCTGATGGCAAAAGAGCCAAACGGGACAGGCAGAAAGAAAAAAAAAAAAAAAAAAAAAAAAAGGTAAACCCTACAATATGCATACAGAGAAAAACCCAACAATCATATGAGCTCCTATGAGCAAGCACTTTGGCGATAGTGGGAAGGAAAAACTCCCTTTTAACAGGAAGAAACCTCCAGCAGAACCAGGCTCAGGGAGGGGCGGGGCGGGGCCATCTGCTGTGATTGGTTGGGGTGAGAGAAGGAAGACAGGATAAAGACATGCTGTGGAAGAGAGACAGAGATTAATAAGAAGTATGATTCAGTGCAGAGAGGTCTGTTAATACATAGTGACTGAAGAAGAAATACTCAATGCATCATGGGAATCCCCTTTACAATAATGTATCTTATCCTATTTTACCTTATCTGTCTAACCACAGCAGTCTACACACAATTTGCTTATTTCTTCCACTCAAACTCTTCTCTTTAAAAGTATGTGATATTAATGACAAATGCACAATAACCAGTAATTAATGGGTCTGAATGTGCCTTACGTACAATACATACAATGCAATGCCTACCATGTACATTTCTCCTGACACTTGCTTTAAATCTGATCTACAGTTATTTGTTTTACAGGGGCTGCATTTGGAAAACCAGCACATAATAACAAGCGCAGTTCAAACATTTTAGATTCCAGGCGTAATTAACTGTATAAGTTCATTTAATTTTCCCCTGCATGAAATAATTAAACTGGGAGCATCGAGATCATCACCCCCATGACACCTGCTGGGTTGTGTTGCTTTTTAATTGACTGCTGCCTGTACATTAATTGCCTCGTATGGTCAGCTGATAAATTAATGATAATCAGCCATATGGTGTGAAATTGTAATTACAACAATATAGAAGATGTCAGCAAGCCCACTTCCATACACACTACACTATGTTTAGACATCTTTGTGGGAACCTAAAATTGGCGTTTCTGAGCTTATGATTAGGTTGTGTTTGGGTTTAGGCATTTGTTTTGGAAGGTTAGGGAAAGCATTATGTCAGTTAGATGCCCTCACGGAGATATGAAAATGACTGTGTGTGTGTACCGAATAGTTTAGTGCCATAGCACGTTTTTGCTTGTTGTCTCTGAGTCAGAATTAAACATGGAGAAGCAGTATTTCATTTTTATGCTCTACATATTTGGAACAAATTCCCATAAAAATTGAAGTCGGGCTCTCAGGGCTGCAGATTTTTGCATTTGTGAATTTATTCATATCTCATACAGTAATGTTTTTTCCTCCTGTTTGATCTGTAATTTTTTTTATGTCTTTTCTAATATCTGGTGTTTTTTAAAGTACACATATGATTTATAGTATTGCTCCACAATCCGATTCTCACCCGAGAAAGAGAAGATTACAGTTTAAAAGCACGATTAAAAAGACTTGAAAAGCTTTAAAGATCTGCATCGTCTACACTCATGTTATGATATCCTTTGAAGAACTGCGTAAATTCAATCCCAGCAGAAATTATACCTAATTTTATTACTGCACTGTGGCTGCAGAGTATTTTAAAGAGTCATCTGTGGGTTTGAATGCCTTATTGTCCTGCCTTATTTTTCTTCTTGAGATGTCTGGGGTTTTAGTTGGCAGTGTTATCTTTTTATCTTTCATCTTGGAAATTTATATTATTTATATATTTATAATTTAAAAATGTATAATAATTTTTTTAATCTACCAAATCTGTTTTTTTTTTAATTTACATGCTATACATGTTTTCTTTGCTGGGATGTGAATTATTGTCTTTTTCTCTACGAACACATTTCTGATTTTCAAGACAAAGTCCAGCCTCCTGTTGTTGCAACTGGACTTCAGGAAAGAAGTAATCTTTACATCTCTCCCTCCTTCTCCTTCCTCTCCTCAGTCGCTGATAAAATGAATAGCCAGCTGTTTCTCTTTCTTCTTCAATAGCTCAACCTTAATAGAAACGAGCTGACAGAGGGGCTGGGAATATGAAACCAAGAACAGGAGGGAGGAAGAGAAAGTGACACATAAACCTGAGGAGGGGGGATGGGTGAAACTGCACAGAAAGATGGGGAGATATCAGAGGACTGCAAGTTAAGCCAACCCAGTGTTGGTTACCCGTCTACATTCTTTGTAGCCATTCCTCTTTCTAACTTTCTCCCTCTCCTTTCTACACAGCAGCACAGGCTGAATACACACTCAGTCCTTCACATGTAGGTTATTTGCCCGTGTTTGCTCATTTATATTTAGAGATAATGAAGAGCTGCATGAACCAAAAACAATCAGTAGTGTAATACTGATGCATCACCAGGTTCTGTCCACCAGATGGCATCAGAGTAACAGTCCAAGCTCTGAGTCGCACTCAGACCATTTCAGGGTTACAGTTCAAAGCTGAAAGGTTTTTTCCACTTTTAGTTCATTTTATATTAATTATTTTACTGATCTCAAACCAGTTGAGATGATTGTGTGTTACTGAGTTAAATTGCGCTCTCTCGTACCTCTGCAGGTATGCCATTTGGACCAAGTGCCTTTCCACTCTCTATCCTCTTCATATCTCTGTTTACTTCCTCCTTACTCCGCTGCACTTCCTGACTCAGTAACTGTGCTCCATCCATCTTCCTCTTTCAGTTCAACTACAGTTCACTATAAGCCTTTGCCGTGTCTCTCTCTCACAATACTCCTGCCTATCTCCCTGACTGTCCTGCTATTTTTCTCTAACTTCTTCCTTTGAATACTTTCCTGTACTTCCTTTCCAGTACTTCCTCATTCCACCATCGCTTCTCCAAGTCCTCTTTCCTCTGTCCAGATTATACACCAAATCTTCGTAGTTTTCCTCACAACTGTACTTTCCGAGTCCTCTGGTTACTCTTCCCTAGCACCCAGAGCCTGTCTCAGCTCCTTCCTGAACTCTGTGCAACATTCTTCAAATTCCACCATTTAACCTTGGCTCTGCATTCACTCACTTCCTCTTCCTGAATTCTGAAGTCATCCTATAGTCTGATGCTGTCTAGCTGCATTCTCCCCTATCACCACCTTAAAGGCTTCTGTGTTCTAAGTTGTAGTCCACCTGTTTGCACCTCCTTCAGTCTTATATGTTACATCATGTTCCTTCTTCTGAAAGTACATGTGCACCACAGCCATTCCCAAAATCTTGTGAGGTATAAAAACACACGGATAACATTCATCAGCACTCCTTTGACACCACTGGCCCCGACAGATTCAATATAGAAATCTCATTCTTTATGATATTCATGTTCGATTACTCCAACCCTTCTCATTTATTCAGGCTTGGCTTTTAAGGGACACCTCACTCTGTTCCTTAATATCAGGTACATACTAAGAGACAGTGATCTCACTTTCTGGTGCATTTATGTGCCCCACATACTGCACATGAAGCACATGTGTAGGGACACTTTTACTGAAATTTGAATAACCCTGAAGACGAACCCTGAAGTCATAGAGGTATGTTAATGGACAAGCCTTGACACTGTTCCCTACCCACAAACCACAAAACATATGCTTGTGAATTTAAATCAAAATACAACTGAAATAATGATAACAGCATGGATAAATGAAAGATTTGACAGTAGGCATTCACTGTCTTTATGCTTGTTGTTGTAGAAGTGTTCCTGACTTGGAAAAAAATCACGTGCAAATTGCTCGGTGGAATAACTATAAAAAACGTAGTAATATGGGCAAAAATCACAGATATCTGTATAATAAACAGTTAAACACACTCATTTAAATTAGGTAAAGACCTCGTTTATTAACAGTGCACCATTAAACCAGCAGTGTGTACTATGACAGCAAGGTAGATTGGGTGTGTGAATTAATGCTGGTAATGCAAAATCTTGAGCCTGAGGTTTGCCCAGAGGCACTACACAGTGCAAGAAATGACCAAAGTAGGCATATCCCCTCTCACTGCAGCTCTGCCTCATGGCAGCTTGCAAAATAATCACAAAAATGTAACATATTTTTGTGTTCATGGACGCAAATTGTAACATTTTGTGTGTGTATGTTAGTGAAAGGTGAGGTGTCACTATGGCAACCAGGACAACACAGTCTTGAAAGATGTGACAGCTGTTACATTTTGACTTAAACCATGGTAATTTCTTAAATGCCACCCAGTAGATTAATGCCTAAACCTAACAAAACCACATACTTGTAATTAATGAGGTATTTGGAAATCATACAAATAATGTGTAAAAACATCTGAGACATGAATGACTTAAACCTGAGTGTGGTGAAAGTCAAGATGTCTCTAAACAACCAACCTCCTTTTAGACTTTTTCTTTGCCCTTTAAACACTGGATACAGCATGAGACTGTCTTCATGAAAAGTCAAGTTCAGGAATGCAAAATAATGTTGGGAAAGCTGTGATGAGGAACACAAACGATTTGGAAATTTGCGTCCAGCAAATCTCACTGTATGATCGCGTCACATTTGACCTCTGTCAAGTATTGCTGCCATTGTTTGAAATGACAACATATAGACATATAGGGAATTAGATATCGGGATTCTAAATATCAAATTACGTTTGGCTTCCAACATCTTCCTCAAGGTCAAATAAGGTCAAACTTTCAGTTCCTGCCCCAAGTGGAAGAGTTTAAGTACCTTGGGGTCTTGTTCACGTGTGAGGGAAGATCGACAGACAGATAGGTACTGCGGCTGAACTGATGTGGACGCTGTACCGGTCCGTCATGGTGAAGCGAGAACGAAAACGAAGCCCTCGATTTAGTGGTTTAGAGGGAGGTCAGGGCTTCTCTAGGCTGCTGCCAATGCGACCTGGCCCAGAAAAGCCGAAGAGGACGGATGGATAGTTTGCATCCAAATATCACGTCACATTTGACCTCTGATCTCATTTTTACATTTCACATCTGCTTTCTCTTTAAGTTGAACCCATAAGGTTTTGTAGTATTGTCAAAAAATGAGCTGCCTAGTGGGTTAGAAATATACTGTAGTATAATATTATATAAGAAGCTCAAGTTATTTGTGTCCAGTTATTTATGAATCAACACCTATTATCCATTTCCTGCTCCTACATAATGTTTGTGTAATCAGAGTAAACACCCGTCATGCTGCCCTTTTCTGATTTTTACTGCACTACAAACTTCTTAAAGTATGTTTAAAAAAGAACAAGGAAAACAAAATGAATATACATAAAACTAAATACTCCTCAGAGAGTGTGGTGCCTTGGTGAGGCTTTAATTCTGTGAATGCATCCTGGTTTTATTTGAAAATGCAATTTCTTTGTATTCTTACTGTTTGGGGGGTGGGTGCAAAAATTCCCTGATGAATTTGTATATTTTCTCACTTACAAAGAAATGATGAGCCTCTAATTTTTACAGTAGTTTCACTTTAATGGAGAGAGACAGAAAAACAACCAAAAGGTCTAGAAAGGAAAATACATGAAATTCTAAATTAATTTGCACGTCACTGAGTGAAATAAGTATTTGATCTTCTACAAACCACTGAGAATTCTGGCTCCCACAGACTTGCTGTGAGCCCACATGGCACACAGATTACGATCAGTCAATCAGTTACAAATACTCCTGATGTCAATTTGTTATATCTATAACACAAATCCATTTTTTCCAGTCCAACATCTCCACCACCATGGGCAAGACCAAAGAGATGTCAAAGGATGTCAGGAACAAGATTGGAGACCCTCACGAGGCTGAGGTGGACAACAAGACCATCAGCAAAAAACACTTGATGAGAAGGTGACCACTGTTGGTGCGATTATTCAGAAATGGAAGAAATAAAAAATGACCATTAATCACCCTCAGTCCGGATCTCCCTGCAAGATCTTGTTTCATGAGTACGAGCTCATCCTTAAGTTTGCCAATGAACAGCTAACTGATTCAGAGAAGGCTTGGAAGAGAGTGCTGCAGTCTGATGAAAACTAAATCTAGCTTTCTGATTGAACCGTCCATGTTTGGAGGAAGAAAAATGCAGAGTATGACCAAAAAAACCCATCATCCCCACAGTCCAAGCATGGAGGTGGAAACATTATGCTTTGGGGCTGTTTATCTGCACAGAAAGACTCCACTGCATTACACTTTCATTGGTAGTGCCTTCGGTGGCTCCCCTGAGAGTTTATGACGTCCTGCCCACTTCACCTGCGGCTTTATCAATGGTGTCTGGTTGCCAGGTCAACACTGGAAGTGTGTGGCTCAGGGAGACAGAAAGAGAATTGTATTTGGCAAATTTAAGTGACAAATGGTGACACTTGATAAACGTTCGCTGAAAAGACTGAAGTGGCCATAAATGAAAGCAAAGAATACTGCTGATTGACATACTACCTGCTAGTAAATACGTTAACGGCTCACCTAGGTAACCGGAGCTGTAGTCACTAGCTGGCAGCTTGAAAGCGACACTGCTTTACACGAAAACATTTTCAGAAATACGGGATTTCCAGCTTTCACTTGTACTCATCCTCAACCTGTATTCATATACATACGAAAATGTCTGTTCTGCAGGCACAGCATCGACAATGCGAACACGGTTGCCTGGGACGGAGTCGCATTTCCTGCTTGAACTAAGTTCCAGCTTTTCTTTCGTCTTTCCGTCTTTAGCTTCTGTTGTTTTGGCGGTGGGAGTAATGCGAGCGCTTGCTATCGCGTGCGCGTAACTAGGTACATGAGCGGAGGGAGTAGAGATGAGGAGGTAGCGCACGCGAGGCAGAAAACCCGCTTTCGGATTGGCTGAGAGACACTGGTACCCAGCTCAGTGAAGCTCGAGAAATTCGCCTCAAACGACCGGAAGTTCCACCGGAAATCGCATTCTTACATTGTCATGCAACAAACTGTAAGAAAATAATATTTGGGATAGAATAGATTTCCACACAAAGTATTACGTCACATTTCATTATATCAGATAAGCTGAGTTCGGAAAATACTGACCAAAAACTTCGCGGTATTCGGTTTTCTGACGGCGTGTTTTGGCCGCATCCTGGGACGTGCTCGCGGTTGCTGCTAGCTTTACTTTGGTCCAGAGAAAGAGTGAAGGATGTGACTGAAGCCTCTTTCGCGTGCCTCATCGGCCCTGACTCACCACGCCGTTTGTGTACACTCCTACTGCACTTTGCCTACGAAATGGAGCTCGATGGAAATTAGCAAGCGTGTACCTCTTTGAATTCCCACCCTTACCTTTGGAGAATGATCCACCGGCAGGTTATTTTATCCCAGGTAGGTCGCCTCCATTGTTGCCTTAACGTTGATGTAGTGTCATATCCTGCCAGTCTCCAGCAGCGGGCCCAGCGTTCGGTAACCCGCATTTATGTCATTCTCTTCCGTGTGGAGGAAACGTTACGCTGAATTGTTTAAACAGTGAGTGATTTATTGTAACAGTACATAACGTCAGCAAAAATATCAAGTACATAGCCGCAGCATTTAGACAGAGTGCCTTTTCAGAGGCGGTTTACTTTAAAGCCAAACGTGTTTCCCCAGTAGCTTAATTTTCTATTGCTGCAAGGGCGTAACATCCTTTAAAGTTGTTATTTTGTGTAATAAAACATCTAAATTGAGACTGTGTCAGCTGTATTACACGTGCCGAATTGAAGGGTGGCGACTGCTGTATGAAGACATTAAGCCATGTTTCAGTGAAAACCTTGCCCTTCTCTGGTAAGCAGCGCTGCATTAAATTAATTAATTTCTTGAATGATGTTTGGCGTGAATGTATTGGCGCTGAAGATGTCGGGGCCCTACAGCGTCGCACTGAGTTCTTCCTCCTTATTTGTAATGTACCACGAGCAGGCTATACAAGAGAAAGGCTTACCCCCTCCGGTCTTTGTGCGAGGATTCCCATCCACAAAATCCTCTTAAATACTGGAGCCACACATGATCTGTGTATTTCCTTTTTTTTTGCTTCTGTTCTTTGGAGACATGATAATAATAATAATAATAGAAAAGGTATAGCCACGAAGGGATGCATATCACCAGTGATGGTGTTTGTCTAGCTGTCAAGCTGCTGAGTAAATTGTGACCCACATAAATCCCTGTAACAATGGGGAAAAGGCAACGTTTACTAGGTATTGCACACTACCATTTGGTTCTTACTATGAACTCAGATCTTCCAGTATCAATAGGGCAAACCTATTTTTTGCTGGGTTTTCTGTTCCGCTTCTGAATGGATGCCACTGATTTGCCACCAGCTATTTTTAACATATTCATAATTATGCACATAGGTATGGTTGGTACTAATTAATGGTGGATATTCTCATATATGCAGTATTTTTGTTGTATAATGTCAATGATGTTCATAGTTCCTTTAACTGCATGCAAGTCTGCAGTGGTTGGCTATCACCAGAGGTGAACTCAGGTTGTTTATGATGAATATGAGAACCAGACCCTGATGTTTTCATGTATCACCCACTCCACTGTAAGTCACACAGGGCTGAATAATGTTTCTACTAGAAAGCCTAAGAGGTTTGAGCACATCTTTGTGACCTGAGCTCTGAAGATAAGCTTTTTATGTTTATCTTTCTGTGGGCATTGCAATAAGTAAAACGATAAGCAATTTGAAATTGACAAGCACTGTTTTCTTTGAGTGGTTCACCTTCTTATGCTAAGAAATGTTAATCAAGCAGGCTCAAGTGAAAAGGATTTTTCTAATGGATTGTCAGATTTAAAGCATGATAAACCAGAAAAGCACTTTGTTATTTTAAGGGAAATCCCTGCTTAACCAATCCATTCTTCTGTTTGATTGGGGTCTCTGATTATTGAAAAAAGCACAATCATAATTATTTCTCAGTTATTTATTTTGATTGTTAGTTAATATTAACATTCACCAGGTGGATGTTGAACTACTTGGGGGTAGGGTTAGGTTTCATGCGAACCAAGTGTAGTTTCAGAAACCTGAAATTAATTGTTTTCAAATGAATTCTCTTCCATGCATTTTGGCTTTATAGATCTTCACTTGTGAGATTACATTTGGATACACCAGGTAGATGAAAACTTTGTTGTTTTGTTCCAACAGAACTAAACAATGAGTGACTTTTGGCTAAGGTGAAACACTCATTTGATTTAAAACACAAGACAGAATAATCTCATAGTGAAAATAAAAAAAAATTAAGCACTTTACCCAGATTTTCTTTATTCATAATTAAATGTAACACAAGTTCTGATCCAATCAGCTGAATGTTGCATTATCTTTACATAATTCAGCATCATTGTGGATTGCATATGTAAAAACATATTAGTTACACTGGCAAGAAGAAAGTCAGATTTATTGAGAGAATTCTGTCAAAGCAAATAGAAGTGCAACATTTTCTGTTTGGCTGGAGAGAGGCCAAGTCAGGTCAACATGTACAGAAAGAGGAGCAACACAGTTACTGTAGCAAGAGCAGGTTAAACATGTCTTTGTCTGCTCATGCTAACTGTCATGGCAACTCGGATACAATCAAAACAACACCCAATATGGGAAAATGCTGTTGAGTGGATAACTCCTCAAAGTGATCAGGTAATGATATATAATAATTAAAACTACCATGATGTTCCTGCCACAGCTGGCTGCCTAACATTATGTCCTGACACCTGACAGTTTTTCAGCAGAATAAATGACAACATAAAAATTGATCTAAGCAAGCAGGAATACTGTAAATAAGCCAAACAATAGTTTAAAAAGAAATATGAAAAATGGAATAATTTAGGATAAGTGCAGCAGCTTCTGCCACTTAGCTGTAATGTAATCATTTCATACTTCAGCCTGTTAAAAGACACTGCTTAAATGTATATGCAAGAAACAGAAGAGGCAGATTTCCAGTAATAAAAGTGTACTTGATAGAAGACTATCACTGCATGAGAAGTGTAGCCTGTAGCTTTTTTCATTCAAGACGTTTAAAGGACTAAAGGTAGTTTAAAGGTTTCTTTTTAGTGAGTTTTGCAGAGAAAAGTTGTACGCAGTCAGAAGCTCTACCAGCACTTATTATAGTTTGGTGAGTATCAAAGCTCACAATACAAAAAAACTCAACGTAAGCAACACTTACACTGTTTTCTAGCTGTTTAACCTTTCAAGTGAGAGAAAAAAGTGTGCAAGCTATCATAAAGTGGCCATTTACTGCATGATGACAGCAACTGCTGCAACCAACTAACTTGATTAATAAAGTGGAAATTGTTTGATCATGGATTATTTCTGTCTCTAATATGATTGTCCTAGTATTGCAAGCTTTAAACAAAAACAACATCTGCAATTGAATTGTGTGTAGTTGGGGACTGGTAAAGATTTTCAGTGTTTTCAGTTTTGTGTGTGTTTGTTAGCAGTCACTGCTTTGTGTCACTTGGTTTGATTTAGACAGTAGCGACAACTGTACAACATGTTTATCAAGTTTACTGGGACATTATAAGAAGCAGAGTATGCCATTGGTCTTTATTCCTAATGATGTGGCATAATAGCAGTTTTTTTGTTTCAGTCCTTTAACATCCCTTTTATAATTTTATCATGGCTAAATTGTGGATATTTTAATATTGAACGATTCAAATAATGCTGAGAGATAATTTGATTTTAATGACTTTTCTCATCTAAATAAAATATGGAAGGAATTAATTCTTCTTTATTCCCAGGAAAGTTAATTTGATTTTGTGCATCAAAATGGGCTGTGTTAAGTGTCTACAGAGGGAGGACCCCAGACTCATCCTCTTAAATAACTTGCGCTACTTTACCACTTTTAGCACAACAGACCCAATCTGATCCTCCACACTAGAGTTTTAAAGCCTGTGCTGAAACCAAGGGAAAAAAAGATACTTAATACTAGTGGTGCAACGGATCACGGTTGATCCGTAATCCGAACCGATCCCACTCCACGGTTCGGCACGCACGTGATCCGAAGATTCGATAAAGAAGAAAAAAGTATGTGTATGGTGCACGTGGTGGGTCTGTCAAGCGATAGTTATGGCCAGCGCTAGCAGTCCAAGTAGAGGAGCAGAGGAGTTTGCAGCATTTAAGCAGCCCTTTGCTGCCCAATCCGACCGGGCTAAAGCTATTACAGAAGCTGTTGGGGTGTTTAGCTGCAGACGGGAGGCCGTATTCTGTTGTGCAAAACAAGGGGTTTAAACTATGATGAACGTGCTTGAGCCACGCTATGATGCGCGTCTGCTTTAGTGGCAAGATCGTACCCAGGCATGTATGAGCAGGAGAAGATTAAAGTTATGGCTGAACTGTCCCAGGCATCTTCTGTTGCCCAACTACAAACGGGTGGACCTCCAGGTCAACGGAAAGCTACGTGACCGCTCATTATATCACAGCGGAGTGGTAGATATAAAGCCCTGTACTGCCCTATATTGCACCTTAATTAGTTTTTATATAATTGCGTGGAATAAGTCTTGAGTTGAATGTTTTTAACAGGCAAAAAATACTTAAAAAGTTAATAAGTAAATGTTAAAAAAATTTCTTTTTTTCTTTTTTGCTGATCCGAAAATTGATCCGATCCGTGACTTAAAACCGTGAGATTTTTGATCCGGTGCACCACTACTTAATACCATTTGCAATGCCACTGGGGAAAACAGAGCAAAAAATGCTGTTATTAAAAAAATGGGAAAAGATTAGAATAACACACGGTAACAGCACCATTTAAGATGTCTGACGTAGTGCAAAAAACATGCCAACCACGTTAGCATTTATGAGAACTCTTTAATTTAGTGTGAAACTGGAGCTTTACTGACCTCTCAAACTCCTTTATGAGGAATGCTTTGGGAGGTTCGTTGTGCTGCTTGACTTTGTTGCCACCACTTTGTAGGGTCATTTGCACAATATAATATAATATCAAATATGTTGTGTCTTGGTCCAACTTTTTAAGCAGCTGCCTAAAGAGGTCCTTTTTTACATGTGACTACGTTAGTAAATTCCATTCATTCTTGACTTTTTCTGTCTAATGGAGTGCAGATTGCGAGTGCTCCTGCCACACTTGGTGGAGTTATTTGTTTACATTTATATCGAACATCACCAGCTGTTAGTGTGTCCTCGTCTGTAGCTCAGTTGTGTGTTGTTTCCACCTTTAATGGGAACAATATCTTGCTAATTAATGCGCTTTATTGGAGGTTTTTGAAGTAGCTGTCTTTTTCGACTCATCGGAGGCTGACATGTGGCTCTTGCTCTCAGATATATCCCGGCTTGTCTTGTTGCTGCTGCGTGCACTATAGAAAGTGCATGGCGTTGCTATAGAAGTGATTGCAGTATGACATTTTCATACCATGCAACAATTTAAACCAGTATTATCACAGATGATGAGATATGGCACAGCCTGAGAAGACTATTGTTGGTATTAAGACTATTATAAATCGACATGCTGTTATGATTTTTAGTATCTCACAACCCGTTTTTTTCTTTCTTTTACTTCTTGGATAACACTACTGCACACACAGCATCAGGGCAAACATAGCATGCTGTTTATGGCCTAAAAGTGTTTTTCCTTAAGAAATTAAACTGTGGTCAGTATTGTGGTAGACCTCAGTTTCATTAAGCTGTCTTTCCATTGAATTTTTAATCCCACAGACAAAAACTCAAGAACAATAAAAAACAAAACGAAACAAAAGCTAAATTTACTTTGCCAGCTTACCAGCTTTGTGTGCAAGAAACACTCATGTGGAAGGCGTTATTCTGCAGAATGGAAATGTAGGGACACAAACAGATCTTAACAGGAAGAACTAGTATCTGCAAGTTTCATTACATGCAAACAGTATCAGTCAAAATATTCAATCCGCATCTAAAACTGCTGCTTGACAGTTAAATAACAGAACTGAAGTTGCATGGACTTACTCACTGGAGTTTGTGTACACCTTTAAGCATTATGGGAACTCTATTGTAGTTCTCAAAGTTTTTGTACTGTATATTGTAGCAGATACACTCAATGTTTGTGTGTCCCAAATACATGGGAGAACAACAGGAGTCTAACCTTCTCTGGGCAGGACCTCTTGTATCATTTCAGTACACTTTAGGTTTTTTCCTATTCTCAACTGTTATTGGCTACAGTACATAAAATGATCTCCAACAAAAGACATACATCAACACCAAACACACTAGACTGACACTGCAATGTTGTAATCAATCTGCAGATCTTTTCTCCTGTATTGTACTGTGTGTAGTTCTGTTAAATGATAGAGTAATTTGATGGAGTAACTCCAACTTACTTTTAAAAATAAAAACATTACATTATATTTAAACCAAGTTCAAAATGTCCTTTTCCCCAGCAACTGCTTGACATTGCTGGGAAAACCATTAGAGCTCCGCATTGATGGTATAGCCTAAGACTTCACTGCATCAGCAATCTGCTCTCGATCTGTTTAAAGTACAAATAGAAGTATTGATATTCGGTTTGTTATTAGGTTTTACCAAGAGCACAGGTCATGTTTCTGATTCAGAATTGAGCGGATTGTTACTTTGTATTAAGTCGTTTTAGCAATTTGCTTTGATTCTGTTTATAGGTCTACAGTACATTATTTACAGGGACCAATAAGATCGACGGGTACATTAGCAAATGGTCCAGTCTTAGTTTAAAAGCACCAGTGGGTGGGGGGGTCAAATTTAGCGCTGTTACAAAATTAATGGGTTTGGGTTCAGTTAGTGTTACAAGCTGTGCTGAAAGAATATTTGATTGTATGAATGAAACTTCATTCGAAAGTGACTATTTATTATGAGCCTAATACAAAATCCAATCCTAACCATAGCCAATGGCCAGTTTTGAGATGAAGTGAAGACTCTACTAAGTGACCACATTCCTGATGATAGTCAGGTCATCACTCAGATTAATACTAGTTCTGTAGTACACTGTGTTTTGCAATACTGTGTTCATGAAACTCATGAAACGTGTTTATGAAAATCATTATGTTAAGTCCATGTTGCTCTCATGTGCTTATATTGGTCAGGGAGCTCTCTGTTGTAGTGCTATCACAGTAAAGGCTTCCAAATCTCTCCCATACTGGACTGAATGTGATTATACCAGTTAATTGTGCAAATGTAAGAATAAGCAGGAAGTACAAGTGGGAACATTTCCTAGGAGAGTTTTGCCTTAGTGTAGCTAGCTATGGCACTGTACTGATGTGTAGCTATGAAACTAATGAGCACTGTAGGGATTTGAATGTGACTGTATAGTTTTTGTCTTCTCTCTTATTTGCATATGTGTGTCACACATGAGCATTGTTTTTTGATGCATATGTAGTCAGTGAGTGTGTACTCAGTGTATCTTTAACTGTTAGTCAGGCTGTTAGAAAATAGAAGGGTGAGTAAGAAAATATGAACATAAGGTATCAGTGTGTTGGGATGTAATATTGATCATTTTTTCATTCACACTGACGTGCAGATATGACCTGACTCTCCAGTCGCAGATGTCAGACTGTCCTTGAGTACATAAACTTTTACTGTATTGTGTTTAGTCACAGAAATAGAACAAGTGCATTTAAAGATTTGTTGTTTATCCTGATTAATGGAAGAAAATTAAACTCTTGCTGCAGGCTCAATCATATTCTGTCTTATTCAAATTTTTGTCTCCCATTCTTTAACCTCTGGGCCGTTTTTAGCATAGCTGCTTTTCCTGTAGTAGGTCAGTCTGTAGTAGTCCTGTTACATCTCTTGGTCTTCTGCTTCTCATAGATACTCTGCAGTCTGGCCAGAGAGTAATCCTTCAATTTGCTTTTCATTTTTGGCAAATGGACAAAGTTGCAGGGAGGCAAATCTGGCAAGTGGTCCAGCTGGTGAGCAAAGTTTATGTTGGTGTTCCAGAAAAGGTGCCTACGTGATGTTTTTCCTGCTTGCCAACACCAGCTCTGATTATTTGCGGTAAGTTTCCTCCTCTAGCTAAGTGAGGATGTTACAGTGGAACTAGGGGCTGAGCTCACAGTGAAAAATCCTGCGCATAGTCCCGGCTTTATGACTGTGACATTGTAGACTTAGAGGCGAAATTCAAGCCAGATTTTGGAGAGTTACTGAAATTCGACTAGTTACATAAAATGATATGCCATTGCATGGCTATCTTTGGAGCTATTGTTGGGCTAATAATAAACACAGAAGCACGGAAATACTTTAGGGTGAGGGTTGAATTGTTCCTAATTACATGTTGGGGGTTAGTCTCTGGTACTTGATTGGCAAAGTTCTGTCGTAGGGCAGGAAGAAGACATGGTTTAATTGGATTCATTCTCCTTTTAAGGGGCTCTGCTGGGTGTGCTTGTGGGAATGCAGACATTTTGCAAACTTGCAGGGAGGCAGCTCTTGTGCTTGCATAATAAAGTTTGGTTGTGTATAAGTCAATGGGAAAATAACCTGTCACCTACGCAAATACTTTGCTGCTTAGTTGATGGTTTCATAGCTGGTGTCACATCTGATTGTTTATTTCATAAATTATTGCCATCAGATCAGGGTGTTGTTTAGGGTGGGCCTTAGGTGGAGACACCTGGGGACCTACACACACCTGAACTAAATCTAGGAGACACTGGGGGGTAAACTAAAAATAAGGCAAAAGAGTCTAAGAGAACTTGACAGAAACACTTAAAACAAAGACAAATACTAGACAAGAAACAAAAGGATACTGGAGATAATAAAAGAGATAATCGAAACCAATTTTAATATATCTGACATAAATTTCAATACAATTATTTTTTTTAAATACATTTTTTTTATTAAGGTGAAAATGTTTAATAATAAATATCAAATTTAAAAAAAAGTATTTCACCCTCAGAATGTATATTTATTCAGAACAGTGCGCATGTATTCAAATTGTTATGTATTTAAATGGTTAGAACCTGTTACTCTGATGTACATAACAAAGTCAGAATAACATATCATGATATTTAGAATGGCCACATATCATTCCCTGTATTACTCTCTGTTGTCAATATAAAAAGTGGCAGTAAGTTTTAAATAGCTGTATATGGCATTATTAGCACTTTGCCCTTCAGATCAATCTGGTGACCTTAGAGGAGATGTTAGCGGTGGAATATGGAATTATATTTTAAATCCTTATGCATTACTTTCTATATTTTGGCTGTACACAACATTTGTTAGAATAATGGTTACAAGACTTTTTGTCAATGTTCAACTAATACATGATTCAGTAAAAGGACTAGATGTTATAGTCCCTGATAATGCATTGCTTTAAATGGAGAGAATCTTGAGGGATGGCTGTTATGAGGAAAGGCAGCCCAGAAACTTTACCAACGGGACACATCGTTGTGTGCCTCAACTTTCGGTCTTTTACCCAAGCTAATCTGCAATTTTTCGGTTAGGTTTAGTGATTAGAGATGTGATCTAGATTATCTTATTAAAATTTGGGACACATCGTCAGTATTCATCGGGTGTTTCGGCCATTATGACTAGACACCCTCATCCAAGGAGGCCCTGCCAGGGGTGATCAGGGGTGTGTCACTGGTTTATGTTAAATTGTTATTTCTCTTCTTTCCTTTTTTTTTGTGTCTCCATGTGTATCTGCCCTGAGTAAGGCTAATCTTACGTTGTAGGCCACAGTCTTCAAGGTCATTAAGATGTAAGCCAAATTTCATAATCAGAATACTTTTTTAATCCCAGAGGAAATTATGTTTACATTTTAATGGATTGTTGAGCCCAATCTACACCTCTACAATGTTTTCTTTCTAAACTTTCTGAGCTTTCACCTTTACAGACAGACATTTATGGAAAATCCAAACCAAAATCGTAACTTCCATAGCAGAGGTAGAAAAAACAACAAAATAGTCCAGAACTTCTCAGAATCTCAGAAAACTCAGAAAATGCTCTCTTCAAGGCTGAACAAATGAGCATATATTAGTGTTTTGCTTCTACAAATCAACACTTTTTCCGCTGTTGCCCCACATGTGGAAGTAATGCTACGTTTTGCTTGAAACTGCAAGTTATTGTGTATATTGTAACACTAATGGTGTGTTTCCCTCAGTGCCTCGGGACATTTTATGAGCCAGGGTGGCTGTTTGCTTATATAACACAGTGATAGTAGGCCTGGGGCTGTGTGGAGAGCGAGGATCCGTGGCACTTTTTTGCTAGTCCGTTAACCCTTGGTTACGTAGAGTGACACAGCTACTGCCCAGTCATCCCATAATAGTTAGTCTTCATCCTATCTATTCTTTTACTGATATTTATTTTTTATTGAAGTTTCATATTTTCAGGTTGTGATGAATTCACAGAAAACAACATTCAGAGACTTCTTGTTAATTTTTGTAGGGTTGCTTCTCCCCTGCAGGAACACTGACCATGTGAACATCTGCAGATGCACATGAAAAGTGATTTTTGTTGTATGTGTTGTAACTGTGTTGAGTCTATTTGTCTGTTCTATCTGTGCTATATTTGTGTGTTCTCCATGTCTCTGTTTCCACTTGTTTCTCCATCTGTGCTTCTTTTCTTGAAGTATTCATATTTTTATCTGATAAAGATGAAGTATGAAAAGATGATGATGATGTTTCCCCCCCTAACACCCTACTTCACTTTCTCCTCTGCATTCACTGCTTCTGCTTTTTGTTTCTGTGGTTTGTAACACCCCACCGTTCTCCTCCCACTTCCCTCAGGTTTTGGTCTGCTTTGGGTTGACTGGTCATTATGCTGATGCAGCTCTGTAGTTTCAAGGTCAGTGCCCCCTCCTTCCTGCAATCACTCTCCAGCTTCTTTGTATGTGTACCTCCACCCAGCTTCTGTTGTGCATTTACGAAAGCTGCTGCAAATTTTACACACACACACACACACACACACACACACACACACACACACACACACACACACACACACTGGTTGGACGATAAAAAAAAATCTTATTTGTAAACTGTAAAAACTCCACAACTGTATTTTAAATAAATACCATAGCTATATATGATAAACTAAAACCTTAATTGACTCGACTTACAGCTTAAAGTGCTACAGAACAACACTCACAAACTGAAAACTTAAAACTTTGGTCAGTTCCAAAGAAATAAAGTAGTCATAGTACAAGAAAAAAAACTACCTCTACACGGCATCAGTTTTTTGTATACAAACAAACAGTTTTCAGTTATTGGGTAGAAACATTCAAATGTAAAGAAAGGAGAACAAAAACAAAACTGGCACCTAATTTTGGTCTGCTTATTCTTTAAACGGTACACCTTTGTTCACATGAAGTACAGTACTGTGTCGATAGAGTGGGCAGTGAGTTGTAATCAAGGTCAGTTACTTTAGTCAGTGCATGCTGCTCTGCTTCTTTCCTGAACTTTAAATAATCAATTCCCCAATTTCTCAACAATGTTGTCATCTTTTGAACCTTGGGCTGTATCCGCTGACGTCAGCAGTGTCAAAGCATCCTGTGGTCTCACTTGGAGTCCGGTACAGGCAGTTTTTCAAATTGGTAGAGTCCATATGAATTATTTTTCTGGCTTTTACCTGTACTGCGAGTCGAGTGTTTTCACCAGTGCATGAAACCACATATTTTTAGATACAAGTTTGTAATGGCCATTTTCTTTGTGCGTATTTATTACACGGCGTGCTGTGGGGAAAGGCCTGTTCTAATGTTTGAGTCTAAGGTTGATTTTGAGCACCTGACGGCTCTTTTTTTGCTTCTCCTCCCTAAACTCTCTTTGATTACTCTTTCACGTGATCCTTGCGTAGGTGGTAGAAGAGGTTTGTCGTGTTTGAGTCTGGGGTGGGGACCGGTTTCCTTCATAATTTGCATAGTACAGTTTTCTGGTCCGTGTCAGACTTTTCAGAACCATGTCCATGCTAGCCCCTCGTTTAGAAATAAGGTCCTCGTATTGTTTTGACCGGTCCTTCTGTTTGTCATCATTTCAGTTTATTTTGAAAAATCTCAACAGGATCTTAAGCTTTATTGTGAAAGGTTTATGTGGAAAATAAAGAAGAGGACGGCGGCTGGGTTTACCACCGTTGTTCCTAACGGCAACGCGTGAAAACAGTCGCCTGTCTGTTTTAAATATAAGATAAAGAGAGAACTTTAAAAAATTAATATGGCAACTACAGTGTCCATCAAAACGATGAAAAAATATTGCCGTAAACAGTTTATTTTGCGACACCACGACACAAACAATAGCGTAAAATGAAACGATAGACGTTTTCATGTTATTTTGGTCAGCACCCTCTGTCCATAATAATGTAAAACTGGCTTCACTGTCAACAGTGAGACTAGTGTTGCAGCAGCTTTAAGTTCATGTCAGTTGACCTGAGTTGTTCCTGAACACCCTAACTAATCTGAGGGTCTTCTTGCAGACTTTGGCAAAGCGGTGACACATCCAAATAACTTGTACTCTCATACAGTTGTTTGGACTGATGATCTTGGAATCTGGAGTTGCTTAGAAATGGCTCTAAGAGACATTCACAACTTGTGTAAATCTGCAATCCTCGTTCATAGCTCTTCACTGAGCTCCTTGGACTTTTCCGTTGTATTGACAGTGAGTGCTGTCAAACAAATCCTTTTTATGCTGGCAAAGTTGTAGTTAATCATACTAACAAAAAGTTAATAGGCCTTGGCTTTCACAAATATAAAAGACATCATAGAACCTTCAGCACCACCTCTCTACAGTCAAGTGAATGTACAGTCTGTCAAACTGAAATGTTTCAGATCATCCAAAAATTCTAATATGAGACAAAAATAAACCAAGTAAATACAAAGAATGATGAGTGTGCCCATGTCTCCACCATGTTTGATAGATGTCATGGTATGCTGAAGATCACGAGTTGTGCCTTTCCTCCTCCATGCTGTTTTCTTCCCATCATTCTGGCGCAAGTTAATTTTTTGTAGAACTTTGCAGGCTCTTCCAGTTGCCGAGGGTAACTAGTGGTTTGCCATTCTTGTAACCCTCTCTGTCTCTTGATTGTACACTTTGGACATCAAGTTATTTTTCTTAATCAAGAAAAGAATTCTGGTATCGCCCACATAAGTTTTGTTCTGAGTCTTCCAGGCCTTTTGGTGTTGCTGGATGTAAGTGATACAACAGAAAGAAAGCACTGGCCAGTTTTTGCTTTCTCTCTGATAGGTTTATTTTTATTTTTTCAGCATATTGATGGCCTCGGTGAAAACCTGACACATCCAAGTTGAACATTCAGAGTGCCCTACATATATTTTATTTGTGTGGCTGCCAAGGAATAATAGGCAGAGACCTAATAGACCTGACCATGAAACAGCTTGTACATCAGTTGACCAATTCCTGTTGAGACTCTGAAAATGTGGTTATATATCTCAGAATGGCTGTAATTTCTACTGTGATCCTACCATTACTGTAGGATCTGCTGTACAATATAAAGCGCCTTGAGGCGACTGTTGTTGTGATTGTGACTGTTGTTGCGCTATATAAATAAAATTGAATTGAATTGAATTGAATGCCATGCTTTTGTTAAAAACTGTTAAGAGCTTCAGTACAGAGACAGAATTACAAAAACTGTGTCATCATCTAACTGGCTCACTGTCAGTGTTCAAATGGGACCCACAAGCTGACACATCAGCATATTAACTTAGGGCACACAGACTTACTATAACTAAGAGATAAAGCACAGACTATACACACATAATAATAAGGTGAAGGTAAATTCCATGATTGTTTTTTCGATTGGAAGTGTCAAATTAGAAGAGCAGAGGCAGTGGTGCGTCCCTACAGTGGCACAGGATGACTGGCAGGCTGATTTAACACTGATTTAGTAGCTTGCATTTCAGCTGTTGGTCACAGTTAAAAAACAATCTGCTAAACGATTAACAGAATATTGCTGTGTTAGCAAACACAAGCTGCTCTGCTTCTAGCTGGAAGAAGATCTGTGTTTGACGTCAGTCATCAGACAACATTAAAATACATGACCGTTTTCTGTTATCAGCGCATCATCATTGCATTGTTGTGCAACTGTGTGATCGAGTTGATATTGAGGATATTTTTTGTTTTGGTGTCCACCAAGCTGCAGCATAAGAGAGAGCACTGACCACCATAGTGATCAAAATGTGTATAAAAATGTGAATTCAGTCACTTTATTGTTTTAAACAAGTTTTTGACAGATTTCTATTTTTTATTTTGTTTTTACAAAAGCCGGTCAAATAAAGTTATATTGTATATGAAAATGCACTTTTACATTTTAAAGAGGCCACAAATTTTCAACCACTGTAGGTACTTCGTGTTTTTGTAGCTTTGATTCTGCTAAAAGCTTCTTTCTGTGTATGTCGTTGCAGAACTTGTACCAAAATCGGTTCCTGGGCTTGGCGGCCATGGCATCCCCAACTCGCAGCAGCCAGACCCGCCAGCGCTGTAAGGATGCGGTTCGGCACAGCTATGGCCCTGAGTCCTTTACTGTCAATGGCCTGAACCAGGATGCTTTTATGTTGGGACTGTCACGCTCCACCAGCGACACTGATCTGGTCTCTCCAGATGCACGTTCCACTCTTACCATCAGCTCTTCCCACTACATCATAGGCCAGTCCGAAGACCTGGTGATCACATGGGACATCAAGGAAGAAGTGGATGCTGGAGACTGGATTGGGATGTATTTAGTTGGTAAGATGTCACGTGCTTTGAGATTTTAGAGTTTTAAATATATTGACTCTGAAAGTAGTGTTAAAAAAATCTTATTTGTTTTTGTACAGTATGCTACTCTGGTTTGCTGTCCTCTGCTGTGATGGTTATCACGTCATGATTTTAGTGCCATTTGTCTTTGTTTAAAAATGGCAGCATAAGTCCCAGAGGTGGAAAATAAATCAAAGATGTGTGTAAATAGAGAGCACAAGTGGTTAGTTAGAAACTGGATATTACAGCATGCACAAACCACTTGTAGTCATTTACCTTACTTACTTTTCTGTATGTATTTATGTTATTGTTTGACTAATGGTAACATGTAGGCTTGCTAATGAAGCTTTAAGACACAAAGCAACAATGTAACTTCAGTGCTCTTCTCTGAAAAAGCTGATAGCTCTGAAGTCTGTGATATAGATTTTCATTCAAGCAGGCATGTCATGCATCAGGTAGTCTGTTCTAGATAGGCAATATCTGCAAACATACAGTCACATTAAAAACAAAGTACACCCAGTTAATTCCAAGGTTTTACATATCAGGCAGGTCTTAAAATGAGGTAAATACAACCCGAGATGAGCAACAGCACATGAGCTGTTATGTTAGAAGAAATAATTGTTGTATTATTATATCATAAATTATTTATTTAATAAACACTAAGCCAAATGCAGAAGCAGTGAGTGAAAAATTATTTACACCCTATGATTCAGTATCTTGTATAACCACCTTTAGTGGGCTGTAACTTAAATAAAGTAACACTTTGGGAAACCTTCTGGTACACAGAAGAGTTCGTGGTGGACATGGTGGTGTTGTTAAAATGACGCAGCAAGACCACGGGAGAGCCGTACGTAAGCGAAGGATCAGAAACCTAAAACTACTTAAGCATTGTTTAAAATCAATAGTGGGCCAACATTTCTCCACAACGATACAACAGACCGGTACATTCATACATAAAGCGCTTATTTAATTTTCAGATGTGCTAAGGGCCAAATAATCATGTCCTGATATGTAAAACCAGAGTTTACTTTATCTCAAAGCAAAGGATTTCCACTTGTCCAGTTGTATAAGTGAATACCAGTAGTTTCAGCTATCATTTTATTTTGTTGCCAATACATTACAGAAAGAAATTCAGAAGCTTGGACGTGCAGTATGGTTTGAGCTCTCATTCATCTCTCTTTCCAGATGAGACGTTATCGGAGAACTTTCTGGACTACAAGAACCGAGGCATCAATGGATCTCACAAAGGACAAATAGTCTGGAAAATTGATTCTAGCTCCCACTTCAGTGAACGTGAGTAATAAAAAATGTTTTTTTTGTTAATATAGGGAACACTTTGTCTCTAAGAAAATGTGAATGTCTTTCACCAAACAGCTCACAATATAAAGTAAAACAAACGATTCCACGTCACTCACGTTATATTGGATTTTTGGGGGGAATTGTGGACATACGCAGTCAGTCGTGTCAAAAAGGTAAAACTTTAGTGTTAAACTACAGTCAAGATGATATTAGCAGCTGGTGACTTGTGACCCAAATGAAAACAAATATCTCAAACAAGCACGACTCTACCACCTGCTCCATATGACAGGCAAAACATAGATGTGGCTTCCGGTCGAGTGAACGCTGCCGCGCTTGGCTGCCGCTGCTCACCGGTTATTATTATTACTATTACTATTTTTATTATAATTTTTTTTCAGTTGCTGACGACAATGTGAACCAAGTATCTAAGGCGCAACCCTGTTTTGACTTGTTTTCGCAACATTTGCGGGCTCCTATTGCTTGCGCTGCAGCTGTCAGCTGGTTGTTCGGTCCTTCCGTTTGTGTTCAGTGCTCGGCCCTGATTAAGATGCGGCTCCACAGGGTGTTGGTGTGGCTCGTGCTCACCTGGGTTTTTTTATCCATCATTCATCACCCGGCGACAGCTCTTCTCCAGTACTCTGCTACGGATCTTTTGCGGCTCCATTTTTGCCTGGCTGTCTCTCCACCTGTGGCTCTATACTTCTACCCGGACATCGCCTTCCAGCCCCGCCACAGGTATATCCACCGAGGGCTTCGGCGGAAGTTCAATATCAGTGACACTAACTCAATATTGTCCATCTGGTGAAAAACTCGTTGTCCTCCCCGCAAGACTGACCGGGCTGTCGACCACAATGTGCTGGCCCACCTGGCTAGATCGACTAAGCCTCCTGTCCAGCATGGTAACTCCAGCATCAAGTTTGGTCTATTAAACCTCCGCTCTCTCACTGGTAAGGGACATCTCGTCCATGATCTCCTCTGTGATTGTAAGTTGGACTTTCTTTGCTTGACTGAAACATGGCAACAGCCCAATGACTTTGTTTCTCTCAATGACTCCACTCCATCTGAGTTTGTTTACACCTGTCAACCTCGCGTCTCGGGGAGGGGCGGAGGTCTCGCGATAATTCACCGGAGGCACTGGAAAGTGCTCCCTGTCTCTGCCCCTCCCTCCCATCCATTTGAATACATTGCACTGCAGCTCCCTGGATCTACCCCCACCATCATATGTACTGTTTATCGGCCACCTAAGCCAAACAAGGAGTTTTTAAATGAATTTTCTGCTCTTCTCACTCATTTCACTGTACTTTCTCCAAATCTGATCATTGCTGGTGACTTCAATATTCATATGGACAATGATAAAATCCCTCTTTCTTTCCAGAGATTTTACCTCCTGCCTGGAAAGTTTTGGGCTTCTACAGTACATAAAATTTCCTACCCATTCTAATGGTCATATCCTGGATTTGGTCTGTTGTTCTGGCATTACCCCCACCCATTGTAAAGCCACATTGTTTCCCCAGTCTGATCATATGTTTATTTCTTTTGATGCAAACATAAGCGCTTCCAAAACCTGTATCTCTCGTAATATCACTTTTAGGAAGATTAGTAACATTAACCCAGCTGTTTTTTCATCTGCCGTCCATGACCTTCCATCTATCCACTGCTCCTCAACCCCTCATGAACTCGTTTGCCATTATAATGTCAACCTTCATAACCTTCTTAACATATTTGCTCCCCTTAAACATCGAACTGTCTCATTGCGTCACCTTAAAGCTAAAGAACGCCAACTCGAACGTCTATTCAAGAAAACCGGACTTACTGTACATAAAGAAATGCACAATGATCATGTTCTGTTCTATAAGGACTGCATTGCCTCAGCCAAATCTGCTTACTACTCTGGTTTAATTAGTTCTAATGAAGGTAACTCCAGGTCCCTCTATTCAGTAAATTGTTCAGTAAAATTACAAAACCTCCAGACACATTCCCCTCCCACATGTATTCTGTTGATTTTTGCAACTCTCTTATCTCTTTTTTCACTTGTAAAATCTCAGATATTCACTGTCAACTTAACTCTTTAGGAGCTCCTGACTCTGAAGTAGACTTCCCGGTTCCCCCACTGTCTTCCTGTCAGTTATTTTCAAGCTTTACTGTTCCCTCCATAACTGATGTGTCTAATCTCATTAAAAAATCTAAGTCATCCACCTGTCAACTTGACCCTCTCCCTACTGTGTTAGTTAAAGCCTGTCTTCCCTCTTTAGCACCTCTCATAACCAGTATTATTCATTCCTCCCTGAACACTGGGATTGTTCCTGAAGCACTGAAAAAGGCTTCTGTTATCCCAACTCTCAAAAAGCCTGGTGCAGACCCCAATAACTTTGATAATCTTCGCCCTATATCAAATCTCCCCTTTATTTCAAAAATTCTTGAAAAAGTTGTCGCCGCCCAGCTTCATTCACATCTCAATGACCATAATCTCTATGAACCATTTCAATCTGGTTTCCGCCCCAATCATAGCACAGAAACTGCTCTGTCAAGGATTACCAATGACCTTCTGATGGCAGCTGATTCTGGTCTCCTATCCATCCTCATCCTTCTTGATCTTAGTGCGGCGTTTGATACCATTTCTCACAATATTCTCCTGAACCGGTGAGCTTCCATTGGTATTAGTCACACCCCGCTTACCTGGTTTACCTCCTATCTCTCAGACCGCACTCAGTTTATCCAATTTAAATCCCATTCTTCAACTCTATCCTGTTTCTGCTGGTGTGCCCCAGGGTTCAGTATTAGGGCCTCTTTTATTTATTATTTATATGCTCCCTCTTGGTATATATATATTCCGAAAATACAATATAAATTTTCACTGTTATGCCGATGACACCCAGCTCTACCTTTCTAAACCCAATTCATCCCTCCCACCTACCTCCCTCTCAAACTGTCTTATTGAGATTAGACCCTGGTTCTCCTCCAATTTTCTCAAACTCAACAGTAATAAAACTGAAGTTTTACTTGTTGGTACACCATCTATCTTAACCAAATCCCACAGCTTTTCCATTAACATTGAAAGTTCTCCCACCCTTCCCTCCCCTCAGGTTAAGAGTTTGGGTGTCATAGTTGATAATACTCTTTCATTCTAGTCTCACATTAATTACATAACCTGGTCTGCTTACTACTATTTACATAATATTAACCGACTCCGTCCCTTCCTTACTCCCCATGCTGCTGCCATCCTTGTCCATAGTCTTATTACGTCCCGTATTGATTACTGTAATTCCCTCCTATTTGGTCTCCCTGAAAGGTCCCTTCATAAACTCCAACTTCTTCAAAATTCTGCAGCTCGGGTCATAACTTGCACTCCGTTAAGAGCTCATATTACCCCAGTTCTTCAGCAGCTTCACTGGTTTCCCGTAGAAGCCAGGATAAATTTTAAAATCTTACTTCTTACATACAAGTGTGTCCATAAATCTGCTCCTTCATATTTGTGTGAGCTGCTCCATATCACCACTGTTTCCCGCCCTCTCAGATCATCATCTGCTATTCATCTTACTGTTCCGTCCTCACACCTTATTACTATGGGGAACAGAGCTTTCAGTCGCTCTGCTCCTCGGCTCTGGAACTCTCTTCCTCCTGCACTAAGAAATATTGACTCCCTCTCCGTATTTAAGACACAGCTCAAAACACATCTGTTTAAACTGGCTTATTTGCTTTAATGCTGAATTTATCTGTTGTCAAGCTCTGTTTTGTAATTTTAACTTATTTTATGTATTTTATGACTACTGTTCCTTTTATTGATTTTGTTTTTGTAAGGTGACCTTGGGTTTCTGAAAGGCGCCCTCAAATAAAATGCATTATTATTATTATTAGAGGAAACAGTGGATGGAAAGTAGTGATGTGTTCACAAGGTGGTAAAGGAGGCCTTTAAGCAATTTGGATCAGCTGAAGGACCTTTCAAGGGGTTGTTAGGATAACCTGATGATAATGAGTTGGAGTAGTCAAGCCTAGAAGTAATAAGTGCATGAACTAGTTTCTCTCCATCATTCTGAGACAGAATGTTTCTAATTTTAGAGCTATTGTGCCAATGCAAGAAAGCAGTCCCATATATTTGTTTAATATGTGCACTGAAGGACATAGCCTGGTCAAAAATGGCTCCAAGATTTCTCACTGTGTTACTGGAGGCCAAGGTAATGCCACCCAGAGTAAGCATCTGGTTCGATACCATATTTCTGAGAATTTAAGGGCCAAGTAGAATAACCTGAGTTTTATCTGAATTTAGAAGGAGAAAATGGGAGGTCAGGCCTTTACGTCTTAAAGACATTTCTGCAGTTTAACTAATTGGTGTGTCTCCTATTTGTGCATTAATGTGAACACTGAAGAACATGTCCTAGTCAACAATGATTTCAGGAGCCCTCACAGTGTCACTGAAGTCATCGGGCCTTTAACCTTTTAAGACATTTCTGCTGTTAAACTGCAGGAATGTTTTAATATGTGTCGTGTTGAGGGAGAGCACACATTTTCATTGCTATGCAGATAATACGTAACTCTAAGGGAAGCCTGAAAAACAGTGTGTAATCTAAATAGAAGTGGTCCTAGCATGGAAGCTTGTGGAGCTCCATAATTAACCTTAGTGAGTTAGGAAGACCATTTACATGGACAAATTAGAGTCTAGATATATATAATTCAAACCACGCAGAGTGGCACCATTATTACCAACAGATTGCTTTGATTTGGCAATAGTAAAATCATTTAGTTTGTTGGTTTGTTTGCTAATTTATTTCACTCATCTAAGGATACAGAAGTTCATTTAGCCTGTTGATGATATTTAGTAATATCATGTTTGTTTGCTTTACTGAAATCCAAATCCAGGGTCTTTAAAATCTTTTGTTTCCTACCCCTGGCAGGCTTGTTCTTTACCGTGTGGCTTTCTTTGAATTCCTTTTTTACTTCACACTCCAGTCCTTGACACTTGGAAATCTGTGATAACTTTGTATATTCATCCCCTGCTTTCTGAGGATGAAAAATTATTTTGTTTCTGACATGGTGCGTTCTCAAGTGACAGCTATACTGTGTGTGAATTGGAAGTTAACTGCCAGTTTTAACTTGACTTTACAAGCTTGAGCTATGGCTCAACCAGAGCCGCTACCAGCCTCGAACCGCGTCAGTATGTTTGCCTGCAAGCTGCAGTCACCAATAAAATGTTGTGTGTGTGTTTTCTTTCTGCATTCATAAATATCATTATCACAAATGTCTTTGAAATATCGTGATATAATTTTGAGCCTGTTTGCTCATCCATAGTTTCAGCATAAATGCTGAGTAATGTGGTGATAATACCTCACAGCACAGTATACCTGAAAATCAGTGGCAGTATCACTGTACTGTAGTTTATGTCAGTTTGGACCAATACTGTTTTAAATGGCTTTATATTCTTATCTCCATATATCATTTTCTATTAGATTGAATTTGTGCCTGAGCTGTTTTTGGAAATAATAAGAACAGTTAATAATATATTTATATGATGTAGGTGCTGAAGAGCTTTTTATTTTTTATTTTTTGAGAAGTCGAAGCTTAAATATAACATCTGGTATCTAGCTGAGGAGAATAACTGGTCCCTAATTTTATAGCTCAGAGAAACCCAATGTTGCTACCACTCCACCTTATGATAATGAAATGTAGTTAATTACAAAGGAAACACAAACAAAATAGGAGCACTGGTTATTGTTGTCACGATACTCGAGTTTTAAAGTAAATACAGATACAAAGGAAGACACTAAATACTCGATACCATTTTCAGTACCATGGGGAAGATTTTGACCCCATTCTGCAACAGCACAAGTAACAAGTCATATCTTGATATGTTAACTAACTAATAAATACAAAATAAGTATTTAACATTAAATTATTATCATTATTCATTTTAGAAAATGGTTTAGGTCATTTGATTACAGATTGTGAAGTTAAAATATATTCAAGAAACTACTAATAAGCCTAGTTATTGTGCTGCTCTACCCTAACACATCTAAATAATCTAATGTAGAAGAAGAGCATTATGGGACAGTGCGGTATTAGTTATGCTAACAAAAAGATGCACTCACCGGTCGCTGCCTGCATTTTAAAGCTGACCTCACTGTTGGCTCTAACAGAAAAGTTAACGTTTATGATCGTAGCAGGAATGACCCGCACTCGGCAGTGTGAGGCGAGTCTTTATTTACAGTGTGCTTTTCAGTACTGTTGTGCTTTCACCGGCAGCTTTTCAGCTCCTCAGTGCTTGGCAGCTCCTTCCTCTCACTACTACCACCTCGCTTCTTCTCTGGCCCCGGCACATTAGTGATGCTTTCCAATCGTGATGACCAGCCTCCCCTGAAACCACACCCTAAACCCTCTCCTCCACCCCCTCCCCTGCAGCTGAGCCACCAACCACTTCCCACCACAATCATCCTGTGCACATCTAACTGTAGCCTCTCATCCATCTCTCATCCATCATTCACCCTGCTCCGTCCGTCTCCAAATGCTTACATCCTCAGCTCTGCTCGCCAGTACTGAATTTTGCCTGTCCCACTCTGGATTTAACTCTTTACTTGCTCAGTTTAGTTCTCCACACTCAGTTCACCTGCTGTGCTGTACAGTCTGCAACCAGCCTGGTTCTCCATGGGTCCATAATCCACTCCATCCAAAACCCATTCATCCAGGGATAATGATTCCTCTAACCACAGTCTGCTAGCCTCTACCTTAATGAAAACAGATGGCTAATATCGGGTAGTTCCTAATAGTTGAATGGCTAATGTTAATGCGTTTGCTGGCCAGGTTAACATTTATAATAACTGTTTAATACGTCATTGTTTTTGAAAGGAGAGATTTACCGACCTCTGAAATTCCTCCTAAAGTGTAGCTCAGTGTAGCACATTAACGTTGCCGTTCTCAACTGTCAGCTGGAGAAGACAAAGATAGTGCAGTTGGTATTGAAATGGTATTGATACTATTGTAAATGAGTTTCTATATATAATTCAGAATAGATTTTTAGTATTGAATAATATCATGTTGTTATTGTTTATTTGTTTTTTTCGTTTGACAATCTTAGCACCGGCTAAAACAAACAAACGAGGAAGAAGGCCATGAACCAACCTGGCCCATTCGATTGGACTGCATTGTGATTGTGTTTTTAAAATAATGTGGAGATATCGGATTGAGGTCTTTTGAAATATAAAGTCTAAATGAACAAAGGACAGAGTGCACTGAGCCTGTGAGGCACTTAGTACTGTAATGGTATTACAGAGACACCAGCCACAAGTCCCATCATCAGAGTGAGGGAGAGATGGAGACAGAGCGAGCATGACAGCGAGAGAGCAAACGCAGGCAGACATTCATAAATGGCGTACAGTGACTCTGTTTAGGAATGTGGGAATTGTGCGTAGGAGTAAGAGAGATACAAATAACACAGAATACCCATATCACCATGAAGTCATGTAGGTGTTTCCACTCCCACTAACCTCTATTACACAGGAAGTAGAAGTCAATTTTTCCTGTGACTTCACCTTCATATGACTGAAGATGCTACGTTAATCTCTGAGACATCTGTTCAACTTACTCTGAAATGTATTCTCGTCAGCATGGAGAAGCCTCCAAAACAGCTAATTGAATACAAACTACATAGTTTACATGTAGATAGATAGATAGATAGATAGATAGATAGATAGATAGATAGATAGATAGATAGATAGATAGATAGATAGATAGATAGATAGATAGATAGATAGATAGATAGATAGATAGATAGATAGATAGATAGATAGATAGATAGATAGATAGATAGATAGATAGATAGAGTGCGACTGGTACTAACACATTTCTTTGTATGCCAGGGTTTTAACTCCTACAGCATTAGCCAAGCTTTTGCCCCTTAAGCTACAGCCAACATGTTAGCTGATATAACCAGTAGTTTATCTTCCTGTTAGCCATTTTTCATATAAATATATATGAAAAATGGCATATAAAAACATATAAAAACTGCTTAGTTTAGACATAAAAAACCCAAGACAAAACAAACGAATGTTTTGATTTAATATTAGGGCTGTACTCAGACATTTAATTACTGTGGTGTTCAGTGTTGCCAGCTTTTAGAGTTTAGCCTTTTCATATCAGTGTAGTGGATGGCGATGGAGAAAGTCTGTAGACAGTATCTTTACACTTTGCAACAAAGTGCTGCTTTCCTAACATAGGAAAAGCCCCCCGCTCTCTCTGTTGTGTTCATTTTCAGCAAGGCTTATCAGAGTGACAGAGAGCAGCTGTGCACAGTTTGACTGAACAGTAAGAGACCTTTTGTTGCTTTTAACTTTTTCCCAGAGTTATCATTTTACACATAAATATAAACAGAATCACAGCACAGCTATAACTGCTGTGTACAGTTATTTTGTTTTTGCTAATAACGCCAGCTTTTCAAGTAAGAAAGTACAGTTAGGAAGTCAGAGTATCTGCCCTGCTTGCTGTTGATCAGAGACCCATGTATATTAAATGCTTCTTTTTCTCCTTTGAGCGCTCTGCAGAGCGTCTGCTAAATGCAAACAGCTTTGAGTTGCTGCTTACTCTTTTAGGTATTTTCTAATCTGGCATTCTTGCTCTTGAGTGTAACCTTGTTCTAAACGCTCGACTAACCCTTATCGAGGTAAAAGACAAGGCTCACTCTTTCGAGGATGCCAGTGTTCACAGAAGACAGACGGTTTGCAAGAGGAGCGAAAGAGGCCATCTTTTACTCTTGCTGTGAATGTGGGTCAGTGACCACCTCCTAAGGGACAACCCACACTACGGTTTACATACCTGGGACTCTTTTGGTTTTAGACCTGAAGAAGCTGCTTGGATGAAAGTTGAAATGTCTTTAGAAAACACACAGAAGTGCATTCACCTTCTTTTCAAGCGCTTAAGACTACCATGACTTGGATTACTGAGAACCTACACAAAACGACCTCTTTGAGAGTGTTTTTCACTTGGATGGATGTTGTGAAGTGTTTTTCTTAAGCAAGGATGCAATCATCAATTTGTCTTCGGTTTTTCATTGTTTTCTGTATGTACGCAGTTATTTGTTATGGTAAAAGGACTGATATGTTCCTACTCTGAGCACTCAGAGTACTTTTTACTATAAGCCTCATTCACCCAGTCACACAGTGTGTTCAGTATGTTGCCCGAGGATAATTTGACATGCATACTAGAGGAGGTGGGGGGGGGCACCGACCTTCGATTGGTAGACGACGTGTTCCGCCTCTTAAGTAGAGTTGGATGTCTCGAGACTACTTTTACATGGTCTTGGTCTTCTCTTGGTCTCGACGGACTTTGGTCTTGGTCTTGTCTTGGTCTCGCTGTTTCGGTCTTGCTGTCTCAGATCGACATAGTGGTCGGGAGATTTGGAGTCAACAGTATCCATGACACACAATGTAACGTTCGATAATGTGTCATGCACAAGAGCATCAGCTCTAAGAGCCGTGCTTAGAGAGTGCTTTGTAGTGAATCAGAAGAGTCGACTCCCATTGAGCGAGAGCCGCTCCTCACTTAATTTCCTTTTGCTGCTCAGCTCTCACACAGTGGCTCAGCTATGCTCCAATTCTCCATATTGTGTCCAATCACATGCGAGGATATAGGATAATGTGAAAAACAGAGAGGGTGAGAGACACAACAGTCAAGTGGAGCGTGCGTCTGTCCTCTCAGTGAGTGAGTGAGACAGTAGACAGCGGTGAGGAGGGCTGTGCAAGTGCGTCGCAAAAACACATAAATATGCCTGACACCCGTAAACGAAGCAGCATCTGGCTGCAGTTTAAAGACTTTTTTGTCTTTGTCTTGGTCTTTGTCTTGGTCTTTGTCTTGGTCTCGTCTCGACTTTGTCTTGGTCTTAACTCGGTCTTTCTTGGTCTTGGTTTTGTCCTGGTCTCGATACCCTCTGGTCTTGGTATTGTCTTGGTCTTGGCGGTCTTGACTACTAGTCTACTCTTACGCCACAGATATTTGTCTTGAGGCCACTGTTGTTGGGATTTTGATGTGATACAAGTAAAAGTGATTTGAATTGAATAGCATTTTTACCAGAGGGGTGTAATTAGGGTTAACAAGCTGTGACAGTCTGGGAGAAATATTGATACCTAAAGGTCTGTGAAGGTTCTCAGTCATCCAGGTCATCGTAGTCTAAGGAGCTTGGAAAGAAAAGCGTCTGGACTTCTTTGAGTTGCTTGAAGACGTTTCACCTCTCATCCGAGAAGCTTCTTCAGTTCTAAGGGGCAAATGGTGGAGAGTCCCAGATTTGGTTTCCCCCCAAAGAGGGACAAAGGACCCCCTGATGATCCTCTACCTAATCACATGAGCCAAGGTGTGAAAGCGGGTGTGGGTCCCAATCAGCCAGGGTTTCGGGTGAGCTCATTGTGAAACCTGGCCCCACCCTATCATGTGATTTCCTGAGGTCAGATGGCCCAGGATGTGAGTGGGCGTTAAGGTGTCTGGGAAGGGATCTCAAAACTGGATTATAGATGGCAGAGAGTTGGTGTCGTCAACCACCGCCTCTGTTCAAAGATGGTCGCTCACAGTGGACATAGATGCTTCTTTCACTCCTCTTTCAAACCATCTGTCCTCTCTGTCCAAAATGTGAACATTGGCATCCTCGAAAGAGTGTCCTTTATCCTTAAGATGAAGATGGATGCTGAGTCTTGTCCTGTGGAGGTGGCTCTTCTATGTTGTGCCATGCGCTTGTGAAGTGGCTGTTTGGTCTCTCAGCATACACCACAGTTAAGTTAAGTTTAGGAGTTTTGTCTTTCGGGTGAACCAGTTTCTGTCTGAGTGTGTTGCTGGATGATACCTAAATATTTAATTTTGACAGTGTGAAGTGGGATGAAATAATGATCTCAGACATCTTCAGAATGAATAACATTATTCTAATTGTTCCAGTGTGTTCATTAGTTCATTCATTACCTGAATGTTTTTTTCAACATTTCAGCTTTCATAGAACTACCATGCTTTAACTAGCCATTAACATAGGTACTACAGTATAGAAAGATGGGCTGAAAGTAAGACATTGCAGTCATTTGTAAGTTTTTCCCAGTTTCAGAATTGTCAGAATGCATGTTTCAGGTGACAAGAACCCAAGTTACTTGGGGTTCAATCAAAGATGGATTTCTGATTGGCCTAACATCAATAGAAGTCATCAGTAAAACTGTCTCTAATGTCAGGAGTGTCATGGCGAGGAACGCTGGTGTATTTATGAAACGGACCCAAAAGCAGACACAGGAGAAATGAACTAAGGTTTAATAAAAAGTGAGCCTTTATTGTGGCTGATAACATAAAGAGGCAACAAGGCCAAACAAGGGAAAACCTAAACTGAAACCTCCACTGGAATAAACTAAGATTAACAATGAAAACTGTGACAACAAAATGAGCAAGAACCTAGATGTGAAACATGAACATGGAACGGTTTGGGATAAGGGGGGTTGTACTGCACTGGGTGAAAAATGATTTAAGTGACAGGAAGCAATTTGTGAAGCTGGGTGTCCATTCCTCATCATGCTTAGACATTGCTTGTGGTGTTCCACAAGGCTCTGTACTGGGTCCAAAATGATTTATTATTTATATAAATGATATTTGTAAGGCATCTGATATATTAAAATTAGTATTATGTGCAGATGAAATAAAAAAAATTTGTTCTGGGGGGAATCTAAAGGAGCTGCTGGATACAATTACTTCAGAAATGAAAAAATGGTTTAACAGGAACAAACTATCGCTAAATCTAAGTAAAACTAAAATAATCTTTTTTGGGAATTCCCTTAGAAGTGCACAGGTGCAGATTCATATAGATCATGTGGAAATTGAAAGAGTACTTGAACATACGTTTCTTGGTGTGATTATAGATGATAAATTAAACTCGAAGTCTCATATAAATCGTATACATAACAAAATTTCAAGAAGTGTTTCAATCTTGAGTAAAGTAACACACATTCTGGACCACAAATCACTCCACAGTCTCTATTGTTCGCTGATTGCACCGTATTTGCATTAGTGTGCAGAGGTTTGGGGCAATACTTACAAATGTTTGCTAACATCAATGTTTATATTACAAAAAAGGGCCATAAGGATAATCCATAAAACAGAGATCATACAAATCCACTACAATTTGAGGGAGGAATTAAATTTAAAACATCCTCGTATCCGTACAACATTAAAAAGTTTTTGCATCTCTGTGTGTGGAGTGAAGCTGACTAAGTAAAGATATGAAGCAATGTCCAAGCATGGCGCAGTTTAAAAAGCCGTTTAAGGATTTGGGTTTTGCAGGGCACAGAAACGAGGTAGAGATTTGATAGGGTGTCCTTGTCCAATACTTTCATGTGTGTGCAGGTGCACGGGCATGTTGGTATGGGTATATATATCTGTAGGTTGTGTATCCTTTGAGGTGTTACTGGGGTTATTGAAAATATGTATATATGTGTATTTGTATATATGTATGTATGGATAGATAGAAAGATATATGTATAAAATAAATAAATAAAAATACACGTAACATATAACGTAATTGCAAGGAGGTATTTCTGTAGTCTATTGATTACTAGATAGTGGAAAAGGGGTGGGATTAAATAAGCTTATGCTTCTTCCTGCTCCTTTTTGAACATGAAACTTATATATAGCTCATCGTGGACTACAGGAGGAATGCTGACCCACATCCACCCATCCACATTAAGGGGACGGCTGTGGAGCGTGTGAGCAGCTTCAAGTTCCTGGGAGTCCACATCTCCGAGGATCTCACCTGGACGACCAAATGCTCCAAGCTGGTCAAGAAGGCTCACCAGCGCCTCTTCTTCTTGAGGACTCTGAGGAAGAACCACCTGTCCTCAGACATCCTGGTGAACTTCTATCGTTGCACCATCGAGAGCATCCTGACCAACTGTATAACAGTCTGGTACGGGAACTGCTCTGCCTCGGACCGGAAGGCGTTGCAGAGGGTCGTGAAAACTGCCCAGCGCATCGCCGGAGCACCACTTCCTGCCATAAAAGACATCTACAGGAAGCGGTGTCTGAAAAGGGCTGGGAAAATCATCAAAGACCCCAGTCACCCATCACATGGACTCTTCACCCTCCTGCCCTCTGGGAGGCGTCACAGGAACCTCCGGACTAAGACCACCAGGTACCGGAACAGCTTCTTCCCCACAGCTGTCAGACTCCTGAACTCTGCCTCCTGACATCTGACCCACGTTAAACTCATGGACTGAACATACACACACCCACAATGGACAACTGTACCCTCAAACACACAATAATAACATGGACTGAACCACCACTCACAACCACCAGCACTTTATATAGCCTCTGTAGAAACTATCTACACCCTCACTTATCTTAACTGCACTACTGTATAGCTCTGTGTAAATAATCATTCTGTACATTCAATAATCTTTAATCCTACAACTGTTTGCAACTTGCATAGTTCACATTTCTGTATAACTGTATATCTCAGATTCTGTAAAGTTATTTATTTCATATTCTGTATAGTTTTTCATATTTATATCCTGTTCATATCCTGTACATAGCTTGTACTCACTACAGCCTGTACATACTTATAGTTATAGAATATTCACAACATACTTCATACCGTGTACATTATAACATACCATAATAGACCCATTTCTGTAATATACTCACATATCTATATTATTGATAATATATATTGTAATATATCTATATCACTAAAGCACTTCTGGATGGATGCAAATTGCATTTCGTTGCCCTGTACCTGTGCATGTGCAATGACAATAAAGTTGAATTCTATTCTATTCTATTTGTAGTTGTGTTTGCTCGTTTTCCTTTTGCTTTGCTTTGTTTGTTTGTCTCTTTTTAATTCTATGTTGTTGTACTTTTTCAACATGTTCAAAATAAAGATTCAATCAATCAATCAACATGAGCATGAGCAGTAGCAAAAAACCTGACGAGACTTGACATGACAACAACAGAGGACCCGGCAAAGAACAGAAGGAGGACTTAAATACACAGAAGGGTAATAAGGGAAGTGGACATGAGGGGGAAAGTAAAACTAAGCACCGTGAACATAGAAACAAGAGACGTTCAAAATGAAACAGGAAACACGGAAAAACATGAACTGGGACAAGCAAGCTTGACACAAGAGACCGAGGGAGCGAGAGAGGGACACAAGGGAACGCTACATTGACGGGGAAGCATAGAAAAAACATAAACCAGACTAAAACTCGACCAAGACAAACTAATAATAATACTAGAACTAAACATTATCTCATAAGACATCAACAATACAGAATAACACAAAAAGCTGGGACTCAGCCTCTGATAAGGAGTCGGGAGAAAAGGTTTTACGTCGTGTCCTAAAAGCAGCAGTACTCTCAGTCACCCTGAAAATCTTCTCCAGTCAGAAGCTGAGACTTACAGTGTCCACTTATGCTGACCACTTTAACTGGTTTCGTAATATGAAGGTTGCAATGCATGCAGGGATTTGGTAATTACATAAAATGGTAAACTGTAAATGAGAATTTAAGGATTTTGTCACTCAGTAATTTTTATCATTTTACTGTATTTCTAAAAACACTGAGGTTTGAATTGTTGGTTGCACAAAATGAACACCAGTAAGTAATGGTTTCTTTGGAGTCTGCTTTTTTCACCATGTTCTGTATTTTTAGAAACAAGCAGTCATTAGAGAAATGGTGATGGTAGTCTGAATAATTCATGTGGAAAATGATCCCCTGTTTGCAGCTGGATACCAACTGGCTCAAAAGCAACAACATCAACAACAGTAAAGTCCTGCTTTTCTATTAATGTACGAGCCATAAGAACCTAATGATAGTATGTGTTACAGACAATTACAGAGCCACAGCATATGTTTACTTTAATTATTTTAAGTGCATTTTCCAGATTCTAGCCATTTGCGAATACTTTCTCTCCCACACGTCACTCAGAAGCCAAACGACTGGAATAGTTAACATGAACTAAGCTTGCATGCGGTCTTGCTGCTCCCTTTTCCTTGTCAGAGCATCGAGTATGTTTGAGACAGAGCAGAAAAACATGGAGCTTTAGTATGACCTTAATCTGCTTGTGTGTGTCCCCCAAACGCACACACATACAACCCAAGCCCTGTCCTTCTCTTGTTTCTCAGTAGCCAGCAAGTGATTTGTCACTGCTGTCACTGAATAGTTAACAAATAAACTAATTTAAACAGATAAATGTTTAGTTTTATACACGTACATCCAAACCAAATCTCTTTTTTCATAATCAGAGGCTGCCTCTGGGTTCACTTCGGCACAGATCCAAGCAGGGACCAGGCTGACCAGCAGAGTTTACTTTACCACTTTGCACAGGCCTACACTACAGAAATCTAAAGTCTGTGTTCTTCTGGAGCTTACCTGGCAAGGCAAAGCACACGAATTCTCAAACCCCAGTTCAGGAAAACTTCACTCAGAGATTCTGCGTGTGTCAGCTGGGTCCAGCTCACTACTTAAAGCAGGGGTGTCCAACTCCAGGCCTCGAGACCGGTGTCCTGTAGGTTTTAGAGGCCTGGAGTTGGACACCCCTACTTTAAAGGGAAAATTGATTAGACTGGGAGCACATGTGCTCCCCATCTCTTCTCCTGAAGCTGAGCCAAAATCTACAACCCTCTGCTGCAAGATGTTATAGTTATCTCCAATAAATGACCATGTACAACTGGAAATTGAATGTAATTGTGTGATTCATTTAAAAACACCTGTTAGATCGTCTCTCTGATCGGAATTAAAGATGTTTTTAAATCCTTCTGCAGCAACCATCACTACCAGATTCTATTCATATATCTTGTATTGTATTTTATGCATTGTGTTTTTTCCCCATCATCATTAATCCCATTTTTTTCTCCACAGCTGAGACCCAGGTCTGCTTCAGGTACTACCATGGTGTCACTGGGGCACTGAGGGCAACCACACCCAGTGTAATCATCAAGAAGGGCTCAGCGCCTGTGAGTCTCTCATCACTTTATCTCCTTATTGTGACCCATGCAGCTTTGTGGAGATTCTCACTCAGTGTCTCGTGGCTCGCTGGGAATGACAGTTCGGTTTATTCATTAGCGCTTACTTCCATCGGTTAGGTCAGTCATTCAAGTTTTAAGAGAAGAGACAAGCTGCTCTTAAAATAAGTTAGCTGCAGTTGCACCTATGCTGAATGAACTTGATCCGCTGAGTACACTTGCATCTGACATGTCTTAAACAGACTGCTTTTACAGTTAAACCCCAAACAGAGGTTAAACAGCACGGAGTTGATTTGTCCCTTTAACACTTAGCAAATACGGAGAGATGCTTATTGGTATAGACCTTATCGCAGTACCCAGACTTTAGTGTCATGGGAAGGTCATGGTGATAGAAGGGTGTTATAGACAAGCAACACAGTAATTATTAAAGACAGATTTTAGCCTTGCAGTGTCCACCAGTTGAGCTTTTTAGGGTTAAAGGCAAGGGCTAGGGTTAAACTCAAATTACTCCTTTACATGAAGTTTTCACCTATCCAACTGGAAATTGTTTGACAGAAGAACAGTGAGGCCAAAATGCACGTAGGAGACTTAATTTGAAAGCTGTCGTTGTCTAGTTCCTGAAGCTTATTTACCATGAAGCTAATGCTAACCAAGCCTCTTAAATGGGAGAGGGGAGACAGTGTCACTGTCGAGGGCTGGAAGCAAGCCGACACAGCTCATACTTTACAACTTGAAGGTTATAACATTCTCATATTACTGCCAAAAGTATTTTCCCATTATGAACAAAATGTTTGAAATGATAGTTGAAAGAGAGTCCTTCAAACTATTTGAGTTTGTAACCTTTATTGAGCTTCATTTATTTGTTGATTGCTGTCCATACATCCACTTTAGGATGCTCCAAAAATACTGTAGGCAAGAAGAAATACTTGCAGACCAAATGACTCAACCTGTGGTTAAAATGCATCTCTTAATGTTGCTAACTCTTACAAACTGCCTTTTTAGCAGAGGAACCTCACCTCGTATTTGATATTTGCTGTAAGAAAGGCACATCTGTTCAAGCTTCTTCAGATCTGTGCACTAAGTGACTTTTCAAGGTGTAAATCTCATGCTGTCAAATAGTGCGTGAACACTGTATAAGCAGTAATTATGTAGAAATGCAGTGTTTTTAACAATCCTATTATTCATCAGTGTATCACACAGCATTGTCCTAAGGCCTGTATCAGTCAGTTGCTGTCATCAAGAGGGTGCCCGACAGGGTGATTGGATTTCCATGTTTCCCTTCCCATTCTGCTGCTGTGGGACCCTGGAAATGCTGATGGCCCTAGAACCTGATCTGTACTTGCTTCCTGAGGACAAAGGAATAAAAATAACCACCACAGAAAAAAGACAGGAAGGGAGGGAACAAGTAGAGAGAGCAGAAATCCTGTCCAGTTCAGGTAAGTCATTCAGGTATTTGGAGACAAGTGCTAATGCGGCTGGAGCCTCCCACATCACAAGAAGAAGAAGGAAAATAATTGGAGACGAGAAGAAAGGACATGGAGAGCCGGGATAGCATTACAGAGTGAATCGTCTGAGCTTGTTTACTGTCGCCAGTCAGAAACTGTCAGATGCAGCAGAGAGAGAAGACATTGTGTTTGTTTGTGTATGTGTGTGATGGATGGCATGTGTCTCCAGCTGGGGCTACTGTCTCCCAGTCACCCTAACAGGAGCGGTAGGAGGACAAGGCTAGGCTGGATAACATGGGTAACTGTACATATCTATTCCAACCTGTTCATGTGTTTCCTTTCTGTTCATCTCTTTGGTTTACTTGCATCAGCTTAATAGACGTGTCAAATTGATTGTGATGCAGTAAACATAGAGTCAGCTTATCATTGTCATATGTAGATCATTGTCTGATCTATTATGCACAAAACCTAGCCAGTGGTTAAAAAAATGTATTACAAAAAGTAGGACATTTGCTTTTGGTCATTTTTTTCTTTGTTGTAACAATGGCAATAAATCTTATACCTAAATGGTAAATAGTGCTTTTCTACTTTTTCTGAGCGCTCCAAGCATTCATGGGTTGAGCAGCGCAATTGAGTATGTGGGTTATACCCATGAAAAATCTCCCAAATCTTGTGTTCTGGTGCCAAACAGCTCATTCTGCTATTGACTCTTGCTTGGTGTTGTTCATTTGATTGGAAGATTGAGGTTCGAAGAGACAAGAAACACTGGTACTTTAAGAGCTTTTGTCATAAGAGAGAAATGCTGGTTGAAGAATGGGATAGCGGTGTGTAACCAAGCCAGAGCAAGACATGGCAGGCTGTTGGAGCCGTGCATGGTTCTTTCTCATGCTGCTGAGGACCTTATTCATTTAAAGCATTTTCCTTACAAGCCTGGCACTATTTAAGAGGAAATAAACAGGCTTTCCACTGGTATAAGATTTATTGTGAAGAAGCATTGTTACAACAAAGAAATTGACCAAACATAAATTTCATTAGAAGTTTATTTGATGATGCTGTAATGCTGTGCTTTAGCATCGCATAGTTTTATTTAGCCTTACCTGAGACAGGTCATCAGCAAAAGCTCTCCTTGGACCACTGTCTTAGACAAGAACTGGGATTCTCCAGGTATAGCCTTGTACCTACTGCCATAGCTTCGACATGGTAGCAGAACAGGAAAGGAGACAACATGTGTGTCTCTTTTCCATTCCTGAAAAGAACTTTTGATTCGTTGTCCTTGGAGTACTCTGTATGTCATCCCTTTGTAGGCCTGGCTGCTTTCTCATGGTTATAATGCTGATGTGTAGAGGGAACAGTTTTCCTGCGTGGTTAGTGGAGGACCCTGTCTTGCAAAAACTAGCAGAGTGGTCCCAGAGGTAACAATCAGTCAGCTCTTTCTGTTAAAGAATATCTTGCCTAGGACAGATAGTGGTGCTCTTTTGTTGATAGCCTTTCTTTGGCAGCTTAATGAGATTACTACCTTTCTATTCTTAAGCAGAGACCTACTCGATTATACTCGATTGATGAATAAACTACAAAACCAAATCACCAAAAAAAAACACCAAACATGTCCAAATATGGTTACTTTTGTCTCAAAAAAGAAAGCAAAAGTGATAATGCTGAAGCTTCAGAAACCAGTGGGTGACTATATAGTGGTTATGTTTATCATCTGGAGTCCCAGAGCAATAGCTTTGTAACTCTTTCCATACTGATGCCAGTGACTTTGTTTCTTAGATGTTCTTGAGTTTCTTTAGGTCGCGACATGAAGTGTTGCCTCCACCCCCCCCACCACCAGCAGAGTCCAGCTAAAAGATAAAACACATTTACTTCAACGCTTCTCCATTTATGAAATGCACTGTCAGAGCAACTTCCTGGGTCATTTTCACTGAAGTGCAAAAAGCACCAGTCCCATAAAATGCAGCCAACAGATCAGCATTAGATGATGGCGTTCCCCGTCCACCCCCACCAGCCCTACTCTCAACGCTGAACTGACATAACCTACTTAACATTACCCTCCCACTCCCTGTCTCTCTGCTCATCCACGCTAACTGATTTAGCTCAGACTCAGACTTTCCGTCTTCAAAGGCAGTGGGTGTATTAAAATATCTTAATACCAGGGTGTATCTGACCTGCAATCAGATGGGGATGCACTTTGTAAATGTAAGCTCTCTTTCGGGGTTGCAATGGTTGGAGAGAGGGGTACTGTTATTTCCATAGAATCAGTCTCGTCTTACATCATTTAAGATTCTTGCAACACTTGAAGGAAGCTCATGAATTATACATACTTTTCCTTTCTTTTATACTTTTAGTGTCTTAGTGTTTGGTCTTTCTCTGAAGTGGGTGGTAAATGATATAAAGGGCGCTACAGATGGATGCATTTGTCATTTGGTTTATCGTGAGATTAGACCCACTGCAGAGACCCATGGTGGCACTTCTCTCCATAACTGTACTCAGCAAGGCAGATTAGCATCTCATTAAAATGAATTGGTCTAAACATCTGTCATTTCCTTCATCCCTTTATCTTGTTGTTTTCTCTGCTGGAATTGTTTCTGTTGTTTTGTTTCCAGTCAGTTGCATAAGCACTGAGAGTGATGCAGCATTTTGTGTGTCGTTGTGGAAAATTCTGACAGCCTGACAAAAAAAAAAGCTTTTATGCAACAGAAGTGTAACTGTACATACAAAACTCATAAATCTGTGTAAACCTATGTTTCAGTAGACCTTGTCTTTATTTAAGTGTCCAGTTTAAGCACAGTGCTGCCTCCTGACTAATGCTTTAAACGTGGCAGCACTACTAAATTCTTTTTCCTTTGAATCCATAAGATCAATAATTATTTTGTTTCCACAGACTAACTATTTGATCAGCTTTTGTTTACTGCAACAAGACTGGGTCATATCATACTACACTATACAATGAAGAATTATCTGTTTGCCCAACCACCGAGGATGCCTCCTCAAACTACTGGTTGTTTATTTGAAACTGATCTGTCTCAAAGTGCGATAAAGAAAAGAAAACACTGAAAGAACTTGTATAAAGTATAATGTATAAAGAAGTGAGAGGTGGCTCAAGACTTTTGCACTGATCAGGACTGAGGTTAGAACTACCATCTACAGCCACACACAGCTGCTCAGCTGTTAACTCTTGTCATTTCTCAGCTGTTGTAGCATCAAGTGCTTGTGATATACAGATATTTTGTAAATTAATTCAACATTTTCTTAACCACATGCTCTAAACGTAGTAAATCCTTCTTCATTTCTATCCTCAGAAAAACAAAACTTATTTAACACAAGCTTTTTGACCTTAATAATTTAGTAGGAAACGGCTTGGATATCCTTACAATCCTCTTCCTATTGCTTTGGCATGTAAGGAAAGTCAAACATGGGTGCTATATGTTAAAGCAGATGAACGATGGGAGGCTTTACACTCCCCTCCATTTCCAGGATCATGAGGACAGAGTATTGATCTGAGCACGCTGTCGGCCTCACTGAAAGCGGAGCTTTAGCAAACACTGTTGAAATGAAGCAGGCCTAAACGCGCATGCATCATTACGTTTCTCTCACCGTGTTCTTTTTGTTTATGAACACCTATTAACTCTTCACATCTGTGTGTGTGCGTCCAGGTACTGAAGCCAGTGGTCAGTCCTGAAGTCAACCATGGACTGGGCAACAGAAGACTTATTAACTTTAACCTGTCAGGTAGGCTGCTTCACTTCAGCTACAGGACAGTGACTTGTGTGTAACTTTACTAATGTGTATATCCAAACTAGAATATATAGTAAAAGTTCAGCTTCACAAATCTGACATCTGGCTTCCTCTGCATTCCTGTGCCGTTTAACAAAACAGAAGATACACAGAACAGCTCGTCGTGAGAAAACAGTTTTACCAACTGCAGACACTCCACAGTTGCCTGTGAAGGTTAATAGACGGTTTAAATAAGCCGCTGCTACACCCTGAAGGTTTTGCTGGGAAAAGTCAGCCAGTGCTCAGCTGCAGAGAGAGAACAGCATGGTTGCACATCCCTGTGGCTCATCCTCTGGAGTGAGTACATGCAAAGTAATATCGATATAATCCAGGCAATTTGGAATAACTGGTTATGTTAATCCGAAGCATTTTGTTCATCACCAAGTTAACAGCTTTCTCAGCTAACGCCATTATGTTCTTGTGACAGTTCTGACAGAGGCTCATGCAGTACGTTAGGAACAATGTTTTTATGGAGGCTTTACAATTTCTAACAGTAAGTGACAGTCGTGCTGCAGTATGCAACGCATGCATTACTTCAGTCTTCAGCCACTGGAGCCAGTACAGTATCTCAGTATTTTCCAGAAAGCGGATTCAAAGTACTTGAAATGATACATTAAATCATTAAAAGATGTCATAAGACAGTCGTAGGAAGTCTGTCTGTGTCGCTGTTACAGTGCTCAGCACACTATATGACGTTCTTTCAGCACTAGTTTCTAGGATGATTTGAACTGGAATTACTGGACACTGCATCAGCCTAATAAAAGCTGCATTTTCACTGCACTCGTTTGCCTTTGGGTCCTCAATACTCCCACACTTGTTTTAGACCTGATGTTTCTAAACACTTATTGCCATCTCCAGGATTTCCAAGCTGAAGTTGGCTGAGAGCAGAAAGCTGTTTACTTGGTGTTCAGGATTAGTCACTAAGCTAACATGAATGTTAGCCTGTTGTTATTAGAAAATGGTAAGATTAACTTCAAAGTGTTCTTCCACATTATCTAGATTATATCTATATTCAGAAATACACATTACTTAGCATATACTGACTTCAGAGGATGAGCCACAGCATGTCTCTGTGCTCTCCATCTGCAGCTGAGCACTGCCTGATTTTTCTCTGCAGGGGAACCTCCAGGTTATGTAAATCATATATTACCTTCAAAGGCTACTGTGCAGTGTCTGTAACTGGAATGTCTGTTTTATTAGAAAGAAAAAATGGAATACAGAGAAAGCCCAGATATTCCAGTTTTCCACCACGGTTACATTTGTGAGTCTGTGCAAACCCCCAGGTGAGCCCGTGACCTTACGTTGATGTGTTAATGGTCTCGTGTCGAGGCAGTCTGGACTTGTTGTAGTGATTTCTCTGCTGCCTATTTGATGTTATTTTAATTTGGGGTAACTCAGACGTGTCAGCCCTCACTCCTTTCTGCGGTTATGTAATTCATGTTTTTTCCCCCTTTGTAGTTTAAGACCAGACTGGGCAGCCTGCTGTTTTATTTTTTCCAGAGTAAAACCTTTATTTGTGCTGGTGCTATAGAGGGGAAGTCTCCCAGCCGTCCATTTGTGCTGATTTTTAATTCTTAGAATGTTTTTAAACAATGTGTTTTATGCTCTGTCACACATCGAGTGTAAGCGCACTGTTGGGATTTAGCTAAAGAATAAATGTGGAAAAAGCCTCACTGTGGACTGCTGTGATGTAATTGTGCTGACGTGTAGATCAGTAAGGCTGAGGGTGGGCTAAAGCTGTGAGTGTTTCCAGGAGCACAGCAGGGATCAGAAACTGAACATGATCTCTTTATTCAGAGTAGTTTGTATATCTGTGGTTTTGTCTGGTGAGAATCTTTCTAAACGTATTTCCTCTAAAAATACTTAGTCTAAACAAGCTGTAGCTTTAACTAAATGAACATCGGAATCATAGACTAATAGAAACCAGACACACGTGTGTCTTCCCAATTTTACAAAACTGTGTGTGTGAATCTTCAGACCTCCAGGCAGTGGGACTGAAAAAGGGGATGTTCTTCAATCCAGACCCGTACCTGAAGCTGTCCATTCAGCCCGGAAAGCACAGCATCTTCCCGTCTCTGCCACACCACGGCCAGGAGAAACGTTCCGGAGTGGTCTGCAACACTGTCAACCCTAAGTGGAGCACAGAGGCAAGCCTTCGCAATTTCTCTCCTGTGTGTTGCTTGCATGCCATCTTTAGACTCTCAGAGTGTTTAAATGACAGTATCAGTATCCATCCTTGGCCTTTCCTGCAAAATGCAGGCTTAAAGCTGGAAACCTAAAGTCAATCACATGTTTTGAGTAAGTTTGACTTAACCAGGAGGAAATGTGCATTCTTTAAACAGTACACTACTTCTATCACCTCTGGCTTTAAAAGCAGCGATTAAACAGCATATTCGTAGATGCGTTTTGTTGGGAGCATTTCAAAGATGGAAACACCATCACCTGATCTACAGTCTAATCTTCAAAGATTTACTTCATAGAGATATTTTCGCTTGTTTTTATATTCCATTCTTTTTAGCTTTCACATGTCTCCATGTTTGATGGTATTCTCATCTAATGAATGCTGGCATAAAGGCATTGTTTCCTATTTAGACCAGATTGTGGTGGTTCATGCACAAGTACATGCTGTTTGTGTTTGTGATACAGACCAACTCTCCTTAGAGAATGTCTGCGTTAAACTTAAGCTTAGCCGCCAATACAGTGCATAACAGCAACAAGTGTTTTCTAGTGCCATGCTGTGAAAGATGGAAACAGCTTTCATTAAAGGCATGTAACGATCCCTTGTTTATTTGTGCTGCTATAGATTGGTGGTCTAATCAGGATATAGCCTGCCTCTTGCTGTATGACAGCTGGGATGGGCTTCAGCCTCCCTGACATCTTAAAATGGATGCTGCTAAACAGAAGGACCATTCAAAACAAATTGAGGACCTTATTCCTAAACATGGACCAGAAAACTGCACTAATTGTGTACAAATTATGCAGGAAACCGTCCCCACCACAGACTCAAACATGACAAACCTCTCATACCACCTATGCAAGAGTCAAGTGAAAGAATATAGAGATAGTTTACGGATGTGACGCAAAAGAGAGCCGTCAGATGCTCCAAATAAACCTTAGACTTAAACGTTAGAACAGGCTTTTCGCAGCACACCGTGTGATAAATACAAAGAAAACATATCTAAAAATATATAGTTTCATGCATCGGTCAAAACACTCAACTCCAGGTACACGACGCTCAGCGGAAAACACTTCACACAAGTCAAGTTGCCAGAGATTCACAGAATTTACAGAAAATTGACTATTTTGTGAATTATATTGTTATTGGCTGAGAAATGTTTTATATCGGGATATGAGATTTTGGTCACATCGCACAGCTCTATCATATCGGTGTATTTATGTTCCCAGCAGGTGCCCGAGGTCTTGTGACCAGGGCTTGCAGGCCAGCACACTAGATTAAAGAAACCGTGACAGAGCCTTTGTTTCTGTGGCTCCCAGACTCTGGAACTGTCTCCCGTTGAGTTTGAGATCTGCAGACTCTGTCAGTTCTTTTAAAAAGCTCATCTTTTTAAACGTTTTTTTTATGTTCTAGCTTCTGTGAAGCACTTTGTGATTTTATCTTGAAAGGTGTTACATAAATGCAATTTCACTTACTTATTTATAATTCATCCACACACACATTCACACACTGGTGGAGGCAGCTACAGTTGTAGCCACAGCTGCCCTGGGGCAGACTGACAGAAGCGAAGCTGCCATATCGCACCATCGGCCATCACCAGTAGTAGGCGGTAGGTGAAGTGTCTTGCCCAAGGACACAACGACCGAGACTGTCCGAGCTGGGGCTCTGACCAGCAACCTTCCTGTTACAAAACGAACTGCCAACTCTTTGAGCCACGAAAATTTAGCATTACTGTAGTGATAATAGGAACTGTGAAGCTTCCAGTGACAAAATGTCAGAATGTTATACCGTTTCCACATGATGTTATTTTTTGCTTTAAGTTGTTATTAATGGATTTATGAACAAGGCTACTGTGTGTAACCCCAGAGGAGTATTAGAGCTACAGAGAAGCTGTTTGACCACAAGGAGACACAAAGTGTCTCAAGAACTGATACAAAGGCACCCAAATTACAAAAACAAATAAAAAAAGGATTGTGCAATTGTAAAAACAGGCAAACATACAAGGGAAATATGACCAGAAACCGCAGAAGGCAGTGAAGAAAAATGTATGCAGTTAAATGCAGAACGACTGCAAATAAGCAAAAAACAAAACAGGAACTGGATGGAAGTAAAAATAGATTTTAAATGAACACAAATGGATGCGAATGGGATGTTCAGAATGTCTGCAGAAAGACACGAAATCATCATTACTGGATGGCATATAACACGAAAGACAATAAAATCATTAAAAAAACAGTGAAAAGAGACAGAAAACCAGTATGAGAAGAGTCAAGTCTGTACAATCAGAAGCAAAATGATTCTGAAAAAGCTCAAAGGTTTGAATCACACTGACTTCACATAATCATTTCTTCTTTTTTGTGGGAGAAACTATTTCCAAACATGCACTAAGTTTAGTCAACCTGCTATTTTCAGATAACTAAATGCTTCTGGTCTTATTTTCAGTGATGTTTGAAGAAATGTAGCCTGAAAATCTGTTAGTTTGGTTGAATCATGACGGGTAATACAATAATAATACAATGAGCAAAATTTAAGTTATTCAAGCAAATTCACTGTCTGGATGGTGTACCACAAAAAAGTCAGGAAAATAAATTCTATTAATCATTAATATTATTAATGACTTGTGGCTATGTGGTTAACACATCCACCTTATACATAGAAGATCCTAAGTAAGGAGACGAACCCAGTGTCATGGGGTCAAGTGAGGCTAATGTCTCAAGGTTAGCATCAGGAAGGGCGTCTGGTCTAGAATCTGCACCAACTCAAAGCTGTGGATACATCCACTGTGATGACCTCTTAAAGAAGCAGTTGAAAGTACCAATGGTAAATATAAAATGGTAAAGGGCCTGTATTTGTACAGCGCTTTACTTAGTCCCTAAGGACCCCAAAGCGCTTTACACTACATTCAGTCATCCACCCATTCACACATACTGGTGGTGGCAGCTACACTGCAGCTGCCAATGTTAATAATAAACATTTTAGTTCTCTGAAAATCATCCAAAAGGCCCCAAATCAAAAACATGGTGAAGTCCAGCACCTGAATTAGCAAAGGTGAAGCATGGCCAATACCAGCTGGCTCCAACTGTCACATGACACTGTGTGGCAGGCAGAAGGTGAAACCCAATACAGGACTCTCAAGACGAGAGTTTAACTCTGACTAGACAGAAACCAGGAACTGACTGTGTGACTAATAAGCTGGAAGCAGCTACAGTTATACAGCTCACACAGGGCACACAGCAAGCAGGACGACACAACAAAACAAAAACAGAAGCAAACTGAGGGTTTAAATAAAGATTAGGCCAGAGTGGAGAAACTTGGGGAACACAGCTGAATAGAATCAAAATTCTCTTCATTCCCCAAATTGTCGTATTATATAATTTCTCTTATTGTTGAAACAACAGAAGCATTTACAAAGCAAAATGTCCTGCTGCGCCCCGTACAGCACCAGAAAGGATAGTTAGGGTGAAATCAGTGTAATCCATGAAAATCGTGTTTGCTTTGTGAAAAGCAAAAGCACCTAATTATTGTAGACTTGCTGGAAATTACTCTACAATCTGTTGTGGACAAAGCAAATGAGCGGCATAGGAGGAAAACAGAACACAAAAAATGTAAAAAACAAAATATGACGTTAATGTTAAAAGAGTCCGCTACATTTAATTTCCCCACTCGTGCAAAATATATTATGTTAAATCTGTTTGTTTGTTTTTTAGATTCATTCCTTTGTTTTTGTATCCAGACATCACAAGCAGGGAGTAGCTCTAACAGAGGAACTGATTATATGCCCTTGTTACGACCCGGCTCAAAAGCCACAACATAAAAAAGGAGACGAATACCAGAGTGTCGGTGAGCAGAGGTTTTATCTTAAAATGGAAAACCAGGTTGGCTAAAATGGCTGGTGCCACCGAGGCAAAGACAAGCGAGCTCTCTGGGAAGCTTGCCTCAGGTATGCTTTTATCCACACCTGACTAGGTGTGGATAAATGAGGTAGCCAGATATTTGACATGGTTTAGGGACTGCATTGTGAACAATACAAAATGTGAATAAGCAGTAACCATTGTTTCAATAGGAGATTATAAATGAGGTGATGCCAATCAGCACTGTTCTGTGCTTAAGCTTCTACATGATCTGGAATAGAACAGGCATAACTATGCTGTGACCCTGTGATTTGTGCACAAGCTCCACTGATCGCAGGATGTCCTGTGGCACAGTCTCTATCTTTATTATGTCCCTCAGGAGACTCATACAGAGATTTAATGTGGTGTCCCAGTTGACAGCATCCACTCAGCTCTAAGTCACTTTCCTTTTTCCAAACTGATCCCATTTTGAGCGAGCTGCTCAGCTTGCTTGGCAGTGATGTACTGTGTCAACTCTAATGGAACATGCTGGCTCATCCAGCAGACTTTCCATACTGCAGTCCAGCACTGCGCTGTATGAGACACAATTTTGAATCAAAACTGAATGTTTAATATGGCTTCCTGTCTGTAGAAGCAGACTCTGTTGTTTACATAAAGGTGTGCAATTCTCTGTTAACAGATAATTGTGTTTTAAAATGAAGCCTGATTAAACTAGAGCAGAAGCAGAGTAAGAAACCATTAGTAACAATTAAAGGTTGAACTAACGGCTAAAAAGTCAGGCGAACAGAGGTTGACCTGAATGTAACGGATTTAACGTCCAAGTCAATCAACAAAACAGGCTACAGAACATATACAATGGCAAGTAATAAACTAGGGATGTAAGCAAAACAGCAAACAATAGAAGAAGGATAGAAGCAAATGACATGAGCGAACACATGTAACTAACAGTAACTTCCAGGCCATGGCTAGCTGCTCACAAAAATCCACAGCTTCCATGAATAATGCTTTTAAACAGATCCAACTAACTGTGGAGGAACTGAAGAAGTAGTAGACAGGAATGGAAGTCAAGATGAAAAACAGGTGGAGGACCCAAGAGCAAAGAGCCTACAATACACAGTTAAAACACTGAAAAGAACTGAGGGCTGTAACAAACACTGGCAAGTTAGCACAATGACACTGGAAGATTGTGATTATCTACCACTAGACGGAACTAGGCAGTCCATCTGCTTGATGAACTGTTCTTGGGTCAGGATTGTTAGCTAATGGCACCAGCGCAAGAGCGAATGTTGTAAGCACTGTGTGAGGAAGTAGAAACATACCCCTACATTCACTTGAATTTCACACCTAACCTGGTGTCTAATGTTCTGTTGCCTAGCGCTTTAACAGTGACACTGTTCATGTCTATAAAACTGATAATTGTTTCCTGGCAACAGAAAAAGAAAAAAAATGAATTAAGGTGTTTGTAAGAATCTTCTTATTGCAGATGTTCATCAGGGGAAACAAAGACTTTAGATGCTACTGGAAAACTTTGGACCCTTCTACTCTCTCCAGAGGTGCAAGAGATTGCCCAGGAATGGTGGCACTAGACAATGGATTTGTCAGTAGGCAGTGGTTTCATACCTATAGATCTGTAGATCTATCACATGGCAGTTTACACCTGTGAGAAATAAACCAACTTTGTAGTACAGAAACCAAAGTTACCTGGATAAGACAGTACAGGCCTCAGGACAGGAGCCCAGTTCATCAGTCACATTAAAGTGGGACGATTAGCCTGCCTGACCAGGCAAGATTGCTAATTTTGGCTTGATTCTAATCAATTAACAAAAAACTGAGATTAAGGTAATTAATCTGGCTGCTGTCCGTTTGCCAGCTCCTTAACATTCACTGTTTTATAACCACTCACTTTAAATACAGTGGACAGCCCAGTGAACCTGCTCTGTATGACCTTGTAGGGATCAATGGCCTGATGTCGAGACGCTTCAGCTCCTCCTGCGTGGTGGATTTGTGGTGCTGAAATGAAAAGAGCATTTTTTTTGGCTTGAGGTGAATGTTGTTGTGATTTGGAGCTGTACAAATAAAATAGAATAGAATTGCCTTTTTTTTTTGTGAGACTCAACCTCTGTACGCTGTCAATCAGAGATGAACCTAACCATGGTGGTGTTATCGGTAGACTTGACGATGACGTTGGTTGGTTTACAGTCATAAGTGTACAGGGTGTACAGAAGGGGGCTGAGAACGCCTCCCTGCGGGGATCTGGTGCTGAGTGAGAGTGGGGGAGAGAGGTGGGGCTGACTGAGTGAGGCCGGTTGGTTAGGAAGTCTTTGATCCAGGAGCAGGTGGCAGCGGGATCTGAAGGTGGTCCAGTTTGGTGGTGAGGATGTCTGGGTTTATAGTGTTGAACACTGAGCTGTAGTCCACGAAGAGCATCCACATTTAGCTCTTCCTGTTCTCCAGATGGCTCAGCAATCTGTGAAGGGTGATGGTGGTGGCATCCTCCGTGGACCGAGTTGCTCTGTGAGCAAACCGGTGGGGGTCAAGGGAGGGGGGTGGACAGTCTGTCAGAGCTGGGGGGCTCTGGCCTGGTAGTTGGTGAAATGCAGAAGGCAGCTGTGAGCTCAGCCTAAATCTTTAACATATAACTCTGAAAGATGACAGACAAGGAGGGCTGAATTATGTGAAATTTAGAGTCAAGGATTTGTGGGATTCTTATTTAAAAATACATGAACCGCAGCCCTCATAGCGCTGATAAGTATAAGCCTAATGGATGGATGAATGACCCAGAGCAACTTTACTCTCTACTCTAAAATACAGTACATTCAGTATATACAGTAACTATATATACCTTGATGGCGTTGTTTCCCTTTGAACTTGGGTTCTATGAGCTATTTCTGCTGTGATAAAACAGGTAATTATTTACACGATACCCACATTACCCCACATCCACCTCCCGTCCATCCTGTGCAACCCCACTGGCACCTTCCTCTGCCTGCTCTTGTAAATGATTCACTCGTTCTCCATTTAATCCTCCTCATTTATCTCTCTGCACTAGGGATGGGTACCGGTGTCCGGTGCCATGATGGCACCAGTTCTGACATAAACGGTAGTAAGCAGACCGAAAAGCAGCGCACATTTCGGTGCTTTATTTCGGTGCTTTTTTTTCCTGAGCTGTGATACACTTCTAGCCAATCATTTTACGTTTCCGAGGATAGTAGGCGGGTCCAGGTACGTACGTTCAGTTAGAGCAGAGCTACAGATTAAAAATGCCCAAGGCGAAGCGGTCAAAAGTCTGGCTGTACTTCACAGCAAAATATGCAAACTCAGCAGCCTGCAACAAGTGCTTTAAGCTGATACTGTGATACTGTCAAAGGAGGTAACACCTCAAATCTGATGAAACACCTGGCGACGCATAGCGTTTTTTTTAAAAGCCCAGAAATGCGCCGTATTTGATAGCTTGCTGCGAGACCTCACACCGAGCGCATCTACTGCGGGTGTGGTGCCTGTTATCGGACCCGGAGCAACATCCCCCAAGAACCCGAAGAGGAGAGTCCTGGCCCCTAGCCCTGCCAGTGTAGCAGAAATGATGAGGATGATGATGCAGCAGCCGTTCTTCTCTGCGTGAGTAGCTTAATGTTGTTCGTGTGTAATTTACGTTGAGTACACTAACCACGTTATTAAATTAATGCATGTAAGGTGAACTAGCAAACATCATCGTAGCTACATGCGGCTGTCCTCTTGTTTGATGGCAGATACTCCCTTCACCCTGGCTAAAAAGGCTAAAATGACCAAAGAAAAAGTGGGAAACAGCTGAACATGAGAGGTTTTTGGACAAAGTTTGTGTTTTTTCCATTGTTTAAGCACTGCTTCCAGCCAAGAGTGATACCATATATGCCCCATAGATGCAGAAAAGGCTAACATTGTTATCTTTTTACAAAAAACAGCTGAGCATGAGAGGTTTTTGGACCAATTTTGTGTTCTCCATTCTTTAAGCACCGGTTTGAGCACCGTTTGAGCACCGGCACCGTTTCAAAAGTACCGATTTGGCACCGGTATCGGATAAAACCTAAACGATACCCATCCCTACTCTGCACACAGATTTCCACAGCTAACTCTTTTTTTCCCGGTTTTCATTTTCCTGCATTTGCCACTTCATTTTATCCCATGCAGTCAGATCCATTTTACATTGTTCTGCTCTCATTTCTTGAGTGAATATGTTTTTCCTTCTGTCCTTCCCACAAAAGAACTATCAGGGACACACAAGAACACAGTGAGTGAAACAGATTGGAAAAACAGCAGCCAACATGATCAGCACTTTAGTCATTGTCTGAGACACTGGCAAGGGTAGCAAAGCAGATAGAATGTAATGTAGCAGCCACAACACATGCACACGCACACACGCACACACACACACACACACACACACACACACACACACACTAATCCAATCAAACTTTAGTGTCACCCCTTCAGGTTTCATTTCATCATGTCCAACTGGACTTGCAGGGAAAAGGAAGTTGTAGCCTGGAGCTTCCAATCACCTAAACACACATGGATATACAGAGACTTGGCTAAGATATTAAGAGAAGGAAAACCCAAAAATGTAAAATCTGCTGCTGAGAGAGAAGAGGGAGAATAAGTGTATATGGATGGTACTTTACAAGAACACAGCACCGAGCAAAAACTACTGTTCCTACATCGTATCCTGTAGTCTCAGAACGTAAATGACCTTGTAAATAAATGTTAAACAGTAAATAAAAAGTAAAATGTTTATTTATGCTATTTAAACAGTGAAATTAACTTTTTTCGTAGTTAATAGTTTTATCATTTTTCATTAAGGGCTGGTTTTAATACTTGTATGAAAACCTTTTGGAGTCAAGGACTGGCTAATGTGTAGAGTCCACGGACATCAGCAAGTGTTATTTCCTTTCTTGACATGTTCTGCCAGCACGCTCCAAAGAAACACACCCTTGTTTGCTGCTAGTTTTGACTTCAGTGACTTAAAAGCATGCTGTGGTTGTTAAGATCATGTGAATGGCTTAAAGGCCATTAAAGAGAGCATTTCTTTGCTAATATATACCTAAAAAACCCTGCCCTTTTCTGGATGCTCCAAAACTGATCAGAAATGCAAAGTCTGCAAAGGAAATCCAGCAAACCAAAGCAAAGTCTAATTTGCCCTTCCTCCTCTTGAGCATAAATAGTGTTCGCCATTTGTTGTAAAGCCTCTGTGTTTCATGAAAGCATCACTTGATTATAGACTGAGTAATTGTTGTGATGGGTGTGAATAGAACAGCTGGTTATGAAACTACTTGTTAGTCAATTGTCTGTAACCTTTGAGCCTCTGAAAATCTCCAAATATGCTGTACTTTTGTTAAGACCTTTAAATTAAAAACCTCCACACATTTAAATGATCCCTCAGAAAAGTACACATAGCTAAGGATAGTTAACCTTGGGGTTACATTTTGTCGAAATATTACCTGTAGGGACAGAAATGCTAAAATAATTACTAAAGCCAGTGCTGGTCTTACTTAAGCACAAACATTTCAGAATCCAAAGAAATATCGTTATGTTACTGTTCTATGTTACAGAAGGAGTCTTTAAGTTTAATTTAAAAAGGAAAGGTACTTTTAATGACAGGTTTAGTTGTTGTGTATACCACCAGAATCTTCCTTTGATGTTCTGATACCTTTGATGAGGCGGCTTCAGGGCAATCCATACTTTAGACTGACATTAAGAACCTATGGAATTGGGCTGTTGGCAAAAACGAAGGTTTTCCTAATTCAGAAGTCCCTCACTGCAGCAGGCTCCTTTGTATTAATAGTATGGTTGCAGAAAGACCTGTTCTACAAGGTTTTCACAGGAATTATTCATGTGGGCATCTATTGTATAGGAAATTAGGCATTTAGATTTACACAGTGAAGTCTTAGGAATTCAATTTTAAGCATCATATTAATGAGTTTGTTGACTAATCTGACACTAAAGAAGAAACATTTCGACCACTTACAGATGAAGAAAATAATGTTGATTAGCTCATAACTGCTGTATAAAGACACTTGAGACCATCAGTGGAGAAGTACTGGAACAAATGGGTTCCATGATGGCTGCACGTCTCAGCTTGCAGAATAGAAGTGCTGCTAATGCACTGATGCCTGAGTCCACGCTTCAAAGAGTCAGAGTTGTTATTCTGGCGTGAGCAAGGTCAAAAGCATATTAAAGACGAAATGTTTCTACTCACCAGTATATAAAGAGTTATCAGAGCTGCAGTTTCTTTATACTTCATCATGACCATCATGAAGTAAACATTAGAAATACTCTCAGAATAAAGGCTTCAAACAAGCCTATTACACCCAAAAAAGGGTGTTTTTGGAGCTCCTTGCATCAGAGCCTCAGCTGCAAATTATCCTACTTTAAAGAGTGAGGAGGCTGAAGTTAGTCCGAATACTGTCTGAAGCATCAAACACTGAAGGCAGAGCAACATATATCAGCTAAAACATTAAGACCACTAACAGATGAGGTAAAGAACACTGATTACTTCGTCATAATGCAGGTTGTTATTGGAAATCCTTGGTTCCTACTGGAGCAGGGCGATATGACCAAAAATATTTATGACGATATACATCTGAAAATTTGCAATAACAATATAATTGACATTAGACAAATTACTTTACAACTCCACAACTTTATTAGTGCAAAAAAACCCCAAAAAACATCAATGTATTTTCACTTAAACAAGCAGCTGTTTTTTATGTGCATTAAAGTTATATACAAATGTAACAGTGCAAATGCAAATTCCTCACTGACAGTTTAACCAAAGGGCATTTCCAGTGGAAACTGGCCGACATATCCTCAGCACAACCAGGTATAATATCCACAAAACTTAAAAGAGGTTATACACACACAATACGGTAATATTATGTTGAGGCACAGTCTGCTGCCCTCAGGTGAATGTATGGCTATTCACCCTATGCAGCGAGCTTAACATAAGAGGAGATGGTTCCAGGAACGACAGGACACATCGCTTTGTCTTTGTGTCTTTAACGGACCGTTTTTTCCTCTTTTAATTTGTAAGACTGTGAACATACAGTAAAATAATACGTAAGCATCAGTATCAACATATTTTGTAAACAAAACAGAAGTTAGCAACATAGCTTTCCTTATGCTTTACATTCATCACTAACATCTTTCCTTATACGTTCAAATAACCTTTTAAGTAACATGAAAGTAACAAATCTTACAGAAAGTGAAGTTAGACATTGCTTACTTACAGATTATGGCTCAACAAACTCCCCAACGATGTAAACTGAGCTTAAAGTTGTGCAGCTTGTTTTCTGCTCCATGCATTTTCTCACACTGCCTGTGTGAACTTTGCCTGCTGTTTACAACACATCACCAAAGGGGGCAGTGTAGTGCACACCAAATAACCAAAGAAGAAGCCACAAACTGAAGGGGTAATACTGCCCACTATTGGGAAACCTGAGAAATGCGCCAGCCAAAGAAACCCAACAAAGTAACAACCGAGGGGCAGAATACTCCCCGCCTGACATCCATGGAATGTCACCCTCAACTAACATGTAAAAGGCAAGTGACATACAATGAAACAAAGCTTCTGCTTCTAAGTACAATCCTTAGACACCAATAGCACAACCTCACTTATAGGCCTTATGTAGCACTTGTTTTCACCCTTGCGGAAAATCCTCACCTCTATCTTCCTTACAAGCCCATCCTCACTGGGAAAGGTTTTGGTGATAAGTCCAAGTGGCCAGTTGTTCCTATGTTCGAGTGTCTCTCTTAAAAGAACAACATCTCCTGTTTGTAGGTTAGGCTTTACTGTTTTCCATTTGCGGCGGTCCTGAAGTCCTGAGATGTATTCTTTTTTCCATCGTCTCCAGAAGACATCAGCGAGGTATTGTACGCGCCTCCATTGAGCTTTGAACAGATCACTGTTTCCAAACTGACCTGGTGGGATTGGTGGGGTCGTAACCTTTTGCGTGAGCAGCATGGCTGGGGTAAGGATGACTGGGTTATCTGGATCTGCAGAAACTGCTGTTAACGGACGAGCATTCACTATTGCAGTGACTTCAGCCATTAAGGTCACTAGTATTTCATGGGTAAGCTTTGCATTCCTGTGTTCTAGGAGCATTGCATCAAGGATTTTGCGCGTGACCCCAATCATTCGCTCCTAGGAGCCAGCCATATGCGACGCATGTGGGGGGTTGAATAGCCATTTGCAGCCAGAGTCTTCAAGAAAGCTGTTTAGTTTGCTGTTGTAGCAGCCCTGTTTGTCTATTTGCAGCTCTTTGCAGGCACCCACAAAATTTGTCCCACAATCGGACCTAAGAAGTTTGACTGCACCTCTGATGGCAAAAAAACGACGCAGGGCATTGATGAATGATGACGTGTCCATTGATTCTATAACTTCAATGTGAATGGCCCGTGTACTCATGCACGTAAATATGACTGCCCATCGCTTTGCATCCGCTTGCCCACCACGCGTTTTTCTGACAGTGACAGACCAGGGCCCGAACACATCAAGCCCTACATGTGTGAACGGAGGGTCAGTGGACAGCCTATCCTCTGGTAGCTCAGCCATAATCTGTTCCTGCTGTCTGCCTCTTAGTTTTCGACATGTCACGCAGCTGAATATCATTTTGCTTATTGCTCTTTTTCCTCCCACAATCCAAAAGCCTGCAGCTCTGACTGCTCCTTCAGTAAAATGTCTGCCCTGATGGCATACTTTCACATGGAAGTGTCTTATAATGAGCTGGGCAAGGTGGTGTTTGGCAGGGATGAGGATAGGATTTGTTTCATCCGAAGTCAACTGTGCTCGTCTTAGTCTCCCACCCACTCTGAGGATTCCATTTGTGTCAAGAAATGGGTTCAGTTTGCTAAGTGGGCTTGAACTTTTGAGGGGCATACTCTTTTCAAGCTGTCTTATGTCTTCTGCATAGATTTCTCTTTGGACAGTGCGAATGATAATGATCTTAGCTTGATCGAGCTGCTTTTCGGTTAAATGCTCACTACAGCTGTGCCAGCCCTGACAGGTGCCTTCTATGTTCTGCTTAAAGGACTGAACAATGTGTCGGAGTCTAGATATAGCCTTCAGTAGTACATTCCAACTAGAAAACCTTTCGAATCTGGCACTACTGAGAACATCCTTTGCAAGAGTGGTAACACAAGTAGTTACCTCATGACGCAGTTCGTTGTCAGTCTCTGGGTCTACAAGATCAAACGACTCTGCCTGAGATTGACCTATTTCTGACTTGGTAAGAAAAGCAGGTCCACTGAGCCATGTGGAGGTAGAAAGCTGCTCAGCAGGTAATGCGCGCGTGGCATGATCAGCCGGATTTTAGTGAGTGGGCACATAATGCCACTGGTGAGCTTGTGTGGATCGCCTGATGCGTTCCACTCTGTTGTGCACGTAGATGTAAAAACGCCTCTTTGTGTTGAAGATGTAACCAAGGACTACTTTGGAGTCTGAATAGAAGCTCACCTGATCAACTGCGACGTCCAGCTCGTCCACGACCAACTCTGCCACCTCGACAGCCAGGACCGCTGCACAGAGCTCAAGTCTGGGTATGGTGATGTCTGGTCTTGGGGCAAGCCGTGCCTTGCCGAGAAGGAAGCCCACCTCATTATGACCATCTCTGTCTGTGAGTTTAAGGTAGGCAACAGCGGCCACTGCCTTGGTAGAGGCATCGCAGAAAACATGGATTTCCTTAGTTACTGCTGCAGAGAGTGGTATTGAGGTGAACATTCTGGGAATCTCAAGTTGTTGTAGATGTTTGAGGGAGTGTTTCCACTGTTGCCACTGTTGTAATTTGTCTTTAGGGAGTTCAGTGTCCCATTCACAAATGTCAGTGGAAATGTCTCTGAGTATGACCCTGCCCTCTACAATGACAGGGACAGCAAAGCCGAGTGGGTCATACACACTATTAACGACTGACAATGCTCCACGCTTGGTAAAGGGCTTCTCATTGACGGTTATTTGGAACCTGAACAAGTCTGTAGACAGGTTCCAGCCCAAGCCCAAGCTTCTCTGCATGGGTGTCTGCCCAAGGTCAAGGCCCTGCATGTCAGCTGCAAGGTCCTCACTTGGAAAAGCGTTTGTGATGGTAGGACAGTTGGATGAGATTTTATGTAGGCGTATGTTACACTGAGCCAGCATCTTCTGAGCCCCACAGAGAATGTTGATGGCCTCATCAGTGGAAGGAAATGATTTTAGTCCATCATCCACATAAAAGTGGCATTCAATTAACTCTCTTACATCATTGCCGTGTTCTTTTTCTCCCTCCATCGCTGTTCGTTTCAGTCCATAAATGGCCACTGATGGGGAGGGGCAGTTCCCGAACACGTGGACTCTCATCCTGAATTCCTGTACTTCTCCATCCAGATCATGGTTTTTGAACCACAAGAAGCGAAGGTAGTTGCGGTGGTCTTCTCTGACAACAAAATTGTAAAACATTTGCTCCACGTCGGCCATGACTGCGTATGGGTCAGACCTGAAACGCATCAGAACTCCCACAAGAGTATTATTGAGATCTGGCCCTTTTAGTAGCACATCATTGAGAGAAACATTGTTGTATTGCGCACTTGAATCAAAAACCACCCTAATTTTTCCTGGCTTCTGAGGGTGATAAATGCCAAAACTAGGAAGATACCAGCATTCTTGTTCTGGAGCTAAAGCTGGAGCTGGTTCAGCGTGGTCCTTACTGAAAGTTTTGTCTAAAAACTCAATGTAATGTTCTTTCATTTCAGGTTTCTTTTTCAGTGTTTTGCGGAGCGTCATTAAGCGACTGAGGGCTTGGTCCCTATTGTTGGGTAAACGCTGTCTGGGGGAGCGGAATGGGAGTGGAGCTACCCAATTGTTCGCCTCATCTTTAGTAAAGTCTCTGTGCATAATTTCCAGGAATAATGCATCTTCTACTGAAAGAGCCGTTTTGTCATCATCTGCTGTTTGCTGGAAAATGTGTCTGCCTACTTCTGCTTGTGTCTTCTCGAATTTAGGACAGCTTTCTGTGTATTTGTCTTTTATATAGATTTTGCTTGCACAGGGGCTAAGGGAGGTAGGGCGCCCGTTATTCAGAATGTCTGTCTTGAAAGAGTTTACTGTGGGTTTGTGGGCACCTGAGAGGCAGACATCGCCTACAACCACCCATCCCAGATCGAGGTGTTGGGCATAAGGTGCACTGTTTGGACCATTTACCTGACTGCGAACCTTGTGAGCTTGGATGATGTCCCGGCCCAAGAGGAGGAGAATGTCCGCGGCTGGGTCCAGAGGAGGGATCTGTGAAGCGAGTGCGTGTAGATGAGGGTGAGCCGACACAGCCTCCTTGGTGGGTATCTCATCTCTATTATCTGGAATGTGATCACATTCTGTTAGTGTGGGCAGCACCATGGACACTTCCCCATTTACATCCTGAATAATGAAATTAGTTGCTCTGCGTCCTCCAGCCTCTGACAAACCTGCACATGTTTTCATGGTGTATGGGAGCATAGCGCCTTTTACATTAAACATGTCGAAGAAAGCAGACCTGGCTAAGGATGAGTTGCTTTGATCATCCAACATGGCGTACATCCTCTTTTTCTCTTCAGGATTTGTGCGGGGATACACGTCGACTAAACAAATCTTAGAGCACGATTTGCCTTTCAGAGCTGGGCCACACACCTCTGTGCAAGCAGTTGTGGTTACAGGGCTTGAAGGATCAGACTCCCCGCCGTGGCTTTGAGGCAGGAGGTTAGAGTCCTTGGTTGCCCACAGAGGTGGACCAGCATGCATGGCAGACACATGAGCGTCACTATTACATTCTGAGCATTGGATAATGGCTTTGCAATCGTTAGCTCGGTGACCTGTGGAAGAACAACACTTATAACAAATAGCATGTTCTTTGAGGATGCTTTTCCTTTCATCTAGTGTTTTTGACCTAAAACCCCTGCATTTAGCAAGTGAATGGGGCTTGTGGTGAATAGGACATTGTCTGTCTGGGTTGAGAACTGACGTTCGAGCTGTGACATTTGTTTGACTAATATCTGTTCTGTTCACTGCAACCGCACCTCTGTATTTAGTTGGTTTCAACAATGGCTTATCAGGTTTTGGAGCTACTATGTTTGAACTTTGTAACATAAAGCTAGGATCTGTTTTCATTTCTGCATAATCATTTATAAACTGAACAAAATATGAGAAAGGTGGGTAAACTGCACCATTGTCCCTTTTGTATTTTGTCCCCTGTTTCACCCAGGACTCCTGGAGTCCGTAGGGGAGCTTTTCCACTATCGGGTTTATCCCCCTTGGGGTGTCCAGAAAGCTAAGGCCGGGTAGATAATTTTCACTTTGTGCATATTCTAACTCCAACAGGAGATCTGCAAGCTCCTGCAATAAGTGAGTGTCCTTATTAGATATTTTTGGAAAAGACTGTAAGCGTTGGAAAAGTGCTGCTTCGACTACCTCTGGAGAACCAAAACTTTTGTCCAGACGTTGCCACAAACGTTGAAGACCTGCGTGTGGGTTGTTCACATGGACCGCCCTGATCCTCAGCGCATGTTGTAGTGACTCCCCGCTGAGCCACTTGGTGAGAAGGTCAAGCTCTTCGCTGAACTTGAGGTTGAGGCCTTCTATGGCGTTGCGGAAAATGGACTTCCAGGACAAGTAAGACTCAGGACGGTTGTCAAAAACCTTGAATCCCGCTGTCAGCAGATCACGGCATGCTAGATAGGCTGTGAAATCTGAGAGTTCAGTCTTTGGAGGCAATGAAGGTTTAGGCTGGGTTGCAATGTCAGTTTTTCTGTTTATAGGAGGGGACTTTGGTTGCTCCTGATCTACAAAATCAGTGAGATGTTCACCTGGAGAGGAGGCAACTGGTGGTTGACTCTGTCGTAGATGCTGAGCGTTGTTATTACCAACCAGTTGTCCTGTATCAGGCTTTCCGTCTTCATTAACTACCAAGCTGCGGTTAGCGAAGTGAGCGTTCACATAATCTTGAGCGCGTCTGATGGAAGGAGGTGTTTTAGAGGAGACTCCTTGTTCTGTGAGGTCAACGGCGTCATGCTCCTCATCGGCTGCCGCTTCCAGGACATGAGCTGCGGCGAGCGCTGCTTCAGCCTCACCCTCCTTCTTTAGAGCGTTTAGTGTTGCCTCGATGCGTGCCTTCTCAACCTCCATGTCGATCTGGCGTTTGGCGTACTGTGCTCTAGTGCGGGCGGCTTCTGCTTCTGCTCTGGCTCGGGCTGCAGCTTGACTGGCCGATGAACGACGTGAAGAGCGTGAAGAGCGTGAGTGGCACTCTGACCGGACCACCATCTGGGAGAGAGGCGGTGATGCTTCAGGCTGAGACATCTTGGGTGCTTGATAGGTAGATAATCTTCTTACTCTGCTGCCCTCAGGTGAATGTATGGCTATTCACCCTATGCAGCGAGCTTAACATAAGAGGAGATGGTTCCAGGAACGACAGGACACATCGCTTTGTCTTTGTGTCTTTAACGGACCGTTTTTTCCTCTTTTAATTTGTAAGACTGTGAACATACAGTAAAATAATACGTAAGCATCAGTATCAACATATTTTGTAAACAAAACAGAAGTTAGCAACATAGCTTTCCTTATGCTTTACATTAGGGCTGAACGATATATCGCATTTGCGATAATATCGCGACATGATCAAGTGCAATTTTCTAACCGCAAAGGCTGCGATTATACTCTGGACATGTCCAAATTCATGGGCTGCATCCTCCTGAGGCCGCATTTGTAGACCGATTACGTCACAGCGACGCGCCGAAGGCTGTCCAAATTACTACCATATCCCAGAATTCATAGCGCGGCCCAGCCAAACTCCAGTTTCCAGCAATGGCGGCCGCTACTAAGTTTTAAAATTACTCATACTAATCTTTCAGGGTCACAAAATAAACTTTTAACATATTTTCAGGCGAGAAAGTAGTTGTGTAAACATCAAATATCTGCTCGGTTTATCAAGATATCCCATATTTGCAAAAGTGCTTCGACGTTTTCAGAGGCGTCTGCTACCCACCAGCTCGACAGCTAGCCGGGAGCTCGAGGGTTACTGATGCGGCCGAGAACGGCACAACTCCCGGCACATCATTTTCAGATCACCGCGGAGTTTCGCTGCTCGGGTTAAACGTAATATATAAGTCACTTAGACAACCTAAAAATGTTATTGTTGGGCTTTTTTCAGTGTTTTGTTTGTTCGTGAGTAAATCGGTTTGGCTGAGATTAAAGTTATTAGATTAGATAAAATAAAACTTTATTAATCCCCCGGGTGGGTTCCTCCTTGGTTTTCACACAGCTGACTAAACGTCAAACAGAAAACTTATTAAACAGAAGTATGAGACAGTCGAGAATTTACACCAGTGTCTGGTTATATTTTAGATAGCAAGAAGCAGACGGCCGAGTTTATTAAGCTCCACCGAGACAGCGGTGACGCTAATCAGAACTAGACCGTCCAATTTCACGCCTTTAAACTTTAAAGGCGTGTTTGTGTGTGTGTTTATACAATTGCTATTATGTTTGCACTTTATGTGTAATGTTACTGACTGCAGAGATCAGTAAGATGTGTGTATTTTTTATTTATTAGTTTTATTTATTTAATATTATTTTTTAATTGAATGACTGTCTAGTAGTTCACAGATGTCGAAAAACTGAGTGTGGTAAAGCCACTGATTTTGTTTATGTATATTTCTGCAATCTGCACATTGTACTGACTTTCATTTTAATGTTTACACCAGGGTTCCTTGTCAGCACTTTATGCTCAGATGTTTGTAAGCTAAAAATAAACTATTGTGTATGTTCAAATATACTGTTGTGATTGAAGAAGTTAAATAAAAATGTCAGTCATCAATTCATGCATCACCTCATGTCATCATAACAGAGGTCTGTCTTCCAGGAAAGAACAGTTTAAAATTAATGTAATATAGTATTGGCCATACTATATGATGTATTGCTTGTCTTTGTTTAATAATACAGAAGACAAATACCTTAAAAAATAATCGCATATCGCATCGCAATCGCAATATTGGGGCAAAAAATCGCAATTAGATTATTTTCCATAATCGTTCAGCCCTACTTTACATTCATCACTAACATCTTTCCTTATACGTTCAAATAACCTTTTAAGTAACATGAAAGTAACAAATCTTACAGAAAGTGAAGTTAGACATTGCTTACTTACAGATTATGGCTCAACAAACTCCCCAACGATGTAAACTGAGCTTAAAGTTGTGCAGCTTGTTTTCTGCTCCATGCATTTTCTCACACTGCCTGTGTGAACTTTGCCTGCTGTTTACAACACATCACCAAAGGGGGCAGTGTAGTGCACACCAAATAACCAAAGAAGAAGCCACAAACTGAAGGGGTAATACTGCCCACTATTGGGAAACCTGAGAAATGCGCCAGCCAAAGAAACCCAAAGTAACAACCGAGGGGCAGAATACACAGTATGTATCACTCCGCGAGGCTCCTGCCTACGATAGCCGTAATGCTCCGACAAGCCATCAAGCGGTGCGGCTTCGTAGCTCAGCAAAGTCGTACTAAAACATTTGACAGATTTTCGAGTGCCATGCACATAAAATAGTTTCGAGGTCAGTAAACACAACCAGAGTTCATACATAAGGCACACGGGATTATAAGGGGCTCTGTCGATGGTCAGAAAAATCAAAGGATTGATTTTAAGTGTGCCGTATTTTCCAAAAAACACGGTAATAACGACGGCCCGCTAGCCTGCGCTACCAAAAATAGTGCTTTGTTGTGTATCTGAGGGACGAAAGCTAAACCAGTTCCACACCACTGAAGCTGCAGCATTTTTACTAACCAGTTCTGGTTCATCCGTTTCATTCAACGATCCGCTTTCGCCCTTCTCATTCTGCGTCGCCGCCATGCTTTTTCCACCATGTGCATATGAAAACAAAGGCAGTGCGCATGCGTGTTTTACCCATATTCTATTGCGATATTTCATTTTCTTGTCGTTGCCCAACATTATACCAGTATTACCGTGAACAGTGTGATATAGCCCAGCCCTAATTCCTTAGTATTAGACTAAGACCATTCTCTTTGCAATGACAGGCCCTAGGTACACAATGCACTTTCCACACTGCAATAACTGCTTATGAATTGCTTGAGGGACTCAACAAAGATCATCTGCCTCATCTTCAAAACACCCAGATCCTGATGAAGTATATCATCAGAACAAGGCTGATGCCCCATTCCACAGCATCCAAATGATAAAGCCCCAGTGCCAGACACCACTGTGATCACCCAGAGGTCCTATGTGCATTCCCCAACAGGGCAAAGCCTCAGGACAATATTAGGCTGGTGGTTTTAATGTGCCTGTTGATGCCCATTACTTCCCCATCATAATAATTTCAAGGAGTGTTAACCTTAAATGAAGACGCAGACATAAGACAGGATTTACAAGAACTCTGAAATGCAGGTGAAGACAGAGACAAGGAAAAGAGGTCTTTGTATTGACATTTGAATAAAATGTATAAATGCAGAAGGGAAGTCCCATCATGGGTTTGTTGTTGTTGTTTTGCTCTTTGATAAAAACCAACTAACAGGTTTGTGCCAGTACTAATTTAAGCATTTAACGTTTTTGGTGCCAGAAATTCTGAAGCTTGTCTCAAAGAGCTTTAAGCTGCAATCAGTATTTCCCTCTAAAATCTATCTTGGTAAGAGTGAATAAAAAGCTTTGGAGGATTTGGACTCTCCAAGCAGTGTATAAGAAGCTTGGACAGTCATCAGAACCCCAAAAGAGAAAGATGGGGAATTGGATTCTCTCAAATAAATAAAGTACAAATAACACTGAGGAAGAAAAATAAACCCCAAATTAGGCACGCTAAGCTACCAGGAAATGTTTTAATCCAGGACGAGTTACATGGTTGTGATTCCTGAGCCTTACTGTATGTGCAGAGTTTCTTTTAATGATTATCTGCTGAAGAGGGAGCACTTTAACCCTCCCACATATTTGCAGAAATTTGAACTCTAACAATCACGTCTCCAGTATTCATTTGAGATAAGTCGTTTTTAGTAACCTGGGGAGAACTTAAAATAGCATACAAGTAGAAACACTTTATTACCACTGTTAGTTCATTTCATTCATTAGTTTATTCTAACAATATCAAAATGTAATCATAGTTTCTTAGTATAGTAGTTGTGCAACCATAAAGATGATTGTATTGCTTAATTCCAATAACTATAATATTTAATTACAAATGCAAAAAGTGACTTTAGTTTGAATCAGTCTCGCCTGTGTGAAATGTGGCAGAACGCAGTTTGTATTTTATAAATAAATAATGAAGTTGTTGCTGTTGTGTCACATGCATAAATGATATACGTTGGGGGTACGTATACGGTTGTTGGTGTTCTGCTCATACCCTTCATTCTGCAGGCACTCCATTTACTCATGCTATGTTTGAATAGCAAATATAAAAACCCAACAAGTTTTCACAGTTATCTTGGTGAGTCATGAGGATTGATGTGCTGGCACTGACTCTGGTCTGGTCTCTTCAAGGGTTGCCAGATATGTGTTGGTTTTAGGTGTATGGATTAGGGCAGTTTGAGTAAGTGCGAGCAAAGAATTCAAGAATTGGCACATTTAAGCACAAAACGGTGCTGGTTTAGATTCAACACTCAGACCCAAGTCAGTCTACAGAATATGGACATCTCATTTAATAATATATTCTTGTTTGCCAAATTTGGATGATCAAGTTTTTTGCCTGCTTTTTTTCCTTTTTTATAGTAACTCCTGTTAGTGCTTTAAATGCTGAATGCTGTAAATGATTGCCTGTGTTACATATCACACATCCAACAAGAAATTGCTCTGTCCTCTGTTGTTTCTCCAGAGGTTTAACTTTGTGTCCCTACCCACTGATGTCCTGGAGATTGAGGTGAAGGATAAGTTTGCCAAGAGCAGACCAATCATCAAGCGTTTCCTGGGGAAGCTCTCGGTCCCGGTCCAGAGACTGCTGGAAAAACATGCCATCGGGTAAAACACATTTATGAGGATTTTCCCTGTTTAAATAAATGCAGCATGGCTGTCATCAGCTCAGGGGTTTGCTTGTGCTCAATGGTTCAATCTGTAGAGCTGTAAAAGTTCTCCTACATAAACTGGCCCACACAGGCTGTCCGTGAGGTAAATGATGTGGGTGGTTATAGCTGCTTTAAAAGCCATGTAACAGTCTGATTTTAGCTACTATGTTATTTTTACTTTTTTTTTACTGTATGTTTTTACAGAGTTTCTCCCTTCTCTCTCATTTACATACCCTTTCTAACTGTCGCCTGTCTCTGTGTTGTCCCCAGGGATCGAGTAGTAAGTTATTCCTTAGGTCGCAGGTTGCCTACAGATCATGTCTGTGGCCAGCTGCAGTTCCGCTTTGAGCTGACCTCCTCCATTCACCCAGGTACACCAGGCTTAATGCTATGTAGTAGTATGGACAGTTCACCTTGAATTAGTAGCTGTAGATTATGTAAGAGACTGAAAAGGACTTGGATATGCTGCAAGATTTATTTTATCTCCATAATACATTTTATAATATAAGATTTTAAACTGCTACTAATGTAATGGCACAACCATTGTACCCAGTTGCTGCCTTCAAATGGAACTTATACCGGCGGTTAATGTTAAAGTAACATCCATCAAATGTTCCACTGTTGGCTAACTAAATGATGTTTAACCGTACTATAGCAACTTTTGCACTGTGTGGTGACACTTCAGTTACAGGCATGCATTTTTAATTTCTCTTTGATATTTGGGCTGATTGGGTCCTGATGAATATAAAAACAAACAATTACCAGATGAGGATATTCGTTTAAAACAGTTCGATAGAACAGTAGCAGTATAATGTCCTCATAAGTGCATATCAGGCCCTTGTAGAGCAAAATTGAGTATTTTGGTCTAAATAACCCAAAATGTGATGTTCACATATGTGGACGCCAGGTTCTAGGAAGTTAAAGAACATTAGCTGTACCGCACGGTCTGTCGTGTTATTTGTCAGATGATTCAGTAAAAAATACTGCAAAAGGCACCAGCAGCTCAAAGTTTAGTCTCTAATTAGCAGGTAAATCTTTGCTCTGTATCAGAGGCCACACACCCAGTATTTCTCTGAAAAATTTGTGATTTCACTTAAGTCACTGCACACTGAAGACAAAGCTCAGTTTGAAGGCAGCAACTTGAAAATGAAACTTATGAAACAGTGATGAAAGCGTGTACCTTTCTTTCTTAGACGATGAGGAGGTTTCCTTAGTCATAGAGGCGGCCTGTCCTGAGGGTGGACACGCAGCAGATGTCAACCATGCTGCTGATGCTCCCGATGATGACACACTGAGCGTGGGCCCTGACATGCCTGATCTTCCCTTGGATGCTCCTCCTGACCCTGAGACTTTACCTGAAGCAGCCTCCGCACCCAAGGAGGTCCAACCCGCTGAGAAGGAGCAGGGTGAAGCGACGTCACAGGAGGAGCAAGGAAGTGTGGAAGAGGAGACCACGGTGAGAGAGGAACCCTTGACTCCTGAGCCTCAGGTGGAGCAGGCGGAGGGAGAATCTGGTGAGCAGCAGCAGGAGGGAGGAGAGGAGGGGCAGCAGGAGAAAGGAGATGTGGAGCAGGGAGAGGAGACTGCAGCCCAAGCCGAGGAGGAGGTTACAGCAGAAGGAAGAGAGGCTGTGGATGAAGCACAGTCAGAGCCACACTCTGACTGTGCCGTAGCAGAAATGACTCTCGATGAGGCCACTGCTGTGGAGGCTCCCCCCGAGGAAAACACTGCACCCCAGGAGGCTCCTGTAGGCCCAGCTGAAGGGGCCCCGCAGGAGGTTGGAGAGGGAGGGGAAAGAAGCTGTGCCCCCTGCTCCTGCCAGTCTCTCTTGTCGAACTACAACTCCAATGCTCATTCACGCCGTAAAACCCGCCCCTGCTCCCTCCCGGTGTCAGAGCTGGAGACGGTGATTGCCTCGGCCTGTGGCGAGCCTGAGACGCCACGATCCCACTACATCCGGATTCACCACCTCCTTCACAGTCTTCCCTCGGCCCAGCACAGACCGCCCAGCCAGGAGGAAGAGCAAAGTGGGGAAGGAGTGAATACAGACAGCACTGTGGAGACAAACAGCACATCACCAACACATAAAACCTCCAAAGAGCAGGAGGGGCAGGAGGATGATGAAGAAGAGGATACATCACAGTCACCCTCTCAGGTAGGGGCAGTAATGGGCTGGTTAGACACTTGCTAACAAACAGAAGATGTTGTGGAGTCATTCTTACTATGTGGTGTATGCAGTGGAGCTTCTTAAGCTGGAGTTCCCCCAAGAAGTGTTGGCAGTACACCTGTTTAGCACATATAGCATGTAAGCTAGCTTTTCTCGATCTTCTGTGCTCATACTGTCTCTTTGGTTTAGTGTTAGCTATAAACCAAAATGATCCAAATTAAATTGTTCCAACTGAATTTGAATAGCGTGCTGTTTATGAGACAGGGAATTGCCCGGTAGCACTGAGATCAGCTGATGTGCTGGGATTGCTCACACGATGCATGATTTATTTTAGAAAGCTGTGGCAGCATAAATCCTGTTCTCATTCTGCACTTAACATACTGAAGGGCTAACCCACTCATTCACTCTGATTCACCTCTGCTGAAGAGTAATAAAAGATCTGTGTCTTTAAACTCGTGCAGGTTCTGGGGTGTCCGGGCCCCTGCTGTCGGCGCTCGCTGCCCCGCAGCCTCTCCATTGAGCGCCTCTCTGAGCTGAATCAACTTCTGGAAGGTGAAGGATTTGGAGGAGGCCACACAGCAGTCAGGAGGATCTCCCCTTCCTGTCCAGAAAGCGAGGAGGGGGATTCCAGCAATGGAGGAGGAAGGAGGGCTGGCGGCAGCGCCCACAGAGCTCCAGGTGAAAGCGAGTGCGAGTTTTGTGACACCTCCTGCTACAGCACCTCGTGCTACAGCACCTCCTGTTACAGCACATCATGCTACAGCAACTCCGGCTATGAGGGGAGGGGGCGGTTTTGCAGCCACACCCGCCTGTCTTCGGTGGAGAGTAACCGGCTCTCCAGCAGCACTGTGTTCTCCTCCCAGGAAGAGGAAGATGAGGAGAGCGCCTTTGAGTCAGTACCTGATGGAAATCACGGCCCTGACGGAGAAGAGCAGGGCGGGGCAGAGAGGAGGACGGGCAGATGGAAGGAGACCAGGAGCGGAGAGCAGGGGGATCCAGCTGTGGCGGGGCCCAGTGATCAGAACAGCATCGGTGAGATTGTCTCAGAATAACTCTTTCACCTCCAGCTTTCAAATTAGACTAGAACACTAGGCAAGCAACACATTCAGCTTCGCAGGAAGTTACCTTACCGGCCATATATAAAGTGAAGCTTTTCCCCCAATGCCTACTATGTTGGCCTATTCTTATAGAGACAAATACGCTAGCTCACGCTTCTCTAAAGCTTTCTTGTCTCATTGTCTGGCATGAGGAGAAAATTGACTTTCTTTTTTGTTGTTTGGCCATTTCTAGAATGAAATTGAACCCACAATGATTAATTTCCAAGACACTCAACTGGATGTTTTTTATGTTTCTTCTCCTTCTTTAGTCAGTACGATGACTTTTAGCTGTTCTAACACTGGTGTGTGGGTCCCTCCCATGGCTCCAAAAAAGCTCTGACATATGGGGAAGTGGAAATCCAGGGGATGTCCTGTTGAGCGTGTGGAATGATGGAGAGAATCATTTGAGATCTGTGAGTGTTGAGATGGGTCTCTGTGGATTGTCTCAGGCTCGTGTGCAGAGGTTCAGTCAGCTCAGCAGCTTAGGTTCAGCCGTGTCATGTTCATGAAGCATTGTTCTTCTGGGGGTCATAGCTGTCATTGGGGGGGGTTGTTTTCATGGAGCGGTGCCTCAATGTTCAAGTGAAGCCCAAATGAATACATGTTCCTACTAATATTCGTTTTAGCCAATTTAATGTAACTTTTTATCTACCAGGTTTTCACCGAAGGCTTCTGTTTACCTTCTGGGAGATTCAGGCTCTGCTTGTTAATGGCCCTCACTTTACTTCCTCAGAAAGGAAAATTCTGAAGTGACAAATTATTTAAGTATAAGCTGTAAACGTATATATTTAAGTATAAACTGATTGACTGTGTTTGACTGGATTTTTTTTACTATGTTGGTCATTTTTGTATATTTGTATTTTTTACATGACGTTGCCTGTAGAGAGTGAAAGCTGGATACACACACAGTTTTGCAGAACCCTGTAAGACTTCCTTTTACTAAAATGTTTTCAAACCCTCTGCAGAGTTCGATAGCTGTCTAGTTTTCTTCTTCCTGCTTGTTACGATTATATTCTTGCACACAAAGATTGTTTTTCCCCCCATTTTGGATTTGAATGCTCTTGGCTTGAATCTGCTTTTATCACTTCTCTGATATTTAATTTGGTTGTGTGATTATGGGAAACCTTTAAGTGTGTTTGGGTTTTTAAGACTTGGACCAGTACTTGGTTATTTATTCAATTTTCAGAGCTTGATGAAACCATGGGTTTCTCCATCCAGATCTGAATTTCTGTCAAGTGTGGGTGCTATGTCGAGTTTGTGTGAATGATCTACAAAAACATATATGGGAAGATTTTGTGTGTGGGTGTTCAGCCTCCGCTAGCATGATGGAAACTGAGCAGAAGACCAAATAAACAAGAAAGTGAATGAGTAGTGCTGTGACAAGAGTGGAGTTTCCTCGGTTGCCTCTATTAGAGTGACTGTAACTAGCTAATCATAAGGTTTGATCCCTAGCTCCTTCGGTCTGCATGCCAATGTGTCGGGCAGCTTAGGATAGAGCATTCATTGTGTGTGTGACTGGATGAATGAGGCTGTAGTATTTGTGATTTGAGTGCTTAAATTGGGCAGACAAGCAATATTTAAACATAAGTCCATTTGCCATTTATTCTTGGACCAAGTTTGTGTTGGCCTTGTGGGTGTGTGTTGGACTGCTTACCTGTTATAACAGATGGTTTGTTACCCCGAACCATCTGGACAGTTGTCCTTGGTAACTCTTTGGAAAAGGACAGGCAGGTGAGTAAATGAACCATGTGTCATTCACAGGCTCTTACTTTCTATCTCACTTTTAGAATAACCACATCCACAACAATCATGCCCCTGCGCGTCCACAGCAGCTATCTGTGGGTGAACTGTGGGGCTGTGTGGGCAAAGCAAACCCACAGGTATCCCGTTTTGGCCCCAATTGGAGGCAGTCCAGCTTCAAAAACCATGTGGACCCCTTGTAGGCTAGCCCATGTGGCTCCCACAGCAGTTTTACCCTTTTGCGGTTTAGCCCATGCAGGGCCAATGTTAGTTTTACCTGCAAGGTCCCCATCATGGATTGTTGGGTCATTGAACCATAGGACCACATAAAAGATTGAAGTCGCCACTGTAGTATCCCCTGGTAGTTTGTGATGCCATGTTATTGTAAGGCCATGTTGATATTTTGAAACTGGATGTGATGGAGAGGAACACTGCAAGCCTATACAGGGGTTAAAATGGAATTTGGCAGGTGGAGGAACACTAATATCCAGTGCAGCAGTACAGAATGGCGGGAAAACAACAACTTTGAAATAAGACATAAAATCTGCTTTGTAAGCTCCAGCAGATTTATTTTCCTTACATATGGGGATAAGCTGAACTGTGCTGCTGCTCTTAGGTTTGCTGGTCTTTGTGGGTGTAACTGAATTCTATAACATTTAAGCAGACAGATCAGCTTGAATTCAAATTTATGTCTGCTACCCTTGATTTAACATTGACCATGAGCACCACAGGCTGCTTTGACAAATCCATTGTAGTACATTACTGTTAACTTTATTACCACACTTCAAACTAATGCTTTTAACTGGCAATAAACTACATTAAACTGTCATGTATTCTCATTTAACCTTTCAATAACAAAATTATATTACTTAAATTTGTTTTTTCATATTTTTAAAGATTTGAAAAACAATTTTAACTATGCCAGTCCTTAACTTTGAAAATTTCTAATCTTTCTCCTCGTTCTCTCTCTCTTACATCTGATCACTGATTACTGTCCTTGGCACACTTTAACTTCTGGGAAATCCAGCCTCTGTACCTTTAACTCCCAAGCATATTGTGTTCCAAACTGCACAAAAAGTTTGTGTTTTGTGGTATTTGTTGAGATTTTTGAAGCAATTATAAACATTACTTCATATGTGCTCACTCACTTCTGTAATGCTAGTCACCTCTGTGGTGAATTTCCATGATTAAAACTTTACTGCCATCTACCAGCATGAACATCAGCAGGAAGAAATGTTCCTCTGTCTTTATTGAACTGCTCGATTTGATTACTTATTAATTGAAGGTGCCAGAATGTTGTTTCGGATTCTCCTGGTTTACTTTAACTTGTGTGCTTTTGGAACTTTAGACTAGTTTTATTATTAAAATCTGCTTTTCCACTATAGAAACTTTATAGCCTGTAATTGGAGCTTTCTATAATCTCAGCCTATGAGAACCTTTAAGGCAAAGGTGATCCGTCCAGCTTTGCCTTCCAACTATATTTTACAAGAGGTAATGATAGACATTGGCCATCTCCACCCTAAAGCCCAAGCACTGAAGCCTTAAATCATCTCACCTCTCTTTTTTAATGTATATATATTAGTGCTGTCAGCGTTAATCTCGTTAAAGTGACGTTAACGCCATAACTGCATTAATGTGGCAAATCTCAATTAACGAGTTACACACAGTGATGCATATCATGGCCTTCCGTCACAGTCCTACCTCAACAGTGATGTTTCTGTGTTTTGCAATGTATGTACAGCCAGTGTGTACTCATGTTAAAGACATTTGATGCCTGAGCATCAGTGCTTCTCCTTGGTGATCAATGTTTCTTTTTTAGTGGAAGGAAAGCTTGCTCATTAATGTGATAGCATTTTATGGATTACATTTCCCTCAGGCTGACTCCAGCTAATCCTATCACAATCCCATCTCAAAGCATGCTATGTCTGTTTGCACTTCGCATTAACACACATTTTCCTTCATCCAGACCACATACTCACTCACCATTTTACCATTTTACTAGCTGATGGAAAAGCTGTTAGAGACTATTTCAAAACAGTCTGCAAGTAATAGTAACTATATATATATGTAAATGGAGACAGCGTTTATTGTTGGTGGGGCAATTAGCTGAAAGACTAACTTCTAGCTCTTGTTATTGGTGCTGGTGGTAGAGTAGTTCAAAAAGAGATTAAAGGAATGTGGTTGGCAGATGGGCATGATTTGTTTATGTGTCTGCAGGGCATGAAAGATGTTCCAAGAAATATTTTCATTTTTTAGATACTCTTGTCTACCAATTTCATTATAAATAAAAATGATTTAGATTATAATCTCAGAAGTTGACATAACTGCAACATGAATGTCATGGTAATTTGGGACACTGTTGGTAGTTTCTCTTTGCCAGCAAAAGGATTTATTTGACAGCATTTACTGACCAATACTCATAACATTTGAAAATTTGTGCTCAGTTCATGCCAGGCAAGAAACCAATTTAAATAAACAGTATCAATTCTGCCAAGACGAATGGTCAAATATCCAGTGAGAATTATGCCAGGAGCTTGTTTTGAGATGCAACTTGTACAGATTTATTTACACCCAATTCTTGAGTTGCTAAAGACCTATGCTGCACAGTCATTTCACCTTCCTATTATTAAAACCCAAAATTAACATGACATTCATGCTCATCAGTATAAGCACCTTTATGACCCCAACTGTATATTAAGCTAATGTAAAACTAGCAAGATAAAGACAAGTATCAGGTTCTCAAATTTAACAACAGGAAATGTTCTGATTCGAAAACAAAATGAATTTGTTATTAAAATTGTTGAGAATAAATATTCTTTTTTAACCTTTCATTGGTAAACTGACACATTGGTATTTCAGCTTTCACTGATTTTTCTTTAACCTTATTGATTTGATAAACAGTTACAGTAGCATTAGCCAAATATATGCTAACATTACATGTCATTAACTCTATGACATCTATATATGAAACATTGGGCATGTCTGTCTACAGCCTCAGTGTTCACATATCTAACTAACAACACATGGGGATTCCACATCTATGTGGGCAAAGTCCAGTTTATTCCCAGTCTTATAGTTGGTACAGAATATCCTTGGCCCTATGGTAATTCACCCCGTGCTGTTTCTCTAATGTCCTGTAGGCTCAAGCTTCTCCCCTCCTGTTGGCCATCTTCCAGTCCTGCGACCCAGCCATGACCTAAACCATTTTCCTGCTGCCACTGACCAAGCCTTACCTCCAAGTAAGAACCAACAGCTCCCAGTCTTACTCTGGAGTCTCATGCTAACACTCTGAGTGTTTGTGCTGTGTGTGCATGCCGCCACATTTATTTGCTTTCCAAATACATTCCTTCTCCTCTGTGTTTCTTATCATTGTCTCGTCTCTCCTTACGTACTCATCGAGCTTTGAACATACAGCTTCATACTGCTCTCTGCTTCATGGTACATGGTTGGAGATTTACTCTGAGTAGGATTGTTGGATGGCTTGCTGGCCTATACTGATAGGCTGTCAGAAAGCCTAAACTCAACCGAGCCGTTACATCATCACTGAGAGTCCCCAATCACTGTTTCCCCTGCAAGCACCATTTTTCTCACACAGTACTGTAAAAGTACTGTATTTGTAAAAGAGAAACTGCTGCTGAGTTTTTTCCAATTGTAATGTTTTTGTGCTTACAGCATCACAAACCTTTTTTGTTTCATTCATCCATCCATTCTGCTTGGTCTGATAAATATCCCTACAAGCCAGAAAAAACCAGCATGTAAATATGGAGTGAACTGAAAGCCTACAAAAAATGTGAGGAGTAATTAGTAATAAGGATTGTTTGGGAATGTTTTCCTGAGGACTATAATAATGTCAAATTTGCAATTTGCGCCATTGGTTTTTCCAGTGCTGTAGACTCTTTTTGGACCACACTTGACTTCCAATCAGTTGTCATGACGTCCTGCTCATCTGTGCACTGCTCACAGAGCTCACAGAATCTTTTATCTTTGAAAATCAGATATGACCATGAGTTAAAAGTATTTCATTTTGTAATTCATAAAAGCCACACTCTAGTTTCAATATTAATTCCTTCTTGATGTTTAGTATGTGGATTCAAGAAGCTTTCTGCAGACAGGCTGGATGTAGTGGTCTTACAACACATACAGTCAAGTACTATGTTTATAATATATCTTTTCTTTTGAAGAGAACAGGTGAGTGACATTATTCGATCACTAAAATCTGATCCAGACCACCTAGAGCCCAGAATAGAACAAGACTGTTACCTAGATTAGAGATACTAATTCCCTAAACACAGTCAGGACAGCTAATAAAGGCTGCTCAAGAGTGTTTGTGCGCGTGGGCAGGCAGAGCAGTCATGAAAAACAACACAGGGGTTTTTCGTCCTTTGGGAGCATTCTTCATCTTCCTCCTACTCCCAAAGCAGTTAGACAGAGCTGAGGAAAGCTGCAGTGGTACTAGTCCGACACGTTCACATTATCGCTATTAAAGGGCTAAACAAATCCCGGATGTGGCACTACAAGACTGATACTGCTGTCTATCCGGGCGTTAAGTCTGACGTCACTAGCCGTGTCTGGGTCTAAACTCCGCTGCAGGTCCATATATCAAACGATCACTATGGCATTACTGAGAGTTGAAAAACTGTCTAAAGTCTTTCATCTTTAATAAAATGATCAGCGTTCTGCTCTACCAGGTTTAACAATTGAGTTTAACATCCAGGCATCCATGAAAACGGAATTTATGACATTTAACGGAGTTAGAAGTTAGCAGGGAGTTAGCTCGCTAGCTTCTATCTAAATACAACATAGCATGTCCTGACTGCGGGGTTTTGGAAACAAATTAAAACGTACAGCTCTGCTATCACTTCCAACATAAATGAAGACAGAAAACTAAACAGCAGTGACGTTTGTAGGGTTACTGAAGTTTGGCTAGCTGGTATATAATGATGTGCTACGTGACCGCTAGCGACACAGCTATGTTAGCATAATATAAACAAGCTAACTTTTTTTCCACTCGATAAAATGGTAATGGTAAATGGCCTGCATTTGTATAGCACTTATCTAGTCCATAGGACCCCAAAGCGCTTTACACTACATTCAGTCATTCACCCATTCACACACACATTCACACACTGGCGATAGCAAGCTACATTGTAGCCACAGCTGCCCTGGGGCGCACTGACAGAGGCGAGGCTGCCGGACACAGGCGCCACCGGGCCCTCTGACCACCACCAGTAGGCAAACATGGGGTTAGTATCTTGCCCAAGGATATTTGGCATGCAGCCAGGATGCAGCCTGGGATCGAACCACCGACCTTCTGATTAGTGGCTGACCTGCTCTGCCACCTGAGCTACAGTTAAAAGTTAACGTGAGTGTTCTCGGTGGTCAGGAACAAATGTAATCGCATGGCAGGATGCTGTAAAAGGACCAAACTTCAGCCAGGAGAACAACTGAGATAATCCATCCACAATACGAGGTTAGTCATTCATATACTGCTGCATGGGCTGGGCTGTAGTTACATCCTAAGGTGTTAAAAACTGAGCTTAAATAAATGATTAGCGGTAATAAAAGCCGAGGGAGATCAACAGTGATCACTGACTGTTTTAGGAGCTTTTTGAGATCAAATAGAAGAAAATACAAAACATTAAACATGTTAACAACACAAAAGCCATATTAAACGCAGACTACTTTAGACCCGGAAGTAGGATTCGTCGCGTCATCACTTAACGACCGAATAGCTACATTTAACAACAAGCAGCAGCCTCCAGGGCAAAAAAAAATGAAGCAAACCTAGAACTGCCCAAAGATGCAGTTTCTGTAATTGCCACTTAAGGTTGGCTTCAAAGGCAAGTGAGTCCACATAAACCTGTGTTAAAATGCCCACTTTTAAAGCAAAAATAAACATGGTTCTTACAAAATACCAAAATCTATATATCGAGCGTTCCTCTTCCTACAAGCTGTGTTTTTTTTAACTCATTCATTTGAATGTTGTTAAGACTTTGAGGTATGACAGCTTTGATTGACAGGTTGATTCTAATAGCTGGTGTTTACTCCAAAGCCTCACTCAGAACTGAACCTCTTCTCTACATGTGTTTGGTTTTAAGGGAATCATCTTTCAGGTAATATGGACTAGAAGTTGGGTAGTAGTAGTTTCTTGTAGTCCTAAAAGTACTACTGAGTGCTTAATAAAGTTTGCCTTCGATATAGTTAGGACTATGTGGTAATAGCATTTAATATTTATATATAACAAACTGAAGACATTTGCTATCTCATCATCTGTCATTTGTCATGTCAGAAAGGACCTCACACCATTACACCTTACTCATCTTAGACATTGCTGTCAAGGGTTTGGCTTATTTCTTTGAATGTTTTTTTTTTGGTTTGATTCATTTTATATTTATTGCACCAGCTGGCAGTTTTCTTAGGATTGAAAGCCTTACCTTTACTCCTCCAAACAAACCTCTGGCAACTAAAGCACTCAACATTTGTCTCATCCATCCATCCATCCATCCATCCATCCATCCATCCATCCATCTTCTTCCGCCTATCTGGGCCAGGTCGCGGGGTCAGTAGACTAAGCAGAGAAGCCCAGACCTCCCTCTGGCCACCTCCTCCAGCTTGTCGGGGGAACACCAAGGCGTTCACAGGCCAGCCGAGAGATGTAATCTGTCCAGCGTGTCCTGGGTCTGCCCCGGGGCCTCCTCCTGGTGGGACATGCCCGGAACACTCACCCAGGAGGAATCCTTGTCAGATGCCCGAACCACCTCAACTGCCTCCATTCGATGTGGAGGAGCAGTGGCTTTACTCTGAGCCCCTCCTGGATGGCTGAATTTCTCACCCTATCTCTAAGGGAGAGGCCACCCACCCTTCGGAGGAAGCTAATTTCTGCCGATCCGCCATCTCGTTCTTTCACTCACTACCCACAGCTCGTGACCATAAGTGAGGGGAGGGGCGTAGATCGACCGGTAAATTGAGAGCTTCACTTTTACACTCAGCTCTCTCTTCACCACAACAGACCGGTGCAGCGTCTGCATCACTGCAGCCGCAGCACCATTCCGTCTGTTGATCTCCCGCTCCCTTCTCCAGTCACTTGTGAACAAGACCCCGAAATACTTTTAATCTCGTCATAGATTAAAAATGTCTTCCAGAAGGATTTTCCTTTGTCTATGTGGTCAGCTGGAGGTTTTGTTCAAATTGTCAGTGTGCTGTATTTGGATGTAAGGTTTCTTACCGGAACCATCTCCATCAATAATGATAATAATATCTTTGTTTCCATGACACTGGTTGTTCAGGCAGTTTCGTTCCTGTGTCATGGTGGTTTCCTGGTTGTTTCTGACCATTTGGTTCTCTGAAGTTGCTGCACCTCCCAGTAACTTGTATACCTGTTAGCTCGGATGATTTTGGAATCTGCAGTTCTTAAAATTTCTTTGAGAGACACTGCTGGCTTGTTTAAATCTCCAGCACTCCATCCCAGAACTGCACAGAGTTTCTGCTATGTTTTACTTTACTGTGTGCTTGTCAGTCCTACAAGTGCCCTCAAACACACCTTTTAGCTGTTGTAGAGTAGAAGGTACCAGCTGTTGTCAATTATGGTCACAAGCATGGTAATTGTTGCTAACTAATGATTACATTTTATGACCTTGGCTTTGATAACGCCATTCTGTGTTTATCTCAAAATATCAAAAATAAATTTGAATTTGTGTAACATATTCTTAAGAATGTGCTTGGTACAATTATTGAGCTTTGAAAAGAGAGCAGGTCACACTAATTATCAAAATTAGTGTGCCCTAAAATTAGCAGCCAAAGTTTGGCATCCATGAATGCATGTACATTTCAAACTGTAGCTGTAGTTTATTAAATTAAACCTGCAAAAATAAGTAAACAAGGCAGCTGGATTTCTGTTACTTCTTTGTTTTTTTTGTCACTAGAAGACATTTCCAGTCTGGTTGCCTAGGTAACACGCTGACATATTTATCACCATATCATATGTCAATCAACAGTATCCTTTGCTCTCTCTGGCAGTCACTTCAATCACTTGTGTTGAAATTCAGCTCAAGATCTGCCCTCTTTGCTTTGCCAGCAGTTATTTTGCCTGCCGTTGCTTGAAGTCGCAGAATGCCATTGGCTTTCTATGGTGCCTGGTCGCCCTGTCACTGTGAATTGCTTCATGTGTGGACACTGGAGCTGTGCTTCCGCCAATAACTTTATGTAATAAACTGCCCTCTGTCACCACAGACTGGGAAGCTCGGATTGACAGCCATGGCAGAGTTTTCTACGTGGACCATGTCAACCGGACCACAACCTGGCAGAGGCCGAGCCATGCTACCAAATGTAACCATGGCATACCTCGCTCAGGGTCCACACATCAGATGGAGCAGCTCAACAGAAGGTCAGAATAGGAACACGCAGAGAAAACTCCAAGTGTAAGACTGCAGCAGTTCTGTCTAGACCCGTCAAAATAAGATACATTTCTTAACTGCAGTGATTTATATTCGTTGGTATTGCTCTGGTACCTCCGCCTGCTATGCAGCAAGCAGTAAGAATGCCTCATTATTAAGTTAGCATGGATGGAGGATCTGGAGTCCAGACGGTTGCAAAGAGGCTTGCAGATGCACAGTTAGTGTATGAAGAGAAAAGGGAGGGAAGTGGATCACTTGAGTGATCAGCTGGTGTGGGCTAGCACAGAGATCAGTGAATGTGGGTCGCAGGTTATAATGGACCTTCGTCCTGCCAGTAACTATGTTTGCTTTACTTCCATAAAACATGGAAGGATTATGAATGAAGTGTGGAAGAGAAGAGACACTTGGTATCTTCTCAATGAAATGTACTTTATAGTAATTCGATTAAAATGACCAGAATACATACATTTCTTAATCAATTGGATTTTTAGTCTTTATCCATGTCATAATTTATAAACATAGTTTATAAACATTTTTGACAGAAGTAAATGTGTTTTTCTGTGTCAGATCTTTATTTTGTAAGTACATTAGTCAGATATATCTAAAATATTTGTAATAAAAATATAATAATGTACAAATTAGAAGTGGAAATATAGTGTAGCTGAAACTATCTATGTAAAGTACAAATTGCAGCCAAACCACCAGTTTGAACAGAAAGGTGAGGTAGCACTCAATAGTCTGAGCCTGTGCAGTAAGATAAACTAATGTGGAGTCAGGGTGACATCTGGTGTCTGGAAAAGGGATCGAAAACATGAAGTAGTAAATATGATGTGACATGAGACAGAAATGGACACTTTTGAAAGGTTCTCAGATTCCTGGCTGTCGTTTATTATGCAGGTACCAGAACATACAGAGGACTATGGCCACAGAAGAGAGTGGAGGGAGTCAGAGGACTGAGCGGAGCAGCAGTACTGAAACTGATCCTGACTCCACTCAGACAGGTACAGCACTGAGCCCTCTCATGCTTTACACTCACACGGCCTGCGCCTTTTAATACCACCGTCATTACGCATGAAAGACAAGTGTCCTGATGTGTGCTGGGTTATGTTGTGTAATTGCAACCCGTTCTCACTCCCAAAGCGTAACATTTTACGCTAGGTGACAAATCGTCACCATATTACGTTTTCGGCTACCCACCACGTTCCTAAATGACGACCTCGGAAAAAGAGGAAATATGAGAACCGTCTGGACTGAACCTACACATGTTCGCTCTTTTTCTTCAAATCGCTTAGAAACACGCTATTTAACATCATTAAAGACCTGGTTAAGGTCAGGAATAAGGTTATGGTCAGGGCTAGGGATAAGGTTAGGTTTAGGGCTGGAATACAGGTCTGGAACGTCTACTACCGCGGGAGCGTCATTGCACTGGATTCCAGCCATAACCCGCCGCGTACCATAAGAACGCCGAAGGTCTCCTTTCGCGTTCCTCAGGAACGCCGCGGGACGTGACAAAACGTCCACATGTTACGCCTCGGGAGTGAGAACGCTCTGGTAATTGTGAAGGTCCTGCCTATGTGTATGTGTTACTGCAGGTTCTGTTTTCTAAAGCAATGCTTTAAATGTTGTGGACTGATGCTATATGTATGCACTGGCACAGAGTACATGACATCACAGTCAAAAATCATGTTGTGTTAGCAACAGTTTGAAAATACCACCTATTCAGCTTGTCCTCCGCCTCCATCTGACACACTAGCAATCATATTCCTGTAAACCCTCTAATATTTTACATGAACATGGTTTATAATTCGCTCTTGTATAGTTGGGATGCTGAAATTACCTGATTGTCTTAAATGATGAAAAAAAACTGTAGCAGTTGCACTTTAATGTACATCAAACTGCATGGGTTGGTTTACAAAACAGTAATAAATAGTAAAGATTTCATTATATAAGCTTCCTAAATGGCCTGTTGCCTGTTTGCAGGCCCCGCCTCCCCTGTCAATCAACAGAAGATCAGCCATCTCCTCCAGTCTCCTGCTGTCAAGTTCATCACACACCCAGAATTTTTTACTGTGTTGCACAGCAACTATGTGAGTATAAACATACAAAAAGATACGTACAAGCACATATTATATGTTTATTGAACCAGGAGCCCTTTGTTGGGCTTTTTCACTGATGTGGATATCTTGCTGTCACAGTACTGTTCTTATCCAGGGTGAAATACTGTAGTATTAAGTCGTTTAATGGGTTTATTAAGAGTCCCACGCTCGATAATTTTTGGTGACTATAATTTGTGACTATAGGCAGCGTACCGGATGTTCACCAGCAGCAGCTGTGTAAAGCACATGATCCTGAAGGTGCGCCGTGATGCCAGAAACTTTGAGCGCTACCAACATAACAGGGACCTTGTGGTCTTCCTCAACAAGTTTGCAGATAGTCAGCTGGAGCTGCCAAGGGGTTGGGAAATCAAAACAGACCCCCAGGGCAAGGTAGGACAACTCGCCCACATGAATGCCCTTTCAGCAAATGTCAGCACCTGATAGTCAGCAAGTCCTTGTGCTTGGAAATGTTGGTGAAGCGATACGTCATGGAGCTGAGAGGACCTTCATAAGCACTGTCTGTTTCCACCACATGGTGGTTATGTGAATTTATTTTACGATATAGACCGAGGATGGCATTTAACAGTTGTTATACTTACGTGGATATTTAATGAATCCCAACAGTTCTAGGGTGTTCTTTTCTTTTTAAATGAGCATTACTGATCCATTTATTAATGCCAAATAAGAAATGTACACTTTCTAAATATTTCAATAGTAGAAAATTTGATAAAGACACTTATTTTGACGAAACTCTTGGCCCTGGTCAAAGTTGACCTGGACCGCACTGTTAAGGCATGAAATATGAACAGTAAGTAAGGGCTCATGGGAATTTCTATGTATTTAGACAGAAACAGGTTTTTAGACTGCATATAATTGCCAGCATGACCCCATTTAAATTCAATATAGTAGCAGATTTATCTGTTTGACTTCTCTGACACACCGAAATAGCTTTGAAGACATCAACTGACTGAGTGCTCGCCAACCTGGTCCTCTTCTTTGATGCAACTATTTGACAGTCAACAAGATCACAGATCCATTGCACACGTTACAATAATTCTCGTTTTCCATTATGTGACTACACTGAACCAGCTCAGTGCTCTCCAGATTACCTTTGTGTATTTAATGCAAATGTTCAAGTTTGATTTATTTATTTTATGCTGGTGCTGCCATTAACAGTTGGAACCTCTCATTTTGAATGATTAACAACAGCAAAGAATATGAGTGTGTTTTCTGTTATCAATCAACATGTTTGCTTCAGTCCTTTTTTGTCTGTCTCTTAGTCTTTCTTTGTAGATCACAACAGCCGAGCCACGACCTTCATCGACCCTCGGATACCTCTGCAGAATGGCCGGCTGCCTGGCCACCTCGCCCACAAACAGCACCTGCAGAGACTACGCAGCTACAGCGCCGGGGAGGTACTCTAACCCATCTGCATCTGTCGGTTTACAAATACTCAGAAAATGGCAGCGGTGTCGGACAGGACCGGATCAGATTCTCAATTAGCAGCACGCCCTGCTCGATCCTGCTGGGTGGCAGCATTTGGGCCAGCTCCTCCCCTGGCTGGCCCGGTCACGGTTCCACCATGCCGCCTCCGGGGTTTCGGCACCAATGTGACACAGATGACGACCCTACCACACTTTTTGCTTTTCTTTATTTACTCTTTCCGCACGCGGTCGCTGTGCACAATCACACGGCTCGGCTGCAGCTTTTCAGGTCAGCCGCCGAACACATGAACAACAACCACATTAGACAGACACAGACTTTTAAGCCAGCGAGGCGTGATTGCGGATGCTGCTCAGGTGCGTCACCTGCAGCGTCACCGCAGACCTTGCCGCGCGACAAGAGTCTGAAAAGACAAAAGAGTCATGTCTGTTTTTAACTTAAACAAGAATCGCTGGAGTAGTGGTCATGTCCTGAAACATTTTATTCCACAACTAGACGTCCAACGCCATCGTTATTTGAATAGCTTCTCCATCCAAACTGCCTCCAAAACTGAGTGGATGGGCTTTTCCACCTATTAGTGAATTTTCCTCATGTTTCCAGTCATAAGAGGAAATTCACCTCCTTTTCCAATTTTTCCAGATCAAAGCCCCTTAGTCTTTACTGAAGGACTAGCAATCTGTTTTGTTGGGAATAAAGCTTGAATAAGAAATAATTCAAAGTAGAGCACTGTATCAATGCACTGCTTATCAGTGTTCCTTATTTTGTTTTTCTCTGACTGCATCAAACCAAATTTTAAGTGGGGTCTCCATCCGTGGATTAGTTTGGCCAAGGCGCTGTTGCTTATTATAGCTTGTAGTGAAATATCACATGACATTTGGCCCTCTATCTTTCCACTGTGCTGGACGGGTTGGGTAAGATATTAAAACATTTATATTTGGCAGAGAATGAACGCAGTGCTCTTTAAAGAGCCAGTTGTAAAGTCTTACAATGTAATATGTTTATTTTGACAGCTTCTGCTCTTTGTGCAATATACATGTGAGGCTGAATAAGGGCAGAATGCTGACTCACAGGTGGAATGAATGAAAGGCTCACCTTTAATGACAGTCCAAAAAACATCAGGGAAAACATGGCAGCACAGCAGCGCGTCACAGCAGAGTACTGAGACAAACTGAGACTTCAAATACAGCCAAAAACATGAAACACGAGGCCAAAGGACCGTGACACATTCCTAAACAAGGATTCAATCTTTGAAATTAAAGGTTCAGAATTCATTGATACAGTATTATTGAGATTTGGGGGCACTCACCTCAAAATACTTCACTGAATCTGGACCCGTTTTATTTTCAATTTGGACTCTAACAAAATGGTAATTAACATATGTGCATAATTAACTTAAAAACCAGAAACTTTTTCACATATAAAACTGTAAAAATTAGCTCTGGGAAAAACATATTTTGGTACCTGGAATATATCAGTATAACAACCGCGTGGGTGCCCCTGTCAAGAGTGCAAGAGCAGAAACGTGGATGACAAACCACTGCAGCAGAAATGACAATAAAGGTTGTTTTTCTCACGGTTACGGCACACTGCTCAGTGTAGGATATATATGCGCCCTTCCTCCCTTGTCGAGTCTAATCAGGAGATAAATAAAAAATGTCCACGACTAAATCTTTCATTATATTTGGACAGCAGTCTTATGTTGTTTTTGTTTCAGGCCTCTGATGTGTCCAGGAGTCGAGGGGCGTCTCTGATGGCCAGGCCAGGAAACAGCTTGGTAGCTGCTATACGAAGTCAGCATTATGCTGACTCACAGCAGCTGAGCGCTCCATGTAAGCCCATCACCGGCACATTGTTTGTATTTTTTACTGATGAGTCGTTCTTTTACCGTGTTTATGTCTGACTGCTTCTCTCACCAGCTTACAATGACAAGATAGTGGCATTTCTTCGACAGCCAAACATATTTGACTTGTTACAGGAGCGACAGCCCAGCCTGACTAGGAACCATGCACTGAGGTACGCTTTCTCACGTAAAATATCCGCCTGATGCCAGCGTCATTAACAATCATGTTAGGGTTTGTTTTATACGATTAAGAGACAAGTAGAGGCAACGATAACTTTGAACCGGACAAAGCTTAAAATGAGTAGATAATCAGCACAGTGTATTGGTCTCTCTGTCTTGGTGTTTTTTAACAATGCTTCATAAGTCCCTCTGCCTGACTCATGACTGCTGCTGAGATGTTGGAGGTGGTGGCATCACGCTGTCTCTCAGCAGCAGGAGCAGACAGACTGGTCGTACCTGAGGGAGGGATGAGATATCTTTAAAGAGACAAATTACAAACCAATTCGTTTCCCTCTCGATTGTTCAGGGAGAAGATCCACTACGTCAGGACTGAAGGAAATCAGGGAGTGGAGAAGCTGTCATGTGATGCTGACCTGGTCATCCTGTTAAGGTGAAGAACTTGGATTCAGGTGGATTCAGCTTCAAACCCAGTGTCTACTTTCACGCCACTAATCAAAGTTTTGCTTCTCTGCTCTGTTTCTTGCAGTTTATTTGAAGAGGAAATCATGTCATGTGTTCCACCTCACCCCATCCATCACAACCTCAGCTTCTCTCCTCGCTGTTCCCCCGCCTCGTCGCCACAGAACTCTCCCGGTAGGACTTGTTACCATTCCTTTAACGATGCTGCATCCTTTATAATGACTTCCTCTTTCAAATTCTCACTAATTAATTCCTAGCCGCAACTTTTATAGTGGCTCTGTGTCACAATTATGCTAGCATGTGCTATTGTCGTTGTTTTGTTTAGTTTTAATATATTCTTTTGACATTTATTTCATTTCAAATTTATAACCCCCAAAGAAGTGAGAAAAAGAAGTACAAGTGATGGGCTTTTACTTACACGGAAGGTGGAATTGGAAAGAGGGTGGAGGGTGCAAGAAAAGGAAACAAGAATTAAGAGAGCTGTTCTTTCCCTCTGTGCTAACTAGAGAGGGATCAAGCTGATCAGCCGTACCAAGAAGCTGTGGGAAAGAGTTGGTGAAGCTAAGTTAAGAAGAGGGGTGATGATGAGTGAGCAGCAGTATGGCTTCATGCTGAGAAAGAGCTCCACAGATTTAAAGTTTGCTTTGACAGTGTTGATGATGAAGTATAGTTACGGATGTCAAGAGAGCGCCTTAGGGCCTTAGAACACAGATAAGATTCATGAATGTGGTTAGTGTAACAGAGAAGGGTGCTGGGGATAGGGTGAGACGGCGCCCCCTAAAGGAAGCAGCTGAAAGAAAAAGAAGCACTTGACATTATAGTAACTGTGACATATAACATGTAACCATGAAACTACCTATTTATGTCCCTACATTGGTATGATCTGTGATATGCTACTGGTTTAGCATTCCAGCCTAGAAATGGAGGAACAGGATGCATGTGGCATTCACCAATAACAGGTGACCATAATACAGTAGACTGTATATAAAAGATGGACATAACCACTGTGATGTTATTGGTTTTAGACTCATTTGAAGTCTCGACATTAATGTTTGGTTATCAAAACTTTCTCTTTTTCTTTCTTTCACTTTTTTGGGACAAGAAGTAGGAGTGCTACGTTGTTAGCTAAGGCTAGCAGACAGGCATGCACGCTAAGTAGTGTTAAGTAAAAATTCTATTTAAAGAATAAAATTTCATTCAACAAAACTGAATTCTTGGACTGTATCACACAGCAGGAGGTGTTTGCTGTCGGGTATTTTCATGGATGTGTGCTTGTGTGTACCTGCTGTTTGAAGCAACCATGTGTGCAAAAAACACAGAAAAGCTGATCACATATGCAGGTGATGAAATCTGAGCCCATCACAGTGCACACAATAGACACTCACACACAGTGACAACTCATAATAGACACACTGTATGACAGAACCTGCTGTGCTATGCGATGCTGCTCTAATCTTATCTTAATGAGCTCCAGCAGACTTCTAACAGGCCTCAACAGTGTTTTTGTGAGTGTGATTTGGGGTGTGCGTGTTCTTGATGGGAGACTCTATAAAAGGAAACTAGGTCACAGCAGGGAAGCCTGGTCTGTAAATGTGTTTCATTCATTAGTTGTGCTGTTGTCTTTGTTGAAACGATGAGCACTGAACCGTTTCATATCACTCATTCACCGTTAGAACTATCCGTCGCTGCCTACTCTTACTTCTTACTGACCCTTGAAGCATGTTTGATCCTTTAATGCTGGAAAGGATTTTTTTGCTATAATTTGATAACTTTAGCACCAAGATTGGAGTAGGAGGGAAATGAATGAAGGCAAAAGCCTCGACTGTCACAGATGAGAGCAACTAATGTGCAGGCAGGAGCCAGCAGATGGGTAGAAAAACAAGGAACTATAATTAGCCTCACAGTTAATTAAACACCACGTCACACTGTGACAGGAAGAGCCAATGAACTTACTTACACTAAATCATTTTTAAAAAATGTGAGTCAGCAGAAGGAAAGACTAAATAATAAAGAACAAAGAGAACAGGTAAATTCAATCAGACACTAATGCAGGCATGAAAAGAACAAAGGGAGGTGAGCACAGAAACGATCCTTCAGGACAAGACAGGAAGTAAAACGAGAGCCGATTAGCAATAAACTCACACAGGCAAAGAGAAGAAGAGTGAAAAATCTGGGAAACACTATCACCATAAATGCCAGGTGTTAGCCAGTGGCCACCAGGAGAGTAAAACCCAAACCTCAGCAAGAAAAACGTGTGCTTAATTTTTCTGTGTTACAAGTAAGAATAAGCAGATGTTATCACACAGTGTGTACAAGATGAGGAACAAGTGTGGGTTGTTTTTTTGCAGCTGGATGATATCTAATAGAGCTGACTGTTTACCGTGCTGCAGTTATTACTGTAAAGGGGATTCTAGTGATTAACAGCTTGATAAGACTAGTGACTGCTGTTTCTTAGCAGTGAGATATGAAATAAAGTCAATAGGCCCGTGACAGCCTGGCCACCTGCCTAGGCTGTACCCTGCCTCCCACTTTGAACAAAGTTGGTAGAACAACTTCCCAACTTGTGCAAGAAGCACATATTTTCAGTGTGACACATGCAGAAGAACTGGGTGGCAGAACGGTGGTGGCTGTAGCTCAGGAGGAAGAGCTGGTACTCTACTAATTGGATGGCTGATGGTTTAGATTTCGGACTGCTCCAGTCTGTATGCCAGATATCCTCGGGCAAGATATTAACCCCAAGTTGCTGTCCATCTGGGAGACCTACATGTGAGTGAGTGTTACATAGAAAACACTTACATAGAAAAAATGTTTGTATGCAGAAACCAGTTCATTTCATTCAAGTCATTTTTATTTGGCATTCCTTTGAAAAAGGTTTTGCCTCAGAGGGTTTCATAATCTGTTGTTAGACTGTTTGGTGGACTACATGGTGATTCCCTTCACATAACTGGCTGAGTGTAACTGTAACTGCAGTTTTACTGACTGGCAGAGTAATGCAACTTGTGTTCTGTGTGCAGGCTTGCAGAGGGCCAGGGCTCCAGCTCCTTACCGCAGAGACTTTGAAGCCAAACTGCGAAACTTCTACAGGAAATTAGAAGCTAAAGGATACGCCCAGGGGCCAGGAAAGATCAAGTGAGAGTTTTTCCTTCCCACTGTTGCCAAGTGCTTGCTCATAGGGGGTCCTTTGATTGTTGGGGTTTTCTGTCTATTATTGGGGTTCTTTACCTCGAGGTTTGAGACCCTTGAGGTAACTTTTGGCATTATATGAATAAAACTGAATCGAAGTAAGACCCAAATGGCGCAACTCATTTTATCATGGCAGAGTTTGATGCCCATTAGACATAATATGTATTTATTTACATTGCACATGTATCAGCATAGGTCCTGATGCAACTTTAAAATATGTCCAAAGACATATTTGTTCACTGTGTCTACTCCATGGAGACATGGTCGTAGCTATAAAGGAGAGTGGTGAAGTCCTCTTTTTTTAAATGTGTTGTTCAGTAATCAAACAGAGCGCCCCTTTAGAAATGATACTTATGTTGTATGAATGTGTCAGCATTGCTTAAACAGTGGTGAGGTTTTTTGGGGTATATCGGTGCGTTTCAGCTGTCCTGCTTGTTGTAGGTTGCTCATCAGGAGAGAACATCTACTGGAAGGAACCTTCAACCAAGTGATGGCATATTCACGCAAAGAGCTGCAGAGGAATAAACTCTATGTCACGTTCCTTGGGGAGGAGGGGTAAGACAAATAAACACGAACAGGTGACCGTGGACGTACCACTGCAGTGCCTACAATACTGCTGTCACACACTGTAGAAGCCTCAAACTGTGTGAGGAAGAAGCTGAGTGGTATAAACACTAACTGAACACTGGACATGTGCTCATCCATGCCAACTACACACATACAACTACAATGCATCACTAGATGAATGCGTAATGCGGCCATACTGTATGTGCTGTCATCTAGAAACATGACCACAAAGTGTACCAAGGACGTGCTCCACAAGCTCACACCGTGACTGCACGCACCGCAGTTAGAATCTTCCTCAGCGCAGAAAATGAGTTTTCATGCATGAAGGTAGAGGCCCCGTGTGATGGCGGTATTAAGAGCCAGCGGTACACGCTCAGTGACCTCTCAGTTTCTGGCAGCTTAGCTCTGGCAGCACTGGCGTCTTCAGAAATGCTTACATTCACTCCTGTACTCAGGTGCAGCACAAATCCGATCAATAGTCGTATTTAGTTCACAGTCGACTACTTAAACACCGTTTAGTAGTCCAGTATTAGCCTGTATTGTCAGTTGAAGTTGCATCTTCTCTCTTCAGGTTAGATTACAGCGGTCCTTCCAGAGAGTTCTTCTTCCTCTTGTCTCAGGAGCTATTCAATCCATACTACGGCCTGTTTGAATACTCAGCCAATGACACCTACACCGTGCAGATCAGCCCCATGTCAGCGTTTGTTGAGAACCATCTGGAATGGTAAGCTGTGTGATGCATACTCACGTCCTTCTCTCACCCCAACCGGTCGCAGCAGATGGCCCCGCCCCTCCCTCAGCCTGGTTCGGTCGGCGGTTTCTTCCGGTTAAAAGGGAGTTTTTCCTTCCCACTGTCACCAAAGTGCTTGCTCATAGGCGGTCATATGATTGGTGGGTTTTTCTCTGTATGTATTATTGTAGGGTCTAACTTATAATATGAAGCACATTGAGGGAACTGTTGTTGTGATTTGGCGCTGTATAAAAAAAAATGAATTGAATTGAAAATAATAAAAAGCCTCTTTTATAAATATATTCAGACCACAGATGAGTGTTTTGACTGGGAACACACAATGAATGCCATAACCTTTCAGTTCCTTACACATTTTACAATGTGAACAAACAAGCATGAAATGAAATATGTGAAAAGCTGTCACTGACATAAGACAGGTTCTTAAAGCATGCTTCAGAAACAGTCGTCTGTCCACAGCAGAAGCGTTTAAAAGTGCCATGGCAAGTGGGCTGTCCTGTCATAATGAAGACAATAAGAAAGTCTCAGTCCAAGACATGACTGCCCTCGGCTCACTGCTATATGTTACCTAAGGACGCCATTTTTCAGTATTTCCCTCACATGTGATGCAGGATTTCTCCTAACATAAAGTTTAGGAGCAGCATTCGTTCTTTTGTGTTCCTGTCGTTCCCTGTGGTCGTTCAACAGTGAACGCCTTCCATAGTTGTCTTGTTCAACATGCACTTTTTATGAAAACACAGGCATCATCAGCATCTTTCTATTAGCTGATCCTTGCTCTGAGCGTCGTGCATGATAATCAGGATGCTGAGACAAAAAATAAGCATCATGCACACGGAAATAAAAGTAGGAGGAACCATACAAATATATTCAAGGCCTGGTGTTTTGGACATTACTCTAAATCTGGTGAGGGTTGCAGAAACCACTTTGTTCCCAAATAATTAGGTACTGTCCAATTAGCAAAGGTTGTCTTTGTGCCCCTAAAAGACTTGGGTTGCCTTGAAATTGTGATCAGTTAAGTACAACAGTGAAAGAAAGTTGCTGTCAGCCAATTTAAAAACACTAATTAAGCTAACATGTCTCTGCACTGTTGGTGAAAACTCATTAGGTAAAGGGAGAACCTGCGAACTCCACATAGAAAGGTCCCAGGCGACCATGAGATTACAATCTAGACCCTTCTTTCCATAATGTGACAGTACACCACCAAGCCAGTGGGCCACCCGGGCTTGTTTGTGTGATTCTGAAGCAAATGTTGGGTTTGTGTGTCTCCAGGTTCCGTTTCAGTGGTCGCATCCTGGGCCTGGCTCTGATCCATCAGTATCTGCTGGACGCTTTCTTTACTAGACCGTTCTACAAGGCCCTGCTCAGACTGTCAGTACACACACGTACACACCTGCAGCATTGTTCATGTGTTTTCACGGGTTTATGTTCAGTTGAAACAGTTACAGCTAATGTGTGTTAGTGATGAACATTTGAGGAACAAGTGAAGCGTGGCAGTTGTGTGTCAGTCTTTGACTTTTGCGTCTGTCTCAGGGCGACGGACCTGTCTGATCTGGAGTATCTGGATGAGGAGTTTCATCAGTCTCTACAGTGGATGAAAGACAACGACATCACCGACATCCTCGACCTAACCTTCACTGTCAACGAGGAGGTGTTTGGCCAGGTCAGTGTGTGTGTGTGTGTGTGTGTGTGTGTGTCCATCTGAGTGTGTCACTGACCCACCACCAGTCGCGGCAGATGGATGAACACTTTTTAATCAGAGCATCAAAAGCCAATTAAAATGTGATTTGTTTTACATTTTGTTGCGGAGTAAAGTTTAACACCTGCTCATTTCCTCTTTGTTTTTCACCTGTCGAGGCTATAATGTCACTGACATTCCACACTGCTGTTATTTACCTCTTTACTCTTCTAACTGTGATGCCAGGTAACGGAGCGTGAGCTAAAGTCCGGTGGCGCCAACCTCCAAGTCACTGAGAAGAACAAGAAGGATTATATAGAGCGAATGGCCAAGTGGAGGGTGGAGAGAGGAGTGGTGCAACAGACGGAGGCGCTGGTCCGAGGCTTCTACGAGGTAAACAACACAAGGTTTTCAACAACTCGTCAGTGCTTGCTTACACTGTTCACTTCCAGTGCCTGCAACCTCCAAAGCATCATAATACACACATGGAAATAAATGTTAGCACAAAGAACTGAACCTTTTGTTCCTTCCTTTCCAGGTGGTGGACTCCAGGCTTGTGTCGGTATTCGATGCACGGGAGCTGGAGCTGGTCATTGCTGGGACGGTGGAGATTGACCTCGGTGACTGGAGAAACAACACCGAGTATAGAGGAGGTGTGTTAGACAAAGAAAATAGAAAGAAATATTGACTCCTTGATATTTGCACATTTGCAGCTCATTATTTTTGTTCTTTAGCACTACTACCTTTATGCTGGGGCTCTTCCCAAAATAATCCCTTTTAAGGATTATTATGAGTTTGTCTTCTGTCTGAATCAAGATGGTTTAGCTCCAGTCTTCACGTTACATTGGCTCACGTTAAGCCAACTTTCTGCAGAATGGCTGCCCCTCGTAAACAAAATACAGCAGGTGTGTGGGATTTCTGTGCTTACACAGTGAGCACAGAAATGAGTATATTAGCTGTACAACAGTAGAAAATCCTGTGTGAAACCAAGTTTTAGAGCAGTTTGGACTAAGTCAAATATGGGTTGCCACTATTTTAACTGCAAATGAATAACAGAAAATGGCACAGTAAAATGCATTGCTTGTTTTGTGTTGGTCAATGTGTGTAACCTTAGTTAAATGTGATGTCACACATGCTAGGTTACCATGACGGCCACATAGTGATGCGCTGGTTTTGGGCTGCAGTGGAGCGCTTCAACAATGAGCAACGCCTCCGTCTGCTGCAGTTTGTCACGGGGACATCCAGCGTTCCCTACGAAGGCTTTGCCGCCTTGCGAGGTTCGAATGGCCTCCGGCGCTTCTGCATTGAGAAGTGGGGCAAAGTGACATCGCTACCCAGGTATCTCGTCCTCTTCTGCACTCCTACCTGTTCTTTACAATCAGTAAGGAACATGGTTCAAGTAGAGTGAGCTCATCCTGGCCACCAGGAACAACACAGCACAGTTTTCTACATAGCCTGCATGTGTGTATTTTTAAAACAAGCAATCAGGAGGATGGCACTTCAGCACCAAAATGTAGATTTATGAGCTGGTAAAAATAGTTCCCAAATGATGGAACTAAAAACCTATTTAGCTAAAATCTGAACCTTTATGACAATCCACCTGGCTGTACCTGTTCTACCATGAACAGAATCAGCGACAAAGGGGAATCCGGGAGAGTCCAACACCCACCAGAAATCCACAAGTCCAAAAAATACACGTAGACAGATTGTACAAACCCCCACATACTCTCGAATGTCCTCAAGAGGATTAAGAACTGATCTGTTGTTCCACGACCAGGATAAGGAACTGCGTTGTTCCTCTTGAATCTGAGGTTCAACTAACAGATAGACACATTTCTCCAGTACGCTGTCATAGGACCAGTTCATTTACAACATGCGGTATTTCTGACTTCTTTCTTGAGAAGTCTTCTCTGATTCGTCAGTGATGCTTTTTTGGTAATTTTCCTTTGAGGTCTTTTTAAACTGCTTTCAGCTCCATTTCCCATTCTTTTGGAAAGCTTATTCTAATGCATTGTTTTAATTCGGGAGTTGTGCTGGTTGTTGTTTGGATATAGTTGGATAGTAATGAATATTTCTGACACACAGTGTCAGCACACAAGTGAATATACCCTGTAAACGCCTCTACCATGTCATCATCTTGTTGAAAGACATCCCAGTCTGTAGATGGAAAACAGTCATTTAACTCCTCCATGTAATTATCTTGCCAGAGCCTGACCATCTCTGAGGTTTACTACATTTCAATGCAGATATGTGAGTGGGGGATGAAGTAGATGGTGTGAATTACAAAGAGCTGGTTACATCTCAACATAGTGTGCATCTTTTATATTACCGTAACATTTGTCCAGTGTCTTGTGTTTTCATTATTAACGTATTGCTGAAATCCAACACATGTAAACAACATGTTTGTAATTGATGTCAGTATCTGTAAATACCGATTGCCTTACATGATTTTGGGTGTAATAAAGTCACCTGAGGTCATGAAGGTTGCTCCCTTGACATCAAAGCTGCAGTAAAACTGTCTGCCATCTCAAAGTACCTGGACTTTGATTGACTGCAGCTGTGTATTATTTTGTTGAGGCACTGTATACAGGATATACAGTTCAAATGTGTTGACACTGATCAGCAGAGAGGCTGTTTGGCTCTCCCACCTCTGCAGTGCAGCTAGATGAGAAATTGTTCTCCGACCTTGGAGTCAGATGTTAATTTGATAAACAAGCAGTGCTCAGCAGAAAGTATGAGTCAGGTTTTACTGCAAAGGAGGGAAAAGGTGCCAGTGTTTGATGCTTGCCTGGAGCACTCACATCGTTCTGTTGTTCAGCTAATAATAGGAAGTGTGGACATGGTGTGTATGGGACTGTGTCCAGCCTTTTTCAGACGTGGGATACTTCAAATTGACAGCCTCCTAAGTTTTTCAAAATCACTTCCGACGTAGGTCACCGTAGTAGTATTTGCACTGAAAGGACACAGGAACTTTCTTTCAAGGAACTAAAAGATTCCTCTGCACCATTAGTTGTCTGTCTTTCCACTACATCTAAATAGCTTTAACTATTAGGCAGTCAATCTTGTCATGTAAAAGTGTTTTTACGTGTTATTTTTGATGCAGCTACACCAGCTACACATCTCACTGCTCCAGACCAGTTAATATATCAGTCAACAGTCACTGGCTTATTGAATGTTACATTAATCTGGGCATTACAACTTTGAGCAATCCAGTAGGTGGCAGTAATGCAGAAGATGTTCTTCAGAACGGTCCTGTTTTTAAATCAGCTGTGTAACTCCAAAAGACTCATTTTGTATGTGGCTATCAATGTTCATGGTACTGCCTGCACTGCGCTGATAATTCAGTTCAGTTCTACTGAATTTATATGACGTCAAAACACAAGACGTGCTGCCTCAAGGCACTTTATATTGTAAAGTAAAGACCTTACGATAACAGAGAGAAAACTCCAACAATCAAACCTGTGGGCAAGAACTCAGCAACACAGAAAGAGAAAGAAACTTCCAGCAGAACCAGGCTCAGGGAGAGACATACATGTGTTGCAACAGGTGGAAATGAGGGGAGGTGGACAGGATAAGACAGAATAATAATGTGTTATCTGTAAATGGTACATAAGCATTTCTAGGGCTGATCTTTTTGGACGGCCTCATCCGTCTTTTATAGAAAACTGATCAGACACGAAGCTGACACATTCAGATTTCAGATTCAGACGTTTAAGTATTTTAACATTGACTGTTTGTTCTGTAATTTACATGGTCACCCCCAGCTAGCCAGAGATTTTTACCTTGCAGATAGCACCACATCTCTGTGGGACGTGTCAGCCATTTCAGATGAATCTGACATAATATTAATGGATTGTGTTTATATAGCACTTTTCAAGACCCTCAAAGCGCTTTACAATACCACTATTCATTCACTCTCACATTCACACACTGGTGGAGGCAGCTACAGTTGTAGACTGACAGAATGGAGGCTGCCATATCGCACCATCAGCCCCTCTGGCCATCACCAGTAGGCAGTAGGTGAAGTGTCTTGCCCAAGGACACAACGACCAAGACAGACAGAGCTGGGGATCAAACCGGCAACCTTCCGGTTACAAGATGAGCTTCCCAACCCCCTGAACCACGGTCGCCCTAATGACATGTAACCTCTTGACTGTAGTAACCACATTCTGCATGGGTTTATGGATTTTAGCCTGCAAGGAAAACGGGCTGCTGCTGCTAGCATCGCTAGCAAAGCTAGTCTGCTAGCTAACACCTGTATGTGTGTGCAGTGTTATGCACAATGCAAACTGCCACACCAACATTTAATCTGAACTGTTTCAAATAACTCCTTTATTCACACGTAGTATTTGTACATCATCTTGTCTATTAAAGTGGGTTTAATTTAGAGACTGTTGGGACCAGCCCAGCTGAAAAGGAGGCTAATGAGCATGCTCGTCTGCTTGTCTACCTCTTGTATATTCTGGCTCTCAGCTCTATTAATGGAATGTACTTGTTAAAGTGGATAAAAGACAAGCTCCATTTTGTTTAAAATGTCTGTCTCTTTCTCTCTCTCATTTCTCAGAGCTCACACCTGCTTTAACCGCCTCGACCTGCCTCCCTACCCTTCGTACACCATGCTGTATGAGAAACTGCTCATTGCTGTGGAAGAAACCAGCACATTTGGTCTGGAGTGAGACAGACAAATCAAACACTGCACGCCTCTATGTCCAACACTGGCTGGGCCAAAATGTGAAAGGAGCGCAGCCTAACCTGTCTTAAAGATCCCGGAATTGTACTGGAAATGTTTCTGATCATGTTGGATACACAGTATGTTTGTCACTGTTACGGTTCTGTGCGTCAGAGTCTGTCACTCATGAGGATCTTTACGATTGCACGCAACACTCACGGCGTCACAGCACTTATTTTTCTATAAATCATTAGAAAATAAGAAACAATTACAAAGACTTTTTTATAATTAATATTGATCAGTCTGTGTGTACCTGAAGAATGAGTCTGTCAAATCGAATCAAAAACTTTTGTTGCATGTACCACAATTCATCCGACAATGAAAATGCTTTGACTAATAAAAGCAAAAGCAAAGTGTTTATACTCAGTACAGCAACAGGTGAAAAGTAATGTACAGAAATAAGAACAATATGAGCAACACAGTAACACTGAAAACAGTAATTTTCCATATGACAATAACAACAGCAATGTGCTTGGAGACATGCTGGAAGTTATCTTTAATAGACAGAAAATATTTAAATAATAATTTAATAACCATCACAACCTACTGTAGAAAGAAAATCGGAAAGAGAAATGAAAGAAATGGGTTAAAACCGTTAATAGAATTAAATACTATTAGTTACTCTAAAAAATGTTACAGTCATTGCAAACTTTGATCCAGAAATCTTCTTTTTATCAAAAGATGTATGCAAAGATTGTTACACAAATCCTCAGGTGGTTTCCTGCTGTGGACATGTAGAATGTCTAATGCAAGTTTAAATTCAAGAGAAAAACACCTCAATCAGTTTAATGCAAAGTTTAGTAGCCCTGAAGCCAAAGGAACAATTGTCTGGGTTTTTTGTTGTTGTTTTTTTTAGTGGAGATACTACAAATACCAATATGTATCTGTCTGGACTGCAGCAGCCCAAAAGGAACTTGCCTGAGGACTTAACAGAACTGCAGCACAATGGGAAATAAGAGGTTAAGGCAAATATATGACGAGCTGCAGACAATTAAGAGAGAAAGACTGATTATCACTCAAAAAACTCCCAACAGGTAAAGAAAACTGCACTGAAGACAAGGTGAATAACACATGCTCAGAAACTCAGAAACTACTGAACATCTGGAAATGAAATGAATGTCAATAATGGGCAAGCCACAAAGCAGTGAAGTTTCTGTTTCAAGCAATGTGAAGAGTAGTCTGGTACACTGGAAATCAAGAAATATACATTCACAGCATCCAGGCTGTACTCGCATAAAAAGACAGGCCCTCCCTGCAATTAAAGACTCCGCAGTACTAACATGCTTCTGATACTCATCCTGGAAGTCCTACATCTGCGCCCACAGCTTCCGGTACTGTGCCTCCCTTTAAAGTGATGACAACAACTGGACACAGACACTCCACAGACACTCTATGTTGCATAGAGCTCAGTGATGAGGCAATGATGTCAAGTATTGCGAATGCAAAAGCAGCCATCAATTCCAGCACAAGGGCTTCTGGGATTCCTTTTGTGGAGACTAAGGGCGATTACGTCAAACCAAGCTACGTGAGCTCCGTGATTCGTGACTCTTCACGACAGAATTTATACTTGGACGCTCTCCAGATGGCTAAGGAGGACTAAAGTGGGATTCTGCTTTCAGCCTGTGGTCTGGCTGTTTGAATGGGAGCTTCTCACACTCTTGTTCGAGTCTTCCACAAACGAAGTTGTCATCTCTGACCATGCACCATTGGTGCCGCTCTTTGTATGGAGCCGGTACTCCAGTATTTAACTCTTTGCTGTCTCAAACACAGTGACCAGTGCAAGAGCAGCGTGTGGAATCTCCAGTGGCCTCAGACCAATGTAACAGATCCCTGAACTGATGTGGCCCTACTGGTAGAAATGTGTGATGTGTAAAGGGACAAACAGGTGTAACATATGCAATAGTTGAGACCTTTACTCCAATCTGTTCCACAGTCTGCCATATTCTTTTAGACACTGACTGACTGCAGTGCACCCTTGACATCTCCAGCCCCTTGCCTGCATCTCTAGCTGAGTGATGAAGCTGTGCCTCAGTTACTTTCTGCCTCATACATGCCCTGTGGGGGTAGTACTGACAAAAGGAAAGTCATTTGCCTTGGGTTTTTTTTAAGTCAGGTTAATTGGTAATAGTCACTGATTACTGTATTTACAATGGATGTAGCTTTGTGGGCAGATAACTAGCCTGATATAAGCAATGCCAAATATAAACAGAACCAGGAGGCATCAAAGCTGGCTGGAAATCTGACACATTTTCGCCGGATTTGACAGATACACTTGTAGCTACTCTTCCCAAGCTGTAGGCTTTTGTCAACCTAACTGTTGAATGAGTTGTAAGGCTAACAGAGAACTAATGGCTTACACATCAAAGTGTGTTTTACCATTTCAAGTACAGCTACAATGTTCATAAAACTTGAGAAATGCTTTCTTGTGGAGTTGCGTATGTTTGTCGCAGGCTAGACACAAATCTCCAACCTTGCTGTCAGTGGTCAAAGCACCAGGTTTCTGAATGTTTCTGAAACCCATGACTGACATCACGACGTGCACAATATTGTAGTCCATTTACATCTCCCGGAAATTTTTTTTGTAAACTTTATTAATTCCCAGTTAAAGCCGACGACTCCAGTGGTGGAACAGTTCAGTTAACGAATGAACTGGAAACACTTCTGAATCATGGAGTGTAGTTTTTGTTTGATCCACTTCTGATTAAAGAATGTTTGTCACTGATTTTTATTATTGCTCCCCTCTAAAGACAATTCAAGGTTTGAACCAAACTGTGCTTTTAGAGAATTGTTACATACCTAATAAATGCTAGGTGTTTGCAGGGAAGACAACTGTGTGCAATGAGAAAGATGAGATCTCTTGTTCTGCTTCTAAGTGTTGGGATTAATTGTTCAGGTTTTTGTGAATCTATAGTTCATACTGAAGCCAGTTGCACCAGCTGTTCATGAATTCAAACTTAGCCCTGTGTTTGCTAAGTGGCACTTTATGCAAGATGAAACTACAACTGGTTGCAGCACAATGACAGTTTCTGCACAGAGATTAGTTGTTACTAAATATTTATACCCACTAACCACCATGTGTAACTGGCATACAGCTAAGTGAACAAAGCAACAAAACCAACAGCTTAAAAAGAAAAAGCTAACATGAAAGTCTTTAAATTCACTTCCTACTACCTGGCAGGCATTTTGGGAATTCTCCTGGGAGTTATTTGGAATCATCCAAGGCCGTTTAAAATAATTGGGTAAAGAGCTGTGAATGCAAAAAAAGTTTAAAAGGTCTGACAACTTTGCCCCAAAATAAGGTTTAAAAGCCATTATTTTTATTTTAAGCATAGAAGGTACACAACAGTTTTCAAAGCACAAACATAATACTAATACTTGGCAGATTTAGGGGTGGCTGTGGAGTGAGAACGTGTTGCTGTGGCTCAAGAAGTAGAGCGGGTCATCTAGCAGTTAGACGTTCGATCCCGTGCTCCTCCGGTCTGCATGTGGGAGTATCCTCGGACAAGATACTGAACCCCAATTTGTCCCTGATGCATCCGTGTGAGCATGTCGATAAATGTTAGCTAAATAGCAACGCCTGTTCCTATGTGAGCAGGTAGGTTTGGCTGTCTTTCTTACCTTAGCAAATCAAATCATACTTTAAAGAGTGCAACTTGTATTTACTCAGGCTGTCTTTGTCTAACATTTGCTTGATGATCTGGAACCTGTCGTGTGACAAATATGCAAAAATAAATAAATGAGAAGGCAGCACATACTTAAATTGCATGGATACAGAGAAAATGGAGCAACAGAGTGTTTAGGAATACAGTCCCTATTAGTCCACCTGAGCGCCCTATATGAATTCCCCAAAGAACTGGACAAACTCAAGTAATTTCCAGCATAAGGATTGTTTTTAACTCATGAACACAGGCATCCAATATTGATTTTGACCCTTGCAAACAGAGATTTCTCTAGGTGCTCAGAGTCTTTTGATGATATTGTGTACTCTTGATGAGATATTGAGCGTCTTCATAATGTTACGCTGAGGAACGCTGGTCTTAAACTGTTCCACAGTTTGTAAATGTGCTTTTTTTGCAGATTGGTGAACCTCTGCATATCTTCACTTCTCAGAATATTTATTTAAATTATACACGGTGTCCGTGTAAAGACATTAAGTCGTCACTTACTTGCGGCTTTTGACAATGGTACAGCTACCTCCGTGAGAGTGTTCTTGACTTGACTTGTGTTTTTCTTAACCAAGAAAATATTTCTGTCATTATCCACTGGAATTTTTTGGACAAAAATCTGTCATTCTTCAAAACCAGTTTACCTAACTAAATGAAGAGTTGGTGCAACTCAGTCAGGCCGGTTTCCAAAAAGCTTTAGGTGGATAGCCACCAGAGGGTGGTGGTAAAGTATACATAAAAATATATTCAATCACATTGTTAGTTTAGTCAGATTTGCAGTGTAAGCAGCAGACGTTGGTTTATGTCTAGACTGGGTTTATGGGTACAGAGCATCAAACTTTGACATAGGAAATAAGAATTTCTGTTTAATGTTTGTGTTTAGGGTTAATAAAATGCAATCTGTCGTTACTTAATTGCCTAATCCCCACCATACCCTTACCCAGTGACAATCTTTCCCTAACCTGGCCCTCACTGGTCTGTGTCCTGCTGTGTGCAGATGTAGGTATTTAAAGCAAGATTTTTTTTTTGTCATTGTTGCCACTCTACATTGTCTTACTGTGCTTCTCTATCGTCCACCCAAAGCATGCTGGGATAGAATCCACCTTCTGGTCCAGAGTAGGACTGATGTGTGTGTCAATTGTCCACATCTTATCGTGTGAAAGATTTTCACCACAGCGGAACTTTTCACCTTCATGAACCATCAGCAACTCAAGTAGACGTGTGTGAGATGAGTTGGCTGAAATCACTTTCCAGGTATCACATTTGGGGCTAATTTGGGCTGTCGGGTCACTGACAGCCAATCTAGGGTTAGAGTTAGGGTTGGTTAACATGCGCCCCTTTTTGTACAGTTTGTGCTTGCTTAGAACACCCAGAATGATTGTAATGCCAAAACTATGTGACTTCATTGAAAACGTGTCATCTGCTAGTGTCTGACTTTTTGCCTATTTAGCATGCAGCTCAAACTCAACCCAAGCCTAACCCTAACCCCCAATGTGTCACCAGTGACTTGGTGGAAGAGTTTAAGGCTCAGCTGTGGTGCCAGCAAATGTGGTGTGAATCAGATATGGCCCAGATATCACAGAATGCTGAACTTGTAGCCAAACTCACCCTGGGTCAACACTGTTGTTACTCACAAATCAACTACATGTCAAAGTTTGACACATAGCAAAGATCCCTGACTTCAGCGGCCTGTCAAATTTTAGGCTTCTTTATTCCCAACATGGTGTGATGTTTGAAAAGCTGACTATATCTCCAGAATTTCACTTTTTTTATTTTCATTTAAAATACTGTCATGAATTCGCTTCCGTATAGAGGAGAAAAACTGCAGTGATAGGTTCCACTAAAGAAGAATCCAAAGAACTTTGACACAAATTTGAGATTTTTGGAGATTACCCACACTTCTGTGAGTCAGATCGATAATTACTCCAGTTTTTGTTTGGTGTGGCAACATCTTGTCCACACATCCCAACACACACAAGGACAAGGCTGTGATTTAGTTGCTCTCCTCATCCTTTTTCTACAATCGTTTGTACTCTTATTTATACAGTATTGTATTTATAAGCAAGGGGAAGTCCTGAAACTTTCCTTGAATGTTTTCTTTCTATTTTATTTTGTAATCATGTAATTAGGAGGATCAGTGGAAGATTTTGCCTTTGAATTTGAAGCCTTTGGGTTCTTATTTGTGTCTTTTCTATTCTAAAATAAGCTGGCTGATTTTTTTTGGTTTTCTGCGGGGAAACTGTGATGTTTGTTCCCATTTGGCTCCTCTTTTTCTGTTCACCACTTTTGCTGGTGGCATTATTGAGGTTAATGTCAGCTGTGGCTCACTCTGTTAGAAATGTCAGAGCCACATGAATCCAGGAAGCACTCTATTCTTTGGGCAGTTAATGATTTTTGTATGTGCTTTGGTGAACATGTAAAGAGAGCTTACTGATTTGTTGTTTTTGTTGGGTTGATATGATGAATGCATACATCATAACACTGATATTTATTGTGGGAAAGGAATGATTACAAATGTTCCAGTAACACTTATCTGTAAATGTGCTGATAGAAGCTATACAAGTTTAAACAGAATATTGGAAAAGTAAATGATGATGGGCTGTCTACTGACAGGGAAGGTGGTGGAAAATTGTTGCTGCTGTTTTGTGTGTGTGTGTGCGTGCGTGTGTGTGTGTGCGTGCGTGCGTGTGTGTGTGTGTGTGCGTGCGTGTGTGTGTGTGCGTGCGTGTGTGCGTGCGTGCGTGTGTGCGTGCGTGCGTGCTTGCGTGCGTGCGTGTGTGCGTGTGTGTGTGTTTGAATTAATCAGAAGTAGACAGGAGAAGACCAGGTGGTGACACTAAAACATGGATATTTTCTTTTGTTTCCAGTTTCATGTGTGGTTACTATACATGTATGTACATAATGTTAAAGTTCATATTTGACTGAGAACAGGTTTCTAAATACTCAGGCTGTTCTATTGCCCCACCTTACCATATGGATCTTAATAAAATGGTCACTTTGTTACTGCTGTGTGTATTCATTCTACAGACAAAGGGGTGAAAAATGAAAAGGTTCACTGTCGATCTTTGATAAAAGGTTTTTATTTTTTATAAGCCTTATATTACATATTAAGTAGAGATAGTCCTCAAATTCATGTGTGCCCTGAATACAGGTAAGAAGGTATTGGATATGAGACCTAAAACCCACCTGGAAGTTCCCCACTCAACATAAAAACTGGACTGGTTCTTATAAAGTACTTTTCTACTTGAATACTCAAAAAGCATTTTATACAACATAAACAGTTTTCTATATCTAAGGGCTTTCTGTATAACGTTCACACACATTCACACTCTGATGAGTGTATCATTCAGTATCTTAGCCAAGGACCACCACCAACCATCCACTCTGCTTCCTGAGCCTTCCTCTGTAGATGCTTTGTTTCTCTTTCTAATCTTCTTCGTCTCTTTCTACATGTTTTGTTTCTTTGTGTAATTACTTGCGTGCCTTTATTTCTCTTTTGTTAAGTTAGCTTTTCTGTTGCTTTTGTTCTTTGTAGTTTACATATCATTTGTGTTGCTTTTTAAGAGACTTACAGTTCTATCAATATTTATTATTAAAAGCAATAGAAATGTATACATTGTATGCATTTTTTTATATTAAAAGGGACGTGAAAACTGGTCCCGCTATATATTTCACGTTTAATTTTTAATTCGCCGATCAACACAGAAGTCTCTCCCCCTCTCTCTCTGTAACCCATTCCGATTGGCAGGCACGCCTGTCAATCAACACGTGCTACCATGGTTACAGAAAACGCAGCACCGGTTCAGCTTCTAAGTGAGGAGCAAGTTGAGGGACTGACAGGCAGGACGCTGAGTGTGGAGTGATCAAAATGAGCTCTCCAGCTGTGTTTTTATTACAATGTTAGACTGAGCTAATAATTTGAAGCTTGGCCTAGAAGACGTGACATTATTCTGTCGCCCTAATGTTTTGGGTTTTGTTTGGTTTCTGTTGTCGTTCGGAGAATAGTAAGCGGCGTCATTTAATATAATTGTGCTGACCGTTGTTTGAAGTGTTTAACGTTAGCCAACTAACCGGTCCAATTAATCGACGCCATGATCCCCGAATGCCCGCTTGCCGGGGACTCGAGAAGCAGAAGCCGCCTTCATCACAACCACGCAGCTGGACCGAGCCAGAGCCGCAGTGTCAGCGGCTTGTTGTCCGAAATCCAAACCGCCATCCACAACGAACCTTTCGCCGACCACTACACTGTTATTCCCGGCAGAGAGCTCGGAAGGTAAGAACATGGCACACTTAAACGTAAATTTAGCTGAGTTTATGTTTAGTTTCGTATGTTTCTTATCTTACTCAGCTTAGACTAGCAGAAATAGTTCTGTTTTTATTTGGCACGACTGCTCGAGCTTTGGGACTGTTCCCATACGAGTGGTGGAAGAGGTCATGTAAAAGCACCAATGTCGTGAAATAGACCTTTACATCTCTGATTTTTGTATTGAAAATGTCACGTAAGTGAAAAAAAATGCAAGTAATCCCACGAGAATGTGCTCAAAGCAGTCTGTCGGGTCTGATCCAGACTTTCTGAACTGGTCTGGTCGCCCAACCAACTCGGGTTGGCCCAAGTCAGAAAATAACACTCACACACCCTGCACTATTACAGTGTATTATACACTGTCAGTGTCTGCCTCACACGTGCTGGTCACCGCCAAGCACTAAACCAGTGTTAACCGAATAAGGAAATCCAGTTCGAGTTGCATTAACTTACTTACTGTTTACGTTTTTAATTACTAGGCTGTGTGAATTCATGTAACTCACAGTTGAGGTAATATATCAGGAGAATTCAGTTGAGAGAGCAGTCTGTGTTAAACATTACATGTTGATAACTCTTGCATTCTCCTAATATCAAAGCTGTATTTGACTGATGTAGTCAGTGAGTACTTCTGTCACGAACTGATCTGCTGATTATAATTATAATCAATGTTGATTTGTTTTCTAAAATAAACATCTGAGCTCAAATGAACATCAAAATTAACTTCCAAATTAGTAAAATAATTAAAAAGAAAAGTAGCTTATTGGAGATGTAAGATCTTTTCTGTGTCTTAATTTTGTAAATTAATTAATTAAAATTGTGACATGAATGTAGTGGAGTCAGAGTCAGAATCAGAAAGGGTTTTATTGCCAAATGTTGAGCGGGTTTACAACATTATGAAATTGCTGCGGTGCTTCAGTGCAAACATACTGTTATAAATACTGTTATAAATTAAGCTTAGATGGACATGAAAATAAAAATGAGAATAAGAATTAAAAGTGCTAAGTAGATAGATAGATAGATAGATAGATAGATAGATAGATAGATAGATGGATGATTGGAATATTGGGTTAGGGTTATACCGTTACAGTCCCTAGGGATGGGGCCACAATAATAGAAATTAAATCCCTGCAAATAACGGGTACAGTACAGAACGTGACACCATTGGTTGGTTGTGGTTAATAGCTAAAATAAACTAATGTAAGTCTAGCTAGTAACAGAACCGTCTAAGGAGCTTGGAAAGAAAAGTGTCTGGACCTCTTTAAATTTCCTTAAAGACGTTTCACCTCTCAGTGGAGAAGCTTCTTCAGTTCTAAGAGCAATTGGTGGCGAGTCCCAGATTTTAATCCCTATGGGAGTGTCCCCAAGAGGGTCATGGACCCCCTATTGATCCTCTACCTAATCACACGAGGTAGAGGATCAATAAGGAAACTTAAAGAAGTCCAGACACTTCTCTTTCCAAGCTCCTTGACTGACTGAGAACCTTCACAGGCATAGTAACAGGACCAATAACTCAGGGGAAAACAGGGGGACTTGGAATAAAAATCAGTTTAAGGGGTCACTTTTGTGCTGCCCCTGCCTGCAACAATGAGTTTTTGTGTTAAACCGAGGGTGTACCGTCCACTTTCACTGTCTGTCTCCTGTCTCAGCTGCACTGAAACAGGAAAATCCAGCTGTTAGCTCCAATGTTCAGGTTTGTAAAGCACTGTTTAAATGACAGAGTGGGGGAGAGCCTGTTTGAGTCATCAGACTAGAGAGAAGCTGGAGTCTCACACTCTGTTTTTCCACGCCAAGCCGGGTGTACCGAGCCCCACAGTCAGCTGCCAAAGCAGATGTTTGAAAAATGCGATCAGCACTGTTTTATGCAATAAAATATTCTCTTTTCTCAAACACAACAAAAAAGTTTACAACATCACAGTAAACAATAAAAGATGTTTCTGTTTGAGAAGGTTCTCAGCATGTTTTTCAGAGGATGGAGAATAGTTTGTCCTCTGACCTTCTTACCACCACAGCTTCAAATGTGTCCAGTTTGCAGCCAATCACAGATTCATGTTTGTCGTTTTTTACCATTTGTGCACCTTAAGCAAATATGTAGAACTGATTTCATTTATCAGTACAATATCACTAAAATTAGAAACATCTTGACTTGGAGTGATGCTGAAACTGTAACTCTGCATTTATTACTTTGAGGTTGGACTATTGTGACTCGTTATTATCAGGCCGCTTTAAAAGCTTTCTGAAAAGCCTCGAGTTGCTCAAGAGTGCTGCAGCAAGGAGTGGCGTGTCTAGAAAATTTTTGTTGGGGGGGCCAGGTAGGAGCACAGATTTGGAGAAGGGTGGCAGATAATGTTTAAAAAAAATTCTACCAACCATTAACCATAATTCAATAACCCTATAAACCTAATAACCGAATGCGCTTTTAACTCTTATTAGAATGAGATTTTAACCACTATGGTGCAAAGTTTTTAGATACTGCGTTGATAAAGTACAAGAGATACAATCAGTGCTTTGTCAGTGTTTACTCAGCAGTCAAGGACAGCAATATTTGCATAGTATTTTTACTGACATGTAGTGCACATATGTTTTGGGCAAAAACATTTTTTAATATTAAAATACGAACATTTGTAACAAACAATTGACAAATTAGCCAATGTAAAATTTTATCTGCCTATTTAAAAAAAGAAGATAATCTTCTCACAAACTGGTGTTTGATTTTGAAACAGGAAAAAAGTGTGGAAACAAATGAAAAGACTAACATTTGAATAAAACCTGAAAGCAAGTAAATACTTTCTTTGCTTCCTTATGGTAAACTTTGGTAATATTGATCAAGAACAACACTGGCTGATGATGAAATACAGTCAGCTGGCATGGTGACACTGCCAGTATTAACCTGTAGGGCTGGACTGGGACAGAAAATCTGGCATTTTGACTACAGACCGACCCACCAGGTATTAAAGCCATAAAGACTTTGAATGAAAACAAATGCTGTTGTGACAGTGATGTACACTGTCTTGTTGGTATATGTATGATTTCTATACATTTTACGTCAGATAAAAACTTTGGTTGTAAGATTTAGATAATTATTTAATAAAAGCTAGATATTTTAAATGAGAATAAGAAAGAAAAGTATTTCTTTGTGCCCCCCTTTGTGTAGAAACTCCGTCATGCTAGCTAGTACGCAGTACAAGTTATTCTAACTGACTGTAAAAAGTCAGCACAACGAAAATAAACTCCACCTAAACTTGGTTTATATCTGACCCAGAGAGACTGCAGGTCATAACTTCTTACCTGAAGTTCAGTTCACCTGACACTCGGACTGGCGGCTGCCTCGGGGCTCTCCCCCTGCCTCCCATTCCCTCATCCACCTGCTGGCCTCTGTGGAAGCTCCGCCATAGCCACCACCAAACAACTGAGTTATTTTTACACATTGACCTGCATCTGGCCAATCCACCACCTCTCATTGTTCATGCCATTACAAAATAAATTAAAGCTGCAAGCAGCGTTATGAGGGCCCTCGCACACCCGGCGTGTCGAGCCATGCCCAACACCTGAAACCAGCACGTCCGATCTGATGTCACATTGATGGAATTCATGCATTTAACCACCAGTTAACATTTCATTTGCTTCAACCATGAGTATAGTCGTCCCACTAGGTGGCGCTCTAACCATTATGTACAAATGGCATAACAAACATTTCCGAGCTCGAGTCTCATCACGCCTATGAGCTTTGGGAGAGATTGGACATTGTGTTTTTGAGTGACAGCAGATTACTGCTTTTTGGCGAGTGATTCAAACTCTAAGTGCCACCATAACCACCCCGTTTCACTGAACGTAAAAAGCTTCGCAATTTAACATCACAAAGGTCTTTAGATTCCACACACTGGAGATTGGTTCAATATGATGAAATCCCTTGGAGGAGTTCGTCAAAGAACGGTGCCTGGAAAGAGGGGAAAATGTTGCCAAAATTACACATTAATTTTAAAATGGCTGACTTCCTGTTGGATTTGGGATATTGCTCCAAGAGACTTTTTTGTACATCTTGATATCTCCTATAAGCTTACCAGGTTTCAGAATCATACATAGAACACAGAGCAGGGGCTGTGGTTTTGAAATTTTGTAGGGGGCGCTGTGGAGCAATTTCGCGCTATTTAATGAAAATGATCACATGCCAACAAAGCCTTCATCCATTTGGAGGTGTGTGCCAAATTTCAAGCCTCTATAAACTTGCCAAGACCCTCAAAAGCCACTTCATCTTTCATGTTGAACAGCGTTGCCACCAGGGTGCGCCGTTCAGTTTAAACTCACAATTTTTGCACTGAAGCATCACGAGGGACTGATGGTGATATTCACCGCTTTTGAGGTGGCCAAGATGAACCTGTGAAAATCAGTACAACAAAATTAAAGCCATGACATTTCCTGTTGCCACTAGGTGGCGCTGTCCGTATTTCCGACAATGGGCACATCAATCTGTTCAGGGCGGGTCTGACATCATGCCTGTAAAGTCTGGTACTGATCAGACTGGATTTCATTGAGTTATACTAATTTGTTTCTTCATGGCGTGACATCAAAGTTCGCCATGCTGCTGGGGTCACACCCTTTCACGAAAACTCACAGTTTTCACTGTAACCCAAGACCAACTCCTTAAGGCTTTCCTGGAGAAATTTGAGGCTGCAGATGTCACCCATCACTATACTGTACCCCAAAGTGTAAAACATGACATTTCCTGTTCCCACTAGGTGGCGCTGTCCTTGATGTCAAATATGGCAGTTGAAATATGTTCAGGGGTGGAGCCTTATCATATGTGTGCTCTTTGGTCCAGATCGGAACATGTATGACAGAATGAGAGGCAATAAGATTTTCATGGCGAGTCATCGAAATTCGCCATGGCGCCACGGCCTCATAGTATTGTGAAAACTCAAAAGCTCCGCAATTTAACATGGCACAAGGGTGTAGTTGACACTGTCCAAATTTGAAGCTTATAGGACCAAATCCCAAGGAGGAGTTCGTTAAAGTTCGAGGCATGGAAATGGCAAAATTAGAGCCAAAATGTCACCTTCAATGCAAAATGGCGGACTTCCTGTTGGGTTTAGGACATTGCCATAATAGACTTTTTTGTTCGACTCTGAACGTTATATAGGTGTACCGAGTTTCAAACTTGTAGGCCATACCCATACCGGGGGCTCGCGTTTTTCATTTTTCTAGGTGGCGCTACTGAGCTAATTTTCCCTGGCCATGTCTGAGAACATTAAAATACGTAAATTTTCACCAGACCTGACGCGTGTGCAAAATTTCATGAGTTTTCGAGCATGTTTAGGCCCTCAAACGGCCAATTCATTTGCCGAAATAATAATAATAATAATAATAATAATAATTAAAGCTGCAAGCAGCGTTATGAGGGCCCTCGCACCCCATCGCGTCGAGCCACGCCCAACACCTACAACCAGCACCTCCGATCTGATGTCACATTGATGGAATTCATGCATTTAACCACCAGCTAACATTTCATCTCATTCAATCATCATTATAGTCGTCCCACTAGGTGGCGCTCTAACCATTACTGACAAATGGCATAACAAACACTTCCAAGCTCGAGTCTCATCACACCTGAGACGTTTGGGAGAGATTGGACATTGTGTTTTTGAGTGACAGCAGATTACTGCTTTTTGGCGAGTGATTCAAACTCTAAGTGCCGCCATAACCACCCCGTTTCCCTGGACGTAAAAAGCTTCGCAATTTAACATCACAAAGGTCTTTAGATTCCACACACTGGAGAATGGTTCAATATGATGAAATCCCTTGGAGGAGTTCGTCAAAGTATGAAGCCTGAAAAGAGGAGAAAATGTCGCCAAAATTGCACATTAATTTTAAAATGGCTGACTTCCTGTTGGATTTGGGATATTGCTCCAAGAGACTTTTTTGTACATCTTGATATCTCCTATAAGCCTACCAGGTTTCAGATTCATACATAAAACACAGAGCTGGGGCTGTGGTTTTGAAATTTTGTAGGGGGCGCTGTGGAGCCATTTTGGGATATTCAATGAAAATGATCACAGAACAACAAAGCCTTCGTCACATTGGAGGTGTGTGCCAAATTTCAAGCCTCTATAAACTTGCCAAGACCCTCAAAAGCCACTTCATCTTTCATGGTGAACAGCGTTGCCACCAGGGTGCGCCGTTCAGTTTAAAGTCACAATTTTTGCACTGAAGCATCACGAGGGACTGATGGTGATATTCACCGCTTTTGAGGTGGCCACGATGAACCTGTGAAAATCAGTACAACAAAATTAAAGCCATGACATTTCCTGTTGCCACTAGGTGGCGCTGTCCGTATTTCCGACAATGGGCACATCAATCTGTTCAGGGCGCGTCTGACATCATGCCTGTAAAGTCTGGTACTGATCAGACTGGATTTCATTGAGTTATACTAATTTGTTTCTTCATGGCGTGACATCAAAGTTCGCCATGCTGCTGGGGTCACACCCTTTCGCGAAAACTCACAGTTTTCACTGTAACCCAAGACCAACTCCTTAAGGCTTTCCTGGAGAAATTTGAGGCTGCAGATGTCACCCATCACTATACTGTACCCCAAAGTGTAAAACATGACATTTCCTGTTCCCACTAGGTGGCGCTGTCCTTGATGTCAAATATGGCAGTTGAAATATGTTCAGGGGTGGAGCCTTATCATATGTGTGCTGTTTGGTCCAGATCGGAACATGTATGACAGAATGAGAGGCAATAAGATTTTCATGGCGAGTCATCGAAATTCGCCATGGCGCCACGGCCTCATAGTATTGTGAAAACTCAAAAGCTCCGCAATTTAACATGGCACAAGGGTGTAGTTGACACTGTCCAAATTTCAAGTTTATAGGACCAAATCCCAAGGAGGAGTTCGTTAAAGTACAAGGCATGGAAACGGTAAAATCAGACCCAAAATCTCACCTTCAATCCAAAATGGCGGACTTCCTGTTGGGTTTAGGACATTGCCATAATAGACTTTTTTGTTCGACTCTGAACGTTATATAGGTGTACCGACTTTCAAACATGTAGGTCATACCCATACCGGGGGCTCGCGTTTTTCATTTTTCTAGGTGGCGCTACTGAGCTAATTTTCCCTGGCCATGTCTGAGAACATTAAAATACGTAAATTTTCACCAGACCTGACGCGTGTGCAAAATTTCATGAGTTTTCGAGCATGTTTAGGCCCTCAAACGGCCAATTCATTTGCCGGAATAATAATAATAATAATAATTAAAGCTGCAAGCAGCGTTATGAGGGCCCTCGCACCCCCGGCGCGTCGAGCCACGCCCAACACCTAAAACCAGCACGTCCGATCTGATGTCACATTGATGGAATTCATGCATTTAACCACCAGCTAACATTTCAACTCATTCATTCATGATTAGTTAGTCGTTCCACTAGGTGGCGCTCTAACCATTATGTACAAATGGCATAACAAACACTTCCAAGCTCGAGTCTCATCACACCTGACACGTTTGGGAGAGATTGGACATTGTGTTTTTGAGTGACAGCAGATTACTGCTTTTTGGCGAGTGATTGAAACTCTAAGTGCCGCCATAACCACCCCGTTTCCCTGGACGTAAAAAGCTTCGCAATTTAACATCACAAAGGTCTTTAGATTCCACACACTGGAGAATGGTTCAATATGATGAAATCCCTTGGAGGAGTTCGTCAAAGTATGAAGCCTGAAAAGAGGGGAAAATGTCGCCAAAATTACACATTAACTTTAAAATGGCTGACTTCCTGTTGGATTTGGGATATTGCTCCAAGAGACTTTTTTGTACATCTTGATATTTTCCATAAGCTTACCAGGTTTCAGACTCATAGATGAAACACAGAGCAGGGGCTGTTGTTTTGAAATTTTGTAGGGGGCGCTGTGGAGCAATTTCGAGCTATTCAATGAAAATGATCACATGACAACAAAGCCTACATCCATTTGGAGGTGTGTGCCAAATTTCAAGCCTCTATAAACTTTCCAAGTCCCTCAAAAGCCACTTCATCTTTCATGGTGAACCGCGTTGCCACCAGGGTGCGCCGTTCAGTTTAAAGTCACAATTTTCGCACTGAAGCATCACGAGGGACTGATGTTGATATTCACCGCTTTTGAGGTGGCCACGATGAACCTGTGAAAATCAGTACAACAAAATTAAAGCCATGACATTTCCTGTTGCCACTAGGTGGCGCTGTCCGTATTTCCGACAATGGGCACATCAATCTGTTCAGGGTGGGTCTGATATCATGCCTGTAAAGTCTGGTACTGATCAGACTGGATTTCATTGAGTTATACTAATTTGTTTCTTCATGGCGTGACATCAAAGTTCGCCATGCTGCTGGGGTCACACCCTTTTGCGAAAAGTCACAGTTTTCACTGTAACCCAAGACCAACTCCTTAAGGCTTTCCTGGAGAAATTTGAGGCTGCAGATGTCACCCATCACTATACTGTACCCCAAAGTGTAAAACATGACATTTCCTGTTCCCACTAGGTGGCGCTGTCCTTGATGTCAAATATGGCAGTTGAAATATGTTCAGGGGTGGAGCCTTATCATATGTGTGCTCTTTGGTCCAGATCGGAACATGTATGACAGAATGAGAGGCAATAAGATTTTGATGGCGAGTCATCGAAATTCGCCATGGCGCCACGGCCTCATAGTATTGTGAAAACTCAAAAGCTCCGCAATTTAACATGGCACAACGGTGTAGTTGACACTGTCCAAATTTGAAGTTTATAGGACCAAATCCCAAGGAGGAGTTCGTTAAAGTACAAGGCATGGAAACGGTAAAATCAGACCCAAAATGTCACCTTCAATCCAAAATGGCGGACTTCCTGTTGGGTTTAGGACATTGCCATAATAGACTTTTTTGTTCGACTCTGAACGTTATATAGGTGTACCGACTTTCAAACGTGTAGGTCATACCCATACCGGGGGCTCGCGTTTTTCATTTTTCTAGGTGGCGCTACTGAGCTAATTTTCCCTGGCCATGTCTGAGAACATTAAAATACGTAAATTTTCACCAGACCTGACGCGTGTGCAAAATTTCATGAGTTTTCGAGCATGTTTAGGCTCTCAAACGGCCAATTCATTTGCCGAAATAATAATAATAATAATAATAATTAAAGCTGCAAGCAGCGTTAGGAGGGCCCTCGCACCCCCGGCGCGTCGAGCCACGCCCAACACCTAAAACCAGCATGTCCGATCTGATGTCACATTGATGGAATTCATGCATTTAACCACCAGCTAACAATTCATCTCATTCAATCATGATTATAGTTGTCCCACTAGGTGGCGCTCTAACCATTACTGACAAATGGCATAACAAACATTTCCTAGCTCGAGTCTCATCACGCCTGCGACCTTTGGGAGAGATTGAACATTTTGATTTTGAGTGACAGCAGATTACTGCTTTTTGGCGAGTGATTGAAACTCCACGTGCCGCCATGACCACCCCGTTTCCCTAAATGTAAAAAGCTTCGCAATTTAACATCACAAAGGTCTTTAGATTCCACACACAGGAGATTGGTTCAATATGATGAAATCCCTTGGAGGAGTTCGTCAAAGTATGAAGCCTGAAAAGAGGGGAAAATGTTGCCAAAATTGCACATTAATTTTAAAATGGCTGACTTCCTGTTGGATTTGGGATATTGCTCCAAGAGACTTTTTTGTACATCTTGATATCTCCTATAAGCCTACCAGGTTTCAGATTCATACATAAAACACAGAGCTGGGGCTGTGGTTTTGAAATTTTGTAGGGGGCGCTGTGGAGCCATTTTGGGATATTCAATGAAAATGATCACATGACAACAAAGCCTTCGTAACATTGGAGGTGTGTGCCAAATTTCAAGCCTCTATAAACTTGCCAAGACCCTCAAAAGCCACTTCATATTTCATGGTGGACCACGTTGCCACCAGGGTGCGCCGTTCAGTTTAAAGTCACAATTTTTGCACTGAAGCATCACGAGGGACTGATGGTGATATTCACCGCTTTTGAGGTGGCCACGATGAACCTGTGAAAATCAGTACAACAAAATTAAAGCCATGACATTTCCTGTTGCCACTAGGTGGCGCTGTCCGTATTTCCGACAATGGGCACATCAATCTGTTCAGGGCGGGTCTGACATCATGCCTGTAAAGTCTGGTACTGATCAGACTGGATTTCATTGAGTTATACTAATTTGTTTCTTCATGGCGTGACATCAAAGTTCGCCATGCTGCTGGGGTCACACCCTTTCGCGAAAACTCACAGTTTTCACTGTAACCCAAGACCAACTCCTTAAGGCTTTCCTGGAGAAATTTGAGGCTGCAGATGTTACCCATCACTATACTGTACCCCAAAGTGTAAAACATGACATTTCCTGTTTCCACTAGGTGGCGCTGTCCTTGATGTCAAATATGGCAGTTGAAATATGTTCAGGGGTGGAGCCTTATCATATGTGTGCTCTTTGGTCCAGATCGGAACATGTATGACAGAATGAGAGGCAATAAGATTTTCATGGCGAGTCATCGAAATTCGCCATGGCGCCACGGCCTCATAGTATTGTGAAAACTCAAAAGCTCCGCAATTTAACATGGCACAAGGGTGTAGTTGACACTGTCCAAATTTGAAGTTTATAGGACCAAATCCCAAGGAGGAGTTCGTTAAAGTACAAGGCATGGAAACGGTAAAATCAGACCCAAAATGTCACCTTCAATCCAAAATGGCGGACTTCCTGTTGGGTTTAGGACATTGCCATAATAGACTTTTTTGTTCGACTCTGAACGTTATATAGGTGTACCGACTTTCAAATGTGTAGGTCATACCCATACCGGGGGCTCGCGTTTTTCATTTTTCTAGGTGGCGCTACTGAGCTAATTTTCCCTGGCCATGTCTGGGAACATTAAAATACGTAAATTTTCACCAGACCTGACGCGTGTGCAAAATTTCATGAGTTTTCGAGCATGTTTAGGCCCTCAAACGGCCAATTCATTTGCCGGAATAATAATAATAATAATAATAATAATAATAATAATAATTAAAGCTGCAAGCAGCGTTACGAGGGCCCTCGCACCCCCGGCACGTCGAGCCAAGCCCAACACCTAAAACCAGCACCTCCGATCTGATGTCACATTGATGGAATTCATGCATTTAACCACCAGCTAACATTTCAACTCATTCATTCATGATTAGTTAGTCGTTCCACTAGGTGGCGCTCTAACCATTATGTACAAATGGCATAACAAACATTTCCGAGCTCGAGTCTCATCACGCCTATGAGCTTTGGGAGAGATTGGACATTGTGTTTTTGAGTGACAGCAGATTACTGCTTTTTGGCGAGTGATTCAAACTCTAAGTGCCACCATAACCACCCCGTTTCACTGAACGTAAAAAGCTTCGCAATTTAACATCACAAAGGTCTTTAGATTCCACACACTGGAGATTGGTTCAATATGATGAAATCCCTTGGAGGAGTTCGTCAAAGAACGGTGCCTGGAAAGAGGGGAAAATGTTGCCAAAATTACACATTAATTTTAAAATGGCTGACTTCCTGTTGGATTTGGGATATTGCACCAAGAGACTTTTTTGTACATCTTGATATCTCCTATAAGCTTACCAGGTTTCAGAATCATACATAGAACACAGAGCAGGGGCTGTGGTTTTGAAATTTTGTAGGGGGCGCTGTGGAGCAATTTCGCGCTATTCAATGAAAATGATCACATGCCAACAAAGCCTTCATCCATTTGGAGGTGTGTGCCAAATTTCAAGCCTCTATAAACTTGCCAAGACCCTCAAAAGCCACTTCATCTTTCATGTTGAACAGCGTTGCCACCAGGGTGCGCCGTTCAGTTTAAACTCACAATTTTTGCACTGAAGCATCACGAGGGACTGATGGTGATATTCACCGCTTTTGAGGTGGCCACGATGAACCTGTGAAAATCAGTACAACAAAATTAAAGCCATGACATTTCCTGTTGCCACTAGGTGGCGCTGTCCGTATTTCCGACAATGGGCACATCAATCTGTTCAGGGCGGGTCTGACATCATGCCTGTAAAGTCTGGTACTGATCAGACTGGATTTCATTGAGTTATACTAATTTGTTTCTTCATGGCGTGACATCAAAGTTCGCCACGCCGCTGGGGTCACACCCTTTCGCGAAAAGTCACAGTTTTCACTGTAACCCAAGACCAACTCCTTAAGGCTTTCCTGGAGAAATTTGAGGCTGCAGATGTCACCCATCACTATACTGTACCCCAAAGTGTAAAACATGACATTTCCTGTTCCCACTAGGTGGCGCTGTCCTTGATGTCAAATATGGCAGTTGAAATATGTTCAGGGGTGGAGCCTTATCATATGTGTGCTCTTTGGTCCAGATCAGAACATGTATGACAGAATGAGAGGCAATAAGATTTTCATGGCGAGTCATCAAAATTCGCCATGGCGCCACGGCCTCATACTATTGTGAAAACTCAAAAGCTCCGCAATTTAACATGGCACAAGGGTGTAGTTGACACTGTCCAAATTTGAAGTTTATAGGACCAAATCCCAAGGAGGAGTTCGTTAAAGTACAAGGCATGGAAACGGTAAAATCAGAGCCAAAATGTCACCTTCAATCCAAAATGGCGGACTTCCTGTTGGGTTTAGGACATTGCCATAATAGACTTTTTTGTTCGACTCTGAACGTTATATAGGTGTACCGACTTTCAAACATGTAGGTCATACCCATACCGGGGGCTCGCGTTTTTCATTTTTCTAGGTGGCGCTACTGAGCTAATTTTCCCTGGCCATGTCTGAGAACATTAAAATACGTAAATTTTCACCAGACCTGACGCGTGTGCAAAATTTCATGAGTTTTCGAGCATGTTTAGGCCCTCAAACGGCCAATTCATTTGCCGAAATAATAATAATAATAATAATAATAATAATAATAATAATAAACAGAGCAATTACAATAGGGCCTTCGCACTGTCAGTGCTCGGGCCCTAATAATAATAATAATAATAATAATAATAATAATAATAAACAGAGCAATTACAATAGGGCCTTCGCACTGTCAGTGCTCGGGCCCTAATTAAAGCTGCAAGCAGCGTTACGAGGGCCCTCGCACCCCCGGCGCGTCGAGCCAAGCCCAACACCTAAAACCAGCACCTCCGATCTGATGTCACATTGATGGAATTCATGCATTTAACCACCAGCTAACATTTCAAGTCATTCATTCATGATTAGTTAGTCGTTCCACTAGGTGGCGCTCTAACCATTATGTACAAATGGCATAACAATCACTTCCGAGCTCGAGTCTCATCACACCTGAGACGTTTGGGAGAGATTGGACATTGTGTTTTTGAGTGACAGCAGATTACTGCTTTTTGGCGAGTGATTCAAACTCTAAGTGCCACCATAACCACCCCGTTTCACTGAACGTAAAAAGCTTCGCAATTTAACATCACAAAGGTCTTTAGATTCCACACACTGGAGATTGGTTCAATATGATGAAATCCCTTGGAGGAGTTCGTCAAAGAACGGTGCCTGGAAAGAGGGGAAAATGTTGCCAAAATTACACATTAATTTTAAAATGGCTGACTTCCTGTTGGATTTGGGATATTGCACCAAGAGACTTTTTTGTACATCTTGATATCTCCTATAACCTTACCAGGTTTCAGAATCATACATAGAACACAGAGCAGGGGCTGTGGTTTTGAAATTTTGTAGGGGGCGCTGTGGAGCCACTTCGCGCTATTCAATGAAAATGATCACATGCCAACAAAGCGTTCATCCATTTGGAGGTGTGTGTCAAATTTCAAGCCTCTATAAACTTGCCAAGACCCTCAAAAGCCACTTCATCTTTCATGTTGAACAGCGTTGCCACCAGGGTGCGCCGTTCAGTTTAAACTCACAATTTTTGCACTGAAGCATCACGAGGGACTGATGGTGATATTCACCGCTTTTGAGGTGGCCAAGATGAACCTGTGAAAATCAGTACAACAAAATTAAAGCCATGACATTTCCTGTTGTCACTAGGTGGCGCTGTCCATATTTCCGACAATGGGCACATCAATCTGTTCAGGGCGGGTCTGAGATCATGCCTGTAAAGTCTGGTACTGATCAGACTGGATTTCATTGAGTTATACTAATTTGTTTCTTCATGGCGTGACATCAAAGTTCGCCATGCTGCTGGGGTCACACCCTTTTGCGAAAACTCACAGTTTTCACTGTAACCCAAGACCAACTCCTTAAGGCTTTTCTGGAGAAATTTGAGGCTGCAGATGTCACCCATCACTATACTGTACCCCAAAGTGTAAAACATGACATTTCCTGTTCCCACTAGGTGGCGCTGTCCTTGATGTCAAATATGGCAGTTGAAATATGTTCAGGGGTGGAGCCTTATCATATGTGTGCTCTTTGGTCCAGATCGGAACATGTATGACAGAATGAGAGGCAATAAGATTTTCATGGCGAGTCATCGAAATTCGCCATGGCGCCACGGCCTCATAGTATTGTGAAAACTCAAAAGCTCCGCAATTTAACATGGCACAAGGGTGTAGTTGACACTGTCCAAATTTGAAGTTTATAGGACCAAATCCCAAGGAGGAGTTCGTTAAAGTACAAGGCATGGAAACGGTAAAATCAGACCCAAAATGTCACCTTCAATCCAAAATGGCGGACTTCCTGTTGGGTTTAGGACATTGCCATAATAGACTTTTTTGTTCGACTCTGAACGTTATATAGGTGTACCGACTTTCAAATGTGTAGGTCATACCCATACCGGGGGCTCGCGTTTTTCATTTTTCTAGGTGGCGCTACTGAGCTAATTTTCCCTGGCCATGTCTGGGAACATTAAAATACGTAAATTTTCACCAGACCTGACGCGTGTGCAAAATTTCATGAGTTTTCGAGCATGTTTAGGCCCTCAAACGGCCAATTCATTTGCCGGAATAATAATAATAATAATAATAATAATAATAATAATAATAATAATAATAATAATAATAATAATAATAATAAACAGAGCAATTACAATAGGGCCTTCGCACTGTCAGTGCTCGGGCCCTAATAATAATAATTAAAGCTGCAAGCAGCGTTATGAGGGCCCTCGCACCCCCGGCGCGTCGAGCCACGCCCAACACCTAAAACCAGCACCTCCGATCTGATGTCACATTGATGGAATTCATGCATTTAACCACCAGCTAACATTTCAACTCATTCATTTATGATTAGTTAGTCGTTCCACTAGGTGGCGCTCTAACCATTATGCACAAATGGCATAACAAACATTTCCGAGCTCGAGTCTCATCACGCCTATGAGCTTTGGGAGAGATTGGACATTGTGTTTTTGAGTGACAGCAGATTACTGCTTTTTGGCGAGTGATTGAAACTCTACGTGCCGCCATGACCACCCCGTTTCCCTGAATGTAAAAAGCTTCGCAATTTAACATCACAAAGGTCTTTAGATTCCACACACAGGAGATTGCATCAATCTGATGAAATCCCTTGCAGGAGTACGTCAAAGCACGGTGCCTGAAAAGAGGGGAAAATGTTGCCAAAATTGCACATTAATTTTAAAATGGCTGACTTCCTGTTGGATTTGGGATATTGCTCCAAGAGACTTTTTTGTACATCTTGATATCTCCTATAAGCCTACCAGGTTTCAGATTCATACATAAAACACAGAGCTGGGGCTGTGGTTTTGAAATTTTGTAGGGGGCGCTGTGGAGCCATTTTGGGATATTCAATGAAAATGATCAGATGACAACAAAGCCTTCGTCACATTGGAGGTGTGTGCCAAATTTCAAGCCTCTATAAACTTTCCAAGACCCTCAAAAGCCACTTCATCTTTCATGGTGAACAGCGTTGCCACCAGGGTGCGCCGTTCAGTTTAAAGTCACAATTTTTGCACTGAAGCATCACGAGGGACTGATGGTGATATTCACCGCTTTTGAGGTGGCCACGATGAACCTGTGAAAATCAGTACAACAAAATTAAAGCCATGACATTTCCTGTTGCCACTAGGTGGCGCTGTCCGTATTTCTGACAATGGGCACATCAATCTGTTCAGGGCGGGTCTGACATCATGCCTGTAAAGTCTGGTACTGATCAGGCTGGATTTCATTGAGTTATACTAATTTGTTTCTTCATGGCGTGACATCAAAGTTCGCCATGCTGCTGGGGTCACACCCTTTCACGAAAACTCACAGTTTTCACTGTAACCCAAGACCAACTCCTTAAGGCTTTCCTGGAGAAATTTGAGGCTGCAGATGTCACCCATCACTATACTGTACCCCAAAGTGTAAAACATGACATTTCCTGTTCCCACTAGGTGGCGCTGTCCTTGATGTCAAATATGGCAGTTGAAATATGTTCAGGGGTGGAGCCTTATCATATGTGTGCTCTTTGGTCCAGATCGGAACATGTATGACAAAATGAGAGGCAATAAGATTTTCATGGCGAGTCATCGAAATTCGCCATGGCGCCACGGCCTCATAGTATTGTGAAAACTCAAAAGCTCCGCAATTTAACATGGCACAAGGGTGTAGTTGACACTGACCAAATTTGAAGGTTATGAAATGAAACCCCAAGGAGGAGTTCGCAAAAGTTTGAGGCATGGAAATGGCAAAATTAGAGCCAAAATGTCACCTTCTCTTCCAAATGGCGGACTTCCTGTTGGGTTTGCGTCAATGGGCCCACAGACTTTTTTGTTCGTCTTGGCATGATACACATGTGTGCCAAATTTCATACATGTAGCTCAAACGATGTGGTCGTAGGGCTGCATTTAACAAGGCATAGGTGGCGCTCTAGAGCCATTTCCCAGTGCTCATATGTAAAACCATTAAAATACAAAATTTTTCACCAGACCTGGCATGTGTGCAAAATTTCATGAGTTTTTGAGCATGTTTAGGCCCTCAAAAAGGCCCTTGTTTCGCCTGAATAATAATAATAATAATAATAATTAAAGCTGCAAGCAGCGTTATGAGGGCCCTCGCACCCCCGGCGTGTCGAGCCATGCCCAACACCTGAAACCAGCATGTCCGATCTGATGTCACATTGATGGAATTCATGCATTTAACCACCAGTTAACATTTCATTTGGTTCAACCATGAGTATAGTCGTCCCACTAGGTGGCTCTCTAACCATTATAGACAAAGGGCATAACAAACATTTCCGAGCTCGAGTCTCATCACGCCTGTGACCTTTGGGAGAGATTGGACTTTGTGTCTTTGAGTGACAGCATATTACTGCTTTTTGGCGAGTGATTGAAACTCCACGTGCCGCCATGACCACCCCGTTTCCTTGAACGTAAAAAGCTTCGCAATTTAACATCACAAAGGTCTTTAGATTCCACACACTGGAGAATGGTTCAATATGATGAAATCCCTTGGAGGAGTTCGTCAAAGTATGAAGCCTGAAAAGAGGGGAAAATGTTGCCAAAATTACACATTAATTTTAAAATGGCTGACTTCCTGTTGGATTTGGGATATTGCTCCAAGAGACTTTTTTGTACATCTTGATATCTCCTATAAGCCTACCAGGTTTCAGATTCATACATAAAACACAGAGCAGGGGCTGTGGTTTTGAAATTTTGTAGGGGGCGCTGTGGAGCAATTTCGCGCTATTCAATGAAAATGATCACATGCCAACAAAGCCTTCATCCATTTGGAGGTGTGTGCCAAATTTCAAGCCTCTATAAACTTGCCAAGACCCTCAAAAGCCACTTCATCTTTCATGTTGAACAGCGTTGCCACCAGGGTGCGCCGTTCAGTTTAAACTCACAATTTTTGCACTGAAGCATCACGAGGGACTGATGGTGATATTCACCGCTTTTGAGGTGGCCAAGATGAACCTGTGAAAATCAGTACAACAAAATTAAAGCCATGACATTTCCTGTTGCCACTAGGTGGCGCTGTCCGTATTTCCGACAATGGGCACATCAATCTGTTCAGGGCGGGTCTGACATCATGCCTGTAAAGTCTGGTACTGATCAGACTGGATTTCATTGAGTTATACTAATTTGTTTCTTCATGGCGTGACATCAAAGTTCGCCATGCTGCTGGGGTCACACCCTTTCGCGAAAACTCACAGTTTTCACTGTTACCCAAGACCAACTCCTTAAGGCTTTCCTGGAGAAATTTGAGGCTGCAGATGTCACCCTTCACTATACTGTACCCCAAAGTGTAAAACATGACATTTCCTGTTCCCACTAGGTGGCGCTGTCCTTGAGGTCAAATATGGCAGTTGAAATATGTTCAGGGGTGGAGCCTTATCATATGTGTGCTCTTTGGTCCAGATTGGAACATGTATGACAGAATGAGAGGCAATAAGATTTTCATGGCGAGTCATCGAAATTCGCCATGGCGCCACGGCCTCATAGTATTGTGAAAACTCAAAAGCTCCGCAATTTAACATGGCACAAGGGTGTAGTTGACACTGTCCAAATTTGAAGCTTATACGACCAAATCCCAAGGAGGAGTTCGTTAAAGTACAAGGCATGGAAACGGTAAAATCAGAGCCAAAATGTCACCTTCAATCCAAAATGGCGGACTTCCTGTTGGGTTTGCGTCAATGGGCCCACAGACTTTTTTGTTCGTCTTGGCATGATACACATGTGTGCCAAATTTCATACATGTAGCTGAAACGATGTGGTCGTAGGGCTGCATTTAACAAGGCATAGGTGGCGCTCTAGAGCCATTTCCCAGTGCTCATATGTAAAACCATTAAAATACGTAAATTTTCACCAGACCTGACGCGTGCGCAAAATTTCCAGAGTTTTCGAGCATGTTTAGGCCCTCAAAAGGCCGATTCATTTGCCGAAATAATAATAATAATAATAATAAACAGAGCAATTACAATAGGGCCTTCGCACTGTCAGTGCTCGGGCCCTAATTAAAGCTGCAAGCAGCGTTACGAGGGCCCTCGCACCCCCAGCGCGTCGAGCCAAGCCCAACACCTAAAACCAGCACCTCCGATCTGATGTCACATTGATGGAATTCATGCATTTAACCACCAGCTAACATTTCAAGTCATTCATTCATGATTAGTTAGTCGTTCCACTAGGTGGCGCTCTAACCATTATGTACAAATGGCATAACAATCACTTCCGAGCTCGAGTCTCATCACACCTGAGACGTTTGGGAGAGATTGGACATTGTGTTTTTGAGTGACAGCAGATTACTGCTTTTTGGCGAGTGATTCAAACTCTAAGTGCCACCATAACCACCCCGTTTCACTTAACGTAAAAAGCTTCGCAATTTAACATCACAAAGGTCTTTAGATTCCACACACTGGAGATTGGTTCAATATGATGAAATCCCTTGGAGGAGTTCGTCAAAGAACGGTGCCTGAAAAGAGGGGAAAATGTTGCCAAAATTGCACATTAATTTTAAAATGGCTGACTTCCTGTTGGATTTGGGATATTGCACCAAGAGACTTTTTTGTACATCTTGATATCTCCTATAAGCTTACCAGGTTTCAGAATCATACATAGAACACAGAGCAGGGGCTGTGGTTTTGAAATTTTGTAGGGGGCGCTGTGGAGCCACTTCGCGCTATTCAATGAAAATGATCACATGCCAACAAAGCGTTCATCCATTTGGAGGTGTGTGCCAAATTTCAAGCCTCTATAAACTTGCAAAGACCCTCAAAAGCCACTTCATCTTTCATGTTGAACAGCGTTGCCACCAGGGTGCGCCGTTCAGTTTAAAGTCACAATTTTTGCACTGAAGCATCACGAGGGACTGATGGTGATATTCACCGCTTTTGAGGTGGCCAAGATGAACCTGTGAAAATCAGTACAACAAAATTAAAGCCATGACATTTCCTGTTGCCACTAGGTGGCGCTGTCCGTATTTCCGACAATGGGCACATCAATCTGTTCAGGGCGGGTCTGACATCATGCCTGTAAAGTCTGGTACTGATCAGACTGGATTTCATTGAGTTATACTAATTTGTTTCTTCATGGCGTGACATCAAAGTTCGCCATGCTGCTGGGGTCACACCCTTTTGCGAAAAGTCACAGTTTTCACTGTAACCCAAGACCAACTCCTTACGGCTTTCCTGGAGAAATTTGAGGCTGCAGATGTCACCCATCACAATACTGTACCCCAAAGTGTAAAACATGACATTTCCTGTTCCCACTAGGTGGCGCTGTCCTTGATGTCAAATATGGCAGTTGAAATAGGTTCAGGGGTGGAGCCTTATCATATGTGTGCTCTTTGGTCCAGATCGGAACATGTATGACAGAATGAGAGGCAATAAGATTTTCATGGCGAGTCATCGAAATTCGCCATGGCGCCACGGCCTCATAGTATTGTGAAAACTCAAAAGCTCCGCAATTTAACATGGCACAAGGGTGTAGTTGACACTGTCCAAATTTGAAGCTTATACGCCGAAATCCCAAGGAGGAGTTCGTTAAAGTACAAGGCATGGAAACGGTAAAATCAGACCCAAAATGTCACCTTCAATCCAAAATGGCGGACTTCCTGTTGGGTTTAGGACATTGCCATAATAGACTTTTTTGTTCGACTCTGAACGTTATATAGGTGTACCGACTTTCAAACTTGTAGGCAATACCCATACCGGGGGCTCGCGTTTTTCATTTTTCTAGGTGGCGCTACTGAGCTAATTTTCCCTGGCCATGTCTGAGAACATTAAAATACGTAAATTTTCACCAGACCTGACGCGTGTGCAAAATTTCATGAGTTTTCGAGCATGTTTAGGCCCTCAAACGGCCAATTCATTTGCCGAAATAATAATAATAATAATAATAATAATAATAAACAGAGCAATTACAATAGGGCCTTCGCACTGTCAGTGCTCGGGCCCTAATTAAAGCTGCAAGCAGCGTTATGAGGGCCCTCGCACCCCCGGCGCGTCGAGCCACGCCCAACACCTAAAACCAGCACGTCCTGCTCATGTCACATTGATGGAATTCATGCATTTAACCACCAGCTAACATTTCAACTCATTCATTCATGATTTGTTAGTCGTTCCACTAGGTGGCGCTCTAACCCTTATGCACAAATGGCATAACAAACATTTCCGAGCTCGAGTCTCATCACGCCTATGAGCTTTGGGAGAGATTGGACATTGTGTTTTTGAGTGACAGCAGATTACTGCTTTTTGGCGAGTGATTGAAACTCCACGTGCCGCCATGACCACCCCGTTTCCCTGAATGTAAAAAGCTTCGCAATTTAACATCACAAAGGTCTTTAGATTCCACACACAGGAGATCGCATCAATCTGATGAAATCCCTTGCAGGAGTACGTCAAAGAACGATGCCTGGAAAGAGGGGAAAATGTTGCCAAAATTAAACATTAATTTTAAAATGGCTGACTTCCTGTTGGATTTTGGATATTGCTCCAAGAGACTTTTTTGTACATCTTGATATCTCCTATAAGCTTACCAGGTTTCAGACTCATACATAAAACACAGAGCTGGGGCTGTGGTTTTGAAATTTTGTAGGGGGCGCTGTGGAGCCATTTCGCGCTATTCAATAAAAATGATCACATGACAACAAAGCCTTCATCCATTTGGAGGGGTGTGCCAAATTTCAAGCCTCTATAAACTTGCCAAGACCCTCAAAAGCCACTTCATCTTTCATGTTGAACAGCGTTGCCACCAGGGTGCGCCGTTCAGTTTAAAGTCACAATTTTTGCACTGAAGCATCACGAGGGACTGATGGTGATATTCACTGCTTTTGAGGTGGCCACGATGAACCTGTGAAAATCAGTACAACAAAATTAAAGCCATGACATTTCCTGTTGCCACTAGGTGGCGCTGTACGTATTCCCGACAATGGGCACATCAATCTGTTCAGGGCGGGTCTGACATCATGCCTGTAAAGTCTGGTACTGAACAGACTGGATTTCATTGAGTTATACTAATTTGTTTCTTCATGGCGTGACATCAAAGTTCGCCATGCTGCTGGGGTCACACCCTTTTGCGAAAAGTCACAGTTTTCACTGTAACCCAAGACCAACTCCTTAAGGCTTTCCTGGAGAAATTTGAGGCTGCAGGTGTCACCCATCACTATACTGTACCCCAAAGTGTAAAACATGACATTTCCTGTTCCCACTAGGTGGCGCTGTCCCTGGTGTCAAATATGGCAGTTGAAATATGTTCAGGGGTGGAGCCTTGTCATATGTGTTCACTTTGGTCAAGGTCAGAAAATGTATGACAAAATGAGAGGCAATAAGATTTTCATGGCGAGTCATCGAAATTCGCCATGGCGCCACGGCCTCATAGTATTGTGAAAACTCAAAAGCTCCGCAATTTAACATGGCACAAGGGTGTAGTTGACACTGTCCAAATTTGAAGGTTATGAAATGAAACCCCAAGGAGGAGTTCGCAAAAGTTCGAGGCATGGAAATGGCAAAATTAGAGCCAAAATGTCACCTTCTCTTCCAAATGGCGGACTTCCTGTTGGGTTTGCGTCAATGGGCCCACAGACTTTTTTGTTCGTCTTGGCATGATACACATGTGTGCCAAATTTCATACATGTAGCTCAAACGATGTGGTCGTAGGGCTGCATTTAACAAGGCATAGGTGGCGCTGTAGAGCCATTTCCCAGTGCTCATATGTAAAACCATTAAAATACAAAATTTTTCACCAGACCTGGCATGTGTGCAAAATTTCATGAGTTTTTGAGCATGTTTAGGCCCTCAAAAAGGCCCTTGTTTTGCCTGAATAATAATAATAATAATAATTAAAGCTGCAAGCAGCGTTATGAGGGCCCTCGCACCCCCGGCGTGTCGAGCCATGCCCAACACCTGAAACCAGCACGTCCGATCTGATGTCACATTGATGGAATTCATGCATTTAACCACCAGTTAACATTTCATTTGGTTCAACCATGAGTATAGTCGTCCCACTAGGTGGCGCTCTAACCATTATAGACAAAGGGCATAACAAACATTTCCGAGCTCGAGTCGCATCACGCCTGCGACCTTTGGGAGAGATTGGACATTGTGTCTTTGAGTGACAGCATATTACTGCTTTTTGGCGAGTGATTGAAACTCCACGTGCCGCCATGACCACCCCGTTTCCTTGAATGTAAAAAGCTTCGCAATTTAACATCACAAAGGTCTTTAGATTCCACACACTGGAGAATGGTTCAATATGATGAAATCCCTTGGAGGAGTTCGTCAAAGAACGGTGCCTGAAAAGAGGGGAAAATGCCGCCAAAATTACACATTAACTTTAAAATGGCTGACTTCCTGTTGGATTTGGGATATTGCTCCAAGAGACTTTTTTGTACATCTTAAGATCTTCCATAAGCTTACCAAGTTTCAGACTCATAGATAAAACACAGAGCAGGGGCTGATATTTTGGAATTTTGTAGGGGGCGCTGTGGAGCCATTTTGCGCTATTCAAGGAAAATGGTTACATAACAACAAAGCCTTCATCACATTGGAGGCGTGGGCCAAGTTTAAAGCCTCTATAAACTTTCCAAGCCACTCAAAAGTAACTTCATCTTTCATGTTGAACAGCGTTGCCACCAGGGTGCGCCGTTCAGTTTAAAGTCACATTTTTTGCACTGAAGCATCACGAGGGACTGATGGTGATATTCACCGCTTTTGAGGTGGCCACGATGAACCTGTGAAAATCAGTACAACAAAATTAAAGCCATGACATTTCCTGTTGCCACTAGGTGGCGCTGTCCGTATTTCCGACAATGGGCACATCAATCTGTTCAGGGCGGGTCTGACATCATGCCTGTAAAGTCTGGTACTGATCAGACTGGATTTCATTGAGTTATACTAATTTGTTTCTTCATGGCGTGACATCAAAGTTCGCCATGCTGCTGGGGTCACACCCTTTTGCGAAAAGTCACAGTTTTCACTGTAACCCAAGACCAACTCCTTAAGGCTTTCCTGGAGAAATTTGAGGCTGCAGATGTCACCCATCACTATACTGTACCCCAAAGTGTAAAACATGACATTTCCTGTTCCCACTAGGTGGCGCTGTCCTTGATGTCAAATATGGCAGTTGAAATATGTTCAGGGGTGGAGCCTTATCATATGTGTGCTCTTTGGTCCAGATCGGAACATGTATGACAGAATGAGAGGCAATAAGATTTTCATGGCGAGTCATCGAAATTCGCCATGGCGCCACGGCCTCATAGTATTGTGAAAACTCAAAAGCTCCGCAATTTAACATGGCACAAGGGTGTAGTTGACACTGTCCAAATTTGAAGTTTATAGGACCAAATCCCAAGGAGGAGTTCGTTAAAGTACAAGGCATGGAAACGGTAAAATCAGAGCCAAAATGTCACCTTCAATCCAAAATGGCGGACTTGCTGTTGGGTTTAGGACATTGCCATAATAGACTTTTTTGTTCGACTCTGAACGTTATATAGGTGTACCGACTTTCAAACGTGTAGGTCATACCCATACCGGGGGCTCGCGTTTTTCATTTTTCTAGGTGGCGCTACTGAGCTAATTTTCCCTTGCCATGTCTGGGAACATTAAAATACGTAAATTTTCACCAGACCTGACGGGTGTGCAAAATTTCATGAGTTTTCGAGCATGTTTAGGCCCTCAAACGGCCAATTCATTTGCCGGAATAATAATAATAATAATAATAATAATAATAATAATAATAATAAACAGAGCAATTACAATAGGGCCTTCGCACTACCAGTGCTCGGGCCCTAATTAAAGCTGCAAGCAGCGTTATGAGGGCCCTCGCACCCCCGGCGCGTCGAGCCACGCCCAACACCTAAAACCAGCACGTCCGATCTGATGTCACATTGATGGAATTCATGCATTTAACCACCAGCTAACATTTCAACTCATTCATTCATGATTATTTAGTCGTTCCACTAGGTGGCGCTCTAACCATTATGTACAAATGGCATAACAAACACTTCCAAGCTCGAGTCTCATCACACCTGAGACGTTTGGGAGAGATTGGACATTGTGTTTTTGAGTGACAGCAGATTACTGCTTTTTGGCGAGTGATTGAAACTCTAAGTGCCGCCATAACCACCCCGTTTCCCTGGACGTAAAAAGCTTCGCAATTTAACATCACAAAGGTCTTTAGATTCCACAAACTGCAGATCGGTCCAATCTGATGAAATCCCTTGGAGGAGTTCGTCAAAGAAGGGTGCCTGAAAAGAGGGGAAAATGTTGCCAAAATTGCACATTAATTTTAAAATGGCTGACTTCCTGTTGGATTTGGGATATTGCTCCAAGAGACTTTTTTGTACATTTTGATATCTCCTATAAGCCTACCAGGTTTCAGATTCATACATAAAACACAGAGCTGGGGCTGTGGTTTTGAAAATTTGTAGGGGGCGCTGTGGAGCCATTTTGGGATATTCAATGAAAATGATCACATAACAACAAAGCCTTCGTCACATTGGAGGTGTGTGCCAAATTTCAAGCCTCTATAAACTTGCCAAGACCCTCAAAAGCCACTTCATCTTTCATCGTGAACAGCGTTGCCACCAGGGTGCGCCGTTCAGTTTAAAGTCACAATTTTTGCACTGAAGCATCACGAGGGACTGATGGTGATATTCACCGCTTTTGAGGTGGCCACGATGAACCTGTGAAAATCAGTACAACAAAATTAAAGCCATGACATTTCCTGTTGCCACTAGGTGGCGCTGTCCGTATTTCCGACAATGGGCACATCAATCTGTTCAGGGCGCGTCTGACATCATGCCTGTAAAGTCTGGTACTGATCAGACTGGATTTCATTGAGTTATACTAATTTGTTTCTTCATGGCGTGACATCAAAGTTCGCCATGCTGCTGGGGTCACACCCTTTCGCGAAAACTCACAGTTTTCACTGTAACCCAAGACCAACTCCTTAAGGCTTTCCTGGAGAAATTTGAGGCTGCAGATGTCACCCATCACTATACTGTACCCCAAAGTGTAAAACATGACATTTCCTGTTCCCACTAGGTGGCGCTGTCCCTGGTGTCAAATATGGCAGTTGAAATATGTTCAGGGGTGGAGCCTTATCATATGTGTTCACTTTGGTCAAGGTCAGAAAATGTATGACAAAATGAGAGGCAATAAGATTTTCATGGCGAGTCATCGAAATTCGCCGTGGCGCCACGGCCTCATGGTATTGTGAAAACTCAAAAGCTCCGCAATTTAACATGGCCCAGGTGTGTAGTTGACACTGACCAAAGATGAAGCTTATACGACCAAATCCCAAGGAGGAGTTCGAAAAAGTTCGAGGCATGGAAACGGCAAAATTAGAGCCAAAATGTCACCTTCAATCCAAAATGGCGGACTTCCTGTTGGGTTTAGGACATTGCCATAATAGACTTTTTTGTTCGACTCTGAACGTTATATAGGTGTACCGACTTTCAAACGTGTAGGTCATACCCATACCGGGGGCTCGCGTTTTTCATTTTTCTAGGTGGCGCTACTGAGCTAATTTTCCCTGGCCATGTCTGGGAACATTAAAATACGTAAATTTTCACCAGACCTGACGCGTGTGCAAAATTTCATGAGTTTTCGAGCATGTTTAGGCCCTCAAACGGCCAATTCATTTGCCGAAATAATAATAATAATAATAATTAAAGCTGCAAGCAGCGTTATGAGGGCCCTCGCACCCCCGGCGCGTCGAGCCACGCCCAACACCTAAAACCAGCACCTCCGATCTCATGTCACATTGATGGAATTCATGCATTTAACCACCAGCTAACATTTCAACTCATTCATTCATGATTTGTTAGTCGTTCCACTAGGTGGCGCTCTAACCCTTATGCACAAATGGCATAACAAACATTTCCGAGCTCGAGTCTCATCACGCCTATGAGCTTTGGGAGAGATTGGACATTGTGTTTTTGAGTGACAGCAGATTACTGCTTTTTGGCGAGTGATTCAAACTCTAAGTGCCACCATAACCACCCCGTTTCACTGAACGTAAAAAGCTTCGCAATTTAACATCACAAAGGTCTTTAGATTCCACACACTGGAGATTGGTTCAATATGATGAAATCCCTTGGAGGAGTTCGTCAAAGAACGGTGCCTGGAAAGAGGGGAAAATGTTGCCAAAATTGCACATTAATTTTAAAATGGCTGACTTCCTGTTGGATTTTGGATATTGCTCCAAGAGACTTTTTTGTACATCTTGATATCTCCTATAAGCTTACCAGGTTTCAGACTCATACATAAAACACAGAGCTGGGGCTGTGGTTTTGAAATTTTGTAGGGGGCGCTGTGGAGCCATTTCGCGCTATTCAATAAAAATGATCACATGACAACAAAGCCTACATCCATTTGGAGGTGTGTGCCAAATTTCAAGCCTCTATAAACTTTCCAAGCCCCTCAAAAGCCACTTCATCTTTCATGGTGAACCGCGTTACCACCAGGGTGCGCCGTTCACTTTAAAGTCACAATTTTTGCACTGAAGCATCACGAGGGACTGATGTTGATATTCACCGCTTTTGAGGTGGCCACGATGAACCTGTGAAAATCAGTACAACAAAATTAAAGCCATGACATTTCCTGTTGCCACTAGGTGGCGCTGTCCGTATTTCCGACAATGGGCACATCAATCTGTTCAGGGCGGGTCTGACATCATGCCTGTAAAGTCTGGTACTGAACAGACTGGATTTCATTGAGTTATACTAATTTGTTTCTTCATGGCGTGACATCAAAGTTCGCCATGCTGCTGGGGTCACACCCTTTTGCGAAAAGTCACAGTTTTCACTGTAACCCAAGACCAACTCCTTAAGGCTTTCCTGGAGAAATTTGAGGCTGCAGATGTCACCCATCACAATACTGTACCCCAAAGTGTAAAACATGACATTTCCTGTTCCCACTAGGTGGCGCTGTCCCTGATGTAAAATATGGCAGTTGAAATATGTTCAGGGGTGGAGCCTTATCATATGTGTTCACTTTGGTCAAGGTCAGAAAATCTATGACAGAATGAGAGGCAATAAGATTTTCATGGCGAGTCATCGAAATTCGCCGTGGCGCCACGGCCTCATGGTATTGTGAAAACTCAAAAGCTCCGCAATTTAACATGGCATAAGGGTGTAGTTGGCACTGACCAAATATGAAGGTTATGAAATCAAACCCCAAGGAGGAGTTCGTTAAAGTTCGAGGCATGGAAACGGTAAAATCAGAGCCAAAATGTCACATTCAATCCAAAATGGCGGACTTCCTGTTGGGTTTAGGACATTGCCATAATAGACTTTTTTGTTCGACTCTGAACGTTATATAGGTGTACTGACTTTCAAACATGTAGGTCATACCCATACCGGGGGCTCGCGTTTTTCATTTTTCTAGGTGGCGCTACTGAGCTAATTTTCCCTGGCCATGTCTGAGAACATTAAAATACGTAAATTTTCACCAGACCTGACGCGTGTGCAAAATTTCATGAGTTTTCGAGCATGTTTAGGTCCTCAAAAGGCCGATTCATTTGCCGAAATAATAATAATAATAATAATAATAATAATAATTAAAGCTGCAAGCAGCGTTATGAGGGCCCTCGCACCCCCGGCACGTCGAGCCACTGCCAACACCTCAAACCGGCACGTCCGATGTGATGTCACATTGATGGATTTCATGCTTTTAATCACCAGCTAACATTTCATCTTATTCAACCAGGATTATAGTCATGCCACTAGGTGGCGCTCTAACCATTATTGACAAATAGCATAACAAACATTTCCAAGCTCGAGTCTCATCACACCTGCGACCTTTGGGAGAGATTGGACATTGTGTTTTTTAGTGACAGCAGATTACTGCTTTTTGCGAGTGATTGAAACTCTACGTGCCGCCATGACCACCCCGTTTCCCTTAACGGAAAAAGCTTCGCAATTTAACATCACAAAGGTCTTTAGATTCTACACACTGAAGAATGCTTCAATATGATGAAATCCCTTGGAGGAGTTCGTCAAAGTATGAGGCCTGAAAAGGGGGGAAAATGTCATCAAAATTACACATTAATTTTAAAATGGCTGACTTCCTGTTGGATTTGGGATATTGCTCCAAGAGACTTTTTTGTACATCTTGATATCTTACACAAGCTTACCAAGTGTCAGACTCATAGATGAAACACAGAGCAGGGGCTGATGTTTTGAAATATTGTAGGGGGCGCTGTGGAGCCATTTTGCGCTATTCAAGGAAAATGGTTACATAACAACAATGCCTTCATCCATTTGGAGGTGTGTGCCAAATTTCAAGCCTCTATAAACTTTCCAAGCCCCTCAAAAGCCACTTCATCTTTCATGGTGAACCGCGTTGCCACCAGGGTGCGCCGTTCAGTTTAAAGTCACAATTTTTGCACTGAAGCATCACGAGGGACTGATGTTGATATTCACCGCTTTTGAGGTGGCCACGATGAACCTGTGAAAATCAGTACAACAAAATTAAAGCCATGACATTTCCTGTTGCCATTAGGTGGCGCTGTCCGTATTTCCGACAATGGGCACATCAATCTGTTCAGGGCGGGTCTGCCATCATGCCTGTAAAGTCTGGTACTGATCAGACTGGATTTCATTGAGTTATACTAATTTGTTTATTCATGGCGTGACATCAAAGTTCGCCATGCTGCTGGGGTCACACCCTTTTGCGAAAACTCACAGTTTTCACTGTAACCCAAGACCAACTCCTTAAGGCTTTCCTGGAGAAATTTGAGGCTGCAGATGTCACCCATCACTATACTGTACCCCAAAGTGTAAAACATGACATTTCCTGTTCCCACTAGGTGGCGCTGTCCTTGATGTCAAATATGGCAGTTGAAATATGTTCAGGGGTGGAGCCTTATCATATGTGTGCTCTTTGGTCCAGATCGGAACATGTATGACAAAATGAGAGGCAATAAGATTTTCATGGCGAGTCATCGAAATTCGCCATGGCGCCACGGCCTCATAGTATTGTGAAAACTCAAAAGCTCCGCAATTTAACATGGCACAAGGGTGTAGTTGACACTGTCCAAATTTGAAGTTTATAGGACCAAATCCCAAGGAGGAGTTCGTTAAAGTACAAGGCATGGAAACGGTAAAATCAGACCCAAAATGTCACCTTCAATCCAAAATGGCGGACTTCCTGTTGGGTTTAGGACATTGCCATAATAGACTTTTTTGTTCGACTCTGAACGTTATATAGGTGTACCGACTTTCAAACGTGTAGGTCATACCCATACCGGGGGCTCGCGTTTTTAATTTTTCTAGGTGGCGCTACTGAGCTAATTTTCCCTGGCCATGTCTGGGAACATTAAAATACGTAAATTTTCACCAGACCTGACGCGTGTGCAAAATTTCATGAGTTTTCGAGCATGTTTAGGCCCTCAAACGGCCAATTCATTTGCCGGAATAATAATAATAATAATAATAATAATAATAATAATAATAATAATAAACAGAGCAATTACAATAGGGCCTTCGCACTGTCAGTGCTCGGGCCCTAATAATAAACGGAGCAATTACAATAGGGCCTTCGCACTGTCAGTGCTCGGGCCCTAATAATAATAATAAACAGAGCAATTACAATAGGGCCTTCGCACTGTCAGTGCTCGGGCCCTAATTAAAGCTGCAAGCAGCGTTATGAGGGCCCTCGCACCCCCGGCACGTCGAGCCACTGCCAACACCTCAAACCGGCACGTCCGATGTGATGTCACATTGATGGATTTCATGCTTTTAATCACCAGCTAACATTTCATCTTATTCAACCAGGATTATAGTCATGCCAGTAGGTGGCGCTCTAACCATTATTGACAAATGGCATAACAAACATTTCCAAGCTCGAGTCTCATCACACCTGCGACCTTTGGGAGAGATTGGACATTGTGTTTTTTAGTGACAGCAGATTACTGCTTTTTGCGAGTGATTGAAACTCTACGTGCCGCCATGACCACCCCGTTTCCCTGAACGGAAAAAGCTTCGCAATTTAACATCACAAAGGTCTTTAGATTCTACACACTGAAGAATGCTTCAATATGATGAAATCCCTTGGAGGAGTTCGTCAAAGTATGAGGCCTGAAAAGGGGGGAAAATGTCATCAAAATTACACATTAATTTTAAAATGGCTGACTTCCTGTTGGATTTGGGATATTGCTCCAAGAGACTTTTTTGTACATCTTGATATCTTACACAAGCTTACCAAGTGTCAGACTCATAGATGAAACACAGAGCAGGGGCTGATGTTTTGAAATATTGTAGGGGGCGCTGTGGAGCCATTTTGCGCTATTCAAGGAAAATGGTTACATAACAACAATGCCTTCATCCATTTGGAGGTGTGTGCCAAATTTCAAGCCTCTATAAACTTTCCAAGCCCCTCAAAAGCCACTTCATCTTTCATGGTGAACCGCGTTGCCACCAGGGTGCGCCGTTCAGTTTAAAGTCACAATTTTTGCACTGAAGCATCACGAGGGACTGATGTTGATATTCACCGCTTTTGAGGTGGCCACGATGAACCTGTGAAAATCAGTACAACAAAATTAAAGCCATGACATTTCCTGTTGCCATTAGGTGGCGCTGTCCGTATTTCCGACAATGGGCACATCAATCTGTTCAGGGCGGGTCTGCCATCATGCCTGTAAAGTCTGGTACTGATCAGACTGGATTTCATTGAGTTATACTAATTTGTTTATTCATGGCGTGACATCAAAGTTCGCCATGCTGCTGGGGTCACACCCTTTTGCGAAAAGTCACAGTTTTCACTGTAACCCAAGACCAACTCCTTAAGGCTTTCCTGGAGAAATTTGAGGCTGCAGATGTCACCCATCACTATACTGTACCCCAAAGTGTAAAACATGACATTTCCTGTTCCCACTAGGTGGCGCTGTCCTTGATGTCAAATATGGCAGTTGAAATATGTTCAGGGGTGGAGCCTTATCATATGTGTGCTCTTTGGTCCAGATCGGAACATGTATGACAAAATGAGAGGCAATAAGATTTTCATGGCGAGTCATCGAAATTCGCCATGGCGCCACGGCCTCATAGTATTGTGAAAACTCAAAAGCTCCGCAATTTAACATGGCACAAGGGTGTAGTTGGCACTGACCAAATATGAAGGTTATGAAATCAAACCCCAAGGAGGAGTTCGTCAAAGTTCGAGGCATGGAAATGGTAAAATCAGAGCCAAAATGTCACCTTCAATCCAAAATGGCGGACTTCCTGTTGGGTTTAGGACATTGCCATAATAGACTTTTTTGTTCGACTCTGAACATTATATAGGTGTACCGACTTTCAAACATGTAGGTCATACCCATACCGGGGGCTCGCGTTTTTCATTTTTCTAGGTGGCGCTACTGAGCTAATTTTCCCTGGCCATGTCTGAGAACATTAAAATACGTAAATTTTCACCAGACCTGACGCGTGTGCAAAATTTCATGAGTTTTCGAGCATGTTTAGGCCCTCAAACGGCCAATTCATTTGCCGAAATAATAATAATAATAATAATAATAATAATTAAAGCTGCAAGCAGCGTTATGAGGGCCCTCGCACCCCCGGCACGTCGAGCCACTGCCAACACCTCAAACCGGCACGTCCGATGTGATGTCACATTTATGGATTTCATGCTTTTAATCACCAGCTAACATTTCATCTTATTCAACCAGGATTATAGTCATGCCACTAGGTGGCGCTCTAACCATTATTGACAAATAGCATAACAAACATTTCCAAGCTCGAATCTCATCACACCTGCGACCTTTGGGAGAGATTGGACATTGTGTTTTTTAGTGACAGCAGATTACTGCTTTTTGCGAGTGATTGAAACTCTACGTGCCGCCATGACCACCCCGTTTCCCTTAACGGAAAAAGCTTCGCAATTTAACATCACAAAGGTCTTTAGATTCTACACACTGAAGAATGCTTCAATATGATGAAATCCCTTGGAGGAGTTCGTCAAAGTATGAGGCCTGAAAAGGGGGGAAAATGTCATCAAAATTACACATTAATTTTAAAATGGCTGACTTCCTGTTGGATTTGGGATATTGCTCCAAGAGACTTTTTTGTACATCTTGATATCTTACACAAGCTTACCAAGTGTCAGACTCATAGATGAAACACAGAGCAGGGGCTGATGTTTTGAAATATTGTAGGGGGCGCTGTGGAGCCATTTTGCGCTATTCAAGGAAAATGGTTACATAACAACAATGCCTTCATCCATTTGGAGGTGTGTGCCAAATTTCAAGCCTCTATAAACTTTCCAAGCCCCTCAAAAGCCACTTCATCTTTCATGGTGAACCGCATTGCCACCAGGGTGCGCCGTTCAGTTTAAAGTCACAATTTTTGCACTGAAGCATCACGAGGGACTGATGTTGATATTCACCGCTTTTGAGGTGGCCACGATGAACCTGTGAAAATCAGTACAACAAAATTAAAGCCATGACATTTCCTGTTGCCATTAGGTGGCGCTGTCCGTATTTCCGACAATGGGCACATCAATCTGTTCAGGGCGGGTCTGCCATCATGCCTGTAAAGTCTGGTACTGATCAGACTGGATTTCATTGAGTTATACTAATTTGTTTCTTCATGGCGTGACATCAAAGTTCGCCATGCTGCTGGGGTCACACCCTTTTGCGAAAAGTCACAGTTTTCACTGTAACCCAAGACCAACTCCTTAAGGCTTTCCTGGAGAAATTTGAGGCTGCAGATGTCACCCATCACTATACTGTACCCCAAAGTGTAAAACATGACATTTCCTGTTCCCACTAGGTGGCGCTGTCCTTGATGTCAAATATGGCAGTTGAAATATGTTCAGGGGTGGAGCCTTATCATATGTGTGCTGTTTGGTCCAGATCGGACAATGTATGACAGAATGAGAGGCAATAAGATTTTCATGGCGAGTCATCGAAATTCGCCGTGGCGCCACGGCCTCATGGTATTGTGAAAACTCAAAAGCTCCGCAATTTAACATGGCACAAGGGTGTAGTTGGCACTGACCAAATATGAAGCTTATACGACCAATTTCCAAGGAGGAGTTCGTTAAAGTTCGAGGCATGGAAACGACAAAATTAGAGCCAAAATGTCACATTCACTTCTAAATTGCGGACTTCCTGTTGGGTTTGCATCAATGGGCCCACTGACTTTTTTGTTCGGCTCGTCATGATACACATGTGTGCCAAATTTCATACATGTAGCTCAAACTATGTGGTCGTAGGGCTGCATTTAACAAGGCATAGGTGGCGCTCTAGAGCCATTTCCCAGTGCTCATAAGTAAAACCATTAAAATACAAAATTTTTCACCAGACCTGGCATGTCTGCAAAATTTCATGAGTTTTTGAGCATGTTTAGGCCCTCAAAAAGGCCCTTGTTTGGGGTGAATAATAATAATAATAAGAAACGGAGCAGATACAATAGGGCCTTCGCACAGTCAGTGCTCGGGCCCTAATAATAATAATAATAATAAACAGAGCAATTACAATAGGGCCTTCGCACTATCAGTGCTCGGGCCCTAATAAGAAACAGAGCAGATACAATAGGGCCTTCGCACAGTCAGTGCTCGGGCCCTAATAATAAGAAACGGAGCAGATACAATAGGGCCTTCGCACTCTCAGTGCTCGGGCCCTAATAATAATAATAATAATAATAATAATAATAATAATAAACAGAGCAATTACAATAGGGCCTTCGCACTGTCAGTGCTCGGGCCCTAATAATAATAAACAGAGCAATTACAATAGGGCCTTCGCACTATCAGTGCTCGGGCCCTAATAAATAAGTCACCGGGCACATGCCCGGTATGCCCGATGGCCAGTCCAGCTATGTTAACCTGCAACCAAATCTGCAGCTCCATACAGCAATGTTACGACTTAGATTATATCTTATAACTCATAACTCTTATGTTAGCTCCCCTCAGTAGCATACTGTCTGATATATTCGACGGCTGCAATAATTCTTTAAGTGTTATTTTTTCTTTGGTATTCTAATTTCACCGAAGTTTACTAAACTCAACAAACTTAATATTACTTACCGGGACATTTATTCTGTCCTCATTTTCTTTCACCGAAAAATTGTTTCCTGCGGTGCCGTCTTTCGTGCTTGGCTCTCCTACCTTTGCTAACGTGATGCACATAGCGCAGAAGCCGATGCTGCATTCACTTACACTCGGATATCTGAGCTTCACCGTGAAAACATAATCGGACATTTGATATTTGATTGAATTTTATTGTTTTACCTTTGGGGTGGCACCTGGGGTGGCCAGTCTGGTTGGGGAGGTGGCCTGTGCCCCCCCAGGCCACCCCGCTGGACACGCCACTGGCAGCAAGAGTCCTGAGAGGGACTGGAAAGAGAGAGCATATTTCTCCCATATTGGCTTCTCTTCATTGGCTTCCTGTCGAATCCAGAATTGAATCAAACTTTTTCTTCTTATGTTACGTTCCCCCCGAAGGGGTCTAGGCATGTGAGTGAGGGGACCAGTAACAAATGAGTCCAGAACAGAATGAAAGGAAAACAGACCAGTGTTTTCAGTAAATAAAATAGTCTTTATTATAGATCATCTTAACATAAAGAGCCGGCAACGCCGTTTTACCAATAACACTTGGAAAAAGAGAAAAAGGGTTGCAACAACAAAGAACACAATAACCAAACAAAAACTCCACACCACGAGGAGGTACTTCCAGGGGCCCACAAGCTCACCCTGTCACTAACAGCAGCTGGCTTTACTGCTGCCAAGGCCCACAAGCCCACACTACTCACGCAAAGCAGCTATGCTGTTTCCACAACTCCACACTTTGAGCAGGTTAACCACACACAACGCAGAGACACCAGAGAACACCCCACCCTGTTCACAGTTCATCCCCAGCTTATATGACCTCCGAGAGGTGATTGCTGACTGGGCCCAGGTGGTAAATGAGTCCAATGAGCAGCAGCTGTGTCCTGGGGAGAGAGAAGAGCAAGAGAGAGACGGGGGGTGGAGCAAAAGAGGAGGAGGCGGAGAAAAACACCACGCCCACACAAGGGCAGTATCAGGAGGCCCAGCTAGGGCCGTAACACCCCCTCCCATAATTACAAACCAGTGGTTTGTCATAGAACGTCCTACCCAGCTTTTAAACATATCACCTACCATCCACCATAATAACGGTTAGGCATACCCTGCCGAATCTGCCAAGACCTTTTTGATGGGTTGAAAACACTGCACGGGGTTGGCTCAAGTCCCTCAACATAGTGTCCCAAATGACAGCCAAATGTTTTTTGAGCCATCACATATGGAGAACCCATCAGGCAGCTAGAAGGCCTTACAGCAACACTTCTCTGACGCTTCTTCGCTAGGTCATGGCAAAAGGCATGCTGGTTAGCCAGAGGTGCAGGTTGAAATGGTTGTGTCACACACAATCTATCACACCGTAGGTCATCTGGACCCGAGAGACCGTCATCAGGTGGCAGATTACAATTAGTTGATCTCTGACAGTGACCAAATGACACCACTGAGCAATTATGCTCCAACTGTTGCCTAGGACTGGCAACTTTGTCGGTTTGTGAACCACAGTTCACTCTTTTGAAAGCAGATCGATTTTGCTTTGAGTTTGCTTTCAAACAGTGAGCAACCAGGTGGCCAGGTTTGTGGCAGAAGAAACAGAGCTTTGTTTTGGCTCTTGAAACCACGCCTGTATCGGCTTTGTTAGCTGGCACACTCCTAACTCTCAAGACTGACTGTTTCTGTTTGTAGGCTCCACAATTTGCTATTAAATGGCCAGACTTTAAACAAAAAAAACACTTTCGTTTCACACTGGAATGGGACACAAGTACCTCACCCTTTCGGTACTGTGTAGCTGGCACATCACTAACCTTCACTGGGGCATCGCGCCGGTCATACCTACTGACACTGGTTTTATGGACGAGCGCGAACTCATCAGCCAGCGTCGCAGCCTGCTGTAGCGAGGAAACCTTCTGTTCATTAATATATACCGCGATGCGCTCAGCAATGCAGTTCTTAAATTCCTCTATGAGCATTAGTTCCCGGATCGAAGCCAGGTCAGTGGCTTTGCAGGCCGCACACCACCGATCGAAAAGAACACCTTTTTCCCTGGCGAAATCAAGATAGGACTGACCCTGACCTCTTCTCAACCCCCGGAAACGCTGCCTATCGGCTTCTGGGACCAGCTCATAGGCCAGCAGGATAGCCCTTTTCAGCTTGTCATAGTCCAAGCTGTCCTCAGCTGACAACGAGGAACAAACTTCTTGAGCCTTACCCGCCAGCTTACATTGGAGCAAGATGGCCCATGAATCCCGTGGCCAGTGCAAGGCCGTGGCTATTCGTTCAAACGACTCGAAGTAGCTGTCGACCTCAGTGTCACGGAACATCGGAACCAGACGACTGTTTTTCCCTACGTCAAACGGGGTGTCCGCCTGACGAATGGAGGCGGTCGAAGGAAGGGAAACCTGCCGGAGTTCCAGCTGTCGCAACCTCACAGCTGTCTCTGCCTCCACCTCCACCTTCATCAGCTCAACCTCCCTAGCCCTAGCCAGTTCCGCGTCCAAACGCCTAAGCTCTAGCTCCCTTTTCAGCTGGAACTCTCTCTCACGCTGCTCCTTCTCCAGCTGGAGACGAGCCAGACGGACACGGAGCTTAGCATCCAGCTTCGAGCCTTCACTTGATTCAATGGAGAGGGGTTCGAAGCGAGGCACTGTCATGGGTTTGTCCTCAGGCAGCCCCTGATCAACAGGTGTCGACACCAATGGACCTACAGCTTGAGCTGGCGCCTGCAGAACGGGCTGAGACGCTGCACCACGCTCACCCTTAAACACTGCAATATCAAAGGTAGCCATTGACTCTAAAACAAAAACTACCTGAGGCTAACAATAACAACAAAGAAGCACCACCTCCAATACACAAATGAGAAACAGGCGGGAAAAGCGTGGCCACAGGTTAACCAATAAATAAAAATACCGCCAACCCTCTCCCCAGACCTGCCTACTAAAATCTTAGCCTAGTTAGCTTCTGGAGTGTACCAGGCTCGAGGCAACTTTAAAGGCTAAGCGTCAAGTGCACAAAGCACCGACAAGCCTACCCCCGACAGGGAACTAATCCCCACCCGGGATTACTCCGAAAATAATAAAGGAAAAATAAAAAATGAATGCCTGAAGGAGGAGCTTACGCTCAGCTAGACACTCCCCTTTGCTAACTGGAGAGAGAGCGCAGCAGATACAATACAACTAAACAAGCCACCGGCAAACAACTCACTAAAACTCAATTGCTGTTCCTTCCAGTCATATCCCGGACGAGCCCCCACTTTGTTACGTTCCCCCCGAAGGGGTCTAGGCATGTGAGTGAGGGGACCAGTAACAAATGAGTCCAGAACAGAATGAAAGGAAAACAGACCAGTGTTTTCAGTAAATAAAATAGTCTTTATTATAGATCATCTTAACATAAAGAGCCGGCAACGCCGTTTTACCAATAACACTTGGAAAAAGAGAAAAAGGGTTGCAACAACAAAGAACACAATAACCAAACAAAAACTCCACACCACGAGGAGGTACTTCCAGGGGCCCACAAGCTCACCCTGTCACTAACAGCAGCTGGCTTTACTGCTGCCAAGGCCCACAAGCCCACACTACTCACGCAAAGCAGCTATGCTGTTTCCACAACTCCACACTTTGAGCAGGCAAGGCTCACAAGCCCACACTACTCACGCAAAGCAGCTATGCTGTTTCCACAACTCCACACTTTGAGCAGGTTAACCACACACAACGCAGAGACACCAGAGAACACCCCACCCTGTTCACAGTTCATCCCCAGCTTATATGACCTCCGAGAGGTGATTGCTGACTGGGCCCAGGTGGTAAATGAGTCCAATGAGCAGCAGCTGTGTCCTGGGGAGAGAGAAGAGCAAGAGAGAGACGGGGGGTGGAGCAAAAGAGGAGGAGGCGGAGAAAAACACCACGCCCACACAAGGGCAGTATCAGGAGGCCCAGCTAGGGCCGTAACATCTTACATACAAAATCTTGAGTAATCAGGCCCCGCAATATCTTAAAGACCTCATAGTACCTTATCATCTTAACAGAGGACTTTGCTCTCAGACTGCAGGCTTGCTTTTTTAAAGTAGAATGGGAAGCAGAGCCTTCAGCTTCTGGGCCCTCTGCAGTGGAACCAGCTCCCAATTTGGATTCGGGAGACAGACACCCTCTTTAGTTTTCTTTTTAATAAAGCTTTTAATAAAGCTCATCTCTTTTCACTCTCTGTGTTTATACATTACTGCTGCATTTGGTCATTGGTTACTATTAGGCCTGCACAATAAATCGAAAATTTATTGTCATCGCGTTACCAGCATGTGCGATGGGCCCATCGCAAAAGACGGCGTAAACTGCGATAATTGGGTACCTTAAAATGTTTACACACGTGCTTTAAAGAATTTACCAATCAAAGAAACCCCTTTATACATTTGACCAGTCGTATAGAGCCCTTCACGGCCAATCAAATGGATTAGAGGCCTGCCTCCTACGTAGGTGGGGAGCGAACAACGCTGCAGCAACGAGTCAGAGTTGTAATGGCTGACAGCGAGACGCATGACGAGAACGCTGACTATGAACTCGTGCCTTAAAAAAGAAAAAAGAAAAAAAAAATAGTACCTCGCTTATTTGGAGGTACTTTGGATTTGATAAAGACGACCTTCTCCAAACACAGGTGCTCTGCAAAACTTGCCGAACACTCGTGGCAACCACCAGAGGAAACACGACTAATCTCCACCATCATCTTCAATACAACCACAGAGAACTGTTTGAAGAGTTCCAGAAAGACAGGGCAAGCCAAACAAAGGTTGCTAATGTTAAGACAAAGAGCACAGCAGTCCAACAGCCACTTTTTCAAGTGGAACTCCTTATGAGAAAACGTCGAAGCGCTACAAAGAAATAACAGAGGCCATTACACATTTTTTTGGCTAAAGACATGATGCCTATAAATACAGTTAGCAGAGAGGGCTTCACCAGTCTGATACATAAAGTGGACCGGAGATACCGCATCCCCTCACGAAACTACTTTTCCCATGTCGCCATTCCACAAATGTACGAAACATGCCGCTGGACCGTCATGTTTGACCTGAGCAAAGCTGAAAACTACACCAGCACTACAGTAAAGTTTCCTCTCCAGTTTTGACTTGCATCATAACTACTTGGTGAGTGGTAAAATGATGAACAACTGCATTGAGATAATTTGCAGTATAATTTAAGTTATGTTTATTTAAAACTAATTCTAGAGACCGGGAAGGATGGTTTTTTTTTGTTTGTTTGTTTGTTGCTATTTATTTTATCGCACGTCATATCGTTATCGCAATATTGATCAGTTATCGCACATCGCAGGTTTTCCTAATATCGTGCAGCCCTAGTTACTATTACATTCTCTCTCCCCCCCCCCACATTTTGCATTTTGCACAGGACAAAATGCAAAATAGTTCCCTATTTTGTTTTTCCTTCCCACTGTCAACAATTATATGCTCATAATTGGTCATGTGATGTTAGGTTTCTCTCTAATAGTTTTCCAATACAAAGCGCTTTGAGGCGTTGTTGTGAATTTGCACTATATAAATAAAATGTAGGTGAATTGAATTCATAGAATTAGGGAGCAGAGGGTAATAGACCATTATATAACTAGACGTCCTTTTGCCACCTTTCTGGTTGGTTGCTGGTGTACTGCTTCTCAGTGTCATCCAGCCACTTGCCAGAGTCTCTTATAATAATGCAAGTTATAATTTTAATCCAACTCTACGATTTTGGATTCCAGCTATATAGCAGTGAGATCCTGTTCTGCCAAAAAATAGAATAGCCCTTTATTGTCATTGTACATGTACAATGTGCTCCACACCAACTGCACTTTGATAAAATATAATGAGTAAACAGTGGGAATAAAAAGCAAACCGAAGAAATGTATACAAAACAAGGGAAAAGCACACATTGGAGAACAAAATAGTGTCCAGTCTAAGCAAAGTGGTTGCAAACCTGCAGCAGGTGGAGAACTGGTTCTGCTTCACAAAGTTCCATAAAGTTGCACAGCAGAACAAGGACTATTGTTACCGGCTGCACTTCATCCATAGGATGACAAGCTTATTAAAGCTTATTAATGTTATGTTTTGTTAGAAAGTGTAAATGGTATTGTCTGTGTAGGTTGTCAGTCACCCAGGTCATGGTAATCTAAGGAGCTTGGAAAGAAAAGTGACTGTAGTTTAATACGTTTCTTGAAGACATTTCATCTCTCACCCGAGAAGCTTCTCAGATGACGCTCAGCTTTTCCTACATGTCTTTAGATGTAAATGCTGTTATTGATTACTGGATAACCTTCCTTTTGCTAGTGCACACAGCACATTTGTCTTTTATACTTCATGCTATATACTTACATACATAGTCTGTGGTTAAAATGAGACACCAGGTCTGTTGGCCAGTTTTGCCAACATCTTTTTGTGTGCAAGTGATCACTGAAATTGCAGTTATGGTTCTCTCTCCATTCATTTACCGTAAATGTCGGGCTATAAGCCGCTACTTTTTGCACAAGCTTTGAACCCTGCGGCTTTTAGTCAGGTGCGGCTTTTCTATGGATTGTCCGTGATTTTTGTCATATCGTAAGACGATTTGTTTTGTGTGTTCCGCTGTTGTACGGCACTACGTTGCCTGGCGGAAGGATCGGGGTTCAAGAGTGGTATGTTAGTCACATGTCCGTCCGCCAGGCAACGTAGTGCCGTACGAAGTAGCGCGAAAAACAAACTTCAAAGTAGCGCTACGCGTTCAGCGGGAGTCGTGGATGATGAGCGGCGATAAACTTGCAAGTTATGCCCAAAAAGCAAGTTATGCCCAACTCCACCGGTGGATTCTGACAGCGTGGAAAAGTGTGAAAACATCCACGATCACCAACGGATTTTGAAGGGCTGGACTGCTGCATGATGGAGAGGAGGACACCGCCACGGCCCTTCTGAGGGTGTTCGACTCTGACACTGACAATGAGGATTTCTTTGGTTTTGAAAGTGACAACGAAGGAGAGAAGAAGAGTGGATGACGAAGCCATCATGAGCCTGTTTGTATCCGACACTGGAGAAGAGGACTTTGGTGGTTTTAGTGCGTAGGAAGAAGAGAAAGATGGTGGTGAATGACTGACTTTTCTTCTTGTTAAAGCTGTGTCACTGCACCTGAGCCTAAAAGGTAGGCCGAATCTATTGTTCTGGTGTGCTGTAGGTTATTGTTATGTACTACATGTGCAAATATGTACCCATAACTTGTTTTTCAAAATATTAATAAAAGTGATGTCTCCAAACAGCCATCTCTTTCCTGACAATTCCCTTTGTGCATATTCTCTTATGATAAGTCAACATTGAAACACCTGCGGCTTTTGGTCAGGTGCGGCTAATGTATGTACAAAACAGGATTTTCCCCTGATTTTAGCTTGTGCGGCTAATATTTAGGTGCGCTTTGTAGTCCGGGAAATACGGTAGATAAGTTCTTGTACCTGAAATAACTGCCTAGAGATGTTACCAAGATAGCTGTAGAGTGGCAAGTTCTAGAATGACTTTGATTATAGCACAGCTACAATCTTAGCTACACAACAAAGGCTGTTTATGTCTGTATGTCACAGACCTGACATTGTGACTGAGATTAGCTGCAACAGAACAACATGAAAGCTTACATTAATCTGCAGAACCACTCTGGCCTACAGCACTGTAGAAGATCAGCTGACAAAAGGTCATGTGTCCAAGTTTATGTTCACCAAGGCACTGCTCAGTGGTTCAAATCAAATTCAAATGCAAATTTTATTTGTCACGTACACAGTCATACACTGTGTACACAGTCATACACTGGTTTGATGTAAATGCAGACTTATGTGTGGGCATACTAAAAACCATTGATTGGGGAGATGGAGAGAGGTAGAGAGCAAGGCACAGCTATATCAGCTGAACACCGGAACCAAACAGCTGAGATCATAGTGTCCAAGAATAATAGAGAAGTCAAAATAGGAATCAAAAGCTTAGCTCGCAATAATCAAAAGTCTAGAGCATTAGCACACTGAAACTACATGTTTGATTTGGCAGATTTTTACACCAGATGACTTTCCTGACGCAAACCCTCAGGGATTTGTCTCCTTCTGGAATCGAACCAGGGATCTATCACTTGTTAGGTGGATTTGTAAACCACTATATAAGTAAAGATATACATTCTCATAACAGACAACATACAGCAATAACTTGGTTAGGCTCTGTTAGTCAGTGTAATAACAGATGAAGGTGTTGTTGTTCTGTAGCCATACAAGTTGTGTTTATTCCGTAACTGACTCTTAGCCTACTCTCTGCATGAGCCTTCTGAACTTAGTGGTGGAATTTCATTCATGAGGCTTTTTTGGATTAAAGGCTCAGCTGTAAACTTGGCTTTGTTTGCCCATGCATTCCTCTGTGGAGTTGTGTTTTGTTGACTGTGAACATGATCAAATGTATCAAAGAGGTTAAGTTACCTCTGCAATTACACTTTTTTGAATTTGGAACACATTTTTTGACTTCCACACCTAATTACTCACTCCTTTGTTTTTTGCTTTTGTCCTTTTAGTTGTTTTTTTTTTTTTTAAGTTGGGGGTTTCATGACATTTCATTATTGGACTTTATGGTTTACCTCAAGTTCCAGTATGGGCTTACAAATGTATGCTTTGAACCTCCACACTAACCTCAGTTTGTTCATGCAAACGCCCACCTTCACAAGTCGAATAACGAGAAGCGTACAACAGGCACTGAGGATTTCTGATTCTTCTAGCATGAAAGTTTTCATTTTGTAAATAAACAGTTAACAGAAAATATAGAGATACATGTCAAATAAAGGTCAGCACTTTCTTGGTGATGTATATCATTTTGCTGCTGTCTCTCAAAATGTAAATAAAATGTTTTCGTGTCTCCAGTTTTCCTTGTTTGTCATGTACACTTTACATCACCTTGTATCCATGCAAACGTTTAGCTTTAAAAATGAAAATGAGTGACTTGGTGTTGGTATGTAATTTTTCAAGACGTGCCTGAAGTTTGAAAGCTTGCTATTAATTAATTAGTGCATTTTTAATATGGCTTTCAGACCCTCATTAACGATCTACTTTTCATATCTTGGGGTGGAAGTAGGATGACGATGGGGGCTTTGAGGTATTGCTTTTATGCGGTGGGAGTCCCAGATGGCTCACACCCAAGCTCCTTTTGTAACTTGTACTATGGCGAAGCTCTGAATTACATATGGTTAAGACCCAAAGCTTTTTCCTTGATGGGTTTTAGTGACAGACAGGGATTCTCACTTAGCCCATATGGTCCTGGAAAGAGCATTACACCAGTGACTGTGCTTTAGTCAGCCAAGAGAGACCAAAACATAAATTTTAGGCTGTTAGGTTGATTTACCTGTCAAGCAGAAAGCAAGCGACTTTATCATCACTGTTAAAATCCTTCTTTCTCTGCATCATCTTCTCTGAAAGGCTGCTGTGCCAATATTTACTCTGTCGTCTCTTTCCTTGTGTTTTCACTTCTTTGGTGAAGAGGACCCCCACCAAATAAGAAGATAAAAGAAAAAAAAAAAAAAGAAGTATGACCCTTCATAACTTGATGGTATAGGCATGAATTTATATTTGCCGCCATGGCACAAAAACACGTACGAGTTCCCTTCCGCGCTGCCTTTGTCTTACTATGTTGTCATTCTCTAGCCCAGACCTTCCCAAAGTGTGGAGCCATTGCAGGGGGGGGGGCGCGGTATGAAAAGTGGGGAAAAAAAACAAAACGCTTGCACACTGCTAGTATGGGGCGCCCGTACAAACGCAAAGCAACTTCATTCTAAGCCAAAGACTAGACAATATGGTGAAGCATGTCTTCCCTTTGGTTTCACCTGCACAAGTGCCGAGGTAGGTCTCCCTGCAGGATTGGTTTTCCCTGCATCGGGAGCAGCGCTGGGCTCTCCAAATCACGGACAAACGGTATCCCACATTCTTGATTTTTAGTTCACAAACACTTGTTGTAATGACTAACTACTCCTGACATTTTGGAGATGTTAGCTCTTTATACAGTGAAGTTACAGTGGGATACAAATAATATCAGGCTGATCCTGCCACGATTTGTTCCCCGGTTCAAATCCCGGTCAAACAGTATCCCACAGCTGTTTGTTTTTAAACCCATTTTGCACAGAGAGGTATTTTTTGAAAAATGCATTGACAGCAATGTTGAATATTATTAAACAGGAAAAAAACAACTACATGTAAAATAATCACACTGTGACGCCTCTGTCTTTGTAAATGGAGGGACAGTAACTGCGTGTGTATGTAAGCCTGTAAAACCTGAAGATACTCAGATCAACAGTATTTTGTCTCTATCTGCTATTCTGCTATTCATCTCATGTAAACAATAACGTGGCGCACAGCGTGACGTGAAAAAAGGCACATACCTTTGACGTTGTGTGACGAACTCTGTATTCCTCGTCCACACGTAAACGCAAAAAAGGAGTGATTCTGTGATTCGAAACGCCGTTTACGTGTGGACGAAACAGCTGCGTTTTCAAAAATACCCGTGTAGGTGTGGACGTAGCGTAAAAGAGTTAGTAGTTTATTTTATTACTACCTGTAATTTATTGCAGATTACTTGTATTTGCTTAATTGGTTAATAAATGTTTGAGGTGTGAAATAAATGGAGCAAAATATGGGTGTGTGGTTGGAGGATGTGTGTGTGCACGCGGGAGGGGGGTCGCAAACATTTTTCTTGTAAAACAAAGGGGGGTCTAGCAAAAAAAGTTTGGGAACCACTGCTCTAGTCATATACAGAAAATGAAATTAGGTGGAATGGCGATGTCCATCTCAACCACTGTATTCAAGATTGATGGGGAAACATGGCAGCTTCCACAAATCCGGTGCCCGCTCATATATATTTTTAATAGGTTAATTCCAAGTTTATGAGAGTGCATCGATGTCTTGGAAGACAGAATTACACACCAATCGATGCATATTTATGACTGCAATATTCTAAAAGTCAAAGCCAGAATCTTAAAGTGGACCCTTAAACGTTTGCTCAGACAAGTGAATTACAGTAATTCAAATGTGATTAAATAATTCAGAGTGTGACAGCATGTAACTCAATTTGGCAATATTTCTTAATTGATTGTTAGCATCCAACGTGAAAACTGAGTCAAATAGTCATCCCAAGGTTCTTGATGAAAGAGCAAGTGGCAAGGGGACCCACAGCTCACATTACCTTATACATAAACATGTTTGGGGGACAAACATGTTTACAAACATGTTTACTGTAGCTTGAAACATTTTGGGACCTAAAAGCAATACTTTTGTGGCTAGAAGATTTCAGCTCATCATGAGCATGAATGTCATGGCAATTTTGGGCTATTAAACATTTCTTTAAACTGTTCTTTTTCCAAGGTGGGCTGAATATATAGCATACATGCTTAATAACTTTAAGAAACAACAATCCACACATGGTTAAAAGTATTCATGCACTCACTTAAATATTTGAATGTGGTGCTGAAGATTCTACAGGGTCTTTTAACTTGGCAAGGCCAAGGCTTAATAATTTATCAGCAATCCTGATTGAGTTTATCTTTGCCAACCCCAAAAGTTACTTGTCTGAAAACACATTTATTAAAGTCATGTTTTTTCAGCTTTAGGATCAGTGACATCTTTGATGTCAGTAAATCAACATTACCAGTTTGCATCCAACCCTAATCCAAATGGATAGTCAGTGATGGTAGTGGAAGTGTTAGACGCTGAGCTAGTGGGGTCGCTGGAGCCTATCCCAATTGTCTTAGGGCAAGAGGCAGAGTACACCCTGGACAGGTCACCAGTCTAATGCAAGGAGACAGGCAATCATAACCACCTTTGGGAAATGTAGAATAACCAGTTAACCTAAACCCACTAATTGCATGTCTTTGGATTGTGGGAGAAAGCCGAATAGACATGCAAATTCCCCAAGCTAATGGTGGAATTCAACTCACAACCTTGTTGCTGTGAGGTAATCGTGCTAACACCTGTCCCACCTTCTACCTGAAAATCTTTTTCATTAAATGAATCTAGGGCACCCTTTCACAGGGACTAGCTATGACAACGCAGCCAGAACACTGATACACTCCAACTACTGATGGCTAATAGTTGGTAGAAAACCTACATTACCTACACATTTTTGATGACTAGAGCTTGAACTTCAGCAGTGATTTTAACAATGTCTTCATGCCTAAATGTATTACTTTGCTGCCATGTGATGGGCTGGTGAGATATCTGTGAGCAGCTGGATAGGATGGTGGCTGCAAAATCACTGTTATAGCATAGCACCAGGGGGCGATCGTGGCTCAAGAGTTGGCAGTTTGTCTTGTAATCGGAAGGTTGCCGGTTTGAGCCCCGGCTCCGACAGTCTCGGTCGTTGTGACCTTGGGCAAGACACTTCACCTGTTCAGAGAGCCCGGTGGCGCCAGTGTCCGGCAGCCTCGCCTCTGTCAGTGCGCCCCAGGGTGGCTGTGGCTACAATGTAGCTTACCATCACCTGTGTGTGTGTGTGTGTGTGTGTGTGTGTGTGTGTGTGTGTGTGTGTGTGTGTGTGTGTGTGTGTGTGTGTGTGTGTGTGAGAGAGAATGGTTGGATGACTGACTGAATGTGTAAAGCGCTTTGGGGTCCTTAGGAACCAAGTAGGGATAGCTCAGTAGGTAGAGTGGTTGCCCCATGATCGGAAGGTCGGGGGTTCGATTCCCCTTAACAGCTACCCTGAGGTACCCCTGAGCAAGGTACCGTCCCTACACACTGCTCCCCGGGCGCCCAATGGCTGCCCACTGCTTCACTGAGTGAATGGGTTAAATGCAGAGAGCAATTTCCCCACGGGGCTCAATAAAGTACAATAATGTACACACTTTCTTCTTCTTCTTCTTAAAGTAAAGCACTATACAAATACAGGCCATTTAGCACCTCAGAAATCCACCTGTTAAACCTAAAGACTATTTATTTCAATAATTGTGACCATTTCATCACTTCTGGCTTGGTGCATGTGTGTGCACATATACATGGACTTGCACACATGCACAAAAGCCATCTCTTTCAGGGTGTAGCCTGTGAATGAGGCTGCTGGCTTTGGAAATGTGCTGACGCTGCTTTAGAAAAGGCTGCGGTGGCCCAGTATGGTTTCTGAAAGGCAGGCCTAGACTCCAAACTAAACCGCGTCTCTCTGCGTTTTTCAGGCAAGACCACTGCTAGAACGTGACGCACTGCTCCCAGAGGTCTTTTAAGGGTGGCTGCTTAAAGCAATCCCAATATAAACCTTCATTAATTAATATGCATGGCCAACAACTTTCCAGTGCACTACTTTCCGATACCAATAACTGATCAATTCTCCATCCTCCCTCTCTCATCCCCTGCTACTTGTTATTTTAAATATAACATTTTTTTTTCTTTTGCATGTTTATGCAAAAGTTTATTTGGCTGAGAGCTGGTGCTCAAAATAATACGATCGTCATCGAAGTTAGTAAATCTTCAGTTTTCTAGTACACGGTCAATCAGTTGGTGCAGTATTGTCTGTTTCCTGTTCACTGCAATATTCATGTGCACAGCTGAATAGATGAAAGGTTTACAAAATAAAAAGGAAATGCCAGAACCGCTTAGTGTGGTGGACAGAAAAAGCTGAGTGTAGGCTCTGAGGAAGTTTCCCATTCACTGTAACAGGAAGGCATTGACTTGCTTTCTAGTATAAATCTTTGAAAGTGCTTAATGAAAGGAAATGTGAAGTAGAAGAGTGCATGCTAAAGGAGTTAGTTTCTTAAAATATCTTAGTGACTTATATTATGAGACCAGCTTCAAGTTGAACACAATGTTATCTCAAGAGAACAGGCATAAAGTAATATGGGCTGGTGTTCATATATTGCCTTACTGACCACTGAAAGCATTTTTGACTACAAGCCACATTTAACCACACATTTATGCAGTGCTTGATTCTAATTTTGTGCACTTCATGTCTGTCATGCTTGGCCAATTTAGAATTACCAAGCAAACTAACATTATCCTGGTAGTATGGTAGTAATTCTTAGATTTAAAGTCTCTCTGATTCTGACATGCAGCATGTCCAAAAAAATCACATCGCAGAACTAATATGCTAATGCAAAACTCAGTATTTTTATTTTTGAATTCTGTTAGAGTAACTTTGAATGATTCAAATCAAATTCAAATTGTATCTATTATTGTAGGGTCTACCTTACAATATAAAGTGTCTTGAGGTGACTGTTGTTGTGATTTGGCGCTGTATAAATAAAATTGAATTGAATTAAAATTCCAATATAATCCTCACTCATGTTTTACTGGCCCCTTATTTCAATCCCTCTCTGTTTAAGCCAGTTTTCTTCTGATTGAAGAGATTACACTAAAGATTTGAAGAGCTAATGGATGGGGCTAATGTGGGATTACTTGTACATACACTGTACAGTTTTAGAACACCCCAATTTTTCCAGTTATTTATTGCAATTCAAGTTGTTCAAGTTCAGTGAATATCTTGAAGTGGTACACATTTAAGTGGTGAACTGCCAGAGGTTTAAAAAAAGAAAGGTAAGGTTACCCAAAACTGAAAAATAATGTACATTTCAGAATTATTAAAAAGGCCTTTTTCAGGGAACACAACATGGGTTAACAATTTAAAGCTGTTCTACAGCAATGGAGGTTGATCAAGCCTTGAAAGCTGGTGCTACTAATTCCTACAGGTGTTTCAACTTTTCTGGATTACTTACAACCCCGTGTCTGTATAAAAGCAGTGTTTGAACACACTTTGGTGAGCATCAGTTGAACAGTATTGTATTGCAGAAAGTGTGTTGCTACAAAAAGGAGAAAAAAGCAATTAACAATGGAAGAGAGACAGAGTATCATAACACTTAGTTCAGAGTACCCAGCCTTCTTGGAGTTCCTGGGTGGGGTACTGGAGGGTGCTCCTCCTGGGGACTCTGTTGTCCTACTGAGAGACTTCAATGTTTACGTGGGCAATGACAGCGAGACCTGGAAGGGCATGATTGGGAGGAACGGCCTCCCGGATCTGAACCCGAGCAGTGTTTTGTTATTGGACTTCTGTGCAAACCACAGTTTGGCTATAACAAACACCATGTTCGAGGGAGGGAGGTGAAGGGAGCCACCAAGTTGAAGAAAGAGTCCTACCGGGCTTGGTTAGCCTGTGGGACTCCGGAGGCAGCGGGCGGTGGCTGAAGCAAAACCTCGGGTGTGGGAAGAGTTCGGAGAAGCCATGGAAAAAGACTTACGGACTGCCTCGAAGAGATTCTGGCAAACCGTCAAGCGACTCAGGAAGGGAAAGCGGTGTTCTACCTGCACTGTGAATATTGCGGGTGGAGTGCTGCTGACTTCGACTGAGAAAATTTTCGGGCGGTGGAAGGAATAGTTGGAGGACCTCCTCAATCGCACCTGCACATCTTCTGTGGCGGAAGCAGAGTCTGGGGACGAAGGGGATGACCCAGCAATCTCTGGGGGCGAGGCCACTGAGGCAGTTAAACAACTCCTTGATGGCAGAGCCCCTGGGGTGGACGAGGTCCGCCCCGAGTTCCTGAAGGCTCTGGATGTTGTAGGGCTGTCTTGGTTGACACGTCTCTACAATGTTGCGTGGAGATCAGGGGCAGTACCCCTGGACTGGCAAACTGGGGTGGTGGTCCCCATCTTTAAGAAAGGGGACCGGAGGGTGTGTTCCAACTACAGGGGAATCACACTCCTCAGCCTCCATGGGAAAGTCTATGCCAGGGTGCTGGAGAGGAGAGTCCATCCGTTAGTCGAACCTCGGATACAGGAGGAACAAGGCGGTTTTCGTCCTGGTCGTGGAACACTGGATCAGCTCTTTATCTTCTTGAGGATACTTGAGGCTGCATGGGAGTTTGCCCAACCAGTCTACATGCGTTTTGTGGACTTGGAGAAGGCATTCGACCGTGTCCCTCAGTACCGGTCTCAATTTACTGGTCGATCTACGCCAATACACTCACCTATGGTCACGAGCTGTGGGTAGTGACCGAAAGAACGAGATCTCGAATACAAGCGGCGGAAATGGGCTTCCTCCAAAGCGTGGCTGACCTCTCCCTTAGAGATAGGGTGAGAAGTTCGGCCATTTGGGAGGGGCTCAGAATAGAGCCGCTGCTCCTCCACATCGAAAGGGGCCAATTGAGGTGGTTCGGGCATCTGACAAGGATGCCTCCTGGGTGAGGTTTTCCAGGCATGTCCCACTGGGAGGAGGCCCCGGGGCAGACCCAGGACACGCTGGAGAGATTATATCTCTTGGCTGGCCTGGGAACGCCTTGGTGTTCCCCCGGACAAGCTGGAGGAGGTGGCTGAGGAGAGGGAGGTCTGGGCTTCTCTGCTTGGGCAGAGCAAATCTTAAACTTGAAAACCAGGTCAGAGCTGTTGTTAAGAGCTAGCTTTTTTTATTTGAGGCAGTTAGCCAAAATAAAGCCTGTTTTGTCAAGAGACGGTCATCAACGCTTTTGTTACATCTAGACTGGATTACTGTAACGCACTTTATTGTTGGGTTAACGATGTGTCCATTAGGCGTCTGCCATGTGTCATTTAACTGAGGACTTACACCCATTTTAATTTCACTCCACTGGCTGCCTGTACTTTATAGGGTCCTTTTTAAAAGTTCTTTTATTTGTTTTTAAGTCTCTTAATGGCCTGGCCCCTCTTACCTCTCCAAGCTAATACAGCCATATACACCTGCCTGCTCCCTTAGGTCCACCAGTCAGCAGCTCCTTGAGGTGCCAAAACCAAGCGTAAATTTAGAGGTGATCATGATTTTGTTGTAGGTTAGGCAGACCTCTTCTCTTTCTGATTTTAAAGCTCTTCTTAAAACAGGTTGACTTTTTTTTTTTTAAATAATTCTGTTTTTTAACATATTTGATTTTATTTCCTGTCTATGCTATTTGTATATGTGCAGCACTTTAAACTAAAACCAGGGTTCATAAAGTGCTTTATAAATAAAGACGGCATGGTATGGTAATTGATGTGTAGCAGGTTTTTGTCATGGGATCACACTGGCAGAAAGCACGGATCAGTGCTGGAATCTGTAGCTCCCAGCAGCATCGGCCCCATGACTCTCACATGCACCACCAGCTGAGAATGAAGCAAGTTGGTTCACTGCTTCAGGCACAGGGCTGTACAAGTCTTACAAGTCTTTATCAATTTTATTTTAATTTCACAGCTTCTCTTCTTGCTCTAGGCTAACTATAACTACCCCTACAGCACAGAGTTCAATAATGCTGTTCTTTGTGAACATTTTGAAGAACCTTCAGTGTTTGTTCTGTTTTTGCAATAATAGAAAATAGGAATGAATCTGGGAACAGATGATGTATCATCATCTATTCATCATTTTATCCTAATGAACTTATAGTACCATATCACCCTATTAGAGCACTTCGCTCTCGCTCTGCAGGCCTACTTGTTGTTCCTAGAGTATTAAAAATTAGAATGGAGGCAGAGTCTTCAGTTTTCAGGCCCCTCTTCTTTGGAACCAGCTTCCAGTTTGGATTCGGGAGACAGACACTATCTCTACTTTTAAGATTAGGCTTCAAACTTTCCTTTGTGCTAAATCATATAGTTATGGCTGGATCAGGTGACCCTAAATCCTCCCTTAGTTATGCTTCAATAGGTGTAGGCTGCTGCCCATGATGCATTGAGTGTTTCTTCTTCGGTCACCTTTCTCACTCACTATTTGCACTGAATCATTAAATTGAGTTTTCTCTATATGTATGTATCTATATGTAGGGTGTACCTTATGCCTACCTTGGCACTGTATAAATAAAATTGCATTAAATTATTTACATTTTTTTTCGTTTCTTTAATTGGTCAGTGCAATGAGCATGCAGTGTCAGTGTTATATTGTCATCTACCAGTGGCTGTTATGAATATAGTTCTGATGGTCTTCCTTTCTTTCAGGGGAAAGTTTGCTGTGGTCAGAAAGTGTGTGGAGAAGTGCACGGGTCATGAGTACGCTGCTAAGATAATGAGGAAGAGACGGAAAGGGCAGGACTGCCGGATGGAGATCATCCATGAGATTGCACTACTTGAACTGGCCAGCGCCTGTCCCCATGTGGTCAACCTCCACCAGGTCTACGAGATGGCTTCAGAGATGGTGCTAGTTCTGGAGTTGTGAGTGTCAAAAATTCAAGGTTGAAACCTTTCCTTTCATGTTGTTTAGAAATGGAGACCTACTGGGAAACACCAGCAGACATACTGCAAAGAAACAGAATGGCAATTCAAAAGTGCAAAAACGTAAAGGGGCAAAAATTGCATTTTCAAATTGTTTTTGGCACAAAGTTAGCAAACATTTTAGGATAAATACTGTACATCCAGTTTTTATCCCGGTAAAATGAATTAATGATAATTTAGATAATGCTCCACAGTAATGGTGTAGTAAGTGCCCAGAAGCATTTCACAGTGGCTATCAAGTGGCGACACTTGCTTGACACCATATTAACCATAGACTGTTTATAAAGATTTATAATCCAGAGTAAACTTGTAATCATTGTTAATTATATTAAGGTTACTGGCAGTTACTGTGAGAATAAATCTTATGAAAATTCTTTGTTTTGCTATAAAGATCTCTTTCAGGGTCTTTTAAGCTTTTTTTTTTTAGTCTCAAAAATCACCACTTATTCAAAAAAAACTAGTGCTTCTCAAAATATCTTGAAAAAAGTAAATTACATTTTAAATTATTTACATCAAAATGATAATCTCAGGAAATCCACTATCTCAAATTGTTAGAATATTTAAGATTTAATGAAAAAGGATTTACAATCTGGAAATATCCATCGTCTGAAAAGAGTTTTTAGGTAAGTTGTAGTACTATTTCCACACTCCAAACTTGGCTGGACCTTCTTTACCATTAATTTCAGTTTCAGCAGTGTGACATGTTTTTGTAGCAGCATTCATCTCATCTGTATTTTTGGGTCAGGGATTTCTCCTCTTCTACTTGACAGTGCCCCTTAGATTCCCTGTGGCGCTTAGGTCAGGACACAGTGAACCAACAATCACCCACACTAGCAGATTACATGACACCCCATATCACCACAGACTACAGAAACGTCATGTGATTTCCAAATGAAATATATTTACTTCCATCTGAAACGAGGACTTTGGGCTGATATTGTCTCTGATTCAAGAGTGACTTGATATTAGGAATGTGACAGTCGTAGCTCCTTTCCTCAGGACATCTGTATGTGGTGGCTTTCACCCCAACCTCAAATATCTGCTCAGTTTATCAAGACACCACATATTTTCAGAAGTGCTCCGCCGTTTTCGGAGACGTCTGTTACCCACCAGCTCGATAGCTAGCCGGGGTTTAAGGCTCACTAGAGCCGGTGAGAACACCAGACTCCCGGCAAATCGTTTTCAAACCCACCGCCGTCTTTCGCTGCTCAGGTTAAACATGATATATAAGTCACTTAGATAACTTAAAAATGTTATTGTTTGTCTTTTTTCAGTATTTTATTTGTTCCTGAGTAAATTGGTTTGGCTGAGATTAAAGTTATAGGTTTTACACAGCTGAATAAACGTCAATAAACTGATTAAACAGAAGTGTGCAAGTCTGCAAATTTCATTAAAATGTAATAAACTATCATCTTGTCTTTATTTTTAGTCAGCACATACCTTAAACACTTAAAGCTGTAAGCTAATGATAGTTATATAAGAGCAGATGCTGCTGGTGCAATAAGCTGTACGTTTTACATGATCTGATTAGTCGACTAATCGCAAAAATAACCTGTGACTAGTCGACTATCAAAATAATCGTTTGTGGCAGCCCTGTTGACAATCCTCTCTATGATGCAGTCATCCCTGTTCCTTGTGAGCCCTGTCCTACAACAATTTTTAAGTTTCCAATCATTTTCATCAATGATCATTTGTCGCTTAAGCACCTTGTGAGGTGTGTCACTGAACTTCATCCCATGATTGCAGTTACTTGTACTGAACTGAATTTATACTGTTTGAGTAGTAATTTCCTCACACTCAAAATGAAATACTGTAACGATTAGAGAAAATGGATTTCCAATTTTCCATCCATCCATCTTCATCCGCTTTATCCGAGGCCGGGTCGCGGGGGCAGCAGCCTAAGCAAAGAGGCCCAGACCTCCCTCTCCCTGGCCACCTCCTCCAGCTTATCCGGGGGAACACCAAGGCGTTCCCAGGCCAGCCGAGAGATATAATCTCTCCAGCGTGTCCTGGGTCTGCCCCGGGGCCTCCTCCCAGTGGGACATGCCTGGAACACCTCACCCAGGAGGCGCCCAGGGGGCATCCTTGTCAGATGCCCGAACCACCTCAGCTGGCTCCTTTCGATGTGGAGCAGCAGCGGCTCTACTCTGAGCCCCTCCCGGATGGCCAAACTTCTCACCCTATCTCTAAGGGAGGGGCCAGCCACCCTTCGGAGGAAGCTCATTTCTGCCGCTTGTATCCGCGATCTCGTTCTTTCGGTCACTACCCACAGCTCGTGGCCATAGGTGAGGGTAGGGACGTAGATCGACCGGTAAATTGAGAGCTTCGCCTTTACACTCAGCTCCCTCTTCACCACGACGGATCGGTGCAGCGTCCGCATTACTGCAGCTGCAGCCCCAATCAGTCTGTCGATCTCCAGCTCCCTTCTCCCATCACTCGCGAACAAGACCCCAAGATACTTGAACTCCTCCACTTGGGGCAGGAACTCATCCCCGACCCGGAGTGGGCACTCAACCCTTTTCCGGCTGAGAACCATGGCCTCAGATTTGGAGGTGCTGATCCTCAGTCCTGCTGCTTCACACTCGGCTGCGAACCGTTCCAGTGCGAGGCCCTCACCTGATGAAGCCAACAGAACCACATCATCCGCAAAAATCAGAGATGAGATTCTGAGGCCACCAAAGCGAAAGCCCTCCGCCACTGGGCTGCACCTAGAAATCCTGTCCATAAAAATTATGAACAGAACCGGAGACAAAGGGCAGCCCTGGCGGAGCCCATCACCCACCGGGAACGAGTCCGACTTATTGCCGGCAATGCGAACCAAGCTCTTGCAACGGTTGTATAGGGATCGAATGATTTCCAATTTTTAAAAATGAAATTAATTTTAAAAATTTCATTTTTCTAAAATGAAAGTTTAGTTTTTCAAGCTTTTTTTCTTTTATAAATATTTTTAGATGCACTAATATTTGTATTATTTTGAATGATCACGTTGCCATGGAATAGTAGACTTATGGACTACTATTGTACATAGTGGGGTTAAACAGAGGGGTATTGGTGTGAATGAGCTTTCTAGTCCTACAAAGCTTCAGGCCAAACTTTAATGCTTCAGCAAACACTAGCTATTCTAACAATGTGCTCTGCTTTTTTCTTATGTATACACACACGCCATTTGCATTATAGGATATGGATTTGGTTTCCTCTGTCTTCTGGTGAGGAGGACAGACAGACAGACAGCAGTAATAGAGACAAACTGAAAGACAGCTCCGTCTGAGCTAGCGTGGCATTATTACACATAAATGGGAAACTGTAATTTAGGCTGCAGTAGCTGCATGAGTTGTTGATCTCATCTCACTGGTCACGTTTGGGTATGCTTGACCTGGTTCTAAGTGTGTGTGTGTGTGTGTGTGTGTGTGTGTGTGTGTGTGTGTGTGTGTGTGTGTGTGTGTGTGTGTCAGTTCATGACATGCCAGGCTGATTAAGGTCTCTCTCACTTCCAATCTCTTAGTCTATCCTTGTCTCTATCCCAGCCAATGCCATATTGGATTTTGCCTGCATGCCAGACCATAGTGAATCCCACCTCCCCCATCCCCACACGCACGCATGCATGCATGCGTGCGTGCATGCGTGCGTGCATACTCACAGACGCACAGAATGTGTGTTTAACCAGTTGAGAGCAAACTGCTAAATTAGATGGCATTGACACATTCTGGATCAGCTGTCATGTGTACACAGAACCTCTGACAGTGCTGAGGATTGTACTAGTATTTTCACTGCACAGACAGAATGGTACATGCCAGTTATCCCAATTGTTAGGAAGTCCAAATGAGTCTTAAAGCTTTTAAGAATAATTAGGAATCCCACATATGAGGTCACCTCTTATGTTATTTTTCTTCTCTTGTGTAGTTCTCTTAACCAAATGTGTCATTTCTTGAAACCAACTATACTTTATTGGGAAGGTTTAGTCTGCTCAGCCTTCCCAAAAAGGACAAGAATCCACTGCTGTGATGACAAGGAGAGAAGAGTTGAAACTGAAGACTGATTCCTCCCTTGGTCTCGTACTGAGCTACTATATCATAGTATTTATATGATGAAGTAGCTACGTGGTACACATGCATGTGTCCTGTGCTACATGGCTAAAAAGATAAAATTCTAAACAACAGTTGAAGAGAACTCATTTAATATTTAAGTGACACATAAATATTAGACTTTGTTATTTATTGAGGATAATGGTCTATTAATAAAAGTCAAAGTATGCAGACATTTAGGATTACCAGTTAATTTGAAGGTGAAATCCGATGCAGGTTTTGATTTAAAGTGGTGCTCCCCATTATGTTTTTCTCCACAAATATTTAATACATGGTCATGGTTTCACAGCCAGCAGGATTTTTTTGTCCAGGCCTTAGAATGTTTGCATCATGTCTTTGACATCTAAGCAGTAATGACAAATTTCTGACCAAAACTCGTTGCATTTAATGCAGTTTTTTAGCGCTTAATTTGTCAGTAGCTGAAGAAATGTAATGTCATGTCCACAGCCTGGGCCTCATATTTCACTCTGTCTGTGAGAGATGAGTGTGTGTTCTGCCAGTGTTTCACAGATTATAGTGTTTTGCAGGATTATGTGCTGTCAGCAGCACATGCCATACAGTGCAATCTGTCCAGTTAAGAAGATCCCATAAGTTCGTTTTTTTAAGTGCTCGAGTAAGCCCACCTCAGTCTGTAATCCCAGTCCCAGCCATTGCTCATATAAAGGCTAATCACAGAATTAAGTGCCGTCCTGAATGCGGACACATCTCTCACACACACAGACCAAACCATACTGCACTTTGACTGGTGTTATATGAAATTAACAGTAGATGTATAAGTATAACGATACGAGAAATATTTGTGTCTGCCAGTCTGTCTGTCTCTTTGTTCATTTATGTGTTTAGGAATGCAGTATTTCTATCTAGCTTATAATTAGTTTTGGATCAGGTGACCCTGATTCTGCTCTAGGCTCAGGCTGCCCTTGTTTTACTCTGATTTGTTTATGCCATGATTACATGTTATTAACTTGTCTACACCCGCCTATAGTTTGAGTTTTGTCCTGTTAGCTGTTCTTCATCTCTCCGTTTTGTCTTTTGTTTCTTTTCACCCCTTGAAGTGGTGGTGGCCAATGACAGCCCTGCTTGTTTCTGCTGGATTACTCTTCTTGTTTAAAAGGAAGTTGTTCTTCCCCTTGCTTGTTTGCTCAAAGAAGATTGTAGAATAGCATCCATATCTTCTATTTTAAATTCTGTTGAATAGAAGAAGCTACTAAATTCATAATAAAACTACAGACAAGGAAATCTAGGCCCATGTTGCTGCTATTCGGTCTATGTACTGTCCCCCATTCTTTTCGCTATCCTTTTTATATGGGAGGGCAATAGAGCAGAATGCTTCCATTCTTCCTGACATGGGATGTTGACAACACAGTCTTTCCTTTTTTCTTTTCTCCCCGTCTTTTATTTGGCCAGCAGCTGACAGATATTTCGGGCAGTGGGGCAAATGGTGATGGAGGATTGAAGGATAGAGGGAGGAGGGGGCAAATAGTCTACGAATGAGGGTCATAGAAATCTATTCATGACATTGCAGAGGGTGGGGAGTGAGAGAGAAAAGGGGGAATAACACTGAGACATGAATAGTGTAAATGCGACAGAGAATCATTAACCAGAGAGAGGACAGTTACCCACAGAGAATGAATGAGAGCAATAAAGAGCTCCATGCGCTCGCTGCTGGCTGAGCTCCAACTGGGAGTTCATTATGTATTGAGCCGCACGAGTGCACGTGATCAGTCCAAGTATGGCTCCTCGCCCAGTCGTACTGAAAAAAATGGATACATACTGGTTTATAAACTGGTTTGATACTGTAAAGATCATATCCTCTGAGGATCATCATAATATCATCATCATATTATCATATTAAACTACTTTCACTGTGTCATACCCAAAAACAGTCAGCGGAGGGGTGGATCACAGACATCATCACAAATATATTTAAAAAGAAGTGAATAGTTTCCCACAACCAGTGATCACTATATTTGTATTGAACAGTGGTCAAACAGGAAGAATTAGAGAGCTGGTTTACTGAGTAGAATAAATTAAAGTGACAAAGTAAAGTAGGAGTCATGCAGGCGATCTACTAAAGTGTGCCAGTTTCTGAACAGCAGCACAATTTAGCAGGTTGCTGACAGCGCAAGTAGTCGAGCTGCAACATGCACGCAGCTTGGTAGTTGTAATCTGACCAAAATATTATAAAATTTCTATGTGAACATGACAATCAACATGCATTAGATGTATGTTCACCCTGTGAGGCTCACTGATGTGTTTAACAGTTTAAGTCAACAGTAGAACTCTGCAGCTTAAATTTGGTTTGATGATGTGATATTTGATCATTTGTTGATATGTTGAAGCTGGACAGTACAGACACTGATTAATGAAGTAACACCTTTTCTCATTATTTATGTCATGCTGCTGTTGGGTACGGTCATTTCTTTTTGTTTAAATAGAAGACTGTTTAACTTAAATGTCAAACTCATTGGGGTTTTATACAAATGACATATATGTGTCAAAGGCTGAACAAAGCCTGTAGGAGGTTAATTAATGATGTCAGGTCACAGACATGTAGGCAAATTATTGAGCTTCTATTTTCCACCAATAAATGGAGCCATTAGGATGTGGGGAACTCCGGGTTTCTGGACATGAATATTTTATGAAGGGTCACTTTGCTCCATTCATTTGCACTCGGTCTGACTGTATTGTTCCCCTTCTATCTGTCACACACAGTGGGGTTAGATTAACTGATGATTATAAAGTGTCCACAGGTGTGAATGTTAGTGTGAATAATTCTGTCTTTCTGTGTTAGCGATTTTGTTTTCTTTTTCCTTTCAACAAATCATCTGAAGTTGATGGTAACGGATGGCCGACCAAAGTTAAATTGATTCAGTCCCACAGGACTGTGCTGGCATTAATTACATTAGCAACTCATTAATCAAATTCAAACTGCCCTCCAGCCTCTGGGTCAACCTGACATCTCACAGGGTCTACTGTAAGGCTGTCAGGCCAACAAGCAGGCAGCTAGCCAATCTGTGTTTGTTTGATTTAATGTGTGTGTGTTCCTGTCTAGCTATCTTTGTGAGGACCGAAATCTGCATTCTGCTATACTTGTGAGAACCAACAGTCACTTGTGAGGACACACTCACCGGTCCTCACAAATTTGAAGGCCTTTTTGAGGCTCAAAATGTGGTTTTAGTGTCAGTGTGTGGCTGGGGATTTTGGAAGTGTGGATCGCTTGTTTAGTGAGACTTCTGTCTCTTAAGTTGATTAGGTTACTTCTGTTTAAGAAGCCAGGCAGCCTGTTATGAAAGTCTTATCAGTATTTGCTGGATTAAGTGTCACAGTTTAACTCAGATCTTGATTCCTCTGCATGTTGAAGTTACACTGTAACTCCCACATGTGTAAATCCGCACATCACCACTGTTTGTTTTTTGGGGGCGTTGGAGATGGGGTCTGTATTAGTGATGGGATTTCCGGCTCTTTTTAGAGAGCCGGCTCTTTCGGCTCCCAACAGGCTCTTCAGGTTGTTTTGTTGCTTTAATTAATTTATTATCAAAAACAATATAAAATTATGCACAAAAGGAATTACTAATGTAAAAAAAAACCTGTGGTTTTAATTTTATATGTTTATATATAAATATATGCGGTGGCTCCTAGAGACAAAACACGTACAAACTCCAAAACACATTTCTAGCATGAACTGAACTTCAAAACAGAGCTGCCTAGATCACTTAAATTACACAATTGAAAGCATGTGTATTGTTTGTGTATTTATACACAAGCACTCATATATATATTCAAATAATTTAAAAAACTGTTTATTTACCTGTTACTACCACACACCAAATCCAGTTGTTGGTACTTCCTGGCTTGTGTAGCCTCTAGGTAACAAAAGCTCAACACTGCCCCCTAGCATCCTGGAGCACTTCTGTTGTGTTTTTACGTGTTTTGGAGTTTGTACGTGTTTTGTCTCTAGGGGCCACCGTAAATATACTCTTATTTATTCACTCCACATAAAATGTTATAAATAAATCATATTATACAAACCCAACTATTTACATTTCAACTTTTAAACAAATTTAAAGTGAAACAACACAAAACACTGCAAACCACAACACAATTAAATATAAATTAAAATATGAAAACAAAAAGAAGATGCACATCCTCTGTCATATGGACCTGCATGAATAAACTTTCTGAATCCTTTATCATCTGCAACTGAAACTAGTTGTGGATGATTACTATACCTTTCTAATGTGACCTTGTTGTCCCTGGCTCTCTTTCTCTCTCTTTCCCTCCCGCTCTGTGCGGAGTGAAGCGGGGAAAACAGTGCGAGATAGGGTGAGAGAAAGGGGGGAAAAAACAAACCCACGGCTCCCAATAAGGAGTCGGCTCGCGTCGTTCACTTCAAAGAGTCGGCTCTAAGAGCCGTTTTGTTTGCAACTGACACATCAGTAGTCTGTATGAAGTAGGTATTTAATAAAATGAACATGTAACGCTACATGTATGAAGACTAATTTACAGCTACTCTAAATATCTGTTAGATTGAACACTATCTTTGAAGCTGGATTTAATAAATCAGTTTTTGGGACAAGTTTAGCACCATCTTGTGGTAGTACAGAATGTGACACCAGTGGGTTTGGTTGGTTGCTGCTTATTGACTTACATTATTTTATGTTAGCTAAGTGACAGAAATGATAACTTAGTGGAAAACAAGTTGGTCACTTCTCCACTGTCTTTGGCTGCAGCAATGAGTTTTTTTGTTAAAACCAAGAATATACTGTTCAAGTTCACTCTCTGTCTCAAGTAGTAAGTTGTTTTTCGTTGCTGGCTAGCTGCACTGAAATGTAGAAATCCAGCTGTCACCCCTAATGTGAGTGTTTGTAGAGGACTTTATGAATGAGGACAGTTTGAGGAGTGCTTGAGGTGCACCGGTGGTTCACTGGACCGACAAGATCAGGTCAGACATTTGTTTCCTCCTCAGGTCAGGTGGACAGACGGAGTGGTGTAATCAGCTGGTGTCAACAAGATGTGATGAGCACTATTTTATGCAGTAAAATCTAAACAGTTTACAACGTAAAAGGAGCCAGATATTAATAATAAGTAATGACTAAATGCAGGGGGGTCTTTGCTTGTGTAAGGCTTGTGCCTTTCCTGTGGCGCTCCTACAATACAAATGTAATGAGGTCAACTGCAAAAATAACTGATTTACTAAAGCTATACACGAAGAGGCACAGTGTCAGTTTTGCGACTCACATGTTTTGCATGGATGTGTATTTTTTTTTTTTTTTTTTTTTTTTTTATGTGGACATCCCGTTTTGGGTTGTCTAGACCAGCGGTCCCCAAACTTTTTTGCGCCACGGACCAGTTTATGCCCGACAATATTTTCATGGACCGGCCTTTAAGGTGTCGTGGATAAATACAACAAAATAAAACCAGTACCGGTACCAAAAAAAAGACTTATTCATAACACACGTGAAAAGACCCAGGAAAACCGAGGTAACGATAAAAACGATAACAAAATAACGCTGAAAACCGATAAAAACCCTGAAAACTATACATTTCACACCTGAACCTAAACTCTCGCGGCCCGGTACCAAACGACTCTCGGGACGGTACCGGTCCGAGGCCCGGGGGTTGGGGACCGCTGGTCTAGACCACAATACTAAACTTTGCTGATATCCTCTCCTCAGAAACTACATCAAGTAAAAAGACCACCACCCTTCTAATTACTGCACCTCCTGAGCTAAAGTGGCCCTTATTGAAAATCGTATTGTTTTCTTCTTCAGCCTCTTGTTATTTATTTTATCTTCCATTTTGTCCTCATACACAAACACCTGTAAAACCTCCTCTTACACTGTATTAATTTTCTTAGGACATCACTGGCTCCCTCGCTCTCCCCTGCATGTGTTCACTTTCGAGCCACTTGCTTTCGCTGCAGGTGATTATTGAAGTGAACTAACTGCATCTTTGTACATAAAGTGGAAAACTGTTAGATCACTCAAAGAACTTTCCATTCTCATGGGCCCATTATGGGATAATACTGATACTAAATCCTGAGTTGCCCCGTGTGTGTGTGTGTGTGTGTGTGTGTGTGTGTGTGTGTGTGTGTGTGTGTGTGTGTGTGTGTGTCAGATAAAAGTGCTATGGTATGGATAAATACACTGTATGCATGTTGGAGTCTAATTGGGTGAATGATACTTTTAGTAGAAAGTGTTACTCTTCTTCATTGTCCTCCAGGGTCAAATGACCTGGATACACCTGCAATGTATTAAGTCTGGCGTATCAGACTTCTCACAGCAGAGCAGTGTGTGTGGCACCACACTGCATTCATATCTGTCTGATCCTCTGAGAAATGAGGTTTCTCTCAAACTTTTGAATGCACCTGCAGTTGTTAACCAGGTGTGTGGCCAACAGATTAACACTGAACATTCCCTCTGCTTTGGCCTAGTTATTAATCGTTAATTTTTCATTTCCGGTGCTCTATTTTTTTCTGGCACTTTCTCCAGTCACACACTGCTTTCTGCACAAAGTTATTTATGAAGACACTGATGTTTAAGCTGCATCACTGCCTTCATAAAACAGTGGGCTATTGGCCTTTGTCACTTAAGTGAAATCTGTGGGGTTTTGTGATTCAAACTGGGGGAGAAATAATTAAAATATCTAATTAAATAATTAAAAATCTTATATATGTCCTTGTGGTTGTGGAGCTGAAACGGATATTAGAGTTTCTCCACTGCGTGCCCATTATGTAGGCTCTGCGTTATCCATGTTTGATTCATAAACCAAAAAATGCGATACTCATTCAATACTAAGAATGACTTTTGGATTACACATTAATTTGCAACAGTATAAATATGACGCACAACTTTAACAAGATTATAGTATTAAACAGTTGATCACAATTATTAATCATGATTAATATCAGCCAACACACAGTTAACATTAGCCCTTTACGTATTAGAAATTACCCAATAGTGACGTGACACAAGGGTAGGAGCTAGCAGCTATGGCTAATAAAATAATAATGGCGCTAGGAAGCAAACTTTATCAGGACTGGCCATTTGTAACTGTAGTAAACAGTTAATGAAACAGGAAAACATCATTATTTGTGTCTACAAAGTCTTATGTTTCTTCTAAATTTCCAGATTTAAGCTGAGAAAAGTCTACCAGCAGCTAGATAGAATAAAACTGAATAGGGCTTTATTGTCATTTTAAATGAACAGTGACATTGTGGGTGCTCCACACCAACTGTGGGAATAAAATATAAATCGTATTGACAGTAGGAATAAATAACAAACAGCAGAAATATGTATACAAACAAGGAGTCTGGAGGTGTGGGATCTGATTGACCTGAGGCGCTGATCAGAGGGCAGCAGGTCAAACAACACCACCGCCTCAAACACTGTGATGGCCCCTTGAAATATATAGCAATGAAATATGCAGCCAGATCAGCAGAAGCACAGCACTACCTCAGACAACCTAAAAATGTTGTTTTGGTTCTTTTGTTCCTTTGTATTACATCAAAGAATCTTTAAACATCTGACACATATGTATTTTCCCCACACTAGATGAAACAACAACAACAATAGTGTCACTGACGTTATTTTTTGTATAGATTTGTCACATTTTTAATACCCATGGTGTGCCCCTTTGCTAAATTATTTTTTTGTCTCAGTTTTTAGTATCACATCTTGAAATGGTCTGTAGCACAAACATTCATTCATTATGCAACCATTTTTCCATGTAATCATTATGAAAAAGGCAGTTAACTACATAAAAGAGAAATGAAAAATATACAGAGAATCACCTTAAAAACCCCAGAGACACACCTACTGAGTGCCAGACACCTGCCTGATCACCTACCTCAGAATTCTGTACAAAAGTGAGTTTGCAACTTCTTAGTTCACCTTCTGTTATGCAAAGGAGCTGCTGTCAGTGAAATCCTGCAGTTGAAGTTAAAGGGAACTTCTCTGCATGGGATTGCTGTAGCTCAGGTGTAGTAGGTCATAAACTAATTGGAAAGTTGGTGGTTTGATACCTGGCTGTTCCAGTCATGGTAACACCAAATTGCCCTCCGATGCATCTGTCAGAGTATCAGCGTGTGCAAATGTTAAAACAAAAGCACTTACTTACTAACCCTAACCGTACCCAGCAAGTGCCTTTTCTAACCATTCGCTGTGTGAATGAGGACAAGTTGCATAAGTGCTTTGAGTGCCCAGGTAGAGTAGAAAAGTGCTACTTATGAACCAGTCCGTTTACCATCTGCAGATACTGTTTACTGGCTTTGAAAGTGATGGTGCAGCTGCTTTGATGGGCTGAAACTTGAAACTCCGTCTGCTGTTGATTTCAGTAAATGGATGAGCCACCACCTCCCCTGTCTGTATATGTAGATGGGCAGACAATGCTGATGGTGCTCCACTGGAAAGCACAAGTCTGGCTTCAAAGCATGCTGTTTTCTTAGGAAGTGTAAGATTTATTCATTCTTTCTTTAAGCTGATGCCATTTTTCTGTTGCACTCAGCATGATGCCATGATGGAGAGAAAAGGGTAAAAAACAAAACTAGCTTATGTACTGTTCTTGAGACAAAAACACATTTGGTATGAAACAAAGATGTTTGTTTCATATGTTTCAGATGTTTTCCCACCATTGCCAAGCATGGACGGTGTATTTGTGCTCGTCTGTCTGTCTGTATGCATGTCTCAGTGTGAAAATAATACACAGTAGCTGATGGACCTAGCTACCTGGCTGATTTATTTAAAAAAAAAAAAAAAAAGCCAATGCACAAGTGCCTAAATACCCATATGTCCATCTTTTATACTGTTTATTGTAAAAATGACAGAGAGACCACTGCCAGCACTCTTGGCACACACTTAGAGAGGACGAGAGGTCAGGGCTGGCAACAATGTATCACAACCTTAGAAACAGTGTTAATGGGGTGAGATTTGTAGCATTCATAAATAAAAAACATGTTTTTCAGTGTCATGAGCAGACCTTTTAAACTTGAAGCTTTATGATATCCAGTGTTTTTTTTTAAAAATGGTCCAGGAAAAGTAGACTGGTCTTGGAGACTGGAATCTGTTGGTCAGGTTGAAGTTTGGGAATTTACAAATGAAAAACCAGAATTGCTCTTCTGGAAATGTTTGACTTAACCCTTCACTCAGGTCCTGGATCTCAATGTGTGAAGTGCGTAGTTATACTGTAGCTGGGCTTCAGTAGTGCCTCACACCTTGGTCAGTGTTCAGAATGGGTTTCCTGTCAGGAACTGTGACATTTGGCTTTGATTAGGACTCAACAGTTCTAACCCAGACTTTTCTTCCCAACCTGCAAACCAAAAACGCAGTCACACAAACCTCTTCCTTCTCCTCTCTGCCTTCCTCTGAGATAAAGCCTAATTCACCAGCACCCTAAGGGGACCCGTTGTCTATTCCTGACTGCCCTCACTTTATATTTTGAACCGAGTTTATTGAGTTTACATCCGGTCAGAAGAAATTTAAGTTAGATGTAGAGCTTCAGTAAGTTTGACTGTTTGTATTTTGATTACAACCCTTTTTATTTGTGTGCGACTGAATAAAATAACAAGTTATCACCAACAGTGTAAATGGCCCCATTCAAGCTCATAATTAGTTTGCTATATTTGGATTTGATGTGCTATTTCTGCCTCCACCTCCAACAAGTCAGAACACAGACAGGTTAGAGAGGGGGTTATTTCTGCTGGGTCTTGTGGGATTCACCATACAAAGTAATCACGTAGGAAAAGCTTCATATTCATTTCGGTCAAATTATGGATGAAACAAGCATACAGTCTGTAGTTTGGGTTGCTGCAGTTCCCTCCTACAGCCAACCCCAGAATTACACATTGAAATGTTTGAGGGTCTGCAGGCCTGAATGGTGTAAGATACTTTGACACTGACACATTACAGAGGGCCAGTCAACAGATTTGCAACTGATCTGTCCCACGTCATGTGTCTTCTGTTGCAGTGCGGCTGGAGGAGAAATTTTCAATCAGTGTGTGTCAGACCAAGAGGATGAGGCCTTCAGTGAGGAAGATGTGAAGAGGCTCATGAGACAGATCCTGGAGGGAGTGGCCTTCCTCCACCAGAACAATGTAGTTCATCTTGACCTAAAGGTTTGTGGACGCACTCGTGACTCTCCACCGTCTCCTTTACTTTGTGTCACTTGTGTAGTTGATACATTTTCAATCTTGTAAACGAATCCCTGATACATTCTTTGTGTAAACATCACCATGACACAAAAAGTCTATATGAGTCTAACAACAACTGAACTTCTATCTCACGTGGAGGCAGAGGGAAACATCTGTATTTTGAATGACATCTGCCCCAGTGAAATCAGTTTAAAGCACAAATTGAGTATTTCCTGTGTGAAAGTGATGGGCAACATTTGCACAGGCTAAGGTTTGCCTGGGTTATCCCACAACACAGTTCAAACACATAATTATTAGGTAATATAACTGTGCATGTGATAGGAAGTGCTTGAAGTGCTACTCAGTTCTCACTCTGTAGTAAAATGCTTTGAAGGTCAGCCAGTGGACTCCATGAAACACACACAAGTTAACACAGTTTAAAAAGCTGTCTAACGATAACACGTGTGCTGTCCTGTCAGCCTCAGAACATCCTGCTGACGAGCACTTCTCCTCTGGGTGACATTAAGATTGTGGACTTTGGTCTGTCCAGGATGGTCAGCAGCCACCAAGAACTAAGAGAGATTATGGGAACCCCAGAGTATGTTGGTGAGTTGTTGCTCAGCCTTGCTGCTACCACCTTACAAGAATCGAACACTGGGGTGATTCTAAACAACAACTGTCTGTTCGTCTTCACAGCTCCTGAGATTCTGAATTATGAGCCAATAAGCACAGCAACAGACATGTGGTAAGGAAAGTCCTATAGTGGTATACTGAGATAAATTTCATGTGGAACAAAAGGTTTTGAAAACTTGTATTTGATGAATTTTGCTAATTACCTATCGCAGCAGTCACACACAAACAGACATCTCAATACAATTTCCTCAGCTTTCTTTCCAGTATGAGCTTCATTTGAGTAGAACTTTTAACTTTGTTGCCCCCTACTGGCAGTATGGGTGATTTTCAGGCAATGTGCTTGTCTTCAGCAGTCTTAAAATACATATAAATATTAGGGGTGCAACGATACACAAAATTCACGGTTCGGTTCGGTTCGATACTTTGGTGTCACGGTTCGATATTTTTTCGATACAAAAAAAATATTCATGCCTTTTTAATTTGTCATTTATTAAATTTTCACGGCACATTCTGCACCACATCTCTGTGCGTTCATCATTTGTTTGAAGCCAGCTCACCTCCTGCAACTACTTTTCCGAGAATACGTGCTTCTTTTGTGGTTCGGACTCCTTCTGACATTTGTTTGGAGGTGGAGGAACACCAAAGTAATTGCTTAAAGGAGCTTCTTCGACATCTTTAAGAGTTCTAAACAAATGTCTGTCCTCCTCCTGAAAATCTTATCTATGCAAACACACGTTGCAACTTCTTATCTTGTGCGTGTTTTTTATTTTGACAGCGAATGCGCACCTGCGGACCACTTATGTGCAGCCCTGGTTATTTAGCTCATCATATTGCAGCCACAGAAATTATTTTGTCCATGAAACCATAAAGCTGCACTTTCTTTTTGCCTTATAGTCTGATTTGTCATAACTTTTCCGTTTTGTGGTAAGCTTTTCTTTGGCTGTCACTTCTTCACCCTGACCTGTCTTATTTGACTCAGCAGAACTAAAATATAAATCCTGCTGCTTTTACACACGCACTCACATAAGCTCAGCGATTCTCTGCGCGATCAACCTCTCACATGTTTAAGCTGCGGGAGATTTCACTTGTCATGTTTGCATAGTAAGCTAACGATTAATAAGACGATGTCAGAGGAATTGGTGCACAAATTATCATCACTCACAGATCAGTGCTGTCGCTCTCTATACACAGTTCGCACGATTGCAAAGTGAAAGCAAAAAACAAGCACAAATTCAAACGCGATTTCAATATGTCACATATTGACAGTGGCTCACCGATGCCAATGACATAATTACCCAGCTACATTTCTGAAAGAATGCAAAAGCATTGACATATATTTTTCCTTCCTGCGATAGGCCGACGGGCAGGGCAGAGATAGATTTTGGTAGCCCGACTGGAAAAATCGCTAGCCCCAGGACGTCGGGCTAGCGATATTGCGAGCCCTGTATCTGATTGAGGAATCACTCATCTTTGGAAAAGAGAGTTTATTACAGAGAAATGGCTCTTTCCAAAATAAAAGCTATACTATACGCTTCTTCTGGGCTATATTCTCAGCAGCATATTAAACATATCAGGTCTCCATAAGGAGAATCATGTGCTAACGGCTGTCTAAATGACTCGGGTAAAGCTTGTAGCATGCATGCTTGTTGTTTTTGTCTGCTTCCACTTGTCTTTGCACTAGGATGATGTCGGAGTAAATGTGCAGTCATATTCGTTGTGTTCCCACTAGTACTGTCAGCGTAAATCTCGTTGAAATGACCTTAACGCCACAACACGGCAAATCTCCGTTAACGAGCTACCGCCGATCGCCCTGAGCGTGGGGCTGGACGGCCAACACGTTAACGAGCTAACTGCGCTAACACACTAGCTCCCACCCATGTAATTGAGCATTGCGTGGCACATCCAACATGCTGTTTTACTTTAGTCCATGACTCGCTTACCTTCAGGGTCATACGTCACATGAAAACCAAAATAATTCCAAACGCCAGATCTGAATGAGGGTGGGGGAGGTCCATGTTGCAAGGAGAGCTTAACTTCTGTCTCGCTAGCTTGCCCTGCGCTCAGTGAATCTGCACTCGACTGCTCCGCCTAGGCTGCACTGTCAAGCGCAGATCCACTGAGCGCTCAACACAGACAGCATCGTCAGAAGGAAAGTTGATAAAATAAATTAAAAATGTTGTATTGTTCGATACATATGCGTACCGAACCGAAAGCACCGTGTCGAACGGTTCAATATCGATACGAATATCGTTGCACCCCTAATAAATATGTTCATCACAAAAAACATCAGAATCTTTTACAAAGTCTCAAAAGGCTTGAATCATACAAACACTGAGACACACACATCAGTGTTTGTGAATGCCGTCCATCAGTTTTTGCTGCTTATCTGCATGTACGTCGTATCGTTGGACTGTTAACTACGAGAGTACCAACAAAACTGAAGCCGAGATCCCAGATATGAACTTTGATTGTTCACCTTTCTAGCTTTGTTGTCATAGAAACAGTATTCCTTGTTTTAAGTGTTGCGTTTGATCGCACTCGAAGCCTGAATATTTTGCTTTGTGTGTTTAGGGGTGTTGGTGTGCTGGCATATGTGATGCTCACAGGAATCTCTCCATTCCTGGGCGAAGACAAGCAGGAGACGTTTCTCAACATTTCCCAGCTCAGTGTGAGCTACAGTGATGAGGAGCTTCAGCAGCTGGACCCAGCTGCTCTGTCCTTCATCCAAATGCTGCTCCGCAAACACCCACAGTCAGTCACAGAAACAACACAGTTCACTCTAATGTGGCCTCAGAATGTGGTATCATTTTTGCCTTTGTGTATTTCTCTTATCTTTGGAGCTTAATCAGCATTTTTTATAACATTTGACCTGCTATGACCAGTTTAAGATAAATGGCTGACTGCCGCTGAAACAGAGTATGACATGTCTTGATGCACGCTCAATCATCCAGGTAAGTAAATCTCCAAAAGTTGATTCTGTTCATCTGGACGTAGCGTTTGTTGGAGAAATGTTTCGTCACTCATCCAGGTGACTTCTTCAGTCTCAGCTGACTGCAGGTTTCAATCTTATAAACAGTACATTTGCATAATGACTCAAACCAGCCCACTGAAGGAACAATGGGCTGGGAGGTCAGTTCCTTAATCATAATTATGCAAATTCTCATGACCATTGATCAAAACCCACTGATCAATGGCCATGAGTCCCATTCACAGAGTTGGGGAATGGCTGCAATCACAGCATTGTAAGATGGTGACAGATGTACCCTTAGGCCCCCTCCTCCATTCAGAGATGGTCTTTCCCTTTTCACGTAAATGGCCTCCTTGACTCCGCGCTCAAACCAGCGTTCCTCCCTGTCCAGGATGTTACATCCTCATCCTTGAAAGAGTGTCCACTGGCCTGTAGGTGCAAATAGACTGCAGAGTCCTGGCCTGACGAGGTGGCTCTTCTGTGTTGTGCCATCCGCTTCACCAGAGGTTGTTTGGTTTACCTGATGTATAAATCCTGGCACTTAACAGCGTAAACAACAATACTCTGTTTGTGTCGGGGGACCCGATCTTTAGGGGTGGACCTTTTTCTTTTTTTTTTCCCAGTCATTATGCAAATGTCCTGTTTATAAGATTTGGGGAAACCTGCAGTCAGCTGAGACTGAAGAAGTCACCTGGATGAGTGACGAAACATTTCTCCCACAAAACGCTACGTCCAGATGAACAGAATCAACGTTTGGAGAGTATGACATGGATAACTGTTTCACGTGTGGGTCTGTGTTTGTATCCAGGGAGCGGGCCACAGCCGAGCACTGTCTCACACATCCGTGGCTTCAGCCCACTGAGCCTCAGGACAACCAGACAGTGGAGGAGATCCTCTCTGTGGAGGAAGAGCCCAGCTCCACCAGCAGCTCCACCAGCAGTCCCGAACCTCCCACAAGTACAAGCTCAGCTGAGGAAGAGGATGCAGGGGAAGTTCATGGCCCGCTGACAGAGGAGCTGATAGTCATGGCAGCCTACACCCTGGGTCAGTGCCGTCAGTCCTCCGCCTCCAGCGTGGAGGAGGCGGCCCTGACTGCTGAGCAGAAAGCCATTTCCAAACGCTTCAAGTTCGAGGAGCCCTTCAGTGCTCTGCAGGAAGTCCCTGGAGAGTTCATCTACTGACCCATTACACGCACCAGCAATCTCACCGAGGACAACTTAGTGCTGTCACATTACCACACAAACCCTCTTAAATATATACTGTAAGTATATAATCAGATACTGTTGCACAGTCAGTCTCTTATTTCAACTGTTGGAACTTTTTAAGAACCTGCAAAGCCAACTTCACTTTACCCTCCTCCTCCTCAACACCTCCTAAAGTAACTACTGTAGCTTGATGTTGCATTTTATTTGGTTTGCTGTTGTAATGACTGACAGAGTGTAGCGGCAGCATGACACACTGTTTGCTCCCATTTGATACCAAAAGAGAGACCTCCGCCTCAGTGTGTTTGAGCAGAATTCACATTCTGGGAATAGGAGCTGTAAAAGCTGTCAAAGACCAGCACAGATACGTACACGCAGACCTGTACACAAACGTTTCCAACACTGATTCAAACTGAAAGTTCATTTTTGGCTTAAGATGACAGAACACCGATTGCCACGCCTGTTTTGTAGTTCTGGATCACAAACAGTGGGCATAAACACGAGAGACTGTCATATGAGAAAAAGCTACAGAACAGCTTTTTTATTGTTATTTAGTTAAATGCAATTTAAAGAACTGCTTGCATAATAAAGGAAAGATATAAAATGCTGGTGCTATGCTTCTAAATTATTTCTAAATGCAGCCATTATTGTTCCTGCTCTCTTATTAATATGACTAATAAAAGTCCTTGTACGCTTGCAGCTGGCTCTCTAGAAGTAATGCAGTGTAGTTTATATATCTGAATTCAAACAGAGTTTCCGTGTGAGCCATCAGACAAGAAGCATCTGAAGACACGTGCTGTGGTCCTTCCTCTTAGGCCCCCTGTGAGCCAATGGGGTTTGAGTATGAGTGCCACTGTATGACTCTGCAAGCTTTATTTATTTCACCTTAGCTCTCAGATAAAGATTACTCAAACATATGATCTCTGGTTTCTATTTCCGCTCATTTTATTAATATTTAAGATTTTTAATTTGATGCCAGCAAAATATTTCAGAAAAGTTGGAGCATGCAGAGTGACTGACAGGAAATGTGTTGCACCCTCAGAGCAGCCTGGACTCATGACCTCAGCAGGAGGGTGGTGGCTAAATAAAGCACACACATAAGCGATGTGCAGTTGCCAACGATCAAATCTCTGTTGGCATGTTTGCATTTCACTGAGCCTCCTGTGTGTATTTGTATTTAGTGCCATGCGCAGAGAACGATGGCCTCACTTCTTGCTGTTTTTCATGGTTATTATCAGCAGTAGTAGTATTTCTGTATAATGTTACAAATATTACTGAGATTTTTTCAAAAATTTGTGTTAGTGTAAAACAATATGATTTAAAGACCCACGTCACATAGAAAACCTTCCTTTTAGAAAACAGACTGGTCTCCTCAGGGTTCAGTCCTTCCTGATGTGGACACGGATCATTTCCAGCTTGGACATGGAAGCGATGAACTCTCCAGGCTTCAATTGGGTCTGTCCTGTGAAATTCTAAGCTAAACAGATTTGTACATGAATGTGCTGTGCTGTAAATAAACACTACAAAAGTGCTGAACGTTGTCTTGTTTACTGATTAAACCAATAAGTGTTCTGTGGAGAGTGCTCTGTAGTTTTTGCACTGTATTTTAAAAGCTTGTGGAAATGCAAAGATCCAGATAAAATGCTCTGTACTCCAAATTCAATGTTATTTACACAGCACCAAATCACAACAACAGTCGCCTCAAAGCGCTTCATATTGTAAGGCAGACCCTACAATAATACATACAGGGAAAAACCCAACAATCTCATGACCCCCTATGAGCAAGCACTTTGGCAACAGTGGGAAGGAAAAACTCCCTTTTAACAGGAAGAAACCTCCAGCAGAACCAGGCTCAGGGAGGGGCGGGGCCATCTGCTGTGACCTGTTGGGGTGAGAGAAGGAAGACAGGAAGACATGCTGTGGAAGAGAGACAGAGATTAATAACAAGTATGATTCAGCACAGACAGGTGAGTGAACAAGAAATACTCGTGCATCATGGGAATGCACTGAGTCAGAAGATAATCCAGCCAATCAGAGCATAGACTGTACTGCATGTACAAGACAAAAGAGACAGCATTATACTCGCCCAGTTAGAAGTGGGTGTGTGGCCCACAACTGTAGCTGTGACTGTCACGGGTCCACTTTCTATTGGCCAGATGTTTATTGTTTTGTGACACTGGAGCAAATGTCTGATTGGCAGCGGCTTTGTTTTTCAGCATAATGATCCCAAATAGTAAAAGCATACTTGGATTAAAACGCACACACAATGAAAGACAGCGAGCCATGGTGAGGCCTCCCCACAGCCCAGAACTCAACACTGTTGAAGCAGGGTGCTATTTGTCAGCAAAAACAGAAGCACGCATGTGTGTCATGAATTATGTGCAGTAATGTTCAAATGTGTATAAACTGTTGAATGACTGTAGCCATTTGCAAACAATCCTACTTCTCCCATCATCTTGATGCAGAATTCTCATTTTCATGTCTTGAGCTGGAGCATTTCCCCCAACGGCCACAAGATGGAAGCAGAAGTCTCTATTTGACATGGTCCATATATTGTGGCAGGTAAGATTAAAAACGTATTTTTACCTGTAATGATAATCTCATTTTAATTGTATATATTTTTCTATTACTACCAAATTTCATGAGCATGGGTTTTGTTTATAGTGGAATTGTCTTTATTTAAATCTGAAAATTCAAGGACAGTTCCACATAAACTAAAATACTAAAAATGCAAGCGTCACTTGCATTCCCCCTTAAATCTTTTTTTGTCTACTTCCTTTAGGGATCTAAATCATCTGCCGCCATCTCAGCCTATCCCCAGCATCCTCCTCTGTCACACCAACCTTCTGCATGTCCTCCTTCATTGCATTCATGAATCTTTTACATTCATGGTGTTCCTCTTTTGCTCCTGCCTGGCAGCTCCATACTCCTCTCCACCGTTCCTCATCTGCACATGTCCAAACCATCTCAGCCTTGCCTGCTCTGACACACTCCGACATATTTCTGATCTATTTGTTTCTAATCCCGTCCGTCCCGGACACTCCCTGTAAAAATCTTTATACCTGCAGCTCAGCCTCACGTGTCACGTCATAGCAGGTGTCACTATCATCGCATAACCCTTTCTTTCACTCTTTCTGCCATCCTTTTGTCACATATCACCCCCCATCTCCACCCACTCCACCCTGAACTCTGCATAACATCCATCCTTCTTCAGCTTCCACATGTTCAGAGTTAATGTATAAATGTTGGTTTTATAGTGTCACCAGTTCAGCAGCTCTATATGGTGTCAGGCACGGAGCCGCTAATTAAAGCTGACACCAATTACCCTGCAACACACACACACACACACACACACACACACACACACACACACACACACACACACACACACACACACACACACACACACACACACACACACACAGAGTGTGTTCTCAGCTGGTCCCAGTGTTAGCAGGATGATGCTGAGCTCTAGTCAGCTTCTGTCTCCTTACAACGCTGCTGTTCATTAGTAAATAGTGAATGGACCAGTACTTAAATAACACTTTTCTACTCTAAGTGAGCACTCGAAGCACTTTTTGCTATAATCCTCATCCACCCAGTTGCACACAAATGTGCTTTCCCCCCCCACCTAAGCACCTTGTTTAACACTCCCAGACAAACATGCACCAGCAGACGCATCAGGGCAACACAGAGTTCTCCATCTTATCCGGTAACACTTTGACATGCATGGTGGAGTAGCTGGGGATCTAACATTCAGTCTGTCTGATTAGTAGATGATCCACTCTACTGACTGAGCTATAGCCACCCACAACAATACTGCATGGATCTTTAATGTAATGCTGATTATTTTGTTGCATGCGTTTGACTTAATGTTTGATTACAGTAGAGTTTCTCTCTACGAGTTGTTTTCTTTTCTTCATTGACATAAAGCACTGAGTGATTTCTATTTGATAACTGCATCCAGCAGGCTTCTCCATTTTCACTCCTGCTGACAACTCTGGTAGAGAAAATCGGGACATGGTCTCATAGTGTGTGTTTCAGACTTTTAAGGACATCCATGGAAGCTTATGGCACTACCCTACATGTTGAAAAACATGCTAAAGGGACAGGCTTAGTTAGCAAGCGCACACACGTGAAGGTGTGCAATTTACAGACAAATGCATTTGCCACAAGCTAGTGCGCTCCTAGTGCCAGACTTAAGCCCAGATGAATGAGGAGGCTTGCATTAGAAAGAGCATAAAATCTTTGCCAAACCAAATATGTAGATCATCAAAAGTGAGATTTCCACACTGGGTTGTTCAAGGCCTGGGTTAACAATAATGGCAACTATGCTGTTGTTGTGCAGAAACAAAGGAAAAGTTCAGTATTTGCTACTTAGTGCTGAGTAAGAGACTAATAATGTATTAGAACTTCACTCAAGTCTGCAGCTCAGAGCAGGTAATATTATTTATAAGATATTTCCACGAGAAATGCTGCAAAAGGCACCAGATTCCTGAATCTCTTCCAACGCCTGCTCACAGTCTCCATGCCTGCAGCATCAGGTCAGCATTGCAGGAAAACTGATGGTGAACACACAAATGCATGTTTCTGTGGCAGATTATCTGTGGTTCTAAATGGTTTGTAAATCTTCCTCAAAAGGGTCACAGACCTTGTAAAAGTGCAGTAAAGGCCAGATGAAAAGGCTCGAATCTCTGGACACTATAAATGTGTCCTTTAGATGTCATTCTAAATTGAAAAGCAGCTAATAACTACAGTTATCAAATAAAAAGAGAACATAATGCTGCTTGGAGCAGTAGATGTGCCAAGATAATGTCTTGTACTGGAAATCTTGCATGGCAAAAAAAACCCCTCAATTGCTAAATGTCTTCGATGTTACTGGGTATTGGTGTTCTTTCTTATTGTTATATTTCTGTTGCTATGTATAAAAATGCTGTGCTAAATGCATTAGTACACAGAAATCATTCAGACATCTACCCAAAGCTTTAAAAGCTCTTAACATGTGATAAACCATGGAACCTGTCTGTCCAATCATTTGATTGTCTTGGACATAGGATATAAAACATAATAAGTTAAAGAAAAAGAAAATTCACTACTTGAGTAATTTGCACTGGACCAGCAAGAAAAACAAAGATTTGTGTGACATCAATCCTCACCTTTGAAGAGAGGGGCTGCAAATAAGTACAATTTAAAAAAGGTTCTTTTTCTTTTGCTTACAAGGGACACTTTTATCAAACATAAGTCTCTCTGATAAGGCACGTAAAGTATCGAGCATCTAAATAAAGGTAGTAAAAAGACAGTCGGGCTGTTATCAGCAGTTATTTATATTTCTCCTGACAGCAAAAAGTTACATTCCCCAAGACCGAAGCACATAAATCAAATAACAACGTGAAGGTTGTGACAAAGAGCCCAAATAATCTCAAGTGACAAAATCATCTTCAAGAGTGCAATCATCCGTAAACCCTCGACTGCTGCAACTGCCTGTCACGCCAGACTCATAAATCACTGTCACAGCCAAATGGAGATTATGGAGATATATGTTTACTTTAGTATCACATCAATGCAGCGCTGTCTGTGTTTCATTTTATGCTTTTCTTTCCTTTCTCTCCCTCATTAGACTTATACATTACCATTAATTCTTTCTCTGCAGATCTCTGCTGTCTGAGCTGAATCTCATAATTCATTCTCTCTCGCTCTCTCTATCCTCCTCTATTTCCTCCTCTTTCTGTTTTGCATTTGTGCTCCTGTGGGATCCTTTATGGGGTTAACTATAACACTGGAGTGTTTACATCCTCTGAGTCCCAGTAATTACTGCATCACGGTTCAGTCATGTAATGGAAACGCCGGAAATGAAAGACAGGAAATCCGTGAGGAGATATCTCTGTCTGTCTCTGATTGTTTTGACCCAGAACTGTTTTTCCTATTAGCACTACAACCCATTCAACCCATATCAGAGGCTAACAAGGCAGGGTTTCATCTTATCCAGGTAACTTTGAGGTTAGCCTTGGGTTTTCTGCATTACAAAAGTGTTTCACTTCTTAATCAGGAATCTAACCTGCTCCAGAACACATTCAATTCACAGATTACAGATGGACAGGTATGAAATCACCACCTACTGTCCAGTCAATTCTCCAACTGGAAGGCTCCCTGTAGAGGTCTTCAGTTCCTGGAAGTCCTGGAAGAAATAAATATAGATTCTTAGACACAACTTTATTCCTTGATTTTTTTTTCTTTTAGGCAGAAGAAGATTCTGCAGTTGAGAGAATGAAGACTAAAACTGTCGGCAGCAGGTTGTGTTCCAAGTTTCTGTTTAAAATCAGCTGGAAGCTCCTGTGAATAAATCCATCTTCCTTTACTCAGGAGCTCAGACACCTCTAAGAACTTTTACCACTGGAACATCGGTATCACTGGATCAGTATTCACCTCAGCTCCACTGCACACCAGACCCAGCTTGTCAACCTTTCCTGCAGCCTCCCAGCTTGTCTCAAAGTCTTGGTCCACTAAGCTTAATCAGTCAGTCAGCAAGAAAAGAACATCCAAGACCTTCTACCCTGTTGCAACAAAGATGGCCACTACCTCAGTCAATGCACCAGCTTAAGGTATTCAATAGGGATCAGATTGCCGAGTCACCAGGCAACCCAGTGCAGACTGAAGAAGCCATGCAGTATCTGCAAGGTCCATCACCTTCACATCTTACATGAGGAAAGCTCATACAAATTCTAAAGGTCTGTAGAACATATCTGGACAAGCCCACAGATTACAAAGGAGTCCTCCTTAAGATACTCAGAGACTTGCTCCACAACTAAAGTACACATCTATCAGCATGATGAGCTTACCATGCTCCTCTCCAATGCTACACTGACACTTGGTATCTAAGGTGCAGAAAACAGCTTGGCCTTAAGCATGAGCCACCAAGATGTCCAAACTATTAGCAGCCCGTCTCTATCGTTCCAGATATCTCCTGCAGCCAAGTCTCATAAGACCTTCCAGACACTGCAGCTTTCACAGCTAAATTCCTTGGCCTGAATGACCATTCCTATCCTGCTGCCATTCTGACAAAATATAAGCACCTCAAAGATCTTCCCTTGCAGTCCTTGGAACATTTCCATCCTTTGTTGGTGCTGATCAAAGCCATGTTATAAAACCTATTGCACCAGTAATTCTTGAGCCACCAGCATGTCCGGCTGCCATGAAGATTCACATTGGATGGACCAACTCGGCTTGTCCATAACAGTGCCTGGCAGAGCTAGAACTGAAACAAATTGTGGAAAAACTATGGCAGCCTGATTTTTTACCTTCCTTATGTACTGTGAGAACAAGTAACCAGAACCAGAGAGGATCAAGAAGCCATCAACCTTCTGGAGGCCAAGACGAGCAGGATAGGGGTCAGTATTATCCTTCGCTACACCAGTACTGCACAAGGAGGGTTTTTTCTGCTTCCAGGCCCCTAAAGAATCTGTGCCTTGGAAACATGGAAACACATGTTGCAAAGTATCCCGATAACTCAAAAACCTGTTTTATTTGTTGTTATCTATCTTCCACCTGGAACTAGTTCAGAGTTTCTATCAGATTTCTCAGACTTTTATGTGATTTTGTGCTGAGATCAGGAAAAAGAATTATTGTTTGTGATTTTATCATCCATAGACACTGAAAATGACAGCCTCAACATTTACCAGCTACCTGAATTACTTGACTCCCTGGTATATCTCTAAAACGTGCAGCTTAAAGCAGATAAGTCATAAGCTGGAGAGGACATGGCGTCTCACGAATCTAGTAGATCTGCATTTAACGTTTTTTACTGGAATAGTTTGTTGCTCTATAATAAAAAGCCCTCCATAAATCTGGTATATCTAACCATTAATCAGTGACTGAAAAAAATAAGAACAACCCTAGGTTTCTTTTATGCTCCTCTTGTTGCACCACAGGAACAGTGAAAGAGGTTTATCCTGTGGCTAGAGTAGCTCCTGGTGAAACATGGTGTGTATTAGGGGTGGGTTTTGATAATCGATTTATCGATTAAAATTGATTCTGGCTTGGATAACGTGATATCAATTCATTAAAACCCTGAATCGATGTTTTAATATAAATTTATTTTGCCCGAAATGCCAGAATCTCAGGTGAAACCTCACAAAATTTCCACAACCACCAAACAGCTAAAACGCATCAGAATCAGTGAGATGTCGCCTTTCTCACCCGACGGCACGGACACGGTCGCGGCTGAAAGCTGACAGCTGCTGATTCTGATGTTTCGGCGGTCTGAGCTTTGTGTTCACGCCCTTTTTGCGCTAATTCTAAAGCTGTTCGTTTTATCTCTCTCCAAACAATATTGACCGAACAGCAGCAAAAGAAGATCCAAACTACGCTTCACATAAACATCGTCATGGATTCACTCTGACTTTTGCTGTTTTGCTTTCAACACGATAAAAATCACATGTCATGCACAGCTCTCTCTCTCTCCCTCTCCTTCTCTGTACTTCAAGAACAGTTTCCTGTCTAAAAATCTGTTTTCTGCATTATTCGCTTGCTTGTTACGCACAAGTTTACCGTTGTTTACAGGCTGTCGGCCACTGTTTTTTCCTTTTACTTCCGAAAAGAAAACCTAATTTCTGCTGTTCAGTGGGCTTCTGAACAAATTGAAACTTTTTAATTCAATTCAATTCAATTTTATTTATATAGCGCCAAATCACAACAAAAGTCGCCTCAAGGCGCTTCATAGATACAGAGAAAAACCCAACAATCATATGACCCCCTATGAGCAAGCACTTTGGCGACAGTGGGAAGGAAAAACTCCCTTTTAACAGGAAGAAACCTCCGGCAGAACCAGGCTCAGGGAGGGGCGGGGCCATCTGCTGCGACCGGTGGGGGTGATAGAAGGAAGACAGGAAGACATGCTGTGGAAGAGAGCCAGAGGTTAATAACAGATATGATTCAATGCAGAGAGGTCTGTTAACACATAGTGAGTGAGAAAGGTGACTGGAAAGGAAAAATTATGCAAAATGCAAAACGCTCAGCCCTGTCTCTAATAAAACCGCTGTAACGTCAGAGGCAATGTTCATATGTTGATTAATGGTTTTCTTTCGTTTTTGATCTACTGCAGAATATTTTTATAAAATCCCTGGAAAATCACCTTCATGTTTTTCTGTGTTTTATCTTCAGCTACTTTGACACAAAGGCATCTGCTGTGATGCTCACACCTTTGATAAAGTCTTGCGAGTGTCAGCTTCCTTTTTATAGATACAAGAAAATGTAAATGTACTGATCTGAATTAGAATATTTCTGACTGTCTGAGGCAAAATTTCCCAGATACAAATCAAATTGAATCGCATTGTGGATCGAATCGTTTCGGGACCTTGTGAATCGGAATCGAATCGATTCTAGAAATCAGTGACGATACCCAGCCCTAGTGTGTATATCTCAAAAGATGACAATGTTGGAAGGCTACAGCCAGAAGAAAGAGATTCAAGGCTGGACCAGGCAGTAACAACCAGTGTTGGGGAGTAACGGAATACATGTACCACCGTTAGATATTTAAAATACAAAATACAAGTAACTGTATCCTGTTACAGTTACCGTTTAAAAAGGTGGTATTTAGAATACAGTTACTTTGTTGAAATAAATGGATTACATGGCGGTATTTTCCTGTTTCATATTGTCGGGGGTCAGGACTGTTCGGGTTATGTTTGATCTGTTCTGTTGCAGCGTTACGGTTGCCATGGTTACAGGGTGACGCTCTCTCTGCCACTGTGTGTTTCCTGGGTGAGAGAGCGCCTTTTTGTTGTTGTGCTAAGCTAATAGGCAGAATGCTACAGGCATCTCCCTAAAGAATGTAGCCTGATGGGCAGTGTAGTCGTGCTGCAGGGAGAATGGACCCGTTATGTGTCTGTGAGCGCGAGGAGGGAGAAAAAGGAGAGTGAAAAAGTAGAGTTATCATCGAGCAGAAACGGGAGCTGGAAGCATGTAAATATAATAATAACCACTGTAACCACGTTACTCTCATTGAACGTAACGGAATACGTTACAAAATACATTTTGGGGCATGTAATCTGTAATCTGTAGTGGAATACATTTTAAAAGTAACCTTCCCAACACTGGTAACAACTGATTGTGGTTAAGACCTCCACACTGGAAGAAACAAAGCAAAATAATATTGATGGTTTGGGAGTCAAGGAGGCCATTTACACGAAAAGGGAAACCATCTGTGAATTGTGGAAGGGGCCTAAGGACACATTTTTCATCATCTTACAGTGCAGCCATTCCCCAAATCTCTGTGAATGGTACTCATGATCAATTATTATTAATCAATTGTCTTTGATCAGTGGTTGTTGACTAATGGTCATGATAATTTGCATATTGTTGATCAAGAAACTGACTTCAGAGCCCTTTGTTCACCAATGGTGCTAATTTCGGTCATTATGCAAACGTACTGTTTATAATGTTGGGGAAAGCTGCAGTCAGCTGGAGATTGAAGAAGTCTCTTGGATGAGTGACGAGACGTTTCTCCCACTGAAAACGCTACGTCCAGATGAACAGAATTTCATTTCCTGGATGACTGAGCATGCATTGACACATTTTGCAGATGTGGTCCGCCCCCCTTGTACCAATCTCATAAGCACCATTTTGAGATGCACCCTGGCGTGATGCTGCATTCACACCTAGAAGCAATTAAGTTAGATGGCTAATATGTATTTACATGTAAATGTGTTAATAATGTCTGTTTAAACACGTCCTGTGATTATTTTCATGTTGACTTGAAATAAAATATCTCCCTCTGCTGGCACTGCAGATTAATGCAATTTACTGCAACTTGTGCATGTGCGTCTATTTTATGTTCTGGAGAGACAAAGCGTGAAATGGACATGATGGACCGCTGTGTCTATTACACGCTTTGCAGTGATACTGGGTTGATATACATGATATGACCTCCAGTTTGCTCTGACGAATGCCACAAGCCTGAAATATTAGCATGTTTGTTGATAAACTTAATAAATTTGTGTAATTGAGATTTTTCAACTACTGTTTTATCCTCGTGATAACTATTACCCTTTAGGACTCAATGCTAGATTATTTTCCCCTACTTTGACAACACATAAATGTAGTCAGGTGTTGCATAAAAACCATGACATGCATACCACCTTGGAATTTTTCTGCAATCATCAAGCTTAATTTTCTTCTGTGGTCTTTCAAGCCTTTTAAAATTGCTGAGCTGTATTCCTTCCTTTGCTGAATGTGCCAATTTCTGATAGGTTTATTTTGTTTTTTCAGCCTACTGATGGGTTCCTTCACTTGCTTTAACATCTCTTTGGACCTCATATTGAGATTTCGAGCAAAAAACTATCAAATACTCTGAAAAAATCCAAGTAATGCCACCCGGCACTACTCCCTAAACTATTCAGCCACAGCTGAACGAAAAACAGTCCAACAGTTACAGATTAAAACACACTTTTACATGGGAAATTTACATGCTCATAAAAACTGGACCTGTATAAATTATAAACTACAATTGTCAAATTTCATATCCAATGATATTATTTCTATTTGACCTCTGTTATGATGTTGGATTTTTTGGTCTGTGATGTGTTTTTTTTTTTTTCAATTTTCACTATGACCTGTAATAGTACTGTGACGTATAACTTACACCAATGAAATGCTTGGAACCTTTGCATCTCTTCTGATGGCACCATTGTTTTGGTAAAAAGAAGCAGAATAAACTGTGCTTGTTATTTAATATTAAATGTATTATATCTCTATGTGAAATGTGAAATGACATCGTTGCTTTGTAAGTGTAGAGGTACTTTATTTGGTACTCGAAGCTTTAAGTATGAACAAACTGCAAGTAGCTACAGACAGAGAGGAGAGGAATGGGAGGCAAAGTAATAAAAGGTTCTGACAGTGATAAATCACCACTGCCTGACTAAAACGTGCAGATTACCTGCAGAATATGACGGATCTCAGCAGCAACTATGAGACTGATACAGAAGTAAACTCGAGCCAAAATTAACATGCATGTAAAAATCCAATAACTTTCTTCAGATAAGTGCCACAGAGTTACATTATTACACCCTTTTGTCTACAGACTACATCTTCACTGCGTCTGGTGGGAACAAAAGCATATTTCTCCCACTCTACTTTGTGCATTAAGTCCAATTTTAAGAACTTAACATTAGCATGCATTAGTGACTTGTCAATCACAAAGCACCTTCAATCATACATCATTTTACTGTCTGTTGTGTAATTGGGCCATACTTTACTTACCAGAGTTCGTCGAGATTAAGGGAGCAGTGGAATCATTTTCTTTGGGTTTTCTCTACAACCACAGAAGTTCCTGTTGGCCACTGGAGCTGATGCAGGTAAAAGACACTTTTACATAGACTTCATTTTTTAAAATGAGAAGCATGCTTTTTCTTTATATAAAGACTATGGCTGTGCTCTGACCTTGTCAGGAATTCTGTTACCACTGAAGTTTGCCTTCAAGTAAGAAAAAATCTTGACTTCACAATGAACCGCAGTGGTATATTAGATGTCTCAGAATACCGTCTGTTACATTGTTTACAGACAAGTTTTTCTGTGGGACTGAAAACAAGCCTTCACTGATTGATGATGGCTCTCTTACAGCCAGAGCAGATCTTTACTGAGTTACGTTAGAGTACCTGTTTCATATTTAAATCAAAAATGCAGGGTAACTGTCTTTTTTGAATGTTGAAGTTTAATCAGTTAAGGGAAACATGTAATAAGAAATAAGCAATCTATATGTTGGTCAACTATTAGTGAGGTATTTCAGTATAATTTTGAAAAAATTAGCTATTTTGAATACAGATGCAGATTGTCGGGGACAAAAAAAGCCACTGTGAATGGATCCAAAATCAGATCCTGATGGAAATGAACTGAATAGGACCTGGACCTGATCTGATCTGAGTCTTTTTAACCCTGTCCCACTGTGCAAGTGTGACCAGTAACTTTACAGCTTTGCTTTTATGCTCAGCTTTCTCCTCACTACAACAGATCAGTACAGTATTTACATGACTGTGGACACCATCCCAGTCCAGCTGTCAATCTCATGTTCCATTCAAGCCATACTAATAAACGCCACTTGAACTTCTCCACCTGGGGCAGTAACATCCCTAATCCGGAGTCGCACCCACCCTTTTCTGAAAATCAAATAGGTCCCAGAATAGAACCCTGTGAGACGCCTTTAGTTAGCTCAGGAGAAGATGTCGATCCTCCATGTAATCACTTCTGGAAGACAGACTTTGTTTTTCATCATGACGGTGATCCTAAACACACTGCCGGTGGAGTGAAAGACACACAACTGAACACCATCACTCATGCACTGCCCTAATCATTGTGTAAGTGTGGGATCATCTTGACAGAGAACAGAAAACAAGACAGCTCCAAAGAACTGTTCTTCAAGAAGCCTGGAGAACTGTTCCTGCTTAAAGAAATCACCAGAAAGCTTGCTCAAGACAGTTCCGGCTTTTGATGTATATTTGCAGATGTTTTAGAGTACTGCATCTATTTCTCTAGTAAAGTATGAAGGTGACTCGAAGCTTTTGCACTGTACTGTACATGTGTTGGATATGAAGTCATAGCCATTGTTCTAATATTCTCCGGGGAAGTGTAATGTCCTATGAAATGAGGAAACTGTGTGTGTGTGCGTGTGTGTGTTTGTGTGTGTGTTTGTAAGGCAGAGTAGGGGGTGGGGGGCTGGGAAAGGGGCGTGGAATAAACCAACATCACAGGCTAATGCAGCTTCCCATCATGCCATTTAATCTCCCTTTTTGGTCTGTTTGACCGTCGCCCGGTTTGCCTTCATCCGTCCTGTCAAACCGACTGGATCTGCTGTCTGTGTCCGCCAGCGGGATGAAACCGACATAGTGATAACGGAGCATCCCCCCCGCGTCCTCCTGTCCACGAGCGGAGCTTTGCTCCCACTCTCCTACCGACGGAGATATGAGACATCCACTGCTCGATGCAGCCCTGACATTGTGGCTATTTGTAGAGGTGAGGTGTCCTCCGGTGTTACTGTGGTATTAATAGAGCTGTGACGGACAGGCGCGGGTTCTGGGTGACGCCGCTGGCTGTACCTTTATAAGGCTTTCGCTCGTGCCTTGTTGTGCCGGGGCTGACTGTGATGTAGTTCCGATACAGACAGATCAGACCTAACAGAACCCGGCATGCCCGGCTCAGTGAGAAAGGACCTCCGCTGTACGTGCGGCACTCTTTGTCAACTTCATGAACGTCACAGCGAGAGACGCTCGAATATCTGTAAAAGCTCAACGTTAAGCTGGGATATGGCAACAAAATCAGAAATGTGGAGAAATGCGAAGCTGGTGGGATTGTGTTCGTGCAGAATAAAAGAGTGTGGAACAGTAATATGGCTTTTACCCCCACATCGGATTGTTTGAGTGGGTGAGCTACCTGTGATTCTGCCATCCTTTGTCTTTGTGCTCAGACCCCATAACTCCTCAGTAGGTTACTGGGCCTGTAGGACACACGGCAGCAGTCTGAATCAGTGTGCACGCAGTCATATTCACATTTCTTTTTTGTGGTGTTGGTCTTTTCCTCTGATGTACCCTTCTGCACTTGTTGGGGATATAATCATTTAAAAAGAGGTGAAAACGAGCTCCAGTTTAATTTTACAGCCTCTAAATGTAGCTCACTTTTTCTATCAGCCGTGCACTGCTGACACTCCTGTCTATTCATGTAATATTAACCCTCATCATTACTATTTTATTTCATTCAGCAGATGTAGTGAGCACACATTCATTTTGAATTCAAGCAGGCTGCCTAGAGGGAGTCAAGCCCTCAGACCTTGTGCTGCTCCTGCAGTGTCCGCTTTGAGGACGGGTCCTGACAGCTTAGATATTTAGTGTCACTTATAACAGCGTTGACTCACAGAAAGCACGCTTTAGACCCTGGGACATGCTTCCTCAGGGGGGAATAATAATCCTACAAACAGTGGTGCTGTTTAGTTTTCTTCACTTATGTACAAAGTGATAGCAGAGCTGTAACATTTTGGTTTTTACGAAATCCCTGAAAATGGAAACAAGCAAGCTAACTTCCTGCTGATTTCTAATTCAATAAAACGTCTTTTTCATGGATGCACGCATCATTAAGAAGAAGAAATTGGGCTGTTTTTAGCTCCCAGTGATGCCAGTGTTTGATTGACATTGGGAACCGGAAATGGCAGCATTGGGAAACATTTATAAAATAAATATTAGGCAGCAGTAAGCTATATTAAGTACTGTTTAGTGGGTTTGAAGCACTGTTTTGCAACAGAAGCAGCAACTAATGAATCCTGTTATCTTATCGGCTTTCTGTTAGATGAAAGCAGATTAGGAGGAGTCACCGTTTCACTGTTTGCTGGGCCTGAAAACACTAGTAAAACACAGACTCACACAGTGTGAGACTCACACTTTGACACTGTGTAAATTCACCTGAAGAGATATTAAAATGTCCTTAAAGCGGAAACGAATTCATTCTCTCATCGTGGCCTGTGGGGCCTCACTCATGTGCTCTCTGTTGGATGGTAGCTACTGATATATGCACACCAGATGACAACAGTTAAACAAGGCTCTGCTTCAGGGCTTTTTTCTCTTTTTTGCATGATCAGTGCTTGTAGGGGGTTTAAACTTTCTGTATGAGCTATGAAGCCTGCAATAAATTATATTTACCATTATCAGGGACTGTTGATTAACATTATAGTGGTGCTTTGGCAGTCAAACCAGTTCTAACTGGTTCTTTATTATGACATTTTAATTTTTTTTACTTTAATAGAAAGGCCAGAGTGAAGGGTATGATGTACAGAATATGTTCCAGGGCAGACTCAAACCCAGTGAAGTGAATTATAGCAGTGCAAGTACCAAACTGATTTTAATGTGCCTTTTACTGACTATATCAAGATTAACAAATAGTCAGATTAAAGCTGATTAGTGGACCCATCAGAGGCTTGTTCAAGCAAATTAACTGCTCAGTTTTCCTGTCTAGTTGTCATATATTGCCTTAAGTTTCCAAGAGGACATTACTTACTGACAATGGAAAACATGTCTTCAGAAATGTGATTGAAGCAATCGTCAAATCATGGCTACACTTAAAATTTCTAGAGAGGCATTGCATAGTACTCTAAAACACTTTGTGGGAACTGGACCTGTTGTATTCTTGACACCAAACGTGAGGACACCATCCAACAACACAATGGGCTATGTGACATTTCCTCCATCTCTGAGCTGACTCCATCATGGGCAGAGACCCCATTCTTCCTAAACATGCTCCATCTTCTGGTTTGCATATTTGTGGAGAAAGATTCATTATTTCAGTGCATGCCCTTTCATGGAAGTACTTGAAGTCTGGCAAAGCTCAAATTTCTGACTTTACAGTAAGCTCTTTCTATGTAAATGAATTACACTAATTGGCAGTTTAGAATCACTAATGAATTTAGTTTAGAAACCAAGACAGGAAGAGAAGCCTCAGTGTACACACAGGCAGGCCTCAGCTAACCAAGTGATCCAGCCCGAGAACCCTCTGAAGTGAGTGTTCCAGCCTCTACACCGTGGTGTCAGTGTAGCACAAAGGTTAAGTTGGCATTAAAACGGCAGCAAACCAAACGCTGAGTTAATTAATTAAAAACACAGAGCTTCTCAAAGTCCTATGACTGAGGTTTTCAATAATATCACATGCAGTACTATGCATGACAGACAACTGAAACATTGGAGTCAATTTGATAGTGGCCTCAGGGTAAATATAAAGAGGTTGGTATTTTGTATGGTTCATCTGGTTTAAAATGTTTGGCATGATACTCAGAGGCAATAGAGCAATAAAATAGAAGCTACAGTTTGTCTTTGAGGTTAATTGATAAGTGCTGTTGTCTCCTTAAATGCTAACAGGGTGGGGTTTGGGGGCATATTCTTAAATCTGAAAGCTCACTTTGAATGTTGTTTTCTCTATTAAAATTAATATATTATGGGTTTCCAGTAATATTACACATTTGTTTTATTTGTTGTCTCGAGTCTGGGTTTTCTCATCAGGTTGGTAGTTACTGACTGTGTAACGTGGAAGTTCTGTGTGTTCATCTGCCACCCTTTGATTGATATTGCTGTGATTTGCTTGCAGTAGAATAATCTGTCCACAGTTCTTCAAATTATTATTACTGTAACTGTGGTGCCATCAGGTAAACAGCTGGTTAGATACAGCACCTTCTTCACACATCTGGAATCTGTCGATGCAGCAAAAACATCCCTGAGACTATCAGCTTTTTAAGAACTACAGCAGCAGGGTAATAATAAGTAAGCAAAAGCCTGGTCATCACTTTTTTTCTTTTCATACTCCTGTAGTTAAGCTCAGTATTACCTAACGGATTGAAAACTTCTTGCTTTGAGTTGAGTTTGTTTTGTGGATTTCTGGGAAAACCTCGAGCTCCAAATAGACTATATTAGTCTATGTAGAGTATTTGGACCGTAGAAGTTTCCTCATGTTGCCCTTGTAAACCATCAACAATATTGCAAGTCATACAAATAATTGTAGAAACTAACATACTGTAATTTCTTGCCAAACTCAAAAGTTTATGGATGCAAAAATTCTCCATATTCCCATTATGGCTCATAGCTTAACTTCTTTGGCCATGTGTTTACTCATACCTCAGTTTTATTTGGTGGGGCGACATAAGCATCGTCTTTAACAAAAAACTGACAATTCTGCTCGTGTCTCCATATCTCTGCCTATCCTGGAGCATCTCTACACCATCTAGTTTTTCAATTAATAGGCAAATTTCCAAGTTTGTTTTAGAAAGAGACCACGTGTTGATCAGAAAAGGATTTATCTGTGGCTATAATAACAATATGAAGGCACTGCCACTCAGTTGTGTGACACATGGTAATTTCACCTTTCTTCTATATTCAGGAAATGCTTAGAAACTAATTGTGACCTCTATTGTTGTATGATGTTCAGATTTGAGTGGGCTTCACGGCCTTTATTGACATAAACATAAAGAAGAAGTTAAACAGGTGTTAGGTATGAGCAGTTGTTGGAATTTGGGAACAACCAAATGGGTGGTACCAGGTTCTGCAAATATCAACTTTGAACTGGCACAGTTAAGGAAACACCCGTGGGGTCAATACTGTTGATTGATGTAATAGGACTGCAACCAGATCCTAGACTTAGCGTTCTGATTGTTGCTAGTTGTTCACAATAAACTGACAAAGATAAGTACTTCAACCCCAGGTTTGCTAACCTGGCACTTTTAGGCACACTTTAATAGTAGTTAGTTGGAGCCCCCTTTTTGTCTTTAGAATTGGCTTCATAGCATAGATTTAAAAAGATTCCTCAGAGATTTTACTTTATATGACATGATAGCATCACTCAGTTGCTCCAAATTTGTTGACATGTTGAGTTTCATGTTGGTTGGGTGCATTGGATTAGGGAACAGTTCAACTGGTGTACCTAATAAAGTGGTTAGTGAGTGTAGAAATGATGGCTCCTTATAGTTTTGGGTATATGATGGAGATGGGTGCAAAGAGCTTAGTACAGACTAAAACAGTAAAAGTCCTCAAGTGTGTCATGCGGTGAATGATATGTGGACCCCAATGTGAAGTGGCGCTGGAAAAGGTGAAGTTTGAAATGTTCTTTTTCTACATTTCACATGGAAACCATCTCAGCTTTAATCTTCCTGGTTCCCTGACTTCATCGGACTTCAGTATCTCGTGTCCTTGTGGAGTTTTCTGCTTTCCCATGTGCTCTGAATAAATGCTTTGGATGGCTGACAAGCTTGACTTAGTATCCTGTGTATATACAGGAAAAGTTGTGCAGAGTAATATAGAAATTTAGGTTTATCAAAACCTAGTAAAAGGTCTGGTTCCACAAAGAAGCCTGGGTCTGGACCATGACCGAGGACATAGAGGATTAGAAGAGATGGAACAAAATATTAGATTTAATTAAATAGTTGAAAAACTGAAGACAAGTATGACTATTGCAACAACATTCATAAGCTCTCTGTGGCTATTTTCATATCAGTACTGGAAGAAAGTTTTTCTTGCTTTATGTCTAATCAGGAAATTTTTGCAACACAGTCCGAGTGAGCAAAATTCAAATGAGATTGATGGCTCTGTGTTGGAGCAAAGTGGTGTTCTCGGATGTCCGACTGTTGCAGAGCTCTTCCCTTCCTGATCATCCCGAACACTTTCGCTGCTTCTAAAAGCTTTCAGTGCAGCATACAACCATTTGAACTATTCATCCTTCCCGGCGTCCTCAATCCAAAAGCCATCTGAGCTGCTTTTAAAGCAAGAAAACACATCCTCTGGTTGCGTAATGGTCATTTTTGTCCTGTGGGAGCACAGAGGGACTCTTTTCTCCACTGTCAGCTTTTCCAACCAGCTCTAATTAGAGAAAGACAATGAACAGAGCTGGATTGTATTCATGGCTGGCAGAGGGTTGAAGACAGGATGAGAATTAGGTCCAAATACAAGTGAATAGATGGTAACAAAGTTAAAAATTGTGAAATTGCGCATTTCCTTTTCCAGCAATATCTTAAATACACTTTCAGATTGATAATGTCATAAATTGTACTGTAGTTTTCTCCTGTTTCTTCCATTGTACAGGATATAACAGTGGAATAGTTCTGTTATTTCACACTCATATCCCTCATGCCAGAGGTGACTGACATTGCTTACTGAGTCATAAAGGCTTATGTTGTCTAGATGAATGTGAGATAAGAGACAGTTTTATTTATATGACACCAAATCACAACAACAATTGCATCAAGGCACTTTGTATTGTAAGGTAATAACCATACAATGATACAGAGAATACAGAAAAAACAACAATCATCCTATGAGCAAGCATTTTGGCGACAGTGGGAAGGAAAAAATCCCTTTTAACAGGTCCGACCGATCTCAGCCATACGGCACGTTGCCACCCGCCCCTCCCAGTGAGCCAAGCTGGCGCCCGTGTTTCAGGTTTTTAGTCACAGTGAAAATGTCTCTGCATCTTTCATCCACAATGTGTATACACAGAGTGACTTTCTTAAGCTGTTTTTGAGAAGCAGTTTCCTGGACTCTATTTGAGGTTTTCTTTGGAAGGGATATGCAAAGGCTAAAGATATTTTTAAAACCCTCCGAGGCTCTCTCTTTCCAATACAATTTAAAATGGTTTTATTCTCATGGGAAGAGCAGGAAATGAGTCCATGAACACACTGGATCTTTTCTAGGGGTAAGAAGTTTTACCCTAGCATGAGAGTGGAATATTCCACGAGTAAAGCACCAGTCAGTGAATCTGTATACTAGAACCCATTTTACTTTGCAGTAAATGGAGTTCATTATAAATCATTTTATTACCTTTTGATTTTTTATGTTACTAAGCCCTCATTTGTCAGCTATTGGCTGGAATGTCCCAGCTACAAACTTCTTTGTACTGCTCAGGCAACATTAATTACCCCCCTGCTCGACACCACACATAATACACTCCCGATCAAAGGTTTAAGACCATTTGAAAAATTGAGAACCCAGCAAGAGCTGCTGCTGCTAACTGAGCTTCATTTTGTGAGTTGGAAAGAGTTGCAAGTTTTTAATCATCACCTTTTTCTCTTTTACAGTGTGTAGAGGCGAAAAAGTACTGCTGGTATTTCGAAGGTGGATACCCCATCTACTTCATGTAAGTTTTTAAACCAATGAGCTCAACCCTTGGATGTCCACTGTGGTCACTGACCATCCTTTTCATGTGTAAACGTTTTGTAGGTCTGAGATGTTTGTAAAAGAATGAGATGAAAACATGTTAGTAGATTAAATGTGTTACCCTAAAATGAGTTTCTCATGCATTACTGTTTTTATATAATAAAAAATGAAAATGACTTTGGGAGAATATTTGACAATTAGGACTTCAAAACTAAAACTCCACTTTTACATCACAAGTCATGGCGTGCATGGAGAAGCATGAGGCAGAGGCGTGGCATGTGGTGACTAGTTCTTGCTGATGTCCTAAAAACTGTGGAAATCCAAGCGATTTGACTGTTCAGCAGAGAAGCAGTAACGGCTGCAGTGGCTGTGCATGCAGCCCGAGCACCTCGCTGCAGCTTTGCAATCATTTATTACCTGGGCTGTTCACTCCATTAATTTCTGTTCATCGAATGCTATCTTATTATGTTTAATGATGTACTGTCATCGTTTAACAGCCACTAATTTCTATACAGTGGGATTAATTGTAAATGAACTGCCTCTCTCAGACCGGCTCTGGCCTACAGATTTGATCCTGATGTTATGTTTCCTGTTCGCACCTCTTAAATCTTTGTGGAAACTGTAATATCCCTCAAACCTTAACAGAATGATAACTGAAGTGTCAACAATAATAATAATAATTTTTATATGTGATGGAATCAGTATTTTTGTAAGTAGTGATGCAAAAACCCTTTTTTAGGTAAAATGTTTTGTGCCATTGCATAGAGAGTATAAATATTATGCTACCTACACACAAGGAGTGTGACAGAAACTGGCATCAACTTTATCTGGTGTGATGCAAACACTGCTCGCTGCATGCTTTGCAGCACCTGCGGACATTGATTAGCCTCCCAGCTCTAGCGCTGAAATGCTAGAAGGGCTAGGAATGGGAGAGCCCAGCATGAGAAGTCATGCTGATTTGTCCATAGTCATCTATCGCACACACATGCACACACACGCACTGCAGACAACTTTTTTTTTCCAGCTGCATTAATTCCAGTTTCCTGCTGCACTTCTCAGACTGGTCAACCACAGTTGGCCTCTGTCCTGACTGTTCCCAGGCTGCTGGGTTGTCAGTTAAAGGGAAACTTCTTTAAATTTTGTTTACCAAGCAGAAAGTGTGATTAATGCAAAAATACACCTGTGTGTATTGCAAATTATGGTGGAAATGTCAGGGAACTGTAGCGAGACTCTCTGTACTGCAATAAAAAAAGTATGTTACTGTACATACAGACTAATGTAATTTACTGTGTGTGGCAGGACAGTTTTTCCTCAGCTCTGTAGTACACTGAGGTAAAAACAGTGTTTAACTGTCTTGCAGCTGAACAACTAAAATATCTGGCACAGATGTTTTTTCTCTGGAGTTATATGGAGTTTCTCTGATGTCCTAATTACTGGAGACAATAAGCTCAAAAACACACAAGTTCAACACAAAACCATTACAATAAAAAGGAAGACATTCCATCCATCATCAACTTCCTTCTGTACTTGCAGAGCTTTTACCCTTGAAAGCAACTGCTTGGCTTCTAAGTCTGAATAAATAATTGATTTCAAAGAGGTGAAATCTGTCTGTAAGAGGAGACTTTTCTTTTTTGCTGATGGGCTCCACCAGTGTCAGACTGAAAACTATGGACTCACTCACCTGTTGAGAAGAAAGAATGTGAGCTGGCTAAATCGTATTTATCTTATAACTCGAGTTGTTGTTCATGACGCCAAAATATGTATCGGAGCGATCTCTTCTTCCTGTTAAAAGGAAGATTTTCCTTCCCACTGTCACCAAGTTCTTGCTCATAGGAGGTCCTTGGATTGTTGGGGCATTCTCTGTATTATTGTAAGGTCTTTACCTAACGGTTGAGGCAACTGTTGTTGTAATCTGTTGCTATATAAAAAAAATTGACTGGAAGTTAATAATAAGTTAAGAATGATATTTCCATCTGTAGTAATTTATATTTGGTGGCATGGTTCTACACTCTACCGAGGCCATAAATGAAATGTAGAGTTCTTCTTCTCACCCTTCCATGGAAAGCCAGAGTCTGGGAGAGCTGCAGTAAAATCCTGGAACAGATGACAGCAGATATATATCTGAGGTCAGATACAGCAAGAAAGATAGAGGTGGGTTGCAAAGCAGCTCGCAGGTGCAGAAAAGAAGGAATAGGATAATGTTCTTAAAACGTTAACAATAATAGTTGTACTCTCACTGTTGTTCAGTAGTCTTGGCCTAGTGCCAGGCACACTGGTTAAAGGCTTGTTTGTGGTCTGAAAGAAAATGGCTCAAACACTGTGTATTGTAATCTTCTATCATCTCCCAGTATTTTCTCTCTGTGACGCCTGCACCTCAACAGAAACTTCACCACTCCCAAGTAGCTAAACAATAAAACAATAACAGAGGCTAACTGCTCCATGCTGTTGTGACTTGCTGCAGATGCCGTTCCTACGAGGACTGCTGTGGGACTCGCTGCTGTGTGAGAGCCCTGTCCATCCAAAGACTATGGTACTTCTGGTGAGTTACTGTGTGTTGGGTTTACTATGTGTGCACAGCTGTGAAAACGAGCAAAGACCAAACAAACAAATAACACAATCATAAACTTGTGCACATTTTTACCATTTTGTTTTGCAGGTGTAGCTACATTAAAGAGCTTTACCCTGTGGTTACACTGAATGTGCAGCATATGTGGACTGAGCTTTCTTTCAGTGGTGACTTCTGGCGCACACATTCGACATAGGGCTGACTGAATTACAGGCAAAACAAGAGGCTGTAATTTGTTTTTAGCATCATTTTGTGTCCTCTGCTTTTATTGAGCACAGTGGGTAGAACTTCACACTGGGTTTGTGTCATTTACAGACTACAGTAGACTGTGTAGTTATTTAATTATCAAGCAAAATTCAGCAGGTACTCATCACTGTTAGAGTAATTTCTTCTACACTGGTAAAAAAAAAAGTCTGTTTTTAACTTTTGCACATATAAACACCACTTATGTGTACAAATATACTGCATGCTGGTCTCATTCAGCAACCATTTCAGTGGCTATTCTGTTAGCATAATGTTGCAGCAACTGCTTTGCAAAGATGTGTTTAGCTCCAAGGTTTTTGAAAATGAGAAAAGATCAAAGGTCTCGCTACAAACTTTTTAGGAGAAAGAAATCATTTTTTAAATAAAAGTTAAAAATAGCTTCCCATTCTGAAATTTGACTTCTTAACATCCGCCTGATTGCTGGCGAGCTGTTTAGACTTCCATCTATTAACTCTATCCCTAAGTGATTGGTGGATGCTAAGAGACTTAACTAGATGTTTTTCCAGTGGCTAAAAAAATCTGGCTATTATAAAACAGCTCTTAGTTCATAGGATCAGTTTCCTCAGTTTTACTGACAAATTTATGGTGTTTTCTTATTAAATACAACATGATAATTGTTTACATTATGACCCCCTTAATGTCCACAGTGATAATAGTTACAGTTCCTAAATTCATGGCTCGAAAGGACCTAACACACAAGATGCCAAAATGCTGTTCTGGTTCAACAAACTTTTATTCATGAAAGTGTGATTACTTATAAAGAACGAACATAAGTAACAGAGTTGGGAGGCCCAGCAACAACAAAGCAAACAGAAAAAGGACCAGCCGCACTTTCTGTATTACTCTGTCGGGTGTGGAGAGTCCACTTTGAGGATCTCCTTAATCCCACTTCCATACCTTCTGTAATGGAAGCAGAGACTGGGGATGAGGGGGATGACTTGCCTGTCACTGGGGGTGAGGTCACTAATGTAGTTAAAAACTGCTTGGTGGCAGACACCCCGGGGTGGGGGAGGTGGTTCTCCCTTAGTCCCTTGAGGCTTTGGGTGTTGTGGCTTTATTTTGGCTGACAAGTCTCAGCACCTCTGGTTTGGCAGACTGAGGTGGTGCCCCCCCTTATTAGAAGGGGGGATGGAAGGTGTGCTCTATCTATAGGGGGAGTCGCACTTCTCAGCCTCTCTGGTCTGTGCCAGGATACAGGAGAGGAGAGTCCATGAGTTAATTGAACGTAGGAGTCAGGAGGACTGGACCAGCTCAAGGATATTTGAGGGTGTTTTCCTAACCAGTCTGCCTGTGTTTTGTGTTCCTAGTGCCTCTATGATTTTGGACCTTTAGTGGTTATTTAAATATTCTGTCTCCTAGCCTCCGAATATCTATTTGCTAGTGTCTCTATTGTTTTTTTTTTCATTATAGATTTCTGTTAGTGAAGTTATTGTTTCCTTTGTATTTTGGAGTTATTTTGTATCCTTGCATCAGCCTTTATTTGTCTCCTGTTTAATCTTGTCTGCCTGTGGGAGTCTGTGAGTCTGCTCGTGGGTCCTAATCGCCACCATCAGCTAAATCACGACAGTAAACAACTCGATGTCCCCCCCGGATGAGCTGCAAGAGGTGGGTGGGGTGAAGGGAGTCTGGGTTTGTCTACTCATACTCCAGCCTCCAACCCGAATCAGCAGAAAGTGAATAAATGGAATGATGACCGACAACATATTCATAACATCAGAGATGTCTTTTAGAAACAGCAAATGTAGCTTTCATGCTTAATAACATTTTTTGGTAGCAAAGTCATGTCAGTGTTGACATGCTAGCTGGATAGTTTGCCACATAACGTCATCATTCTGATTTTAGCCGGAACTCCTGTATTTACAGTGATATGTTTTGTTTTCTTCTCAGGGTGCTGCTGATGATGGGAGTGTTGTTCTGCTGTGGTGCAGGCTTCTTCATTCGCAGAAGGATGTACCCGTCTCCTTTGAGAGACGAGCCAGCCTTCAATGTCTCCTTCACTAGGCACCCTGTTACCACACCAGGTACAGTAGGCTGTGACAGGTGCACAGACAAGAGTGACAAACTAAGATGCAGTAAAACTTCATATTAAATAAAAAGAAAAATTAAAACAGTGTGAGATTTGTGTTTACCATGGAAAACCGTTGAGTTGAACAGTGTAAGAAAGTGAAGTCAGAAGAAGAAGACATGGTTGCATCAAACGTACTCCAAAGTACAAGGCCCACGTTTTGAGGACCAGCACACTTAACTCAAACATTCTGCATATGTTTCTTTTATTAAAGTTTGGCAGCCGTGTGGCTCTGTTTATGAACGCGGTGGTGTGACTAACATGTACTTATGCTAACATGTAACTGTATTACTCTATGAGCTCTAAAGGCCATCGTAGATAAAAGCCATCTGGACTGCCGAAGTATACTTTATAGTCCGATATGAGGGAAGTGGATATGACAGGCACCCTAAGAACTGAATGTTTGCATAAGAGACAAACAGGCACAAACATGGTTTCCTTTTTAAAAGCTATTCAGGCAGACATCACACAGTATGTTATTATTATTATTGTCATTATTAATAAAATAATAATAACAAGATATAGAGAAATTCATTTGTATGTGGAATATTTTAAAAATCAACAAAGTAAAGTAGAAATAAAATGTTAACACTGATGTGCTGCACAGTGGAGGAACGTTTCTGATATCTGTCCTTATCTTGTCCAGAATCACTCTGTTAGAAAACGTGCCGTGGGTGGTCAAGCTTGTCCAAGCTAACAGTTTTGCCCTCCTCACCACCGTTTACAGCGAATCATCCTTCCTGATTAGTTCATTCAGTCTCTGGGTGCTGCCAGCTGTGATGCTAGACACAACAGACTGATAGAAAATCTCCAACATTTTACTGCACATGTTGAAGTACCTCAGCTTCCTTAGCAAAGAGAGTCTGCTGATCTCCTTCTTGTATGCAGTCTGCGCTGGTCTTCCAGTGAGCGTCCAGGTACTTGTACTCACTCCTTCACCACATCGGCATGGTGTTCAAGGATGGATGCTTGCTGGCTTGCTGGATGCATGCTAGCTGGCCTCTTACGCATCTCTTTGAAGCATCTTTTTGGTCTCCTTTACATCGAAAGAAGATCAATCCGGGACCAGGTCGAGGGGGCAACAGCCTAAGCAGAGAAGCCCAGACCTCCCTCTCCCCAGCCACCTTCTCCAGCTTGTCCGGGGGAATACCAAGGCATTCCCAGGCCAGCTGAGAGATATAATCTCTCCAGCGTGTCCTGGATCTGCTCCGGGGCCTCCTCCCGGTGGCACATGCCCAGAACACCTCACCTAGGAGGCGCCCTGGAGGCATCCTTGTCAGATGCCCAAATCACCTTAACTGGCCCCTTTTGATGTGGAGGTGCAGCGGCTTTACTCTGAGCCCTCCCGGATGGCCGAACTCCTCACCCTATCTCTAAGAGATCATGCTGTGATCGAAAGGAGATTTCTCCTGGAACACTTCATGAAATCACTTTGGTCCATCAAATCCAACCACTGCAGAAACAAACCCTGGCGTGTCCCATTTATGTCCCCTAAACTTTTCTAAGTCTGTTCATTATGCTCAACATTATGTCCATTATGTAGTTCAGACATGAGACTTTGGTTGAGAGCAGAGCAGCTGTTAAAACTCTTGTCATAATTTTACATGGATGGAAATTTACTTTCCATCCATGTATGGATCCATGTCCCTTATGGACAGGATTTCTAGGCGCAGCCAAGTGGCGGAGGGCTTTTGCTTTGATGGCCTCAGAATCTCATCTCTGATTTTTGCAGATGATGTGGTTCTGTTGGCTTCATCGGGTGAGGGCCTCCAGCTCGCACTGGAACGGTTCACAGCCGAGTGTGAAGCAGCGGGAATGAGGATCAGCACCTCCAAATCTGAGGCCATGGTTCTCAGCCGGAAAAGGGTTGAGTGCCCACTCCGGGTCGGGGATGAGTTCCTGCCCCAAGTGGAGGAGTTCAAGTATCTCGGGGTCTTGTTTGCGAGTGATGGGAGAAGGGAGCCGGAGATCGACAGACGGATTGGGGCTGCAGCTGCAGTAATGCGGACGCTGCACCGGTCCGTCGTGGTGAAGAGGGAGCTGAGTGTAAAAGCGAAGCTCTCAATTTACCAGTCGATCTACGTCCCTACCCTCACCTATGGCCACGAGCTGTGGGTAGTGACCGAAAGAACGAGATCGCGGATACAAGCGGCAGAAATGAGCTTCCTCCGAAGGGTGGCTGGCCTCTCCCTTAGAGATAGGGTGAGAAGTTCGGCCATCCGGGAGGGGCTCAGAGTAGAGCAGCTGCTGCTCCACATCGAAAGGAGCCAGCTGAGGTGGTTCGGGCATCTGACAAGGATGCCCCCTGGGCGCCTCCTGGGTGAGGTGTTCCAGGCATGTCCCACCGGGAGGAGGCCCCGGGGCAGACCCAGGACACGCTGGAGAGATTATATCTCTCGGCTGGCCTGGGAACGCCTTGGTGTTCCCCCGGATAAGCTGGAGGAGGTGGCTGGGGAGAGGGAGGTCTGGGCCTCTTTGCTTAGGCTGCTGCCCCCGCGACCCGGCCCCGGACAAAGCGGATGAAGATGGATGGATGGATGGATGGATGGAAATTTACTTTGTGTCAGTCAACCAAGCAGAAGCTTAAGTGGAACATTCCAATAATAGCACAGCATCAAACTCTCTGAAAAGGTGACCCGGAGGAGGACGTTTTTACTCGTTTTTCTCTCTGATGAACTCCAAAGTAAAGTCAGCATCTCAGCCTGCTTGTTCTAATCTTCTCTGACACCCTGTTTGTTTAAGGCTTTGGGTTGAAGGCAGAAAGATAAATAAGGACTCAGTGATGTAACTGTGGTAGTGAAAAACGATCGATGGAGAGGATTTCTGCTCAGTGAGTAATAAAGTGGTATTCAGAGGTACTGGCAGTCTATCCTTACTGATTATCAGAGAGTTTTAGGAATAACAATAACACTGAAGATTTTTACTATAAACATGAGACCAGTTTATGTACTTGTACCTGTTATATTTTAGTTTTGATTTTTAACAAATTTTCAAGAATTTCAAAAAAAAAAAAAAAGTCACTTTCTTACCATGATTATGGGGCATGGATAGATGCACTGTGTTCTTTGATGGCTGAGCTCTACTGTTTATAGTAAATGTGAAAAAGGTTTTGAATATTTAACATATGAATACCAGAATGAAATCGAATGCTGTCGTAACAGCCTATTTTTAAACTTGAGATTTTAAAGGAAAAGCATTTGAATCATTTCTTTTCTCTTTTCCTGCAGTTTCCCAGCAGCCAGGGAGCATGCAGGGCTTCGGGGTGAATGGATTGGCAGGAGGTGACCCAGGGGTTACCATGACACACCCGCCGTACCCGCCACAGCCTGGCTCCACCCACATGATGATGGGTTCCTATCCGCCACCTCCGTCGTACTGCAACCATCCTCCACCATCCTACGAACAAATATTTAAAAACAGCGACAAGAAGTGATGTCTGCAAGGACTCGAGGATGAAACGAAATAAGGGAATGTGGCACTGAGGCTGAATCATCAGGATGTTTAGACACACAGGGACACGTGCCAGTGGACAGCGGTTTTTTGATGTAAAAACTGGAAGACACACACTCTCCTCCCATGTGGAAAAGACTGAAAAAGCACAGTAACCAGTCACTCATTCACCATTTCCTTTCTAGCTCACACTACACACAAACACATTCATCTGAGGCCTCCTTTTTCTGAATCCACATGTATGTACCAGCTTTCTGAACTGACGATAAGTGAGGATGGACGGAGTAAGTCGGAGGTTTCATTCAGTATCTCGCTCAGAAAAAGAAACTGCCATGTGCATTCAACATTTTGATTTTTAAAGGTTCTTCTTCTATTAGGAAAACTGAAAATACTGACAGCGAGCTCCATAATTATAAAAAGGTCAGTTAGAAAATGCCTTCTGTAGCCAGCATTTTAGTGCAACAGCTCTTTACATAACGATGAGATCACGATCCATTTTATGTTACAGATGTTTTTCCCAGTCATGTAAAGACATAACGAGCAGGCAGTGGCTCATTTTCCTGAAAGCAGTGACAGTTTCGCCTCAACACAATTTATATTGTCACTCTTTTCATCAGCGTCAGATTTTGATTCTTAGTGCGAGGACAAACGAGAGGGCGTGTCACTTCTCTGAGTTTCACTGAGATGAGCTCTTTGGGTACATGTGTGTGCCTGAGAGGCAGCACATGTGTAAGAACAGGAACACCTACTGTTGTTTTGGGAACAGTGTTTGTGTACTCATTCAAAAAAGTCATGCATCACATCATTTGTCATGCTACTCGCTACATTAATTTTGCATTACTCACCAACATGGCCTGTAGTACACCATTAAGTTAACATATATACCTTTATACCTATATATATACCTTAGCCCGCAGTCCCACTGACACAAGAACACACAAGGTGTTTTTTTGTTGTGTCTGACTGCTCGTCTGTGCTTTTGTCGAAGTCAAAAGTCAAGCTTGGTTGGGGTCAGTATGCGTTCAGTTTTACATCATTCTGGGTTCTGTTGTTTTGACTACATTTATTGGCCTTTCTTTGTCAGGTAATTAAAACAGTTACATCCCAGTTTAAAGTAAAAGTACTGTGTGTGTCTGTGGGACAGCAGTGATATGTCTTTTCCATCCTCGTAAAATTCAGTCTAGCCTGATTTCTTACAGACTGTCAGGTTGTCAGACAACACAAAGGCAGATTTAACAGTGTATCAGTGAAAGCAGAAAAACTTATTCAGAAGACACAGCAGCACACCAGAACACTAACATAACCACTGCAACAACATATGCCAGTTCAGAACTGCTGAATGCAGGATGTGGATGGTAGCATTTTCCATGGCTGTGTGACGGATGGTGCAGCGTCGGAGATGCAGCAGCGATGCTCTTCTATCCTCTGTCAGACCTGCTGAGTCACTGTGTGTGCAGAGCACAGGCACATCTAGGAAACCATCACTTGCATTCATCTTATTTGAGGATGTTAATGGTCCATATACTCTGCAAATGTGACCTTCCTCTATTTAACAAGCTTTTTGCTACGATGCTCATTTTTCCATAACATTGCTGCAACATGCATCAATCCTTAGTTTGCACATTTTTATTAAAACCCCTAAAATTAGAGCTGCAGATTTATAAAATACATGGACCTAAATTATTATTTAGCAATTCTTGATTATTTATGCGCAGTAAAATTTGATTTGATGCTTGTTCAAATGATTTATTCTTGCACAACCTCTGGTACCTGATGATGAAGATAAATGGAATTATGTATTATTGATGCTGTGGTTTTAATTTATTTACTGGCTCAGTGTGTTTGCATGAGAGTGGCGGGCAGATCTCAGGCTGTCTCTGAGTGTTAAATAGTTAAATGCTGCCGAATGTCCATCAGTCCTACATGTTGAAGCATGCATGCCCTGCTAGTGTTATATTTTTTTAATCAGGCAGGGGATCTGGACACTGTGTTTTATCTGGTTATTTCACACTGAGTGATGTTCCTTTAAAGGTTGTATGTGACAGTAAGTGCACGCTAAAATGGGACGTTAGCAGTATTGGGGCACAGTGTACAGGAACCATGCAACATTATATGCTGTAGAATGCATCGAGCTAAAACCACGATGGTCAGTAAACCTCAGAGCCAGCAGCAGCACAATCTGCACACAAAGAACATAAAACAAGTGATGCTCTAAGTAGTGTTTTGAACACTGGGACATGCTCATTAGTTCACATGAACCTGTCTGTGAGCATAATATGGTTTGCCCATCAGTGTCAGCACTGAGCAGGGCACCACGATTTGATCTACAATATTATCTGTCCAAAGTCATGTTCAGTGTAACACACAGTGTCACAGCACTAATTCATGATTTGTGATGACATCAAAGACATATTGTACATTTACAAGGATAAGAACCTTTCCTTATTGCCTTTTGTCAAACCATTCACTGTTCGGTATGCTAATGATATTCCAGACTCACTGTATACATATTCTGACACATACTCTGAGTAATTATGGCTGAATATAACGAAAATTTGGAAAAGGTGATTTCCCCCCCCCCTTTTTGGTATTGTAGGTACTCTCAGCAGAGTATGTACTGAGGCTGTAGCTCATTCACTGCTGAAGAAGCAGGAAACCCACAAGCACAGCAAAAACTGCAGTAATCTACTTTAGGTTGTTTCAGGTAGCGACACACATTTGATTTGGTGGGCCCCAAACAGTTTTGTGTATTTTCTCCCAGGATCAAACTTTTGCTTGACAGACAGATGCGTAAACCACTTTGACATGGAGCCACTATAACTGGTTATAGTGGAACTAGAATTCTGAAAAAAGTCAGAATTCTGTCCTCAAACTCGAAATTCTGAGTTTAAACTCAGTATTCAGAATTCTGAGTGTTAAGTCAGAATTCTGAAAAAAGTCAGAATTCTACGAGTTAGAGTTGTTCGTGGAATTTTTAAGAGGGAAGACATTTCACAAACTGACTTGTTGCGCTGGCATCCCATTGCAGTACAATGCTTGAATTCGGGAGCTCTTTAGATCAACCTGTTCTTTCACCTGAATTCAAACGTTAACAGGTGTGGCCTATTTTGGACCAGGTACTGAATCTAGTGTTTAGGCGATTCAGCTTCTCAAAATTATGATAGTTGCTACAAAATCTGAAAGTTCATGCATGTGGAATTACAAATAAAGCGAGGAGAGGCACAGATCCACAGGACTTGCTTGCTTTAATGTAAAATTGTCCTTAAAGATATAATAAATATCAATCGATGACGATAAGTGATGTGTGGCCCACCAGGTGAAAAATATGACATGAAACTAAAGTGAATCACTGTGATTTTACTGTGTTTATTGTCATGCTACACTCTCACTTTTACAATGTGGATCCTTTGTTATTTGTGATGACTGATAAAAATTGTAGTGTGGGATCTTTCTTTAGCTTCTGAAGGGGGGCAGGTCTGAGAACAAAATTACTGCAGTACAGTAAGTACTCGTAGCTGCTGATATTTTGTCCCCCTCCTAGATAATCATACCAGCATAAGGTAGCAAGGTTTGATCCCTAGACAGGCGTTACCAGTCCTTGCTGTTTATGAAATTGGTCAAAAATCTGCACATAAAGACATTTTTAAACATGGTTAACCAGCAACTCATCACTTGAATAAAGCATTGTATGTTTGTGCGAAATTAGAAACCGTGTGTGTGTAATCTGACTTGAGATCAACATTTCATCGATATTGTATTTCAACCATTGGTGGTGCTTTTAAAAGAACTGAATTATGCTTTTAAGATAAGTTATATTTATAATTTCGCACCATGCGTTTCGATCACACAGAACAATGTGATACCCTCTGGGTTGACAGCAGACATGAAACAATTGTACAGCTGAATAGCAGAGCCCAAACTGCCATTGGATTTATGTTTGCACAACATACACGACGACAACATCGTGAATACTGTTTCATGAGATTTCTGAGAGCTGTCACACTGTTAACCTCTGCAATGTGCACACACACACTTGTGTGAAGTTAGAGGCCATGTGTGATTCTGGGAGTGTTGGGCTCCCACAGGTAACCAGGAGCAGGTTTTAGATTGACTCTGGGTTGTTTCTGGTGTCAAGCAGTTGGGCTGGGAATAGGGAGCACAATATTAGAAAGGTATTCAGTTCAATCATCTCAAACTATGCAATAGATACTGAAATAGGTGAAGCATTTTGATCCTGCTTTTCTCCTCCCACATTTACCTCTTTTTCATCTGCTTTCAGACGTACATTGTACATTGTGAAATATGTAAATAAAGGTCACTTCTAATGAGATGGTATACTGACCTGTTTCTTTGAATCTTTCTTGTTATATACCACAGTGACATCGCTGAAGGTGATGACTCCAATAACAGAATATATACAGTTATGTGCAAAATAATAGCAGTGTGTTAAAGCAACAGATGAAAAATTCCATGTTACTAATAGCACCTATTTCCATATATACTGTTAAATAATCCAATTCTTTGATCTTTGGGCTAAAGGATGAGCAACACTCGGTGTATAAATGCTCAATCAACAATTACTTTCATACAATTCTTATTATTCCATACAAACACTTTTGAGCATTAACCATCTGGAGGGGAAATGAGCACGGTGTCCGCCTGATCTCAACGTGTCTGACCGTTTCTCACATTCTTATAGCTTCAGCCCCCCTCCAAACTAAGCATCCACATGCTTTCTCTATTATGGCGCCTAAGTGACGGCCTTCTCCTGATGAGATGGGGCAGAAAACCTCTACGGTATGTTCTGTTCTCTTTGTAATCAGAAAAATAAGGCCATGATTCTCTGAAAACAGTATTTCTTATAACTCAGCAGTATCATGCATCATAAAACAATATCATTCATTCACTCACAACCACTAGCACTTTATATAGCCTCTGTAGAAACTATCTACACCCTCACTTATCTTAACTGCACTACTGTATAGCTCTGTGTAAATAATCATTCTGTACATTCGATAATCTTTAATCCTACAACTGTTTACAACTTGCATAGTTCCCATTTCTGTATAACTGTATATCTCAGATTCCTGTAAAGTTATTTATTTCATATTCTGTATAGTTTTTCATATTTATATCCTGTTCATATCCTGTACATAGCTTGTACTCACTACAGCCTGTACATACTTATAGTTATAGAATATTCACAACATACTTCATACCGTGTACATTATAACATACCATAATAGACCCATTTCTGTAATATACTTACATATCTATATTATTGCTAATATATATTGTAATATATCTATATCACTAAAGCACTTCTGGATGGATGCAAACTGCATTTCGTTGCCCTGTACCTGTGCATGTGCAATGACAATAAAGTTGAATTCTATTCTATTCTATTCTATTCTATTCTAAACCAGCAGTCTAATATAATACAAATCAGTCTAATAAATCTAATAGTTATCACCTCTTCAGTAAAATAATGCGAACTAAAACTACATAATAATTTCACAATCTTTAATTAGGGGTATAACGTGGCATAAGATAATATAATAATCTCACAGTACAAAGGCACTGGGAGCTGTGCACATTCAATCCCAAATGTAAACATGAACTGTTTTTCCTTTCTGGAACATTTACAGTATAAACTGAAAATGAAATGAGGCACTTTGCTGTTTCCAATCAACCTTTTGATCAAAGTTCTTCTTCCCTCAGTGCAACTGGAACGACCCATTTTACTCACTGAGCAAAGGGCTAAAACCAGCAGGTACAGCATCTGCTGCCTTCCTTTCTTAAATAAAGGCCATAACTGACACCCATTTCTTCACAGATTGAATGACCTCCCTAACTTAGCTCCACACTGCTATTAATTTGAATACATCCCCAATTAGCAGCATGCATGCCATGTGCGTTAAGTCTGTTGGTTGGCTATTACTCTGCTACACCTAGTCATGAATTTGTTCCCATGTTGTTTCATCATTTCTGCCAAAATCACTGCTTAAACACATTAGTAATGTTAAACTGCTATAATTTTGCACATAACTGTACATATAAAAGATGGGCAACCACTGTGCAATCACTAGGGTTTTCCCTACATTTCCTACCCTCCACAGGAAATGCTCTCAGCTGTAGGCCACTCTCCTGGTGCCTTTATAAGTAGTGTATTATAAGGTTGCCAACACATGTGACACACATCTTTGTGTTGTGTCAGACTCTACATTTGAGCATTAGCACAGGCCTGTGGTACATAGCCGATTATTAGAGACAGGTTGATCATATTTAAGATTGAATCATTAATTAATGGCAGGACTTCTTTGAGCATTCTTGCAGGAACGGGGTCTAAAAGACACGTTGATGGTTTGGAGGAATTACTGAAGTTAACTCAGAAAGATCAATTGGAGAAAAAGACAAAAGAAAAAATGAATATCAATGGTACTGAAAGTAGCTGTAGATAATGTTACATCTGTGAGATGATTGAGCATTTTTTTCTCTAATGGTTAAAAATTATTCGTGAAAAAGTTCATGAAGTCATTACTAGCTAAAGTGTAATGTAAATTTCTCCCTTTATCAGATCCAAAATATATATACATATATATGACTAAATGTGTAAAAAAAACCAAGGAAAATTTTAAAAAGGAGGTACACAAGCTCTATTCAGCTTTATTTTAAACAAAATCACAGACAATTCTGTCACTTTGTAAGCAATAACTTTAAGCAGATTAAAACATTTAAGACATTTGACTTGCTGCTAAGTCACTGAAGTCCAGGAGTTTAATGAGGAAAAATAAACACAGACACTCATATGAACACTAATTAGAACGAGGGCAAATAAATCACAAACACGTGTCTAAAACTTTGTCTCTTTCAATGTCCAGTCTTCAGCACACACATAATGAGCCTAGACATAGGAGCCAGTGAGTGCAGACACACACTGACACATCAACACATACATTGTTACAAGTCAGATTTTCATGCAATGACATTCATTTACAGATCTCTGCGAAAAATGAGGCATTTTATGTGCATTCATGTGCTGTCGGGATCACTGGATGCCTTATTCCAAAATTAATTCAGTTCATTTTTTACCTCAGGTTTACACACAATAACCCATATTGACAAATGAAAAAATTTGTCAATTTGTCAAAAAAGTATCAGTGTAACTCCATGTTGGTACCACACAGCCTGAGACTTAAAGAACGGTGAGGAAAACAAAAAACCTGAGCTCGTTAAGGACTTTAGAGACAAAGTTAGAGATCTACATCACTTTTATCCAGATATATTTAAAAAAATATTAATTTCCAATGTTCATTTTTAAGTACACATATTCACTGATTTGTGGGCTGGGAGATGCAGGCCTCAGTCTGATCTCAACACTTGATGTGCAACGTTTTGTTTTCTACTTTTGTGACATGATGTAGATCAAGTTGTAATGAAAGATTTTTAATACACTGGGAATCACTACGGACCCATATATTCAACTTCTTGGATATTTAGTGATTGTGCGGGTATTCATGTTTCAATTTCATAATTCTGCTGTTTTTATAAAACGTACAAATATAAACCACCTCAGCCTGGGTTCCTGACATTCCTCAATCAGACCACTGATGTGGGTCTGATTGACCCACATCAGTGGTCACAGATTGTGGGGCGACCGTGGCTCAGGGGGTTGGGAAGCGCATCTGTAACCGGAAGGTCGCCGGTTCGATCCCTGGGCTCTCTGTCCTGGTCGTTGTGTCCTTGGGCAACGACCTTACTTGTGGGATGCAAGTAAGGCCACAGTAAGGGGGAAGCTTCTCTCAAAAAAGGCTCAAAAACCAGCAACAACTGGAAAATGAAATTAAAAAGAGAGAGGGAGCATAAGCAATATGGAAAGAAGCTACATTGGGGCGACCGTGGCTCAGGGGGTTGGGAAGCCTTGCTTCTATCAGTCTGCCCCAGGGCAGCTGTGGCTACAACTGTAGCTGCCTCCACCAGTGTATGAATGTGAGAGTGAATGAATAGTGGCATTGTAAAGCGCTTTGGGTGCCTTGAAAAGCGCTGTATAAATCCAATCCATTATTATTATTATGATCACCACACTTTACTGGTACTTAACAACTTTGTTGCTTGAATGACGACTTTTTCCCCCCTGCAGTCTTTGTTCTTGTTGTCCCATACGAACACCTCAGGGCAAGCCACACCCTTCTCTCTCTCGTTGTACTTCAGAACTGCAGCACCTACAGTGCATTGGGAAAGTGTTCACGGCACTTCACTTGTTCCACATTTTGTCATGTTACAGCCTTATTCTGTAACATGACATACCATACCATCTGAGAGATGATCAGAGGAAACAGGATGTACCTGAGCTCAGTTCTGAGTGTCATGGCAAATGTTGTGAAAAGTTATGTTAAATTTTAGTTTTTTATTTTAAATACATTTGCAAGAATTTCAAGAAAACTTTTTTCATTTGTCAATATGGGTTATTGTGTGTAAACCTGAGGTAAAAAATGAACTGAATTAATTTTGGAATAAGGCTATCAAATCACAAAATGTGGACAAAGTAAATACTTCCCGGATGCACTGTAGATTGTTTACTAGAGGGTTTAAGGCATGAGACTTTCAGAAGAAGTCTCATGCCTTACTCCTGCAAATATGCAAATATGTGATGTCTTGATAAATCGAGCAGATATTTGAAGTTTACACAGCACCATTCTGGCATGAAAATATCTTAAAAGTTTGTTTTGTGACCCAGAAAGAATAATATTTCAAACTCCGCCACTCTGTGTTCCTCCGCCACTGCCTCGTTTGAGTTTTGGACGAAATGGATTCCGAAATGGAGACCAGAACAGCCAATCAGATTGTGCCACAAAACCAGCGTAGAGAAAGAGTTGAGCGCGCACGGGCAGAAATGTTGAGAGCGCGAGCAACAGCAAGCGCAAATGCAAAACCAGAGCGAGAGGGGCTGCTATTGTGTGTGTGTGTGTGTGTGTGTGTGTGTGTGTGTGTGTGTGTGTGTGTGTGTGTGTATAATAGCAAACACTGAAATACAGTTTTTGCATGCAGCAATGAATTTTGTTCAAATTTTTCTTTTCTTCGCTCAAAATAAATTTCTCCTCAAAGTGCAACACTTGCACCTACAATATTTTTTTTTTACGTGTGCTCAGAATAGTGGCACAAAAATAACGCCATAGACACACCAACACCAACCCTATCCCGGGCAGGGTGAACTGTTCCCTTGATTTTATACTTATAGGGGTATTCTGAATCGCTCTTTGTCTGGTCCTTCACCCAGGACCAATATGTTATGCGAGACCCTACCAGGGAGCAAAAGCCCCCCGACAACATAGCCCCTAGGATCCCTGGGACACACCCCTCCACCACGATAAAGTAGTGGTTCACTGGACCAGCTCTTTGCCCTCTAGAGGACACTTGAGGGTTCATGGGAGTTTGCCCAACCAGTCTACATGTGTTTTGATGACCTGGAGAAGGCACTCAACCGTGTCCCTCAGAGTGTCCTGTGGGAGGTGCTTTGGGAGTATGGGGAGTCTGGCCCACTCCTACGGGCCATTTGAGCCTTATACAACTGCTGCTTGGTCTGCATAGCGAGCAATAATTCGGACTTGGTTCTGGTGGGTGATGGACTCCGCCAGGGCTGCCTTTTGTCAACGATTCTGTTCATAATTTTTATGGACAGAATTTCTAGGAGTAGCCAAGTGGCGAAAGGCTTTCACTTGGGTGGTCTCAGAATCTCATTTCTGCTTTTCGCAGATTATGTGGCTCTGTTGGCTTCATCGGGTGATGGCCTCCAGCTAGCACTTGAATGGTTTGCAGCTGTGAAGCAGTGGGAATGAGAATCAGCACCTCCAAATCTGAGGCCATGTGTCCTCAGCTGGAAAAGGGTGGAGTGCCCACTCCAGGTCAGGGATGAGTTCTTATCCCAAGTGGAGGAGTTTAACTATCTCGTGGGTCTTGTTCACAAGTGACGGGAAGGGAGCGGGAGATCGACAGACGGATTGGAGCTGCGGTTGCAGTGATGCAGACGGCGCACCGGTCCGTTGTGGTGAAGAGAGAGTTGAGTGTAAAAGTGAAGCCCTCGATTTACCGGTTGGTCTACGTCTCTACCTTCACCTACGGCCAGGAGCTGTAGATAGTGACCAAAAGAACAAGAACGCGTTACAAGTGGCGGAAACGAGGTTTCTCTGAAGGGTAGCTGACCTCTCCCTTAGAGATAGGTTGAGAAGTACGGCCATTTGGGAGGGATTCAGAGTAGAGCCGCTGCACCTCCACATCAAAAGGAGCCAGTTGAGGTGATTCGGGCATCTGACAAGGATGCCTCGAGGGCGCCTCCTAGGTGAGGTGTTCTGGGCATGTGCCACCGGGAGGAGGCCCCAGGACAGACCCAGGACACGCTGGAGAGATTATATCTCTCAGCTGGCCTGAGAGCGCCTTGGTGTTCCCCCAACAAGTTGGAGGAGGTGGCCGGGGAGAGGGAGGTCTGGGCTTCTCTGCTTTAGCACAACCCTGGATCAGCAGAAGAAGATGGACTGAATTATATGTTGTTCAACTTTCAACCATTTGAACCTTATAGTCATGCTTCTTCCAACAGATCCATTACCAAAATGAAACCAGTGCTGAAAGAATTGTGACCAGGAACTGCAAATCATTTTTTCTTGTATAAATGAAGAAGTAATTTTCATCCGCAATTGGTTCAAAATGCAAAAAAAAGAAAAGAAAGGTTTTTAAGACCATAGCAAAGTGGATGTGATGTAGTCCAATTGTTTGAGCTGATTTTTGAATCTATAGTTCTTTAATAAATATACCTGACTTGTATAACTCAGATCCGAAATACACTTTTTCCTGAACACAGACTACTAAGTTGTTCAGTGGTGTCAAACAAAACCAGACAAAAAGAAGAAACCACATACAGCCAGTCGCTAAGAGGAATTGAAGAGGTTTTGACACTTTCATTAGCACTGGGCTGAATAATCCAAGCAGATGTTTGAACATTTTCGAGCCAGTACATACAAGTTTGACCCTGTTTTTATTTCACAAAAACCAAATTGATTCAGTTTTGCACTTGGCTCATGTTTTTTCCCTCTTTGAGATGTATGCTAGGCAATTATTCAGCCTTTAAAAAGATCGAAATTAGTCAAAGCCCAGTATTGCCGAAATATACAGTACATGTTATGACATCTATTGCAAAGTTGACACTAAAACTGTGAATCACTGCAATAATTGGAACATGTATTTTTATAACAGAAAAGCTGCAGACAGACTTTACAGCTGACGGTCAGCTTGAGAGCACGGAGCTACTTTATACTTGTTAATAAAATAAAAGAGGGCAAAGAAACATGTTGCCTACTATGCGATCAACACATGAAGAACTGAAACAGCACACCTAAATACAGGAAGAATAACTACTACACTGACACACAATGAGGCACCAAAAGCCAATAACAGTGAGCATGCCACAACAGCTTTAGTTCATTTGACAGAGATGCACATCTTCACACATACACACACACCCACACTTGCTCTCTTGGCCTAAGTGCTACAATATTAAAGGCTGAGTGCTTAGAATGTGCTCCTGTGACCAAGCCCAGCTGGCAATAATGTGTTGATGGGGAGCCATGAGGTCCATGTCTTTTTCTCAGCACATTATAGGCGAGTTCTGACAGCGTTCCAACATCAGATCCAGTGTCTATCTTCAGCAAGAGAAAAAGAGGCAATACGATGGTCGCGCTCCATCGATCTACTGCTTCTTTTATTTTTACTACACCTCCATAAATGAATGTGTAGTTTTGTCCAAAAACATTCTCTGTACATTTTTAATCACAGAAAAGCTAACCATGTCTTTAATCCAACAAATAATTAATCAGTTGCACTTATTTCCAGTTTGAATGTCTAATATTGGTCACTACTTACGCATGACCAAGGCTGAAAGTTTTATCAAAATACACTGCTCAAAAAATTAGGGGAACACTTTATGATCTCAGAATAAAACAGTCAATTAAGCTTCAAGGATTCTTGGAAGCATAAACTATGGTCAACTAATTTCACCTGTTTTGGTGCCATGAATGTGGCAACAATGGAAAAGCAACAAGAAGACAACTCCCAAATGGGAATGGTTTTGCAGGTTGCAGCCACAGACCAATGCTCTCCTCTTAATCCTCATGACTGATTTTTCTCAGATACCACCGAAACTGGGAGGTCTCACACTAGTGCCCTATGATGACAGCATGTTCACATGGGAAATAGTGAAACAGACCTGCATGTTTGGTATCAGGATGAAATCCACATATCTAATGTCAGACTTCATGCTGGAGCAAGCCCTGGGATCCTCTTGGTGCACAACAATGTCTGTCCTCTGCTGGCGAGAATGAAGGCAGTTCCTGGATGATGAAGGCACTGACGCCAGTTATGAAGATATGAAGATTCTCAGGAAAATTATGCACTGGTCCATCGAAACCCACCAAACAGTGCCACACACTGTCCAGAAGTTTACTGGTGCCTTGATCCAAGTCCAGAACAAGATTTAAAGACATCAGCTAAGAGCGCATGTAGGGTCATGGGGACCACACATACTGCTGAGCCACACTATGATGCAGGTCAGACGAGCCTATTTTTAACTTGGATTTTTGGTGTGGTTTCTAAATTCAAACCCTTAAAGGGTGGATGATATTGGTTCTCACTGTTAGTAGATCATTTTGTTCTCAAGATAATTACAAAATTTATGACACTAAAGATTTTCAGAGTGAGTATTTCATTTATCAAGATCCAATGTGTGATTTAAACGTTCCCCTCATTTTTTTTTGAGCAGCGTACTTTTAAAGGAAAGTTAACTTGAAAATATTAAGCCTCCCCTTCGTAATCCAAAGTCAGGGGCTGTCAGGTCAAAGTTCAAAGGCAGGGAAACACGAAGCTTCGGGGTTTTCCATCTCTGATATGTAGTGGAGGGCTCCTGCCATACCTAAGTGGAGAAACAGTCATTACTGCTGGATACACATTTCACCGTATGCCTTTTTTTTTTCCTTTTCTTTCTTTTTTTTCTTCTCTTTATCTCTTTTTCTCTTCTTTGCTCTCTACCAAAAATCCACAAGGGCAATGCCCGGCCATCAGTCCGTTCCCCTGAGCTCAAGCTCACTCGACTTATGCGGCAATCCAAAACACACCAGCAAGTTGAAGTGACCAATCAAGTGACTTAAATCAGGTCGAGATGCTTTGACTTGACCTTAAACATACTGTTCATGCTTGAAAACCGTCCGATGTAGCTGAATTAAAAATCTTCTGCTAAGAAGAGTGATCTGAAATTGCCATTTTTGCTGTTTAAGTGAAAGGTGAAAAGCAATCTGCTGAAGTTACTGAAAAAGCCGTGTCCTCTACACCTATTTTTGGTTGGAGAGCAAAAGAGTGCTCTTCTGCCTTCAGACCTCTGAAAGCTCCACAGACAGCCAACAGATTAAAACCTTTTGTTATAATGCAGCTGTGCTAACACGCTGCAATAGATCACAGTAACTTCTGATCGACCAGAGGCTCGTAGAAATAAGCTTAACATGCAACACACGATGAGACAGAGTTTAATGAGAAGCATCATATACTGTACATCACCTGGTACCTAGAGTGGATGTTGTGATCTAATCATAACTGTTTCACAACCAAATAACCAACCAACTGCATGTGGCTACGTGTCAGACATCTACTAAATTACAGACCTCCAAGCAACAGAAAATGTTTATTAGGTAAACACAAAGGCTTATCTACTGAGGAACTTTTATTCATATACTGCATTTATTCTTTTCTATTCTTACTGACTATGCAAAGCACTTCAGATTACAAGTCACATTTAAGCATAATTCATAATATTGAATTTATTTATATTTTTATTTATATACTTTATATTATTTATTTTATATGTATTTTATATTTATTTTATCTACTTTAAGCACTTCATCTACCTCTCATCCATGGGCAGTTTAGATTCACAAATAAAACCACTGTCTTTGGACTGTGGGATGAATCTATAGCACCTGTGCAGGCACAGGAAGAAGCACCACATCTCCACACAGGAACCTTTTTGATATGAGGCCATAGTGCTAACCACTTCCACACTGTGCTACAGGGGTGAATGGTTGAAATAAAGTCATATTCCATCATTCCTGATGTAACATTACACATGTGTGGAAATGTAAGGAAAATTTCACCCATTACAGCTGAGTAGCTGCTACACAGACAGAAGAAGATGCAGACGAATATGACACAGACGATATGTGAAATATTAAATCAATACGAATTAAGTACCTTCAAAAAGGGAGTATGGTCTGTCTGGGATACGACACCCATGTGTCCCGTAGTCCAAACACCACTCAGCAAACTGTTAGAATATAAAAACAGAGCACACGTGAACATCATTCTTTCTTAAAAACAACAAAATAGACTTCCTTTTATAAGTCTTCAGTGTTCAACCTTCTGCCAAATGTGAGGGGCACACATGAATCATGTAATAAAATTGGCTCATTAAGTTGGTTGTCAACAAGTCACTTTAAAAACATGTCAAAAAGCCCAACTTTCACAGTGCAAACAAACATGTTTACAGTCTGGTTGCTATAGTAATGACAGATGCACTGAGCTAACCAAGCTAGGTAAGAGTGGAAAGACTACATGATAAATCCCATGCTGGATCTCTGTTAGAAAAAGCTCACGTGAGACAAAGACAGTGCAGTATGACCAAAAATCTGTATGGTAACATTTCCATGGCATTGTTAAAGAGTCCTGTAGTTCCCCAGTACATCATGACATATAGTGAGCCGTAATATAAGAAACCAGGAATAAAAAAACTCAATTTGGACTTGTTTTTTCAAAGATAGTGGCACAAGATTTCCTTTTAAGGCAAAACATGTCAGCTTGAGGCCACCCAGTTCCCTCTTATTTTTAAGAAACCAAAACCTCCAGAAAGGAGACGCAGCTCGTCTCTTAGCCACAGATCAGCTGTTAACAGTCTATTATACCACCATGCTGCCTGCTGTGTACTTTTTTACATTTGCAGTTACTGGTGTTTCAAAGCGTATACGTTTACCACAACTACACACATTGAAAAGCTGCTGTGTCATATGATTAGAAACACGAGTAAGAAGACTGTACATTACAGGTCTCCTCTCAACAGGCTTCACGGTGCTCTGGTGTCCAATACGAACATACATTTAATGCCATGACCAACGTTATGTCTGTTAAACAGGGCAGCTTAAATTATTCAGAAAAAATCATATCATGCATGAATCCACAACAGTTTTAACCACGGCATCTTTAGAGCCACTTCTTGCTTGTGCATATTTAGTCTACTACTGAGAATCTTGTTTTGTTTACCCTCGGTCTTACCTTGCAGGCGCGGTGCAGGTATTTCTTCTCCTTGGTGAGTTTGTAGAGAGACAGGAAGGCGTATCCGTTGCCAGCAGTTCCATGGCAAATACCGTAGCCTTTTCTGAGCAGGCCCCGCTGCCATATCACCTCGCCGCAGTCTACAGCCTCCTTCAGGTACTTTTCTTCTTTAAAAATCTGGCAAGGCACAGGATGAAGCCGACAGGATAGTCAAACCTTGTCAGCCTTTCAACAGCTACTGCCAACTCGTAACAGATGCAGTCAGCATTTTGACATTTTTTGTTAAATATCGTAGCAATTAAAAAAAACAAAACCCAAACTGCATTCTGTATGTGAAAACACTTCATAAGCTGAAAGCATCGTCAACTCAAGGCAACCAGCAGTAAATGTAACCCCTGTATCAGACAGCCCATATAATATCTACAAACCTGACGCTGTATGGTCCTCGCAGAAGAGATAAAGACTCTGCCTACATGAAAACTAAACCACTCATCCAGATCTCATTTCAAAGAAATAAATTAATCTAAAGCGAAGCGACTTGAACTCATAACTGAGGTGACAGACGACCTATCAGACAGGTATGAAGCTGACAGGACACAGTAGGAGTACAGTGCAGACCTGACAGTGTGCCTGATTGGATGTGATTATATAAGCCAGTCTCCCACAGCTGTGTGAGGTCCGTGATGGCGTCAAGCAGGGAGCGCTTTGAAAAGCTGCATTCTACAGAGCTGCCATGTAATGTAGAAGAAATTGTATCCGGCCCCACCTCTCTCTATTATTATTATTAGCTTTTAGCTGTAACACAGAAACATCAGCTACAGGAAAGGAGCAGGAAAGAAACAATCCACTATTAAGAACCTGCGCTTTTTAAAAACTCGTCCCAGTGACAGTTCCTTCTGTTTCCACCTGAATACACGGAACCAGCCAATCTTATAAACTGCTGCTGCGCTCTCATTTCAAACACACCAGCAGCTCACGTTCTGTTTCAGAATTCTCCTTTTCCTTTGAAAGCAGAACCATGTACCCTCGCCTTTCCTACTTATCCCAAGAATTCCTCTCACACAGCAAGGCACAAGTCACCTATTACAGCTACCAACTAGATCCACTCCTACAACCCGACCATATATGACATGCAGACGAATCCTTAGCTACATGGTTAAAGTAACTTCAGCCATGTTGATTTTATACGAGCTCATGTCTCTGTGGTGAACTCTGATGCTGCTAAAATTAACTCATGATGTATTCTTCCACTGTAACCTGCAGGGGTGCTCACCAACACTCCACTAGGGGTGATAACAAGCTGGAAAATACCGGCTATTTTAGGAAGCAGTGACCCCTGACTGTCTGAAAACAACTTAATGTCTGTATGGATTTAGTGATATCAGTTGATATCATCGAATATGGAAGGCTGTCCATGAACACGATGTTTTCTGTATGGCAGCATCTGTTCCTTTAAAAGCCGCTGATGGTGGCTTGCCAACGTGCCGGTTCCATAGGCGCTAACGCAGCCCTCCATCAGAGGCAGTGATGCATGTCGGAGGTACCTCTCTTCTTTAGTCTAAAGGATGTGACATCCATTTTTTTCAGTCATCAGACTGCAGAACAAAGCAGTGTTTTCTGGATCATTTTGATGTATGGCTGCTTCTTTGCATTCAAGCAACACTGTCAGAGCCATAAAATAATGTAATAGGTCTTGGTTGAGACTATGAATATGACACAGTATGCCTACTGTTGTCAAATAATTGCGAAATTAGTCCAAACATCACATTTATGGAGATCCAGCACAGTGAAAGAGAACTTCAAGCCCTAATAATGGAGCATCCCTCTGTGATAATACATCACCATTATTCTGCCTCATGAACAGGATCGTATTTTCTGAAATCATTCAACTTGCCGTCCATTATTGTAAAAACACAACTCCATCAGTGGGAGCACAACGTGTGCATGCAGCATAGTTTCAACAGCCGACCTGAAATCTGCCACTAACAAAACATGTGGCAGTTTAAATGTTTAAACGCGTGACACAAACGGCACAGTTGTTTAATAGCAGAACATTGTTAAGTGCAGTGCTTTGTTCACTGTGCCAAAACAACAGCAAAAAATAAAAAGCAGAGTCTCATTAGTAAGAGCAAAATGCCAGAATGGCAGCATGTTGGCTGTGATGTAGCTTCCTAATGGACCAAGAAAAAAAACGAAATTAGCCAAAGTGTTAGACGCCAGGCGAAACAACATCCCATCAACAACATGATTTTTCTTTGACGTGTCAAATAATACATGCTTCACAAATATGTTTAACACAATAAACTGTTCATGTAGTGTAGAGCTGTGCCACAAGGTGACAGTGTTGTTTGTGCGTGTTAGACAGAGAGGGTGGCTGCTGACCGCAGAACTCTCACCTTATGGGCCATGATAAGCATATGGATAACACCGGGCGCTCCGTGGCACCAGTGGACCAGCCGGTCGCTCTCGTTGCTCAGGGATGAAGGGAAGTTTCCTGAACGAAACCTCTTGTGGCGGACGTAGTCGATGCTGGGGCGAACCAACTCTGACAGGATGTCTGGATGGACTTTTGCTCCAGACTGAAAGGGACAGTGTTTAATTTCAATTGTACTGTTCAGCTCTACATTTACAGAATTCTCTTTAAATGCCCCAAAAGGAGGTGACTATCACCTTTCCTAATGGCAGCAGAAAAGCTGGTGAAACACAGCTTTTCAGAGCAGATGTTTCAGAGCAGATGTTTATAAGATCTAAACGGACTCAACACATACTTTGATTGCTACAGTCATGAATTATTCATACAGAGAAAGATGGATTCTCATGTGTTAATGAGAACATCAGTGAACAGCAGAGAAAACACAAAAGTCTGTGGACAGATTTCAGTGAGCTACTTTAAATCAGGCTTTTGCTATTGTTATAAATCACAAGATGAATAATGGAATCATCTTTGTTGCCATGGCGATCTGCTGTGTTGCCACCCATCTTTTTGCATTCTTACTCAGTCAGATTTTGCTACTTACAGTTTTTTCTGATTTATTTTGGCCATATGAAATGTTTTGCCTTTATCTGACAGTGAAAGCAAAGAGTGACAGAAAAACTGGAAGAGGGAGAGGGGGGCAAAGCGCTGCTCCCCTGCCAAACGGCACATGGCTCACCCCTTGAGCTAAACTGGCACCCCACAGGTACAAACAATTACATTGTAAGGGAAACAATTTGAGGTAAAGGTGAGTGTACAGCAATGAATTTTCAAACAACAGCACGTCCAATAGATTTATATAACTAGCTGGAACAGTTTATACCTTCACTACAAGGACATGTTAGTGTGCGGCCGTCAGGGTGCGTACGACTTTTTGTCGGTGTGTGCCAATCCCTGGCCAGCACCAGAAATGCTGAAAATCATGTGATTCCAGTCCCTGGCTGGTCGCTCATGTCTCTCTACGGTCCAGACCTTGTCTGTATCTTTGACCTTTTATTGTGCTGACATTAGTGTCAACTTTTATCATAATTAGAGTATGAATTCTTGTCTTCTGGTCAAACATGTTTCATTAGGTTACTTTAAACTTCTGACTGCCAACGTCTAATAAGTCTAATAAGTCTAATAAGCCTAATAAGTCAAGGTTTAAGTAAGCATTTATAGCCCATACACACACACACACACACACACACAATACAATCTCAAGACACATCTGAACTGAGCAGTGTGGCTGCCCTGTTAAGTAATGTATTTGTTGTGACTATTTTCAGAATTACATTGCTTGAAAATTGATAAATGATGACTTTTCCCATAATGGTACATGCACACAGTAACATACTGTATGCATGTGACAGCTGGGATAAGCTCGAGTCCTTCTGTGACCATGAATTTGACATGCGTGCATATATGAATATATCTAAAACACATTTCTAGCTGCTAACAATACCCAGTAGCATTTGAATGCACAGTGGGAACACTTTGGTCGTTCTTTGTAGGCCATGCTTCGGCAGGATTTCACACAAAACTGCTTCATCTTAGCCGCCAACAACACTTACAGGATGTCTGCCTGCAGAAAGTCTCAGCTCCTCTACTGGCTTTAAGCCCAGAACAGTAAGAAACAACAGACATTAAGCAAACCTTAAATCAATGACTTACTGATTGCCAACACCACTAATCAAACAGTTCTTCTTCCAAATGCCGAATACTGATAAAGAGTCTATCTGCCCAAATCTATAATCAATAACAGATTTCAGCCCATTCTGATATAACAGCACTAAGGAAAACATAATCCTCCAGCTAATAATCCTTCATTCTTTCAGGTAAAGTAAAATTCATACTTGGTGCTTTTATTATATATTTTTTTCAGTAAACATATACATAAAAAATGAGTACAGAGAAATCTGGATCCAGTCTCTGGCCTCTCTTCATTGTTTTTTCCTCAATAATTAGATTGCAGTGCTCACAAAGAAGGTGGCAGGTGGCTTGCAGCACGGGCTGCAGGCGAGAGCTGTCAGCAAAAATACAGATTCAACAACGCTGACACTGCAAGCACATTACCTGGATTCACTTACATGGATGTCACTTTGTGCATTTATGCGTGTGTGTTTGTGGCTACAGTATATAAATGCGTGATCTTATATACAAGTGATATTAAATGTTACTCTAGAATGAAAGTCAGTCTATTTGGAAAAAAACATCAATAAGAAATACTTTCATTTCTCTGATGTAGCAAAATGACACAATTTATTGTGCATCATCAACCAGAAGATCAGAAGCTTCGAGTGTTTCTCCATAAATAACTACATGACAGATAACATTAGCTTTAGCAATACTTTCGAACTTATTTATATAGAGGAATAAAATAATCTTTCGTTTTTAAAAACCCACTGACTTTAAACAGACCGCGTTCTGTTTTCTCCTACCTGCATCAGCATGTAATAGATGCCGGCCAGGCCGTGGGCAGCGCCGATGTACTGCTTCTTGTGCCACTCATAGAGGAGTGGACAGCGATCAGTCTTCTTCTGCTCTGCTGACATGTTCTTACCAGATTCCACAATGGCTGTGACCACCTGACGTTTGGAGAGAGAAAGAGTGGGAAAAATAAAGGAACCTTTGAGCTCACATTTGAATCCAAACACACAGTTTGGCAGAAACTGATATAACATCTTTACTACAGAGCTGAGAGAGTGGAGTGTTAGCATTCAGTTCAAAATGACAAAGTGAGAAACCTACAGTTTCATTATAAAACTATAAGAACAACATGACCTGGGAGACACCATTTCTACTGGTGCAAAACTATACTTTTGCTTTATTATTTGTCTGACAGCCTCATGGATAGAACGACGGCAGAGAGAGGGCACAGTAGGCGACTGGATGAATGTATCGACTATGAACGATAGGCTGAGCCTTTTACCGATCGTTTTTACAAGAGTGATTCATTTTTTTGCCCCTGGGTAAGTTTGCTAATAATGTTGGTTGAAGAAAGAGAAGTGGTCAACGGAAAAATAATAGCGCTGTTTTAATGACACCCTCCTCACAGTGCAGCGATTTGTTTTCTCAAACTCATAACAGAAAGAAAGAAAGGCAGCAGCCTACATTCAGGAAAAAACGAAAACATTTTATTTAAATAAAATAAATTTAAAAAAATAATGGTGGGGAGGGAAACAGAGACACTGGCTTCTTTTTCCCACCGTGTTTACAGGCTGTTCCAGTGTTTATCTGTCTTAAACACTCGACAAAACAACAAATACATAATTGAACAAAAAGTAAGTTTAAAATCAAACTTTCTCTTCCAGCGAACGTTAAAAACCCCAAAACAAAACAAAAGAAAAACTCTGATGTAATGTTGTTTTTTGTGCGATTTGCCACATCTCAAATAAATAAATGATTAATCCACAAAAAGTAGCTATATTAATAATGAAACAAACAAGACAAGAAGCTCAAATATTCCCTCCAAAAAAACTGTATAAATTCTAAACCCGCAAATCAGTCTGTGGATGATCACATTGCTCCGCCCATCAAAGGGTCACCTGCGTGGATATATCACCTGTCGTCAGTTGGAAAATTTTTACATGTCTCCCATGTGAGATGGTAGGCAGGTTAAACTTCAGGCAAACCTCTCATCTTCATTTCTAATCAAACGTAGGAAACAAACATGACTAAATTCTCTCGATTTTAAATGCTTTGATCACAGAGCCTCCCATATGATAAAAATCTAGATAAATGTGGTCTAATTTACACTGTGCCAATTTACAACAACCATCTCACGTCACTTAACAAAATTCCCTTTTATTAGACGATTAGCCTCCTTCACAATAAAGTACGGATCCATTTAAAATCATTTGATGCCTATAGGACAATCTTTCATCACAATAAAACATAACACAAAATAATACTTTAAATAGGACAAGCAAAAAGCAGACAGACATACAAAACGACACACACATCAGCCTACAGGGCACAGATGAGGATGGGCAATGGATGGCTAAATGATTCCGATGACAGGAAGCTTTTTACTGCTATTTCTTGTCAGAGTGTCTTGTCAAGAGAAAAGAGAGAATAAAAGAATAAAAATCACAGTCTGAAAATAGAAAATCGTAGAACACAACAAGCCTTTGTTAGCTTCTTATTTTAGAATATTAGGATCACTTTTTTGGAAACGTGCGTTTGTGCGTTAGTGGTGTCAGTTACACTACACAATCAGAAACCCTGGAATATTTCATCTAACTATGCTTGTATAACTAATTCTGGCCACCGCTCTCAGTGTGTCTATGACAACAACATTGCATGCCTGACATTATGACTGTGGGTGTTGCATCTTATGTCTTGTCTGCAAATACTTCCTTCTGAACAGAAAGACAACATCATTTATCAGCTCACTAATATGACACAAACCTCTGAGAGCTAAAGAATTATCCATAACATTAAATCTGGGTTAGATTAAGAGGTTGAGGGATTTAAATTCAATGAGACTGCTGCACACCAGCTACTAAGGTTTATGTGCAGCAGGGTGTTATACGAGGGATTTCTTTATGCTCTTCCATTTAGGAACAGCTATAAGCTGGAACACTTTCTCCAAAGCCAAACAACCTGGATTAAACTGAGGCGTTGCCATGTGGAAGGAGCAGAAGTTTGTCTTCCACTGATTGGTCGAGCAGGTGATTAGGATGACACGTGGCTGCTCGATCAGCCTCAGATATGTTTCTGTTTACTTTCTTTAAAGGAGAGAAGACACATTTACACTAACATGAACACCTATGTGTTAATCTTCCACCTTTAGGTGTACTGGCTCTTTTTTTTTTACGTCTGGACACCCTGGCAGAGGAAGAGTTACAATTTAAAACAGCATGCTGTGATTTGCAAAGCTCATAAAGCCTTGTTTAATTCACTACCAAACATAGAAACCATATCAAATGTTTAAACTGAGACAACTGGGACTTATTGTTTATGTTCCTCAACATAAAACTGTGAAGACTGAATATGTCAGTAGCTACGGTGCATAATATCATCAAAACAGCAACATTTCTGCAGAGGAGGCTGAAATCAGTACTGGTTGCTTGCGATCTCTGGAACTTCAGGTGGTCTGCCTAAAAACAAGCATGATCCTGTCATGGAGATCACTCCATTGTGTATGAAACACAGAAACACAGCCACCTCCTCGGGGCCAAAGCTCATTTAAAATGGACTGAGACAAAGTAGACGACAATCCCAAATCTGAAGTTCTTTTTGAAAACATGGACACAACATCCTCTGTAGTGGATCCCATCCAGATGATGTGTTTTTCAGGGAAGCGCTTCCATATTTAGAATTGAAGATGGATCCCAAGTTAGCTACACTTCTGCTTGATAGGATGAAAACAGCAAAAAAGCATGGGGAAGGAACCTGGAGCTTGTACTCAAACTTCACAGTTCAAAATTGCAGCTTTATCATAACCATCGTAATATTCAAATGCCTGCACCAAGCTGCACCAACACAAATGGTCTAAACTGCTTAGAGATGACGATTTCTCCTCATGGTAATAATCACATCCCAAAATTGTGCTGAGGATATTTGACAAGCTACTGTGTTTTTCTATAGTCATGTTTTCTGGACATTCTGCTTAGATATATGCAGTAATACACAGTAGCCTATATGTGGAACTGAAGGGGCTCGGGGTTCTGAGTCAGCAGTATATCATGTCCCCAAGCAAGACAGAGTGAAGAAAAACAGTTCTGCAGCAGCAGCACTGCCTCCATCATGGCAGGACAGATTTACATCCCCTGTTCATTACACAGGGAATGTGTTATACATTACACAGATCTATGAAGCTCCATGAAGATCTATACCACTCATGTGTGTCATGTCTGCAGCTGTCCATTTCCCTGTGGCAGAATCCTTCCTATTATGGAGCTGACCTTACGACTGACTGGTTTAGCTTAATAATTTACCACTGCTACTCTAACAGGGTTCTCAACCCATCTTGTAATTTAAATTATTTTAACATCGCACTATAAAGAACAGAAAACCCTGACAGGCTGGCATTTGAAACACAAACACATGCACACTGTTGGGTATTCATATCTTGTGGGGACATAATGCTTTCCCTAGCTGCTTACCCTAACCCAGAAAAATGAATGCCTAACCCTTACCATAACCCAACTGTAACCCTGTCACTAAAAACACATTTTGAGTCTTAAAAATGCCTTCAAACTTGTGGGGACCAGGATTCTGGTCCCCATAAGGGCTGCTGGTCCACACAAGTATAGTAAACTTTGAACTTTGGTCCCCACAAAGATATGAATACATGCTCGCTCACACACACACACACATTTACTCAGGGAATCAGTAAGGGGAAAAAACGCATAACTAGCAAACCACAGAGATCTCTCTAATAACTGATACACACAGAGACAACAATGCAGCAGAACAAGATTGAAAACAGAGAGCAAAGATCTGAGCACGAGAAAAAGAAATAAAAGCATCTATAAAGCGGGTCCTGGAGGAGACCCACTGTTTGGTAAAGCCTCCAGAGTGCTGAGTGTTGTTGTGTGGTGACAGGTATACGAGCACAGCTGACAATGAGATGAACAGCAGTGCAGCACTGCAGGAAACTGGGTGCTTTGGGGCATCCGATTTCTATTCCTTATTTGGCCATGAAAGTACTTTTATCTACCGGTTCTGAAAACAACGATAGCTTGTGTGCGTCCGCTACTGCCCACTCTCTCACCCCTTTCCTCACTTTGTGTGTGTATTTTAGGGCTGAACGATATATCGCATTTGCGATAATATCGCGACATGATCAAGTGCAATTTTCTAACCGCAAAGGCTGCGATTATACTCTGGACATGTCCAAATTCATGGGCTGCATCCTCCTGAGGCCGCATTTGTAGACCGATTACGTCACAGCGACGCGCCGAAGGCTGTCCAAATTACTACCATATCCCAGAATTCATAGCGCGGCCCAGCCAAACTCCAGTTTCCAGCAATGGCGGCCGCTACTAAGTTTTAAAATTACTCATACTAATCTTTCAGGGTCACAAAATAAACTTTTAACATATTTTCAGGCGAGAAAGTAGTTGTGTAAACATCAAATATCTGCTCGGTTTATCAAGATATCCCATATTTGCAAAAGTGCTTCGACGTTTTCAGAGGCGTCTGCTACCCACCAGCTCGACAGCTAGCCGGGAGCTCGAGGGTTACTGATGCGGCCGAGAACGGCACAACTCCCGGCACATCATTTTCAGATCACCGCGGAGTTTCGCTGCTCGGGTTAAACGTAATATATAAGTCACTTAGACAACCTAAAAATGTTATTGTTGGGCTTTTTTCAGTGTTTTGTTTGTTCGTGAGTAAATCGGTTTGGCTGAGATTAAAGTTATTAGATTAGATAAAATAAAACTTTATTAATCCCCCGGGTGGGTTCCTCCTTGGTTTTCACACAGCTGACTAAACGTCAAACAGAAAACTTATTAAACAGAAGTATGAGACAGTCGAGAATTTACACCAGTGTCTGGTTATATTTTAGATAGCAAGAAGCAGACGGCCGAGTTTATTAAACTCCACCGAGACAGCGGTGACGCTAATCAGAACTAGACCGTCCAATTTCACGCCTTTAAATTTTAAAGGCGTGTTTGTGTGTGTGTTTATACAATTGCTATTATGTTTGCACTTTATGTGTAATGTTACTGACTGCAGAGATCAGTAAGATGTGTGTATTTTTTATTTATTAGTTTTATTTATTTAATATTATTTTTTAATTGAATGACTGTCTAGTAGTTCACAGATGTCGAAAAACTGAGTGTGGTAAAGCCACTGATTTTTTTTATGTATATTTCTGCAATCTGCACATTGTACTGACTTTCATTTTAATGTTTACACCAGGGTTCCTTGTCAGCACTTTATGCTCAGATGTTTGTAAGCTAAAAATAAACTATTGTGTATGTTCAAATATACTGTTGTGATTGAAGAAGTTAAATAAAAATGTCAGTCATCAATTCATGCATCACCTCATGTCATCATAACAGAGGTCTGTCTTCCAGGAAAGAACAGTTTAAAATTAATGTAATATAGTATTGGCCATACTATATGATGTATTGCTTGTCTTTGTTTAATAATACAGAAGACAAAGACCTTAAAAAATAATCGCATATCGCATCGCAATCGCAATATTGGGGCAAAAAATCGCAATTAGATTATTTTCCATAATCGTTCAGCCCTAGTGTATTTGTAAGAAAGCGAGTGAGAAATCGGGCACAGTATATGTATTTCAGTCTGGCGCTACACCAAATGGTGACAGCTGGTCCTGCAGTGACTGTGTGTTCCTAAATAAATAACCAAAAAATATGAGAGATTATTAGTCACAGTGTGTTTGAGTTTGCATGTTGTGTTTTTGGGTCCCATGTCCTCTGTGCTCTGATACCGTCCACTGCCAACCCTCTCCAAGAAGTCTTTGCTAATAAGAAGGTCAGAGTCAGGAACAACTTCCAAAGTATTATTATTTTTACCTTATCCTGAACTGCACCTCACCACTTTGTTTGAGACATCACCTTTGTTGCATAGAGTAAAAGGTGGCATGGCTGTCATTAAATACTTATACTAACTTAATGTAACGGCAACAATACTAGGCTACTCTGCAACTATCCTAACACTTCAGTATCAGTCTTGTCACACTACGATTTGAATGATCTGCTACGGTGTCAGTGTTTTAAAGCAACTTTTATTAAAGGAGTTGAAGTAATTGAGTTGACCATTTTTGTTCTGGTATTAAACCCTCTGTTGGGAATCATTTAATTCTACAGGTGTTGGTACATCACTGGTCAAACTGATAACTCAGTACTTCACCTTTCAGTCTAACTATGGTTACTTGTGGCTCCAAAAATTCAACAGGCCAGTAACTAAAGGGTTGTGTGCGACCTAAGTGACAGCATGGTGACTACGTTTATGTGGCGTAAACAAAATGCAGCATTATGAAGATTTCTGTCTCAAAATGAAGTTTAAGGACAAATAAGGAATTTATCCTGATTTGCATAGATCAGGTATCTGGAGCATTAATATGAATCCTATCCTCCCTCAAAAAGCTGGATCAGATATTGGTGACAATGAGCCAATTCAGGGCTGAACACTTCAGTACAGTGTTGCTTACAACACCATACACGAGCAGAATACCCTCGCAAAACATGGAGAATGTTAACAAACAACGTGACATAACATTGTCAGACATGTCTTTATCATTATTAATCTGAAAAAGCACATATGACATGTGCAAGTCTCACCTTTGTAATGGTGTCCTCATCCACAGCGTCAGTGCCGATCTCTTTGTTAACGTACAGCAAAGCATAAAGGTATCCAGCACGACCATACAGCAGCTCATCTGGTATATCAGAGTCTGGGCTCAGCACAGACCGCTGAAGCTGAAGAAGCCTGATGGAGAAACACAACAATCACTGCATGAGGCTGGGGTACGGATCAAGCACAGATTTGTTTTCCACCTGAGCCATGGGGGATAATATTCATTCACTATCCTGACCGCAAATACTGCAGCTCCTCACAGCACCAGCAAATGTGGATTAATACACTGGTTGAGGAATTTTAAAAACCCCGTATTATTCTTACTGACACACTCATTATTTTATCTTGGTGGTCTTCTAGTATCCATGATATCGGATTTTACCTCAGGATTACAATTTCAACATAGCTCTCCAATGTGAGCATACGATCAAAGATGAAATATCCTAAGTGCAGTTAAGATTTAGCCTTCTTGGAGGTTTTTCATGCCATGACCAAGACCGTGGGGGGAGGCTCAGCTGGCGGCTCTCAGCTTGCCTGCGACGGCACGGGGCCATTTTGTGGATGTCCGGCATATAATTGTAGATCGGATGAAGCTCGCCTTGGAGGACCACCATCAAAGCTTCATAGGGGATCGGATGACTAGCCGTTCGCCTATGCCAGGCAGTGACACGGTGTCCAGGTGGCTGTGGCCCAACCCTGAGGAGGGGAAGGAGCGCCTGGTGGAGGCGGTTGGTGCTTAAGCAGTTTGTGAAGGGGCTCCCAGCCAGAATGGCAGAGTGGATGCGTCGCCACCAGCCCACAAGATTGGAGGCAGCAGTGACACTAGCGGAGTATCAACTGTCGTGTGTGCATGCAGACATACGCAAAAATCCCATGCCTGACGCATCCCTTAATTCAAGTCAATTCAATTTTATTACAGTGCCAAATCACAACAACAGTCGCACCACTTGTGCAACAGAAGGGCTAGACTCAATTTCCACCAGCAGATAAAGGGCTTGTATCACTCCCTCCTTCGCGGTGAGCGGGGGACGCTGACTATGAGGTGGTACAATCAGACAGGGGAGGAGCCCCACAGATATATCACCTCAAACTCCTCCAAGCATGGAGAGAGGCTGAAACTGCTACAATGGTGAGCCTGGTGAACAAAAGAGATGAGTTGGGGCTGGAGGTGCCAAATTCCAACATTTCCGCCTCAAAAAATAGCCATCGTATCCTGGTGAGACAGTTCTTGGGGCTGGCTGGTTACTACCATCGGTTTGTGCCTGGCTTTGTGGACCCGATCATTTCCTTGATTGATCTCACCCGAAAGGAAGCCCCAGAACTGGTCCAGTGGCTATAGCAGTGCGAGGGGGTGGTCGTACAGATAAACAAACCCCTGCTTCACACTCCTAACTTGTCTCTCCCTTTTATTCAGCTTCAAACGGAGAGCTGGGGGTAGTTTTGTCCCAGTAGGTAAAGAAGGGCCCGACCGCCCAGTTGTATACATCACCAGGAAACGGAACAGGAGGCCAAGTACAGCACGGTGGAGAAGGAGTGCCTGAGGAGGGTCGACTCCCTCTTCAAAGGCTAAGCTGGATGGCGCCCTGAGTCGGGCAATGGGGGTATGAGGTGGCAGGAGTAAAGAAGTAGGTTCAGGTTGTTGTGTCAGGGGAGGCTGGCCCACAAAGCTGTTCTCCATCACCTGACCATGCCTGCCCTACTTCAGTAGGATACTGGGACCTGATGGGAGAGCTGTGCCGCATGGAATGAGGCAGCTGGAAGAGCAGCTGCATGAGTAAGAAACAAATCGTAAATAAAGTCAGTCAGGTGTCCATAACACTGTGGGCTTCAGGTCCTTTCTACCACACGGGCCTTTCAGGGAATGTGCTGTCAATTAAAAAAAAATACTGGCAGCTTCCATTGCTTCTTTATTGCTTCGTTCTGAAGTCATTGCCTTCACAAACTTGCTTGTTCACACTGCCCGCCCAGTGGGGTGACCCAAAAACAAACACACGCCAAAGCAAAACTGGAAATAGCCTACCATCAAAGCCTACATGGGGCTGGGAAAGCTATCCTGTCTGTATGGATGCCAAATTACACTTATGTCACTGACTAAATCTTCATTGTATATATGGGGTTTATATAGTGCACAGTAGCAGTACGATTTCACCAGAGACTCTGCTACTCTTTCAGATAAAGATCGAGCATCTCAAGCAATCCGTCTAACCTGGACAGACACTCTTTGCTGTCAGTCGTGTTATTCAGTTTGTGGTGGACCACCGCACCCACTGCCAGAGGCCCCGCGTCACCACATAGAAATGTCACTTTGCGCCCATTCAGGATCCTCATGGTCCTCTTTACGTAGTCTAGGGCTCTATGCAGGTAGGAGGCCTCATTTGAGACCCGGTGCAGTTGAAGGTACAGCAATGCAATGCCTGCAGTGAAAAGAAAAGACACAGTTAGGTCCATAAGTATTTGGACAATGACTGCACACCACCACTGTGGATTTTAAATCAAACAGTCTAGATGTGACTGAGTAGCAACTTTGAGTTTTAATTCAGATGTATTCCACTAACCACAGACATTTTTGTACGTAGTCCCTAATTTTCAGTTACAGGACAAATGTAAGCCCTGTTCTTAACGCTTGGATGATTTTATTTTTTTTTGCAGCCAGTGACTGCCCGAAGTCTAGAAATCACCAAACGTGCCACCAAACACTGCAGCACATCCTCTCTCTGGCTCCAGTTTTATCTTCATTAACTAAAATGCTCTCTCTACTGTAAATCATGTAAACCATAGATAAGGTCAATGATTTACATCTGGTAATTACTGATTTTTTTTATTTGCCTTAATAAACTCTTGGGTTGCTTTTGAAACATATTTTGTGTCATTATTAATTTGAACTTTAGACTAAACCTCTAAACTTTTCTCTGTAAATGGGGGACTATGTACAAAAAATATCTGCAATTCCTTTATTGCAATACTTTTGTTAAATCCCTAAATCAAAGTTCAAGGTCTGCATTTCAGTTCAGTGTTAACTGTTAATTTAATATCTATTAATTGTGTACAGAGAGAACATTAGTGTTTGTCGTTGTCCAAATACTTATGGACCTAAGCGTATAAAATAGAGAATATTTTTGGGTGGATGGATAACAGAACTGTGCTCTCTTCACATTTTTAGAGTAGTCAGGGACACACCTGTCCAGCCGGTGTAGGTGGAGAAGTCATGGGGGTCGGCTGTCTTTAGGCCTTCCTCCATCTGCTGGAGGAGATCTTTGATCTTACTCTGGACCTTCTTCTGAAAGGATGTGCTAACCTGAAGAGAGAATACATTTATAAACTCCAAGTTGTCAGACTCAAGAGCTGCACTATCCATCAGCTATAAAGCTAAATGCTGATTCTGTGGTAGCACAGATGGAACAACAGAGGAGGGAGGGAGCAGCAGGAAGTTAAGTAACATGCACTGGGAGACAGAATCATATTTAAGCTTGTTTATACACAGCAATGAATGAGTTAGGCTGTCTTGAGTCAAGGACATAAATGTATGGGTATCGGCTTTTGCTGAGTACTGATTTGATACGAATCGCAGAGACTGGGACAGTAAAGAAACATTAGGCTGGACATAAACATTGCTTTCCTGATGCTGTAAAAGAAAATGGAACAAATAAATGTACCAAGATCATACATTCCTGCACTCATGTATATATCCCCTGCACTCATGTATATATCTTTCTACGTAGCACTCATAATTCTTATTCTCATGTATATATCTCATGCACATATCTTTCTTTCTACATAGCACTTTAATTCTTATTGTCTGCACTGAAGCACCGCAGCAATTTCCTAATGTTGTAAACCTCAACATCTGGCAATAAACCCATTCTGATCTGATCTGATCTGATTTACATTTACTGAATTTGAATGTCTTGGTAAAATAAATAAAATGAGAAGTGAAAAAAAACCAGTACGTTGTTCAGCTTAGTTTCATTTCAGATGAGTAACTTTTTATTTTGAATATGCTCACAGTCATGCCATTTTCTCCTTTCTCTGCTGTTGACACCAAGTCGAATCGATCACAAACACCCAATTCAGTTTCCCAAGTCAGGATTAGAACAATATCTAATGTTTTCATCCACATAGGTTGAGCAAGCTCAATGTCTATATGTGATCTGCTAATAGCAGCAGTGGCAAATCTAATAAATGCTCAGATATAAGTTCATGGTCCAATCTTCTTATCATTAGGAATCATTTAAGCAAATGTTAATTAGGTTGTTTTCCACAAGGCCCAATTTTTTACTAATTTAACATCATGGGTCAGGCCATGCTTTAAAGGCTGATTTGCTTGTGGATGTGAAATGAACTAATTCTCTACAGAATCCATTCACACAGAATCACCTACAGCGTGAATGCGCTGAAAAGTAGGGCAGGGCAAAATTCTGAATCAAACTGCTTTTTCACACAAGGCCATGTAGGTTTGGATTTTTCCCCCCTTAATAACAAACACCTTCATTTAGAAACTATATTTTATGTTTATTCGTGTTATCTTTGTCTAACATTTAAATTTGTTTGATGAACTGAAACATTTAAGTGCAACAAAAAAGATTGAAAGTCAATATTTGGTGAGGCTTTGAGCGTCAGAGCCTGACCAGAGAGAACTGTGACCAAGGCTGTCTGTTCTCTCTGCTCTGCAACAGTTCGACGAGGAGCTCGATGGTGAAGGAAAAGAACACAGTGACAGACACATGAATAGATGGTGCTGTTCTGCATAACAATGAAATCTTCAGAACAGCCAAAGAGGAGAATGAGGCCTTTAATGACGGTGACACAAAAATCTACAGCTCTGACTTCAACACAATATAACAGTGTTTACAATTCATTAGCAAACATCTGTAATGGATCCACTTTAGCAAATATTTGTAAATTTCTATATCTGGAGATTTTTTGGCAAATGCCATTAAATTCAAAAAAAAATACTTGAGCATATTTAAGCCTGCCTGATGAGCTTCTTCCTGTTGTTGAATTTCAATGAACACGAAGCGCATTCCAACTGCTGCAGTCCACGATGCTGGACTTGAATTTTTGTCTTATTGTGGGTCAAAATACTTACTGAGGAGACAGCTGAATGATATCATGGACCACAACATGAGTAAAGGTAGGAAACACAAGGAGCGAGTGCACCTGGTGTTAGCAGTGAATATTCAATTCAATTCACTTTTATTTATATAACGCCAAATCACAACAACAGTCGCCTTGGAGACTGTTGTTGTGATTTGTATTGATTTGGCGAATAAACTTTCAATACAATAAAAGAAAAGAAGGGGGGCTGCTGATATACCTCAACAGCCAACAATTATACAGTGCTATAGTGTTAGCTCCTGAGCTTTCCATCTAATTTCAGGCACTGCCAGTCAGCAAACGGCTGTGTACAGCGTCTCAGCCAATCCTGTGCGAGTATGTTCATGCACATATTCTGAACATAGTTTCACAATTACCGCAACAAATTGATAAGTTGCTACGTTCTTGATCTTCTGGAGCTGTTAAATTCTGTTTCACAGAATCATAAAGTCTTTGGGTATCTAATAAGTCTTACTGAATTCATGACATGGTTGCGAAATAATACAACAACATTACAGATGCAAAATACAGAGAGAGAAATGTGTTATAACAGGTCAACTATATGTCTGTAATGGTGAATACAGTCTTCAAAATGCCAATACACATTTACAGCAGCCAAGCTTTGTGTGAAAATACAAAAAGCTCAACATAACAGCAAACGAGCCTTCTTGAAAATTCATTGACGACCAGAAAATTGAAATCCAGGTATTTTCCGAAGCTCCTCTCTCTCTCTTTTTGTAACCAACTCCAAACTCTTAATATTTTTCTTGTTTTTAAAAGACAGGAATAAGAGTGCAGAGGTAAATTATATTAAAGGTATAAATTTAATAAAATGTATAAAGATGTAAAGATATTAACTTGAATAACTTAAAAACAGACGACGTAACGTTGAATGTTCTATATTCTGTTCTATGACCTTCCTAAAAACACTGGAGATGAGTTATTTTGTTGGGTAAAACCATCTTCATATGAGCCAATGAAAAAATTAGTTACTTTCACTTGCAGGATTCAAAAACAGCCTAAAATTAGACTTTGACTACCAAACTTACGATACGATTATATTTGGTGAAGCATACCTGTCAGTGGGAAAAAATATGTGGAATTTAATTGCAGATTTATTTATTTTTTGTTTATGTGAAAGAAACCTCCAAGATCTGACTGTCATTTCAGACCATAACACCAGCTTCACCGATTATTACTGTACTGTAATATGTGTACCCAGAGGACCCAGACGCGGAAACTAAAAAAAACAAACAAAAAACAACTGTATTTTTTACTTACTTTGACAAAACGTGACTAGCTTTGTAATATTATTGCATTTAGACTGATGACAGACGCAAACCACAGCTAAGAAATTATATGCGCTAACATAAACGAACCCCTTTCAATGTCAGGTACTCCCACACCGTAACAGTCCCGTAGTATCAACAACAAGCCTGGGCTACGCTAGCTTTACTTTCTGTTAGCAGATGTGAAAACCAAAGTGAGGGAAAACATCTCACCTTTCCTTCCGAATCAAGGGAGTCATTGCAAACTACATCCGCTCCAGAGTTGGAGGTGAGGACTCCTTGGTCCCAGTCGGGATATGGGTTTGAAAAAGAGCGCTCCTCCATCTCTGCGTCTGTAGCCGAGATCAGCTTCAGTCGCTTGGACATGTTATCTCCCATCTCTACGGCGGCTCGGCAAGGCCAAATATCTCAGTACGCTGTAGAGCCAATATAGTGGAAATAAAAAATCGCCTTACAGAAATATTGTTTTAAACCACACTAAAGTGACATGAAATAATATGTAAATGGAATGTAATCATTAAAAGGATCGAGTAGTGTATTTATGTTTTGTCTAATGCCATTGACATACAAAAGAAGCCACAGGACAACATGCCTTTATTAATCGAAATTAAAAAAGCATGCAAAGCTACCCTTTAAAAGTTATTTTGATTCACACAAAATGACGTTTAAAGCTTGGAGTTACTCATTTTACATTAAAAGTCCTCGTTTTTCATTCAGTCTCGGTTTCCTTGAGTACTTTTAAAGGCATATTTTTCACTGCTGTTTCTGTTATTCCCCAGAAATATATTTTGCTTTGCATCGCACAGACCAAAAGAATACTGAATGTAACTTCAGCTGAAAGTTAGAAATAGAGCACAAACAAATTGAACACGTTCAAAATCAAGTTTTACAAACACGAAGTATTGCATTTAACATCCGAGGGTAAAAAAAAACTTTAATGAATGTCACCTTGGACTGTTGTTAAATTGAGAGATTAATAAATAATGCCATGAGTAATACACCTTCTTTGGAACCAAGTGTGACGCTTAAGTTTGCGCAATGAGACGTCTGAATGGAAAAGGAGAACAATTGTTGCTACACTGGCATTACTGTGGTAGCCCAAACAGCAGGTCGTTATATTAGCAACAGCAGCTGCGATGCTAAAATGCTGCAGGTACTGCCAGGTGGAGCCAAAATTGGGCTTACCAAAGGGATCAGCAGGCTGTCCGATCAGCAGTGTGCGGGGCTTCCACAGCTCGTTTGTCGGTTGCGGCAGCCTCCAGCCTCCGAGCAGCGTCTCTAGGCAACCCGGAGTCCAGCCTCTCCTATTTTTCGGTGAATGGAAAGAAGTGTGAGCCGCAGTCTAAGTGCACCGGCAGGCAGCCATGTGTCACCGCATCACCGTGTCTCGCCCTGCCTCTCCTTCCTCAGCATCCTCCTCACTGAGCGCACATCGGATTGCTGCCGATGCCAAATCAGTAACACTCACCCCCCACCCCTACACACACACGCACACCCCGACGGTTTGTACACAGACCACGGGCGTAACCACCTCACTGACACAGACTTCCCCTCCAGCAGCCGCCCGGTGCCCGTCAGTACCCAGCAGCCCAGTTCGGTAGCTGACTCCTGGTGACAGATGGTGTTAGTGTGTGATACCGTGCTGCCCGGATTAAGCAATATAACAAACCACCACCCCTCCCTTTCTCCCTCCTAACAAATTCCACACACAACCCTCTTTCGTCTATTCATCCTGTTTCCTCTTTCCTTTTTTCTTTTTTTTAAGATTTGAAAGGAAACACATTAGAGAAAAGGCTCTACCTCCAACAGAAGACAAAACTTTGTCGCTCTTCTAAGGATTCACATTTTATCTGCATCTCGGTTGCACTTTAAGAGATACAAATGCTTTTTGGATTCCATTTTTGAATTAGCTGACCACAAGCTATAACTATTAGTGCAATCAGAGCACTAATGGCTCTTTGATTCAGCTGTTTCCACATCTGTCTTTTCCCTTGTATCTCCAGAGCACCGCTTCATCCCAATATCCTGCAGGACCTCTAAAGCAGTTTGAAACTGCTTTCCAGGGAACCTTTCAGTCTCTTCAGCCAAAGAAACTGATGATCACTAAAAGATTTTTCTGAATAAGAGTCATCCATGGGAGTAAACGTCTTTTTGAGCACCATGGACAGGTTAAATTGAGTTTAGGAGAATTTTGAACGCTGGGTACTTTATTTCCTCTATTCTGGTGAATATACAAAGTGTAGCTTCTCAGTTTATGGTAGAAAACACACAATCAATGGTAGTAACAGTTCATCACACGGCAAGCATTCAGTGTCACCTACTACTAGTCATTCTCAGCGTTTTTTCATTTATTATTGCTGCTAAAACAACACACATAGTTATTGTAACACATTTGTCACATTTGCAGTTGTTAGCAAAGCATACAATCGGTCCTTTCCAATAGAACACAGAAAGTAGAATATCTAGACGAATCTAACCAGCTAACCTCAAACATCAGTTATTCTTTGCGTATCTCTGGTGTCTTTTCACCACTGGTTTGTTCACACATACAGAAAGACATTACTATGACATCTACTTCAAATGTATCATGTATCACAGCATCATCCTGTAGACCAATGATACATTATATTGAGACACACTATTCTAATCTGATATTACATTTTTAGCAAATTTATAGCAAATGAAACGAAGCACAAATTCAAAGCTTTTTTCATTTAATTTAATTTAATTTTGTGGTTTGGCGCTATTTCTTAACTTAAAATGTCCTGTTGTAATTGGACATTTTAAGTTAAGAAACAGCGCCAAACAACAACAACACTTCCTTTATATTGTGCTTTATATTGTAAGGTCAAGACCCTACAAAAATACACAAAAACTCCAACCCCCTAAGAGCAAGCACTTTGGTGACAGTGGGAAGGAAAAACTCCCTTTTAAAAGAGAGAAACCTCCGGCAGAATCAGGCTCTAGGACGGGGTGGCATCTGCCATGGCCACTTGGCAATGAGGAAAGGAAGATGGGAGAAGAAGAGTGGTTATTTTCAACCACTCTAGTTTTAAAATTCAATTTAGATGCAAAATTTAAATTAATATTTTAAGCCAGTTTAAGAGTTTTGTCACATAATCGCGTGCGCGTGTCAGTTAAATTTTAGCGTGATCATATTTTGTCTCTTCAATTTTGTCAGGGCTCTGTGTGCGGGCAGGCAGAGATGAGGATCCAAATGCAGGACTCGGAAAATGGAATGTAACTCAAAAAACCTCAGCTTTATTGCTGGCAGGAAAACAAACATAAAGTGAGGACGGACCACTGAGACCAAGAACACACAGGCATAAACTGATGGTACGACGCGACACTGAGCATGGGAAAACACAGGGCTTATATACACAGGGTAGTAACGGGGAAATCGGCAACAGGAGGGAGACACAGCTGGGAGAGATCAGGGCTAACGAGACAGGGGGAACAAAGCTGCACATACTAACATCAGACAGGAACAAGAACCTTCAAAGTAAAACAGGAAACAAAACACACTTTACTAAGACACAGACTAGACAGAGACAGACTTGACACTGACCAAAGGCTACTAAATGATAATCATAATCACAACAGTATCAGATCATAAATCATAATATAGAAAAACACCAAGATAACTGAAACACCAAGTACCAGAGAAACATAAAGGAAAATCCATGATGCAAAAGTACCAAAACATAATGAACTCAAAATACTGGGTCCAACGGACCCAGAACCGTGACAAATTTGGCATGTTTTTTAAAGGTTTTGATGATACTTAATCAACCATTGGGTCACTTGACTTCATTAAGAGTATTGGAGGAGGCCACCTGTCATGGAGTTCATTGTATACTGTCAGGCTGAGTTGTTCAATGTTCTCTAAGGACATTTTGTACCAACTGAATAACTCTGTTGACACACAACTTTCCCCCCACTTTCAGTGTTTTCCCCAGTCCTAATATTTCAGCCTTTGTCTCCAGTATTTGATTGACCTCACCTTTAAATACTATCGGCACTTCTTCTCACACTTGTTTTGACTGATGAATTTGCTTCTCTGTGTCTTTAAAATATTTTTTCTCCTTCGACAGTGCTGTCTGCGCTTCATTCAGTTGTTGTCTTGCCTTTTCGTACTTTCTTTGCGAGTTCAATATATTTTGTCTCTTCTTTGAGTGCCTTTTTCACGTGGTTATCTGTTGTTGGTGGTGTTTTGAGACTGCTCTTCTCTGCGCTCTAACACAACTTGAGGCTTTCTGATGAGGAGGAATCTGGGGTTGCCGCCTCTTCTGTCTCTGTCTTAGCCTCCGCTAATTGTTTCCTCTGCTCATCCAGTTTTTTCTGCATTTCTTTTGTGCCCTTCACCACTTTCTGCTCTTCCAGGACTTAATTCTCCTGCTCCAGATTCCCTCTCTGTGTTTTCTCATTCCACATAGTTTGTTTCAGAGAGGCCTCATGTTTCTGAAGCTGCGCGAGCTCGGCAGACAGACTGTCCTTCTCCCATTTCAGGATCAGGATTTCGCTGTCCCTCTGCTGAAGCTGCTCTTTCAGACGGCTCATCTCAAAGTTGCTGGTCTTTTCCTGATCTGAACAAGCCCTTATTCTTTGGTGGCGCTGCTCGTTTGCACTTTGTGTGACACTGTTTCGTCAGTGAGTTCTCCAGCTTGGATCTCACATTAGTCCAACTTGGTGCGCATCAGTGAAATTTGGGCCATCAGCTGTTTGATTTGCTGTCTGGCTGTCTTTGCATCCTGTTTCAAAAGTTGATTTTCACACAGTGTTTAGGCAGGCTGTCCTAACATGAATAAGGTTGTCCACTGTACTTTTTGGCAGAGTGCACACAAATTTAGTTTTCTCTGAAGCTGAGCGAGCTCTGCAGACAGACTGTCCTTCTCCACATACCGCAAAGAATGACGGCCCTTTGGTGGCCCAGATCAGGTTTGCCAGATGTGGCCCACACATGGGCCAGCACAAGGCCAGTTGCAGACACACTGGTGATCCTGTGCTGGCCCATGTGTGGGCCACATCTGGCAAATCTGATCTGGGCCACCAAAGGGCCATCATTCTTTGCGTTATGTGGGCCATGTGTAAGTTGTGTGCAGCCACGGGCCAGTTGTAGACACATTGCTGGCCCTGTGCTGGCCCAGAACAGTTTCAGCTCTGGCCCCAGATGTCAGCCTAATGTGTACCTTAATCAAGCCATGTAATAACAACATGTGCCAGAACACGCAAAACAGTGCAAAAGTAACATAAGAAAACTCTGTTCAGACAGTGAATGGACTGACTCTTATATAACCCTGTTCTAGTCTAACAGATTACTCAAAGTGCTCTATACAACATGCCACATTCATCCAATCACATACTTTCTCTAAATTGAGTGCTTCCTAACTACATTCAAACACATTCACAGTCTTGACATGCAGACCAGGGATCGGAACCACTAACCTTCCGATCAGTAGGTGACCTGCTCCACCTCCTGAGCTACAGCCACCCACTGGTAACAATGAGTAAACCGTCACCAGGTTTTGGATAAAGTGTACACTAACAAACCTGTCAAACCTGCATTTGAAACGTTGGCTACCATAGCAGTATAGTATTGCAACATGGCATTTGGATCTTCTAACTAAAATAGGAAAATAGGAACATAAATAGTGCCATCATGCCAGACCTGGTCCACATCTGGCTGACATACACTCTGCCATGACACCAGTCAGTCAGAAGTGCTAGCTTGATGCCGGATCCGGGCCAGACCTGTTTTCTATGAGCCTGGGCCACATACACCTAACCACAATCGAGCCAGATATGGCATGCCATCACATAAACAGTGCCATCAATGCCACCTGGCCCATATCCTGATGACATACGTCTTATCATGCCAGAAGTCAGCCAGCTGTGTTGTGCCGGTTTGACACCAGATCCGGGCCAGACCTCCTTGCTATGTGGGCTATTGATTTAAATGTTTTATGATTCATCCCTCTTCTACATTTACCCTAAAACCATTTTCACACAAAAGTGGTAGAAAACCTTTATTTTCCACGTTCTCTTCACTGCCATCAGCCTCTTTCACCTCTTCTTGCTGACTATTTGCTACACAGACCCTCTGCAAGATTGATGCACGCACGACTTTATCACCCTTTTTACCTTCTGCCCACAGAGAGGAGGTTCAGGTCAGTTCAAACACATACTAACAGAATCCAAAGCTGGACAGACCCTCATTAAAGACTCAGACTTTACAGCTTCACACAACTGTGGGTCAATATGAACGTGTCACGCAGGTGTACGAGGTGGGAAATCTGAGATTTTCTGTCTGTCCCTATGGCTTACCTATAAGGCAGAAAGGAGAATAGTTAAAACAAGCAGGTGGACTGATCTATAAATGTTTGCGACACACGGTTAGTTCTAACTGTGTTGATTTTTAAAATAAAATAAAAAAACAAAACGTATGTCTTCGTTTTTTTTCTGCTTGATATTGAAATGAGCTTCTTCTGTGTTTAGAAAAGAGTGCCATTTTTGAAAGTCAACCTTAAAATTAACCACACCTATAAAAGCTATTTGCTGTTTTAATAACGTTAAATTGCCACTGTATGAGCTCATCATGTGTTAGATCTTTAAGAGAGAGACCTGCTGCTGCATCCTTCCTTTGGGTCCTTGGGTGTCTTTATCTGGGCATCAGTTTTTGTCTCCGCTATGACACCCAGACAATCAGACAATAAAGCCACAGTACTCAATTCAATTCAGTTCGATTCAATTCGATTCGATTCGATTCAATTCTACACCTGTGACCTACATGTAAAGGAGAGATGTATCCAGAAGAGAAGTTAAGCCAGCACCCCTGAGTCAGATCAAAAATGATGACAAGCAAATAATTACCCCTGGTCCTGAAACTTACGGCCTGTTTCTACACTGACTGATATGATGCTCAGTGTCCATCGCTCCCTCCTTTTAAAACCCGTTTATCAGTTCTAATTCAGATATGTCCCTCTGAGGGTGAACACAATCTCCAGCAGTTCTGAGCTAAGGAAACAAAGTACATTAATGTAATTATAAGATAATGATGTTGTCTTATATTGAGCATCCGGCTGCCCACGCTAAACTGTGACTATCACCAGGTAACCTGGGAGTGTTTCCTCAACAGCAGTAAGTGCGAAAGAACTGACAGACTGAACAGGATGTATGCAGGTCGACTCCAGATTGAGACGAGCTGATGGGTGGAGTTGTGGGGAAAATGTCGGTTTGCGGCCTATGTTACAGAAAGACAAAAGGTATAAAACCAGGCAGAAGGCTTTTTATTAAAAATTTTAATAATTAATTGCTGTCTGAAAATATTATTGATAAGAAGGTTATATGCATTTCCAGGAGCTGGAGCAGGCAACTTTTTTTCTTTGCAAAGGTCTTTAATCTTGAAAACTGCATGACACACTGGCAGACAGAAAAGACCATTTGGTGAAAATATCAATTAGTTAACGGGTTTAGATTAAATGGTGATTCTAAATTGCCCATAGGTGTGAGTATGAATGGTTGTCAGTCTCTATGTATTAGCCCTGTCCTGTCCAGGGTGTGTGTGGTAGCTGGACAGGCTCCAACCCTGAATTGGAAGAGAATGCACGGATGGACACCAAACAGTAATTACACCTCTATTTACAGCATTCATTTGAATTACTCTAGAAAAACGGCAGAGCTACCATCTGTCACTATAATAATTAATTAGAAACAAGTTCCATTAGTGGCTAGAATGTCACTATGTGATCTTAAAAAACAAACAAAAAACAGGAAATTTATCCTGGTTTATCAGGTAAATTACAGACTTACCTCATGGCACCGTTACAGCGTCACACACTCAAGATATTTTTCTCTGCTGTGTTTACTATGACCGCTGGGGGGTGCTGTTGTTGTGGACATTATGTTAAAATAGGTGATGCTGACTCATAACTCATGTAAGCATAATTTCTGCCTACACCCTTTTTGCCTGAAATACAGTTTTTTCTATTTTAATATGCCTTGTTTTGCTATGACCAGACCAAAATAAAAAAAAAAATGAAGGAGTGAATGAATATTGCTAAAACTAACAATAAGCTTTTATTGAGCTTCACTTCGCAATAAATGTACAATGTCTAATAAATAATTTTTCCCAACACCAACATATTTCAAATTTAAGCTTTATGAAATATTTGCATGTTATTAAAATGTCAATAAATTGCATGGGAGAAGGTAGTCAGACCTACACAGGAGGAATAGACGGTACTACACAGTCACTATATTTGTAGACTTGGAGATTTCCAGGGAGGTCCACGTCAAGTTTCGCCTCAGGGTTTTAGAGGGGGTTGCGGTTACAGTGTAGCTATGGTGTAAATTTCCCACTAAAGCGTTAGTCCCCAGTCACACTAAGTTGCAGTGTCCAAATTACTCTGTACTTAATTTTTCACTTCAGTGAATACAAGTACTACCATAAAAAAAGGGAAATAAAATACTTTAGGAGACTCTTGCTTTTCTTCTTTTAAACTTCTGATGTTTAGCTGATAGATTAAAAAAAAAACAACAAAATACATATTATTTAAATTTCTGGGACATTGATCAAGTTTTTGTAAATATTTTGAGGTGACCTTTAAAACTTTTATCTCACATTCAAATTTCAAAAGGTGGTTTAATTGGACTGGAACATGTAATGGTGGTAATGAGAGATCTGGCTTTCTCTCTTCTAGGTCTTTTGATATTTAACTTAAGTACTGCACCCTCTGAATTGGTTGCGCTGTGCTTTCCCAAACTGACATTCCAGTCTTTTATGGTGCTCTCTTTGGGTCAGTAGTTGTCCATCTTTAAGTGCAAGCTGTTTTTCAACCTTGGTGCCCTGTTTTGGAACCATGGGACATGGCTTTGCCTGTCTGTCTGCTACTAGGATATGCCTTAAATTTATATATTTCTGCAATGTTTTTGATCCACTGTCAATGTGAGAGTTTTCCCATCTTTCTCATATGCAGAGCATTCAGAGCACAATGCATCTCATGAGAATATTGGAACAATAAAGACTCAATAAAGACTAACTCTGCCATTGCCGGTCCCAAGCCCAAGATGAGAAAGGAGGAGGGTTGGGCGTGGGGCTAGCAACCCCACCCTGTAAAAACTCCAACTGCTACGGAAACAGCAAGTGAATCTCATTATCGGCTAACGGTGATTTGGGTGACTGTAAGAACTGGCGGGGCATCACGTTGCTGTCGGTACCCGGGAAAGTGTTTTGCCTCGCTCTTTTGAATCGGCTACGACACGCAGTGAACGAACGATTGCGAGAAGAGCAGGCTGGGTTTCGGAGTGGCCGGTCATGCGTCGAGCAAATCTTCACCCTCGCATGATCATTGAACAAACATTGGAATACCAAAGGAAGATTTCTATTAATTTCATTGACTTCAAGAAGGCTTTTGACAGCGTCCGCCGGCCGACTCTATGGGCTATCCTACGCCACTATGAAGTCCCTCAGCAGTTTGTAGATGCCTTTCATTGTCTCTACTCCAACTCCCGTTGCTGCGTCCGGACGGATGACGGCTGCACAGATTTCTTGGCGTCCGACAAGGATGCGTGCTATCCCCTTTCCTCTTCCTGTTGGTAATTGACTTCATCATGCGACGATCAGTTGACCAAGCTGGCATCGGTGTGCCCTGGCACGAAGCGCGTAATCTCACTGACTTGGACTTCGCAGATGACATCTCCCTGCTGGGCTCGACTCAGGAAGACCTCCAAAGGTTGACCGCGGCCCTGCAGAGGGAGGCGACGAAAGTTGGATTAAGAATCAGCGCCAAAAAAACCAAGGTACTCCGAGTTGGCTATGCACGTGCCCGCATTCCTGTCATGATCAACCAACAACGTGCTGAAGAGGTGGAGAATTTTACATATCTTGGCAGCATCATCTCGAATGACGGGGTCTCTGATCGGGATGTCGACGCCAGAGTAGGGAAGGCAGTTGGTGTACTGCGAAGACTCCAACCTATTTGGAACTCGACCTCCCTGAATGTAAGGGTCGAGATCAGACTACTGAACTCTATCGTCTTCCCTACTGCACTTTACGCTAGTGAAACCTGGCGCTCAACAAGTGCAATTATTCAACACCTGAACGTGCTTCAACAACGTGGCCTGCAGCGAATCCTGAGAATTTCCTACCGGGACCGAATAACAAATGAGGAGGTCCTACGAAGAGCAGGCACCCGCCCATTAGCCGATGTTGTTGCAGAAAGGCGCTTCCGCTTTGCGGGCCATATTTTACGCCTACCGCCTCATCGCCCAGCTAAGATTGCCATGACATGGCGTCCACGCACTGGCAAGTGAAAGCAAGGCCGACCAAAGACCACATGGCGTCGAACATTCATGGACGATCTGAGAACTGTCGACGAAGCTGAAGCAGTCGCTGCTGACCGACATCGATGGAGATCACTAGCTGCCCGATGCGCCGCCCGGCGTAGGAGGAACTAAGTCTAAGTAGTAAAGACCTCTGGCCACTGACAATGATGCTTTGGTGAATCTGTGTTAGACTGTAATACTGTATCGTTTATACTGGTTGAACTCTAGCCACCTTAATATTGGCTTGGACAGCAGGTCCTCTAAAGGCCTAATGAATGTTGCTGTTACACTCGAATGTTTTAAATGGTGAAGAATTTGAAGGAACTAGACTTTTAGCAAGCCCATCATATCTAGTTCTGGTTTGGTGATCGATGCTGCCTCTCGATTTTCTACAAGTGCTGTGATACTACAAAATGCTTCCAGATGAGATGTGTGAGATTATCACTATGGTAACATCTCTGACACCATGGTTACATGGCATGTGATTTTTTTTTTTTATGCTGCCGACTTACCCGGCTTAGATAACTCAGCTATATCCTACCCCTGCTGCTGTTGCGCACGCACACACACACACACACACACACACACACACACACACACACACACACACACACACACACACACACACACACACACACACACACACACACACACACTCTAACAGAGAGAGAGAGATTAATCAGAGAAAAAAGTCCTCTGGCCTCTAAGCTAATGACCTCTGGCTTGTGATCATAGCTCCAGCTTGGACATTTCATAACACTGACATTCCCCTCAGCATTGTGGAGTATGAGGACCTCTCTTCAGTGCACCTTGAAGCAACTGTTGTTGTGAATTGTTGCTTTAAAAATAAACCGGCATGAAGTGAGCTGCATTGAATGTGATCATCACCTTTACTTGTTTTTTTCTCACAGTCAGTATAAAACACAGACTTTGCTTCCAGGTCACAAAAATAAACCCAATGCGTTCTTTGGTTTTGAGGTTTTCACCTTGTTGTAAACACTCAGTTTTCTCCATCTCCATTTCATGAAGCTGTGCCTTGATTGTAGACCTCCTTGAGATTGTTCTGGACTTGGTTAGATGTTGTGAAGGAAATCTTAACCAAGAAAAGATTTTTGCAGTCATCCACGTTAGCCTCCTTTCATGGTCTTCAAGGCACCAGATTATGGATTCTCCACAGTTTTTCCTGTCGCTCTGATTTGAGATTTTCAGCCGATGATGATGATAAGAAGGCCTATGGCCAGCCTAAAAAGGCCCATACCTGTACCATAAGTCTATCTTGCATCATAGGCTGCAATTCAGTGACTAAATTTAGTAATCACATTTGACCAGCTCTACAGCATATCTTGTACACTTGATTGAAGAGGAGAACAGAGCTGTTGACTGATAACCACTTGATGGTGGCAGGGCAAGAGGATGCCAGTGTATGTATATACTAATATTACAATGTTGGGCCTATACTAAATTATTTTGTGATAGAGGTTTCTACTTGAAAGGTCTAAAGCGATAAAAAACAAATGAGGAGTAAAACGCTGTTTTAAGTCAGTTTAAGTCATGCAGTAAGAAATTAAAAGAGATGAATGCATGTAGTTCTGAGAATCTTTAAGCTCACAGCAACTGGGTTAGTAACCTCGATGACTAGGTTGAGCCCACAAACCACGGTGGTAATTTGAACCTAGTGTTTGCTCTGATTTCAGTGATACATTATGTATCATTATATACTGTATGGTCTGCTTATTATTCACATTAAATTATTTGATGTTATTGGTGTATCCTCTATTTTCATACATTGTTCTCTACATTCATCTCTGTTGCTTTCCAGATAAACAGAGAGAAGACTTCATCTTTAATTACACACATTGACCAGCAGGTGGAGACAGCTTGCCATCAGTACATATTCAAGTTTTAATATGAGCATCATTAATAAATACATTTGTTCTGATGTACAGAAACAACAGCAGTAAATAAAGACCGGAGCAGGAGAAGATGTAACTAATCTGCCAGGACAAACCAAATTCAGAAAGATAAAAAAAAAAAACAGACTGAACAATTGTTCGATAAAGGACAATGTTACTGTGATGTCATGCCAACAGCTGCTGTATGCACAAAGGAAGTGGTTCATGATAAAGGGAAGTTTGGATCCACTTGTGGGAGAGATTGTCACAAATGTGATGAGGCTGGTGCCAGTGTTTTTGTGACAGCAAAAAACACGAGCTGAGACGTGGAGTGAGGGCAATGAGACAGGTGGTAGTGCATGTGTCGACCGGTGGGGAGGCATTAATGAGAGAGGTGGTGAGACACTTGAAACAGGTTCTGAGACAGGTTGTCAGGGTTTAATTAGCCAATCACAGTGGGGATTAACTCTGTAAACATCCAACAGAACACAGTCAGGATGAAGACGACGCTCACCTGAGAGACAGGCAGAGAGACAGCTTTAATATTTAACATCCAGTCCGTCAGGTGTTTATCATGATGTTATAATGTGACTCACATATGTTTCCTCCAACTTCATACAGATGTTGAACTGGACTGATCAGAGAAAAACAAAGACAGAAGGAGAAAGACAGGGATGGTAAATAAAAGTCAGATTTTCCTTCAGTGTGGGAACAGGTGGGGACCATAGGTATGGATCCTCACAGAAGTTGGATAAATGTGCATCTATGTGTGAGAGAGAGATTTTGTCACCTGTTCTCACACTCGAAGCGGGACGTTATGTCCTTGGCTGTTGTCTGTTCCTCAAGTTGTATCACCATGGAAATCTTGGTGTGTAGAGGAGCATGAACTCTGATCACACCTTCACACAGCTCTGTGATCTGCAGAGACACAAACAGACAGCACGCTGAACCCGGACTCTGCCCCGCATGCCTGTGGTCTTTGACTAACCTTGTTTTTGCCTTAGTTGATTCTGGACTCCATCTCCTTTGGTCCTGACCTGTATCAAACCTGATTTCTCTCTCTTCTTATCTGTTCTCTGTCTCACCTTGTTTTGGTGCCCATCTCATGCAGTTCTTGGTCTTTCCAGGTCCTAGTCTCTGTCTTCCTTGGCCCTGGTCTCTGTCTCACCTGATCTCTTTCATTCTTGTCATTCTTCTTCCTCAAAAGTCTACTGGTCCAGCTCAGGCCAAGCTGTTTCTGAATGGACACCTGGTTCATCTGTCTCACCTGAGACAGTAGAAACTTGGGGACCTATCAAAGAGAACGAGAAGTCATCGGGGGTTAGGGGCACCGAGACTGTGCAGGTGTGTCCTGAAACCTACGGTCCAAATCAAGTCCTGGTGAATGATCATCAACCGGATCAGCTGAGCTCCACCCACTGCCTCCTCCATCTCATCTCGTTTAGCAATTGAGCGCTTGTTTCCATGGTGACGACGGAACAGGTTGGGTGCCATCACCATGGACACATTCCACAGAGACATACGGTTCTGATCCTGATGAGAGACCACCATACGGAGGAAGACCAGCAGAGCCTGGAACCACAAAAAACAGGTTTTCTTGCAACCATGTGCGATTTCTAAAAAAAAAAAAGTCTGTCATGGTCCTGGGTTGGTGACCCAGTGTTTTAGGTTTTGTACTTTTCTTTTTGATTTCATCAGGGTTCATGACTATTAGGGTTTGGTTTCTGTTTTTTATTTCTAGATCTCTAGTTCTTCTGGGTTTGTGATTTCTAGGTCTTCATGTTTATTCTCTTGTTCCCCAGTCAGTCATGTCTCCTGTCTAGGCCCTGTCCTTATGTTCCCTCTGTACTGTGTCAGTATTATTGGGATGTTAAGCTCGTGTCTCTGAGTCCGTGTCTGTGTGTGCGTGGTGCATTTCCTGTTTTATTTTGATAGTCTGTCTCCTACCCCAGTGTATCTAGTTTTGCCTTCCTTCATCGCATCATGTCTGATTTGTCCCAGCTGTGTTTCTTCCTGTTTCCTAATCCTCTCGTGATCCTACCTGTGTATTTTAGTCCTCAGCCTACCCTTGCTTGTTGTTGGATGGTTAACTTAACCTACTCTCTCTTTGTACTGTGTTTTCTCCCGTCATGTTTCAAGCCGTGTTTCCTAGTATCTAGTTTTCAGTGTCAGTTTAGTTTAGGTTTACGTTAGGGGTTTTGTTTTGTGAAGTTCTCTTCTTTGATGAGTTGTTTTTCTGTGAGTACTGCACATTGGTCCAGAATGCAATGATTTACAAATCTCATAAATCCATAATGTATTCATAATAGAAAACCATAACAATCGCTTTAGCTCTGCAGTGATTCACTAGAAAATTGGCAACGTCCCTCAGCATCCATTGACGCTGCACAGTTGACTATGGAATATTTAGTAGCAGTATTAATTTTGTTGACTAATTTTTATTATATTTTTCATCAAACTTTTTTTCTAGCAAAAACAAGACAATAACTGAATAAAAATGAATGAAAGGCATCGAAACGTTCGTCCACGAATAAAAACGAGATGAAAATGTTTCTTCTGAGACAAGGCAGGAAGTGAGCCAGAAATAATAATCTTGTGCAGTAAGGTTAGACATGCACAATTGATCTGCCGCTGACAAACAGGGATAGAGACAGGGGTTCAGCTAACACCTATGCACCCTGTTTCTCATGAAAATGTGACAAAATGTCAATGTTTTGGAGGAAGAGAATTGTGGACATATGGAGACATGTAGAGCAACTCTCACTTGTACCAACACAATGACACCTTAAAATCTGGTGACCTAAATCAACTTCAGATTTAGTCTACCATAATCTAAAGATATATACTCAACTAAAGCAAGACAAAAACAAAAATTAGGTGGCTAAATCTGGACTAAAACTAAATTATATTTTAGTGAAAAGACTAGGGATATACCTAATCTAAATCTGCTGTTTTTTATGTAAATTTTATGACTGGGCTTGTGGGCACAGGTGGCATCTGATCATGGTACCATGCTAGAATTCACTGACCTCTTGAGAGCCTTTTTCTTCAACAAGTGTTTGTAGAAGCAGTCTGCATGCATAGGTGCTTGACTTTATTCACCTATGACCAAGGAAGTGATTGGAACACCTGAACTCAATGATTCGATGAGTGAGTGAATACTTTTGGCAATATAGTGTGTGTCTGTGTTTGTGTGTGTAGGTTTGGATAGCGTGGGGGACCTCTCGCATCTGCGGGCGGTCTATCTGTCAAGCTCAGGTCTTCTACATGAGGCCTGGGAGCTTGAGGGCCCTGTGCATTTTCTTAGCTGTTCGTAGGACTGCACTCATCTGGACAGAGATCTCCAATGTTGTTCCTGGGATCTGCTGGAGTCACTCACCTAGCTGATCGTCTGTCTGTCTGTCGATAAATGAAGGTTAAGTGAAGACTTAAATGAGTTTACAAGAGTATATTTTAATGATATTAAATTTTCTGTAAAACTAAAAGATTCCCTATAACGTGCTGTCCCATGCTCTTTTAGGCTGTGACATATGTATACTGTGTGTTTACTGCCCTCTTTCTGCTTCTCACTGTTTGCCCAATTCTCTCTCATTTGTGTGTGTAGACAATGTCTGGGTGAAGCTTTACTCTCAGAATTTCTCTGTTGGCTTCTGGAAGAAGCAACGTCAGCAGCTGCAGGGCCTGAACCTGATGGAGCTCAGAGGGGATACCTGCAGGGACACACAGAAACACTTCATGTAATGCAAACACATTTAAATGATGAAAATGTGTGTTTGTATGTGTGCACACATACTCAGTACAGAGTGGTAGGTGGACAGGTGTGTGTGTGTCAGCAGAGGGGTTGGCAGCTCTCTGATGAAAAGCTTCAACAGACTGGAAGCGTCCACCTGTCTCAGCGCAGACCAGTCAAATCCCTCATAGCACCTGTCTAATTCTCTACGAAGGCACTGCAAGCAAACAGAGAGGTGGACAGAGAGACAGCAGGGAGAAAGATACAGACAGAGAATCAGACAAAAACAGGTAGGTATTACACACAGAGAGACATAGATACACACAGGCAGACATACTCAGTTTTCCAGAATGCAAAAAGTCATTTTAAAGTGTGTCAGGGTGTGTGTCCATCTTTTGTGAGGACCAATGTTGAGTTTAGACAATCTCAAAATCTAGAAACAAACACCACTTAGCTGCTGTCTTGACCTTAGTACTATGCTATGTTAAAGCATCATCTAAAGAGAAAAACAACTTGATGTAGAAAATAACCATTCGTTTGTTACCTAAAAACTAGGACTAGTGTTGGGTTGGCTTTCGGGTTAGAGCTAGGTTAAGGTTCATGGTTGAGGATCTGGGAATGTTGACCTTGCTTTGCCCATGATGATGCACCTCCAGTCATCCAACATCCTAACTATGAAGGCAGGGAACCTATGCACTGTTCAAATGTTGATTGGTTGACAAATGTGACGGAACAGGGAAGGGAGTGACAGGCAGTTCACTGCGAATGAAAGAGATGTGGAAAGATAACCAAAGATAAAAATTACAGACTGGCTGCAGTGGTAATCTTTCACACTCGGTTTCACTTCAGCTTGTTGTGTGTTATAACTTTGCTCTTCAAATGGATAATGGATAGTAGCCCACAGACTGGTTGTACCACATGTTTTTGACACTCCCTTCAACCAACAACAGATGCTTTTTGCAGGTAGACTTTCAGTGCATGACGTGCCTCATGAATGGTATAGTGTGCCAAAGTTGAACGTTTCTGCAGGTCACGCACCTCCCCATTTTTGTTACATGGTGTGTTGTGTCGCTGCACCACAGCTGGCTCGCCAGCTTTTACCACAGTTTTTAATAATATAATAGTACAGTACTTCTGATTTCCACTTCTCCTCCTACTCCACTGCTGATGTGGCACTATTGTTGAGTGGCAACAGCTATTCTGTATGGAAACAAACAGCTGTGTGTGTGTGTGTGTGTGTGTGTGTGTGTTACCTTGACTCTAGCAGCTGATGCTGGTACTCTGAGAATCCCCTCAGTCAACAGGCCTGTTTGCTCTAAGATACACAACAACTGCATGCATACACACACATAAAGGAAGGTGTGACTGGTTACTGTTGTTTGTTTATTTTCACTAAATTTCTAAACAAGATGTAAACAAAGGTAAACTAACTTTGCTAGCTGTTAGTTAAACAACTACTTTAGGTCACCAAGATCATATGCTAATGGGCTCATACTTATACAGCACTTATCTACTCTGAGCACTGTTTACTATAAGCATTAAACATTTTACATCATGCACGTAAATAATAATGGATTGGATTTATATAGCGCTTTTCAAGGCACCCAAAGCACTTTACAATGCCACTATTCATTCACTCTCACATTCATACACTGGTGGAGGCAGCTACGGTTGTAGCCACAGCTGCCCTGGGGCAGACTGACAGAAGCGAGGCTGCCATATCGCGCCATCGGCCCCTCTGGCCAGCACCAGTAGGCAAGTAGGGTAAAGTGTCTTGCCCAAGGACACAACGACCAGGACAGAGAGCCCAGGGATCGAACCGGCGACCTTCCGGTTACAGATACGCTTCCCAACCCCCTGAGCCACGGTCGCCCGTAAAGAGATGCTTCAGCTTGGGGTTCAATATTTGCTTACTTGAAGAATCGAACTACTGACCAAACAGTAACCCACTTTTGCTCATGAACTTCCCAAAGACACATAAGATTATGATTGTGCCTTAAACTATAGTATCATAAGTTTTAGAGTAATGAAGCCAGCAATCTATCCCCTGTCTGAAACTTGATTAGACATAGAGAAGGACACGTTCTTCACCTTCTGGAACACGACAGGAACTTTGACCCCAGGAAACTTCTTCCTGTCTTTCTCCAACAGCGTGTTCAGAGGAACGCCAAACACACCACTGTCTAATGGACAGGAAGACACAAACAATCATACAGTGAGTGTTCTGAGAGACAATTTATACATCCTTTAGTACAGGGTTTTACTAATGGGGCTTTTTCAGCAGCAAAATAGTTTCAGGTCTGCCCTTATCGCTTATCCCATCCAGTCCCAAGTTAACTGTGTTAGAGCCAACGGCAGTTTGGCTCTTTCGGTCCCATGGTGGGCAAACCACACCCACGGTGAGCAATCCCACTGTGGGTTGCCCATTGAAAACCATGACAATCAGGGGACCTCTTGGGATCAAACTACTGTGGGGCCTTAATGGGCTAACCCAAAAGAGGACCAGTATGGGTTTTCCTATGGTAAACCCACAATGGGCTGCCCGCGTTTTTTGGGGCCCAAAAGGCTAAACTGCTATGGGCTAGCCCAACATGGGTTTACTGTGAACACTTACTCATAAGGTAGCTGCAAAGGGCAAAACTGTTGTGGGTTCTGGATGATTATCAAAATTATTATGCATAAACAGTTAAACCGTTGTAATGCGACACAGTGCTATGAAAGTGTTTGAGTCTTCTGGATTTCTTCTGTGTTTTTGCATATAGTCACATTTGCAGGTTTCAGCTCAAACTAATTTTAATCCAAACCTACCTGGTCCTGTTTAAAAACATAATAACAACATAGTGAACCTTCCTGGGAGTGAGTGGCCTACCAGAATTAGTCCAAGTGCAATCAATCACTCATCCAGAAGGTCACAAAAAACAAAACAGAACAAGATCTACAGAAACGCAGGCCTCACTTGCCTCAGTTAAGATGCGCGTTCATGATTCACCAATAAGAAAGATCAGGTAGAACGCATCTATGGAAAAGTTCTAAGATGAAAATAACTGCTGACCAAAAACAATACAAAGGCTTGTCTCAAATTTGCCACATCTTGATGATCTCCAAAAAATTTGAGAAAATATCTGAGAAAAGTTAAAGTCTTTGTGTTTGTGTAACATAGCATTTCACAAAGAGAACATCATACCAAGAATAAAAAACAGAATAAACATTTCATCCACAGAGGCGAAAAAAATCATGAGCAGTTATGACAAATTTTGGATTGCAGTTCTTGCTGCCAAGAATTGCAGAACCAGTCAATCTTATATATACTTGAGTTATCTTTGTCTAATAATGAAAACTGTTTGATGATCTGAAACAAATGTGTGACAAACAGGAAAAAAAATACTAAATGAGGAAGGAGGTGATACTAGTAGTTGAAACGGGGCAGTGGTTGAACGAAAACGATATAGCTGGACAATCTTGAATTTACTTCCTAATGTTGAAGCACGACATGATCTCCCATCTTGTGGTGCTCTGGGGTATTAAAATGCATACCTTATTGGTTTAGTGGTAGTGCCGGGTGGAAGGCAAAGTACTGATCTTTATAAAGGTGTTAAGGACATCTCACATTAAGAAGTCTTTGTGTTTATCAGAAATTGGTCTTTGGTTTTGTTGGTTTATTCTGAGTTTTCCTGTTTTTGAGATTTTTTTTAAAAGTTTGTCTTCATTGTTAATTTTACATTTTTAATTACTATAGTAGAGATTATCTTAATCTCCGTAATATCTGCTTGTTTGTTTCTCTTTAGTCATTTCCTGCTACCTTGCTTCCTGTTTTACTTTGAAAGTCATTTAACTCATGTCTTCTGTTTAGGTTTACCTCCTTTTGTATCAGTGCAGTTTATTCATTTCAGCTGTTTCTTGTTTTCCAGATGTGTCCATCCAACCTGATTCAATACTGGAATAAGCAGTTTTTAAGGTTTTGTGTTCCAAGTATTAATTAATGTTTAAATAACTTAATAATTACAGAACACTGTTATAAATATTTTTTATGATCCAGCAGTGAGGACAGTGTTTTTAATCGTTCTCCATTAAACCGTTCTGCTGGAGGTTTCTTTCTGTTAAAACAGAGTTTTTCCTTCCCGCTGTCACTAAAATGCTTGCTCATACCAGGTCATGTGATTGTTGGGCTTTTCTCTGTATGTATTATTGTACGGTCTACCTTAGAAAATAAAGTGCCTTGACTGTTCTTGTAATTTGGCACTGTATAAATAAAACTGAATTGAATTGAAACTGAAACAGTGTTTCCTGAAAAGCCTCTCTTGTTTAGTGGGAAATAGATTTCATCAAAGTAGATGTCTTTTTGAAAGTGCTGTAATTAGGTTTAAGAATACAGTTCACCCACTTTTATCATCTTCAATAGCCTGTACCAAAAGAGAGCAGAGCAGGTACCTGAAGGCTACTCAAACAGAGGTCGATTATCTTGTTAATTGTTTTAACTTTCACTATGCACAACTCTGGATACTGTAGCTCCTGTGAAAAAGAGAGCCTCAAATCAGAAGTACTTGACTCCCTGGTATAATTCTCAAACACGTACCCTAAAGTAGATACCTCTTAAGCTGGAGAGGAAATGGCGTGTCACAAATTTAGAAGATCAGATTTAGAAGATCATCATTTAGCCTGGAGAAATAGTTTGTTGCTTTATAAAAAAAAAAGCCCTCTGTAAAGCTAGAAGATCTTACTATTCATCACTGATTGAAGAAAATAAGAACAACCCCAGGTTTCTCTTCAGCACTGTAGCCAGGCTGACAAACAGTCAGAGCTCGGTTGAGCCAACCATCCCTTTAACGTTAACTAGTAATGACTTCATGAACTTCTTCACAAATAACATTTTAACCATTAGAGAAAAAATTACTCATGATCATCTCACAGATGTAACAACATGTACCGCTGCTTTCAGTACCATTTAGTCTTTTTCTCCTATTGATCTTTCTGAGTTAATTTCAGTAATGTCTTCCTCCAAACTATCTCTAATAATCGCTATGTGGCATCCCTTGACCCATCTAATTATAGGCCAATCTCCAACGTTCCTTTTATCTCGTAAATTCTTGAAAGAGTAGTTGTCAAACAGCTAACTGATCATCTGCAGAGGAAGATTCTTTATTTGTCATGTGCATGGTTATACAGATATAACACGCAGTGAAATGTGACCTGACACGCTCTTCGACTCTGCAAAAAGGAGAGACACAACTTTATGGCTTATTTGAAGAGTTTCAGTTTATAAGGTTAGACCCAGTTCCAGCCTTTGAGTGCTTGACTGTCTTTCAACAGTTTGAGCCAGTGTCTTATTCTGCTTTAAAAGACATAATTGATCATCTCAAAATCTCTGGTTCCCCGCACGATATTCGTCCTTCTCGTTTCTTTAAGGAATCTTTACATATTATTGGTCCTTGTATCTTACTTCTGCTGAATGCATCATTGTCATCAGGTTGTGTACCGTCTGTCTTTAAGCATGCTGTTGTGCAACCTATTATGAAAAAGAAAAATCTTGACCCTAATGCTCTCACTAACTACAGGCGGATCTCCAAACTCCCTTTTATTTCCAAAATATTGGAAACGGTAGTTCTAAACAACTTCAGGCCTTTTTAGATGCAAATGGTATTAATGAAAAGTTTCAGTCTGGTTTGAAACGTCGCCACAGCACAGAGACAGCCTTACTTAGAGTTTTTAATGATCTTCTTTTAACGGTTGACTCTGGCTATTCCGTGGTTTTAGTTTTACTTGACTTGACTGCTGCTTTTGACATGGTTAACCACAACATTCTTCTATCAAGACTGGAACATGTTGTTGGTCTCAAAGGTATACGGTTTAAATCCTACCTCTCAGAGAGGTCGTTCTCTGTTGCTATAGGGCAACACTCCTCGGCTTCTGCCCCTATTTATTGTGGTGTGCCTCAAGGGTCCGTGCTCGGTCCTGCTCTTTGTACATGTTGCCGTTGGGATTAATTTCTTAAAAATATAACATCTCCTTTCATTGTTATGCCGATGATATCCAGATTTATTCACCTTTGAAATCAGATGTGTCTGCTTCTTTGCAACCTCTGTTCAACTGTTTGCATGAAGTTAAAATTTGGTTATCACATAATTTTCATACACTGAACGAGAATAAGACCGAAATCGTAGTTTTTGATGGTCACACTCTGCCCTTGGCCCTCTTGCTAGCCATCTCTCGCTCACTGTAAGGAACCTTGGAGTGTTCCTGGATGGCTCTTTTAAACTTGAGAAACGGGTCTCTACTGTGGTAAAAAACAGCTTTTATCAGTTGCGTCAGATATTCAAAGCAAAGCCGTTCCTTCCTTTAAAGGACCTTGAAACGCTTATCCACACATTTATCACATCCAGATTGGACGACTGTAACTGCCTCTACTCGGGCCTCCAACACTCTTCTCTTTAACGGCTTCAGTTAGTTCAGAATGCAGCTGCGCATCTTTTACCAGGTACGAGAATCTGTGAACACATAACTCCAATTTTAGCCAAATTACATTGGCTCCCAGTTAAATGTCGTATCGATTTTAAAATTCTTTTGTTCACTTTTAAAATATCGGAATAATTTAGCGCCCAGCTATCTTTCTGAACTACTTCACAGGCTCCTAGCACAACCTAGGTCTCGACTGAAGTCCAGAGGTGACCGGGCCGTTGCAACCGTGGCACCTAGACTCTGGAATAACCTCCCTGTTCATATTCGTACAGCCGAGTCTATCCAGTCTTTTAAATCACATCTTTTTACTTTGGCTTTTGATTCTAACTAGTTGGTTGTTCTTGCTTGTTGTGTTGTCACGTATTGTTTGTTGTCCTGTTTTATTGTTTTGTCTTAATTGTCTCATGCTTTTACTGACTGTGAAGCATTATGGTGAACATTGTTGTTTTTAATATGTGCTATATAAATAAATTTTGATTTGACTTGATGAGGTTGTCCCACTCACAACTGCATATCTGTGTAAATCAGGATTTTCCATTGTGGCCACAACCAAGACCAAAGCCTGAACCAGACTCAGAGCAACACTGGAAGCTGCTCTGAGAGTGAGCCTTTCCCCCATTCCACCCAGACCCGTGTCTCATTAACAGCTGAACATAAAAGGGGAGTTGCCTATTGTGACTGTTTGTTGAAGAATAACTTCTGGTTCTGCCAATGAAAAAACCTTTCAGATTCACTCACAGATTATAAGGCTATATTTTCATTTGCCCTTTATTTAAATTTTATAACAGTTTATTTATTTATTCATTTAATTAGAAAATTATTTTGAATGTATTTGTTTTATGAGCACATTATTCTATTTTTTCTTTTTTCTTGTCTCTTTTAGTAAAATTGAATTATTAATTATTTTGTGTTTTTAATCCTGACTTGAGCCTTTTAACTTTGCAGTTTGATTTGTTCCATGAATTGCTGGCATTTTGTTTTATGTACAGGTTCTTTGGGATTATTAGATTGCATCATGTCATCATCATGTTTATTTGACGAGGTTTTAGCCATTAAAATGATGTAGATTTGATTTAGTTATTAAATATATATAAAACCAAAAGCAACATCAATTTATTCAATACAGTGTCGGGCCCCGGGCAACTTTGTAGTGAAAACATTAGATCCAGAGGTAGGGATGCAACGATACCAATTTTTTCAAACCGATACGATACCGATACTTGGATCTGAGTACTTGCCGATACAGAGTACAAAAACCGATACTTCTAACACACACACACACACACACACACACACACACAAATGCAATGAATCGGAAGACAGATTTTATTTTATTCTCTGCCGATAAAAAATAAAATCTTAATAAAAATGACCACAAAAAAATTTCAAGTGAAAAATAAGCACTTCTGCTAAATTATTGCAGAGTCTCCACATTGTAATTTAGCAAAATATCACTGAACTATTGGCACTGTCTCGAGCTTTCGGAATAATAAATAAACACTTCTGTTTGGAATAAAATAATAATGGATAATAATAATAATAATAATAATAAAATAAATAAAAATAAATACAAATTAGGTTTGAGAATAAAATAAACTTTTAAATTGTTGCAGAGTGTTCATAATGTAAACAAACAAACAAAATAATGAAAGTATTTGGCATTGACGAACGAACTCCCCATCTGCCCGTGGATCATCAGTCCACTGTGCCGTTAAACCAAAGACTGACATCGCGCACACACTGCTCGTCTTTACCTCTTTAGAAAGTTTTGTCACCATTATCTCTCTGATGTGTGGGCGGCTGGGAATTTCATATCGCAGCTCGAGTATGCTGAGAAGAATCCTATGTTTTCCATGACTGGCATTGGCTGGTCATCCAGAGAGCGATAAAACGAGTCAGAGCCTCTGTTATTTTAACTGCCCGTGGATTTTCTCTTGACATTTTTCATCGCTTTTCCAAAACCTGAGTTAAAGTTGGCTGTTCCGGTCCACACTGCTGACATTTTGTTTAGCCTAGCTACAGCAGCCTCCAGTTTCTCTTTTTTTATCTGGAGCTGCCAGTCTGACTCGTCTAACCCTGTGCCTGTTTAGCGCGGGATGTTCCCCTAGTGGCCAATCTAAAAAACTACAACAAAAATGACAAGCCACCCTCTGATTAATGAAATAAGTTAGTATCGGTTCATGGTATCGGTTAACTTTTACGAGTATGAGTACACACACATTTTACAGTATCGGCCCCGATACCCGATACCCGATATTGGTATCGGTGCATCCCTACCCAGAGGTAAAACAGGTTAAGGACCGCTGATTTTCTACACACATCTTTGCGTGGGAGTTACATTAAATCTTGCAGAGCGGTATAATTCTGTACTGCTTCATGTAAGTGGGAAGATGATTTTTGTTGTTAAACATTTCAGGGTACATTTATTGTACAATTTAATATGAAAAAGTTGCTTAAAAATGTAAATTATGTTTGGATAAGTGGAGTAGGATGTTGTAGTCAATTTAGAGAAATGTAGATGACCCAGATTTGTTTTTTACGTGTGGACAGAAGATAAGATGGTAAGAGTCATTCATGTTATTCTAGTACATTCATAAGATACTTTCACCTAGAGTGCTTTCTCTAACTCTAAATTCTGGAGTATTTGTAGTTATGATAGTGTAATTTCAGATTTATATTGGTTAGTTTATGAGGGTGGCAAGTTCTAGAAACTCCCAGATGGCAATTTCAGTACATAAAGTTGGACGATCAGTAATTTATAGATTACATGAAAATTAACACGACATTTCTTTTACATTTATACTACAGGAACAGCAATACTGCTTCAAGCAGCAAGCATTAAGATGTAAGCTCTAAATCTTAAAAAAGGGAGAGAAAAGTTTAAGTTTGGTAAATTCACTTCTTCAAGAAAACCCTATGACAATACACTACCAGTCAAAAGTTTGGACATGCCTTCTCATTCAATGTTTTATCTATTTTTACTACTTTCTACATTGTAGATATATATGAAGAAAGATATATGGGGTTATACAGCAAAGAAAAAATGATAAATAACTCTAAATATATCTTATATTATAGATTCCTCAAAGTAGAAGAAACCACTACTAAGGAAAAGCAACAAGCAGAAGAGATTTGTTTGGGCAATCCGATCCGGTTAGTTGGACAATCATTTATCTTTTAACAGGACAATGACCACAAACACACCTCCAGGCTGTGTAAGGGCTATTTGACCAAGACAGAGAGCAACAGAGTGCTGTGCCAGATGGCCGGGCCTCCACAGTCAGCATCTCTGGGAACTCCTTCAAGACTGTTGGAAACCATTTCAGGTGATGACCTCATGAATCTCATCGAGACAATGCCAAAGATGTGCAAAGCAGTAATCAAAGCAAACGGTGGCTATTTTGAAGAATCGAAAATATAAAACACGTTTTGAGTCATTTCACACTTTTTTGTTTACTACATAATTCCGTATGTGTTCATTCATAGTTTTGATGCCTTCAGTGAGAATTTAAAATGTAAATAGTCATGAAACTAAAGAAAAACCATTAAATGAGGAAGTCTGTCCAAACTTTCGACTGATAGTGTATACATCACAAAGAATTATGACTGTTGCTGTCATTTAAATAAAAAATAAAACACAAATATTTTAATTTTATTTATATAGGGCCAAACAACAACATCTGTTGCCTCAAGGAACTTTATATTGTTAGATAAAGATCCTACAATAATACAGAGAACACACGGAAAACCCAGTCAGTGGACCCCTCTGAGCAACTACTTTGGTGGCAGTGGGAAGGAAAAACCCCATTTTAACAGGAAGAAACCTCCAGCAGAACCAGGCTCACGGAGGACGGTCATCTGCTGTGACTGGTTGGGGGTAAGGGGACTTTATGACCCTTTTCTGTGGGCAAAATACATACATACACCTTACGTGAAAAAAATAAAAATAGTAGTAAACTTATCTATTTTTATGCTTGTGGAGTAGATGCACTCCACTTCCACATCGGTTTCATGTCTGCCTCTCTCACTGATTACACTGGAAATGTAATGTTGCTGTATCCACTCTGAAAATTGTCTGCAAACAATAAGGAGCCATGGTGTAAGACAAATGATGACACACCATCTACTGTAAAAATAACAACTATTTGGAAATCCAGGAAAAATGGTTTGAAGAGATGTTCTTTGTTATGTGGATCTGGATCTTGTTTTTTTGGTTAGATACCGTTTTTAGTTCCACATTACTTTTTGTGTTTATGTTAAAAATGCATAATTACATTGGCGAAACTTAAGTTAATCAGTAAAAGTGTTAACATCACTCGCTATAGCTTTCTAATATCCTAATGCTATAAAGTCTTTGCTGTGAAGCTGAATGCAGATCATTATGTAAAAAAGAAACTCACCCCGGTTCCTGCAGCGTGGAGGACGTGTGCATTTGGTGTGGATCCCCAGAGTCATCAGGAAGGTTGTGAGCTCAATGTGTGAGATGAAACACAGCTGTGTGAGGTCACGTGACGACAGGTCGCCTGCACAGCTAAGACCCTGAGAGGGAGGGATAGATGCAAACTGCACGCGCACACACACACACACACACACACACACACACACGCACACACACACACACACACTCTTTTTTGCATCCGTTAGCAGCCTCCTGTGTTGTAAGCAATCAGATTTGACTGGAAGACCTCTCTCAGCATGCAGCAGGTCAAACTCACCTGCAGCTCACTGTTGTTGTCTCTATGGAAACGTAAACAGTCCCAACAAGCCTTGCCCCTTTTGTGCTCAGCCACACCTTCTGAGTATGGAGAGTCCCGCAGCACCCAGTCAGGTTGCATCAATTGACTGACGGGGGACGAGTGTGTGTGAGGAGGGGAAGAGGTATATTTGTGAGAGTCAGTGTGTGTTGGAGAATGTGCGTGTGTCAGAACAGTTGTGTCGATGACATGTGTCGGAGAGCATTTGTTTCCTGGAGAGTTTGCGTGATGCAGAGAGTCTGTGTTTGAGGGGGGTGAGGGGTGCTCTGGTAGTTGATCTTCAACAGCCAACACGGGTAGAGTTGGTCGTACTGTAAAAGACACAAAGCATAAAGCTCTCAGCAGGTACAGAGAAAAAACAAACAAAATCTCTTGCAGAAATAGAATCCTGTTTCCAAAAACACTGGGATGCTCGGATGTCAAAAGCAAATAAAACTAGCAAATTGCAAATCATTAAAAACCTTTTTCAGCTCTGTTCAAATCACACAGCTAGAGTTATTTATATAGTGCATTGACACAACAGCCATCTGGAGGATGATGAAGAGATGGTGAGAAGGAAGATTCCTTTTTAACAAGAACAACCAGGCTTAGCGACAGACATCTGCTGTGACCGACCGACCTGGGGCGTGTGAGGAAGAGGAGAGCATTGAAAGACGAGGACAGAACACATGCTATGGGAGAGAAGACAAAAGTTAATGACATGCAAAAGTGAAATGTAAACACAACAGAACACAAAAACAAAATGTTCACTGCATCATAGAAGGTCCCCCTGAAGCCCGTGGCAATAGCAGCATAACTAAGGGATGCTTCAGTCACCTGATCCAATGAAAGTTGAATGAAAGTTTCAACTGCCTGGTGGCAAGCATGGCTGTAGAGTCCCACTTACTATGGAACTTCTTTTATACAGGGAGTGCAGAATTATTAGGCAAGTTGTATTTTTGAGGAATAATTTTATTATTGAACAACAACCATGTTCTCAGTGAACCCAAAAAACTCATTAATATCAAAGCTGAATGTTTTTGGAAGTAGTTTTTAGTTTGTTTTTAGTTTGAGCTATTTTAGGGGGATATCTGTGTGTGCAGGTGACTATTACTGTGCATAATTATTAGGCAACTTAACAAAAAACAAATATATACCCATTTCAATTATTTATTTTTACCAGTGAAACCAATATAACATCTCCACATTCACAAATATACATTTCTGACATTCAAAAACAAAACAAAAACAAATCAGCGACCAATATTGGCTGCGGTCGTGAGGTCTCAGAATCTGCTATGTGAGCAAAAAGAGTGACAAGACCACAGAATCGACGGCTAATAACATCACGGAGAAGCTCGCAGCTATTAACGGGAGACTGAGAGACCAGTGTCGGAGTGTTAAAAAACAGCTTGAAATTCTCAATTACCATCATAACCCGGCTACCCCTTCGGCGCCAGCTCAAGGCTGGAGCTGAACAACAACTCCCTGATAACGACTGTGTTGAGTCTGTTCCTTCCCATTCCATGCAAGGCCACCTGGGTTGGCTGGAAGACTGTTTACTTAGCCTGGCAGGGCGAAGGACACTGTCTCAGCTGAACTATGGACACGCACACACATACATATACTGATACTGATAAGCACTCACTGACGCATCACCCTCCCTACCCCGGATCCAACGCCACCTCCAATGCTTACCTCCCCCATGATGTGGACATTGGGTCAGTTGGAGGCGCAGTCGAAAGATTGCAGCGGTCCCAGATCAGATGTACACACTGGAACTCTTTCCCATGTTGCTTGTCTGTGTTTAATGTGTTATGGTGTGTTGATACCTGTGCATTCCTGTATTATCCTTTTGTGTTGCACATTTCAATGTTTTTTTTCCTCTCGCTACCTGGCCTGACCTGTCTCCCCAATGTGATGTTTGTATTGTATGTACGGTCGGCAAGGTCTGTCATCTCGGTTGTGGGCAAAAGACCTGCAGCTGACAAATAAAGGCTATCTCATCTCTCATCTCAATATAGCCACCTTTCTTTGCAAGGACACTCAAAAGCCTGCTGTGGCGGAGGCGTGGCCCCGGGCGCAGCTGCCGGGGAGGAGTGGAGCAGAAGGCTCAACAGGGCGGCGCTGCGAGGCCGGTAAGAACAGCTGATGGTGTTTATGTACTAATGATGGTCTCCCTCCGCTGTGTTTATAGTGAGACGGGGAGGAGCGGCGAGAGATCAGCTGGGCTCGTGAGCTGTCAGGCTGTGCGACTGAGTCAGCTGTGTAAACAAACAAATAAATGTGGAATTTGGCAGTACATACCTGCGTGTGCGTGTGTTTGTGCCTGGTGTATTCCACACCTGCCATCCATGGATTCTGTCAGTGTTTTGATCTGTTCACCATCAACATTGCGTGCAGCAGCAACCACAGCCTCCCAGACACTGTTCAGAGAGGTGTACTGTTTTCCCTCCTTGTAAATCTCACATTTGATGATGGACCACAGGTTCTCAATGGGGTTCAGATCAGGTGAACAAGGAGGCCATGTCATTAGTTTTTCTTCTTTTATACCCTTTCTTGCCAGCCACGCTGTGGAGTACTTGGACGCGTGTGATGGAGCATTGTCCTGCATGAAAATCATGTTTTTCTTTTTTTTTTTCTTTTTTTTTGGCCTGTCCCGTTTGGCTCTTTTGCATCAGAATTGTTGTCTAAAGGCAAAGAAAGATGCCCAACGGATTTACTTTACCAAATTGACCATCCCAGCCTTGCCGTAATGGTCCATTTGATTCACCTTTTATTGTTTATTTTATTTTCACTTGCTGAATACGGGACAGACTTGACTGGAGGAAAGAAGGGGAGAAAGAAAGAGGGAAAGAGAAACAGCTGAGAAGAGGGACGGGGGAGAAGGGCAAAAAACAAAAACCAACAGAACGGGCAGAAAAAAAAAAGAAAAAAAATGCATATATCAATCATCTGGATCACCTGCTGAGAAAGAAAAAAGAAAGCAAGCAGAAGAGAACAAGAGTAATAGAATAAACAACATCACAATGATATATGGGAATATGACAGTAAATACTAAATATTAAACATTATTGTGCAGCACATAAGATCAACAGAACACAGTGTGCTTTGAGGTAGGAGCCAAAAAGGGTGTAGTTTGTGGGTGTGATCACCCGTGTGTACACCTGTGAGCATGGACGCGCTTGTTTTTTTAAAAGGTTCCTTCATGTAATGATCTGCTAGAGGGTGTGGGGGGGCCACAGCCCCATCCTCCAGGGCATGAAGCAGGTATGGAGGAGATCAAAACTCCAGACATCCAGAGGCCCCCAGAACACAAGAGACCAAGGAAGACCAACAGAGGGGCAGCCGCGCCACTGTCCCAGAAAGAGCTGAGGAGAGTCCCAGATGAGGGCTCACTCAGCAGCCGCGGAGCCGAAACCAGGGGGGGTTGCAGTGACGCGCCCGTGAGCTCCGCCGGCAGCCAGCCGTGCCTGAGTGACCGAGCCCCAGGCCGAGAGGCCGGGGGCACCCCACCTCCGAAGTGGCCCGAGCGAGCCCCAGGATCCAGGCCCTGATAAGCGGCCGCCAAGGAGTGAGCCGGTGTGTACCTGGACGCCCATCCCCAGACACAAAGAACCACCAACGCACCGATGTCTGAGGGAGTCCGCCACTGGCAGGGGAAGTGGTGGTGGGGGGAGATAGGCCTCCAAACCTTGGAGGGCCTGAGATGTCCCCAGAGAGGTGGCGTCTGATACCCAACCTGACATATAGACACAGACATACAGGCACACACAGATACAAACATCCATTCCCACCCTCATGCTCTCATATGCACTTACTCCACACTCAACCAACGTGGAGACAGACATAAAGAGACGCTGTACACACGATCACACTCCCCAAGCGTACTCTACAAACCGGGTCTAGGTACCCTTGCCCCTGGAGGGGGGAACTGCACCCAGACCCAGGTGGTGTTACCCTTTTCCCTGCGGTGGGGAGAGGCAGACCGCCCCGACTCCGCAGCAGCAGGGAGGCCCCGCACTCCAGACCGCAGTCGGACAGCCAACTCCTCCTCCTAGTCCCCCGCTCCAGCAGGTCGCAGAGAATGGGGGTGAGAGAAGACTCCAAATCATGTTTTTCTTGAAGGATGCAGACTTCTTCATGTACCACTGCTTGAAGAAGGTGTCTTCCAGAAACTGGCAGTAGGACTGGGAGTTGAGCTTGACTCCATCCTCAACCCGAAAAGGCCCCACAAGCTCATCTTTGATGATATCAGCCCAAACCAGTACTCCACCTCCACCTTGCTGGCGTCTGAGTCGGACTGGAGCTCTCTGCCCTTTACCAATCCAGCCACGGGTCCATCCATCTGGCCCATCAAGACTCACTCTCATTTCATCAGTCCATAAAACCTTAGAAAAACCAGTCTTGAGATATTTCTTGGCCCAGTCTTGACGTTTCAGCTCGTGTGTCTTGTTCAGTGGTGGTCGTCTTTCAGCCTTTCTTACCTTGGCCATGTCTCTGAGTATTGCACACCTTGTGTTTTTGGGCACTCCAGTGATGTTGCAGCTCTGAAATATGGCCAAACTGGTGGCAAGTGGCATCTTGGCAGCTGCACGCTTGACTTTTCTCAGTTCATGGGCAGTTATTTTGCGCCTTGGTTTTTCCACACGCTTCTTGCGACCCTGTTGACTATTTTGAATGAAACGCTTGATTGTTCGATGATCACGCTTCAGAAGCTTTGCAATTTTGAGACTGCTGCATCCCTCTGCAAGATATCTCACTATTTTTGACTTTTCTGAGCCTGTCAAGTCCTTCTTTTGACCCATTTTGCCAAAGGAAAGGACGTTGCCTAATAATTATGCACACCTGATATAGGGTGTTGATGTCATTAGACCACACCCCTTCTCATTACAGAGATGCACATCACCTAATATGCTTAATTGGTAGTAGGCTTTCGAGCCTATACAGCTTGGAGTAAGACAACATGCATGAAGAGGATGATGTGGACAAAATACTCATTTGCCTAATAATTCTGCACTCCCTGTAAATAATATAAAAATTTGTGGAGGAAAACAGAGAATATATACATACAAAAAAATGAGTAGTCCTATTTTTCCTGAGAGCTTTTTATACAGTAACCGACATGTTTCCATGCTAGACGACATCATACACTATATAAAATGACTCTTCCTGTCCAGCTTACATGCTATAATTCATGTGTGAATTACACAAGGAGTCAAATGTCTCTGATTTGTTTCACAGCACTATTAATATAAGTGACCTCTGTGGGAGTAAGTGTAAGCAGCTACTCTGCATGTTGGGACTAGGCACTGAATGAAATAGTAGTGAAATTATAATTAGTTACATTAGTTACAGTTATTTCTCAGAGACACTCTGACGCAGTGTCATCCATTATTGTAAATTTGCATGTAATTAAGAAACTGTGAGACAAAAGATGATTTTCAGGAGATCTTCCTAAATGTTCAGTTATGTACACATATATATATATATATATATATATATATATATATATATATATATATATATATATATATATATATATATATATATATATATATATATATATATATATGTATGTATGTATGTGTGTGTGTGTGTGTGTGTGTGTGTGTGTGTGTGTGTGTGTGTGTGTGTATATATATATATATCTATATAGTGTCTGTCTCCTGAATCCCAACTGGAAGCTGGTTTCACAGAAGGGGGCCTGAAAACTGAAAGCTCTGTCTCCCATTCTACTTTTAAGTACTCCACATGTAAGCCTGCAGTCTGAGACAAACCTAATATTCTTCAGGTTACTCTGTATTCATACTGTTTAGAAATGTGACTAAATAGACCAAAAAAAAAAAATAGACCAAACCCACACACAACAGTGCAGTGTCTATCAGAGGTACTAAGGACCATAAAACCATAAATCATCTGCTATGCCCTGGGTGGCATCTAGCATAAATAAAGATATATAAAGAACCAACCTCTGCAAAGGACCACAGGAATCACTTATAGGTGAGCAGACACGCACCTCTGGAAGTATTTCGGCGAATGGTCTTGGTGGTGGTGTGGTATCGACTTGGTGGTGGTTCAGCATGATGGGAGTGGGGGTACACACATCTGTCTGCTGGGTCGTCAGGCTGGAACAAAAAGTTGGGGAAAAAATGCAGATCACAGCCTTTTTCTATTCATTTCCCAGGAATTATTTTAAGACACACAGCTTCTTACAATGACTATAATCTAAATTGCTGTGATATTCTAAAACGTATGGTCGACTATACAATTTCATAAAATGTCTCTACATCTGTGTTGCACATTTGTTTTGCATTTAATATAAAATGCATTTCTATGTTTGTGTCCCACCTCAGTGAAGATATCCCGGACATCTCTGATTGGCTGTCTGTTTCTCTTCTTCAGTGTCTCGTTATAGTTATCCAGCCTCTTCCTCACAGTGGTTGCTTGTTGATGTGTCAAAGTGGACAGCAGCACCTCAGCTGGCGGTGGCACCTCATCTGCCAATGGCAAGCCCGTCACCAGGGAAGCCAACCCCGCATCTGTCAGCCACGCCTCCTCAAGCTCCACCTCTAAAAGGAACAAATCACGTAGGATCCGAACAGTAAGATGACATCTGACTCAGCTGTCAGTTTGACATACCATCCATACTCTTTCTCTCATCTTCCTCCTCTTCTTCTTCCCCATCCTTCTCTTCCTCAATGCTGTGTACTTCCCTCCAGTAGGTCTCCAGGGCAACATGTTTGGGGTCAGAGGTGGTGGAGTTAGAGGTGGTAGACGAAGACAACATCTTGTAAAAAAAAAAAGTGCCAGCCAGACAGAGATAATTTTTTATTTTACGACTATTAGAATTTCAAAATATGACATAAGTAAAGTATTATCTTGTTAAAAACTTATCAAAGCTTTATCACTCCAACTTTCCCACGCTGCCAACAGAATTTATTGACATGTTCCAAAACCCAGTTTGAGATATTTTAAGCTTTGTGATTCTGGTATGTTGTCCTGCTGAAAAGCAGTGATCAGAAGAACGCCACATAAATGGATGGAAACAATACTCAGATAGCCTGTGACCATTTGAACAAAGTAATTAGTTACTAATTACAGATTACTTCTCCAAGAAAGTAATCTTGTTACTTTATGGATTACTTATCTTCAAAAGTAATTAGTTGCTTTATTACTTAGTTACTTTATAAAAACATGATACACAACCTGAATACGTAATAAAGCAACAGACTTTTCAGCCCAATTCTATTTTTTGAATTGAATCAAATGAAAAAGTTGCTTCTTAAAAATTGTTCTATTAATTTTAATCTTTCAACTTTATGTACATTGCATCAAGCAAAAATGTAATTATATGCAGCAGTCTCTGACTTGAAGACATTTGTTTAACATTTAACACTGAATTTTCTGTATATTCCAGCTATACAATAAAATATTCTTTTGTGTTTACACTCACTCTTTCAAATAGATGCAAGTAAAACAGAAAAAAATAAATAAAATCAAACTTTTAGCAGCACTAAGTCCTGTTGCTCTGAGTCTATTTTCACCTGTTTAGCAGAAGTGGGGCAGTCGGAGTTTTGCCCGGTACCGCAGAGGTCATGTCACTCGGGGTGATCCGTGGACACATTCCCATGTTGTGCCAAAAAGTGATCGTCTGCCAAAAACTGATTACTTGTATTTAAGCTACTATAAATAAGTTGTTAGTCTATAATATGTGAAATATATGTCAAATGCATCCTTCATGAGTGATATTAAGTCATTTTGGGCTACAAACAACATTTCTGTCACAAGGTAGAAACTGCAACCAAGACATCAAACAAGACATCTTGGCCAAATTCTAGAGTAATCTGGCCATGGGCCAGCAGAAAAAATGCAACAAATATAAGAATAGTTTGTTAACATATTTTACGTGGCCAAAAACCCAACTGGTTATAATGTAGGTACAATAACACATAAAGATACTTGGTAATTTTATATATTATATATTATTTATATTTGTAAATCCTTTTTAAAGTCTATTTACCAATATGAGTAAAGACATTACACATAAAAAAAAAACACATGGAAATAGTGGAAATCAGATGTGCTAGGTGCTTCCTCAGACTTGAAGTTTAATTTTTATGCTGTAAAAAGAAGTTTTCTTCCCCAGTGGACACTAATGTTTGTCATGTTTTACAGAATAAAACTCAAAGTAATGTCAGTAGTTCCAAGATTTAAATGCTGCATAGTCGTATTCTCTCCTCAGCTCCACATTATCTATTGTTGATCTGCACACGTCTGTAGCTGCCACGGACGTCGCAAGCTCGTAAGTCATTGTCATGATCAATGTTCCCTCTAATTTTTCATGTGTCTGAGCGAACACACAAACTCCCTGAGCGTCCCTTGGACCACTGTGAGCAACAGCAGACGTGTGCACTGTGGTCACGCCAGCATCCAATCCATCCAAGTTACATGGTTTATTAAAATAATCAAATTACAGCATTTATGTTAGACTACTTTTAATTAACTGCTTTAGCCCACTTACAATGAAAATTAAAAAAAATCTTGTTCATGACCTGTGTAGTATGTTAACACTACTGGAAGTAAAAAATAACTTGAACTCCAATTTTGAAAACAAAGTTTCTTCTTCTTCTTCTTCTTTTTTTTTTGTATAAAGCTCTGACTTGTATTATGAGTCTGTGGTCTGGGAGAGAGTCCTGTAACTCTATGTCTGCAAAATACAGTAAATAATGACCAATATTGGGCAATTAATTATATAGTTACTTCTTCAAAAAAGTAACTGAGTTATGAAAACAACAAAGTTTTTTGCAGCTGTTTACCTAAAAATGCAGCCAAGCCATTTTTTAAAAATAAACATTTCAAACTATTTACAGAACAATCAGCTGTTCTGCATCAAATTTGATGCCACAAAATTTTTTTGGAGTGGCACAAAAATTATTTGTGCCACTCCAAAAAATCATTTCTGTCCACTATGAGATAAAGGAGAACTACAGCCTGATACCTGCAGGCCTGACAACAGCAGATGTATCACTGCTGTAACTCCTGTAACATTCAGCAGTCGCCTCATTGTTCTGACACACAACAAAACTATTGACTACACTACACACTAACTACACACTAACTACACAAGATTTGCGCTAAACATCGCAAATCTCTCACATCTCAAAACACCGCTGTCACTCCTAAAACTTCCCCCTTCCTAAACAACTAAATGACATTTTGCCATATCATTTTTTGATTGGTCAACCAGGTTTCATTTTTCGACCAATAGGAAAGGGTGGGGTTTTTTGGCGTTGTTTTTACTGAGAGTGTTTTTGAGCGTTTTCCTTATAAAATGCCGTTTTTACCGTTTCTTCCCGCAGTAAATATAAACGACGACAGTATTCAGGAAGAAAACCAAACATTGCAGATATTTTTTATCATAACTCTGGTTTTATGTGGCCGATCAACACAGTTTAAAAACTGGTATAAAGCAGAGGTGGGACCAAGTCATTGTTTTGCAAGTCTCAAGTAAGTCTCAAGTCTTTATCCTCAAGTCTCAAGTCAAGTCTCAAGTAATGTCAGGCAAGTCAGAGTCGAGTCTCAAGTCACTGGTGTAAAAGTCCGAGTCAAGTCACAAGTCTGAAACTTTGAATTTCAAGTCCTTTCGAGTCTTTAAAAAAAAAAAAAACAACGAAAAAATAATGTTGCAGTTATGCTAAATGTAAATATTAGACCATGTAATTTTAAAATCTGTGTTTTTCTCAACACATGACAAAATAGTGAACTTAGAAAATATACACAAATTGTGAAATTGCACCTCTTTAAAATGCAGCTCAATTAAACCTAGCTCCAAGAATAATTTTCACCGACAGTTCTGAGATAAGCTGCATGTTATTCTTGGATGCGCTTGTAGGACCGGCTTTAAAATCGCATGACAAAAATATACACATTAAAAAAAACTGTATCACCAACGTAGCCTGGACAACATTTGCTAGTTAGATGAAGTCAGCTATCTCATCTTAGCATATTTATATGCATATTTATAATCATACGGTTCTTGGAGTGAGCGCATACACTCATGAAGTTTAGTAACTTCAGGTCACTGCAACAAGCCCAGGTACAGTTTACCGACGGATGGGTGCAGGACCTTGAAATGCACCGTGTAATCGTACGTATCATAAGTTTACCAGTCTCACAAATTGTCGTCATAAATACACATTCCTTAACCGTTTATTAATAGGACCTTTGAGCTCAACGGTAATTCATTAGTAGTGGAAATAATTTCTGGTAGCATCACAGAAATGTAGCAGTGACAATAATATTGTATGCTGTAATCGTACTGGGCAATTAGTGATACAAAAAACCTGTTTTATCCTGTGAATAAAAGTATGTGTTTTTGTCAGTGTACCATAATAACAGAAGCGAAACACAATATTGTGTCAGGACAATTCACTATTTATGCACAATAAATAAAGGAGCATAGCGCGACAATTTCTGTTCAGCGCCAGACTTGCTTGTAACCTATATCACCAATTATGTTATGAAAATGACGTATTAACTACAACAGCAGACTGACCTTCGTGTAAATGCTTGGAGCAGACTAACCTGTGAGCTGGAGTGTTCTGGGATGTTATATTTGATCTTTGAATGGCTGCAATCCAGTCGCCTCTTTGTTACTTCGGAAACATGGCTTGAACAATTTCTCTTCAACGACGTCATCCGATAACAACCGATCTCTTTACCCGTCGGCTTCCCGTGGCTGTCATGCGACCGGCTATTGCAGTTAATAATACAACGGCTTCTTGACATTTTTGTGTTTCTTTTTATCGCTGTATAACTGATTTTAATTGAAAGCCTGCGTGCGCTAGTACCGCTTGCCACGAGTTCCCAGAATCCTTTGCGGTTCTACCCGTGAATGACGTCACATTTTCAATCTCTATATAATATGCATGTTAAATTTTATATTTGGGGTAAAATATCAAGTCTTTTCAAGTAAACCGGTTCAAGTCCAATTCAAGTCCCAGGTCATTGGTGTAAAAGTCCAAGTCAAGTCACAAGTCTTAGAACATTTTTTCAAGTCAAGTCTAAAGTCATAAAATTAATGACTCGAGTCTGACTCGAGTCCAAGTCATGTGACTCGAGTCCACACCTCTGGTATAAAGTCCACACTTTTTCCGTCAATTGTTCCGTCTGTCCTTCACTCCACATCAACCACGCCGCTTTGCTAGCTAAAACATTGGTGTCGGCACAAAAGGACGAATAAGGACGTATATACGAATGTGAATCCCATCATTGGCTGGACTATGGGATACGGTGACATCGTTCTAATCCCATACGGGAGCATCCAGTCACTTACTGACTGCAAAACAGAATTGTTGAAGTATTTATTTTAATTTCAATTCAGGTTAGATTTTTTTTTTTGTGCGCAACGCAGATTTTCTGTGCGCAGAGACGTGCCAGCAGTGCGCAATTGCGCACGTGCGCAGCTTAGAGGGAACATTGATCATGAGACACTCTCACAAACAAAATCACAGTTTAGTAACGCAGCGTTCCTATGGGAAAGTAACAGTAAACAAATTACTTTTTTGCAATAGTAATCCCTTACTTTACTCATTACTTGAAAAAAGTAATAACATGGTGGGACATTTAAATCATACTCGGTTCAACATCAACTGTGCTCTGAAAATATCGCCCATAATCACCAGCCTCAGCTGTTGATACAAGGCAGGACGGATCAGTGCTTTCATGTGTTTTCACCAGATTCTTATCATATCATCTGAATGTCCCAGCGGAAATCAAGACTCATCCAGGCAACATTTCTCCAATCTTCTGATATTTGATTTTGGTGAGCCTGTGTTATGGCTGACAGACGTCAGACGATGTGGCCTTCTGCTGCTGTAACCAGTCTGCTTTAAGGTTTGGCATGTTGTCCCCATTAACCATAGAGATTGTGTGAAAAAAATCCTATAGGAGATCAGATGTATCTGAAATTCTCAAATCAGTATATCCTGCACCGACAACCATTAAGTGACAATGGGAGCCACTTAAATCCCCTTTCTTCCTCATTTTGATCCTTAGTTTTTAAATTCTGCAGGGTTTTCACGACTTTGTGACTAAATGCATCGAGCTACTGCCACGTGATTGATTGTTTAGTTATTTGCATTGAAGAACAGCTGAACAAGTACAGGGAGTGCAGAATTATTAGGCAAGTTGTATTTTTGAGGAATAATTTTATTATTGAACAACAACCATGTTCTCAATGAACCCAAAAAACTCATTAATATCAAAGCTGAATGTTTTTGGAAGTAGTTTTTAGTTTGTTTTTAGTTTTAGCTATTTTAGGGGGATATCTGTGTGTGCAGGTGACTATTACTGTGCATAATTATTAGGCAACTTAACAAAAAACAAATATATACCCATTTCAATTATTTATTTTTACCAGTGAAACCAATATAACATCTCCACATTCACAAATATACATTTCTGACATTCAAAAACAAAACAAAAACAAATCAGCGACCAATATAGCCACCTTTCTTTGCAAGGACACTCAAAAGCCTGCCATCCATGGATTCTGTCAGTGTTTTGATCTGTTCACCATCAACATTGCGTGCAGCAGCAACCACAGCCTCCCAGACACTGTTCAGAGAGGTGTACTGTTTTCCCTCCTTGTAAATCTCACATTTGATGATGGACCACAGGTTCTCAATGGGGTTCAGATCAGGTGAACAAGGAGGCCATGTCATTAGTTTTTCTTCTTTTATACCCTTTCTTGCCAGCCACGCTGTGGAGTACTTGGACGCGTGTGATGGAGCATTGTCCTGCATGAAAATCATGTTTTTCTTGAAGGATGCAGACTTCTTCCTGTACCACTGCTTGAAGAAGGTGTCTTCCAGAAACTGGCAGTAGGACTGGGAGTTGAGCTTGACTCCATCCTCAACCCGAAAAGGCCCCACAAGCTCATCTTTGATGATACCAGCCCAAACCAGTACTCCACCTCCACCTTGCTGGCGTCTGAGTCGGACTGGAGCTCTCTGCCCTTTACCAATCCAGCCACGGGCCCATCCATCTGACTCTCTCCCCCACCGATGTAGGAGCGGTGCTGAGCAGGATCAATGTCCACAAGGCTGCAGGTCCCAATGGCATCCCCGGGCGTGTTCTCAGAGCGTGTTCTGGGGAGCTTGCAGGAGTGCTCACAGACATATTCAATCTGTCCTTGGCCCACGCTGTGGTACCGGCCTGCTTCAAATCCACCTCCATCGTCCCGATACCCAAAAACTCCAACCCATCTTGCCTCAATGACTACCGCCCAGTAGCACTCACCCCCATCATCACTAAGTGCTTAGAGCGGCTGGTCCTAGCACACTTCAAATCCTGTCTCCCCCCCACCCTGGACCCCCACCAATTCGCATACCGCCGGAACAGGAGCACAGAGGATGCAGTCTCCATCGCACTGCACTCTGTCCTCTCACACCTGGACAACAACAACACCTACGCCAGAATGCTGTTTATAGACTTCAGTTCAGCATTCAATACAATCCACCCCTCACAACTCATCAGGAAACTGACAGACCTGGGCATCAGTTCCCTCATGTGCAAATGGTTACTGGACTTCCTGACCAACCGCCCCCAACATGTCCAGCTGGATAACCGCTGCTCATCTACAATCACAGTGAACACCGGTGTACCACAAGGCTGTGTGATGAGCCCTTTCCTCTACTCCCTTTTCACCCACGACTGCAGACCTGCTGATGGTTCCAACACCATCATTAAGTTTGCAGATGACACCACGGTGATTGGCCTCATCAGTGACAACGATGAGGCCGCCTACAGGGAGGAGGTGGATCGTCTGGCTGAGTGGTGCGACAGAAACAACCTGCTGCTTAACACCGAGAAGACCAAGGAGCTCATCGTGGACTACAGGAGGAATGCTGACCCACATCCACCCATCTACATTAAGGGGACGGCTGTGGAGCGTGTGAGCAGCTTCAAGTTCCTGGGAGTCCACATCTCCGAGGATCTCACCTGGACAACCAACTGCTCCAAGCTGGTCAAGAAGGCTCACCAGCGCCTCTTCTTCTTGAGGACTCTGAGGAAGAACCACCTGTCCTCAGACATCCTGGTGAACTTCTATCGTTGCACCATCGAGAGCATCCTGACCAACTGTATAACAGTCTGGTACGGGAACTGCTCTGCCTCGGACCGGAAGGCGTTGCAGAGGGTCGTGAAAACTGCCCAGCGCATCGCCGGAGCACCACTTCCTGCCATAAAGGACATCTACAGGAAGCGGTGTCTGAAAAGGGCTGGGAAAATCATCAAAGACCCCAGTCACCCATCACATGGACTCTTCACCCTCCTGCCCTCTGGGAGGCGTCACAGGAGCTAAGACCACCAGGTACCGGAACAGCTTCTTCCCCACAGCTGTCAGACTCCTGAACTCTGCCTCCTGACATCTGACCCACATTAAACTCATGGACTGAACATACACACACCCACAATGGACAACTGTACCCTCAAACACACAATAATAACATGGACTGAACCACCACTCACAACCACCAGCACTTTATATAGCCTCTGTAGAAATTATCCACATATCTCACTTATCTTAACTGCACTACTGTATAGCTCTGTAAATAATCATTCTGTACATTCGATAATCTTTAATCCTACAACTGTTTGCAACTTGCATAGTTCACATTTCTGTATAACTGTATATCTCAGATTCTGTAAAGTTATTTATTTCATATTCTGTATAGTTTTTCATATTTATATCCTGTTCATATCCTGTACATAGCTTGTACTCACTACAGCCTGTACATACTTATAGTTATAGAATATTCACAACATACTTCATACCGTGTACATTATAACATACCATAATAGACCCATTTCTGTAATATACTCACATATCTATATTATTGCTAATATATATTGTAATATATCTATATCACTAAAGCACTTCTGGATGGATGCAAACTGCATTTCGTTGCCCTGTACCTGTGCATGTGCAATGACAATAAAGTTGAATTCTATTCTATTCTATTCTATCTGGCCCATCAAGACTCACTCTCATTTCATCAGTCCATAAAACCTTAGAAAAACCAGTCTTGAGATATTTCTTGGCCCAGTCTTGACGTTTCAGCTTGTGTGTCTTGTTCAGTGGTGGTCGTCTTTCAGCCTTTCTTACCTTGGCCATGTCTCTGAGTATTGCACACCTTGTGTTTTTGGGCACTCCAGTGATGTTGCAGCTCTGAAATATGGCCAAACTGGTGGCAAGTGGCATCTTGGCAGCTGCACGCTTGACTTTTCTCAGTTCATGGGCAGTTATTTTGCGCCTTGGTTTTTCCACACGCTTCTTGCGACCCTGTTGACTATTTTGAATGAAACGCTTGATTGTTCGATGCTTTAGAAGCTTTGCAATTTTGAGACTGCTGCATCCCTCTGCAAGATATCTCACTATTTTTGACTTTTCTGAGCCTGTCAAGTCCTTCTTTTGACCCATTTTGCCAAAGGAAAGGACGTTGCCTAATAATTAAGCACACCTGATATAGGGTGTTGATGTCATTAGACCACACCCCTTCTCATTACAGAGATGCACATCACCTAATATGCTTAATTGGTAGTAGGCTTTCGAGCCTATACAGCTTGGAGTAAGACAACATGCATGAAGAGGATGATGTGGACAAAATACTCATTTGCCTAATAATTCTGCACTCCCTGTATACTTGACAAAAAGACCTGTGACTGTATTTTTTCTGTATGTTACAGAATTTGTAACAACACACATTTTATAGTTTAATAAGTTTATTTTAGTTAATTATAAGACATATAACATAAGACAGTTATATATGTTATATCTGTATTTATATCATATCAGAGTTTGTGGCTGCTGGTGGAATGAAGCTGAGCTCACATTGTATATTTATGAAGTGTATGAAGAAAGGAAGAAGGAAGTCAGCCTCTTTCCATATATTGATCTTTGTGTGTGTGTGTGTGTGTGTGTGTGTGTGTGTGTGTGTGTGTGTGTGTGTGTGTGTGTGTGTGTGTGTGTGTGTGTGTGTATGATGGGGTTGAGGGGCCTTCATTGTGTGTCAGGGGTACCTTGGGCTAATGGTTTTGGTTCTCGAGGGACAACAGGGTGGGGTGCTAAAGCTAAAACTGTTGTGTGTCCATTAGGACAGAGGAAATGGATGCTGCTGACCAATCACAGCATCAAGAACTAAGTGTTTTCACTCAGGTCATAAGACAATTTGACCTGATTACTCCGCGTGCAGAGTGATAAAAAATATGGACTTCGATGGGCTGAGTACGAGCTAGTGCAGTTTGCTGTCATTTGTTCTCAGTTTCGACTCAGTTTCGATTATGACTTCTGTCATAGCTTTGATATTAATAATAATATAAATAGGCCCAGAGTCCAAAACACTCACCAGAGTTCTACTTTCTATCTATTTCAATATTTCTAAATTTCAAGTGGCACTGGAACTGAAGTGGAACTGTTCCTCAGACTGGATCTGTTTTATATCAGGCCGACTATCTTAAACGACCAGTACATTTTCTATCAATAATCACACCGTTCCCTATCACTGTCAGGCATCAAGAGCAAAAACAGGAAAAAAGAGACTCACCTCGGATCAGTATGCTTCCCGATCCTCTCTGCGTGGAGACATGAGAAGAGGCGATAGGAGGGGCCTGTACGTGTGCTTGGTAAGAGCATAGGAATATGGGCGGGCTGGAGCTTCCCAGTTTAGACCAGCTGCTGGACGCCAACTCGGACTATTATGATGGTATCACAACTTTATAGTACCGGTATCAGAGTAAATATGTTGATTTTTCTTTGTTATAAGAGACACAGTCAGCTGTCCTGGGCTGACTAACTTATCACAGAATTGAATAGTCTTTATTAAAAGAAAACACGGTCAGCTAGTGAATTAGTACAGGGCATGGTTTTCTAATGCCAGCTAAATAATAATAACAAGCCATCTGTGCCTACAGGGTTACTAGAATTACCATTATAATTGATTACTTTCTTATGACTGGTTGAAACTGGTTTTCAGTCATTCCTGTTATTGCAGCAATCCTTACATATATAAAAAGAGAGATCTTATTTGGTAAACAAGAAGTAATAGCTTACTAAATGTAGTAAGAAATATCATATGACATGTCCATTTTTCCAAGGGTGCAAAAGAAAAGAACATTACACTCTGCTAGACAGATGTACTGCATTGTAGAGAGTCAGTGGATGAGATATGAGAGATTTTCTGTGTCTGTCCTTGTGACAGTGGGGCTGAATCAGTCTGTTAGAGAAGATCCTCAGAAGCTGCACCTTGCTGAGGCTTTTAAACTCCATCATTAAGCTGTGTTTATTGCTGTTGCCAGTACAAGAGAAGTGAGCCACTGCAGTTGTGTGCAGCAAATATAAACCTCACTTCCATGGGATTTTGCAAAGAACTTGACCCGAGTCCACATTTAAATGTTATTGGGTTTGAGGCCTTTACACTGAGGCAACAAGGAATCTGATGAGTTATGGTCTGAGCTGTAAACAATACAGAAACAGAGGTAATTTCTTAAAATAACAAAACATTTCTCCTTATAACAATAATACAATAATAATGAAATAAATAATACTTATATATGTATAACCAGTCCCACTGGAACCCCTGAAGCTTTTAACTCCTTCCGAGTGGTCATAGCTGTGTTGGTGGCCCTACCTCACCAATCTTTTTCTTACTCTTCTCACTCAGTATATGAGGATGGCCGGCTCTAGGCAGATTCAGACAAGTACCCCAGTGCTTCCATTTTTTAATGATGGATTTACCTGAACTCTGTGGGATGTCCAGTGAGTTGGAAATCTTTTGTAGCCATCTGTTTTCATTGATTCGTTCTCTGTGATGCTTGGGATGTTCTTTTGTCACCATGTTACAATTGTGGCAGGAATACTGATGAACCAGAGACTGGACCTCACATACACGTGTTTTCATACTAAAATCATTTGACAAACATCAACTGCACTCAGGTGATCTCTCATTACTAATATGACACTGCAGGAATCAGCTATCTGGACCTCTGTTGAATTGTTGTTGTTGTTGAATTACGTCGTTGACTTTAAAGGGGGGGTAATTTATGCAAAGTGTGCCTGGTTACACAAACTCAATGTTTAATGTGTTTATTTCAAATTAAAAGCTCTCAACCAATTTCATGGACAAAACCCTTTGTTTCTTAATCATATGCTTATACTGAAACATTTTTTCCTCCGTAGTGTAGAGGTTAACACATTCACCTTATATGCAAAACATCCCTGGTTTGAGATCGGGAGAAGACACAAACCCAATCTCAGAGGGTCACAAGCTTGTGTATTTTTAGTGGTGGTCTTGGTCAAATCAAATGTGTAGAACTAGCCACTGTGGCAGCCCCTTGGGAAAATAAAGAAGGAGCTAAAAGTACCATGTAGGAACTTGTTGTGGAGAACACAAACTCAAAAAACACAAAACAACAATGTGGCTCTGGCATTCACCATCTGACAACCGTTTATTAATTCACACATTATTCTAGGTGGGAGAGAGAGAAGGCAACCCCACAGGGAGAGAGCAGGAAAGACAGTGAGATGACACATCAAAGAAGCAAAGTAGAAAAATATGAGGAGTTTAACGAAGGGTCTAGTGAGGTTGGCACTAGAACATATGAACCAGACTGGCACAACAAATGTAAAGGTAAGGAATGTAAAAGCGTGCCTTGTATGTGTCTTGGTCACAAAGCAGCCCCCCAAGAGCCAGAGGCAGACAGAGAATCAAGGAGATCCCCGTCATCTGCAGCCCCCAAAAGTACTGACGACCCGAGACTACACATCTCAATGTGCCCACCCCAGCAGAACAGGGAGGGAGGCCCCAGGTGTGTTTTCTAATTACAAGTAAAAACTAAACAAAGCGTACTTTTTTTCCCACCACCACCAAGCGCCCGCTCTTGGGAGTGATCATCTGATTGTTGGGGGTTTTCTGTCTATTAGTACTCCACAGATTGAGCTCTCTGCTCAGTTCAGCTACAGTTCCCACAGCGCTCTACAACGTCAGCAACCCAGCTGGTTCTCCGTCCATTTGGTCAAACACTCCCGTGCTCTGCCCCAGCTCAACGATCCACCCGTGACCCATTCAGCCCTGCAAAAACTATTTATCTTCTATCTAACAAAATATTTATCTATCAATCCCTTATCAATCTAGCTTGCTTTGGCTCGTGTTATAGCAGCCTCAATACCAAAATGTAAGTACTCACCTCTTTTAAAACAAAAAGTACTAAATGCTTCACATTTTTAATAAAACTGCACATTAAAGATAAATATACTGTATTTTAACATTCAGAGACATGTGGTCTTATAATGGGAAAAAGATTAAGGAAAAGTTAACCTACAAATTTTTTTTCAGCTGTGGGTTAAAATAAACTCATTCAGTCAACCTAATAGACGGAGGAAGGCTGTTCCAAAGTTTAACACTTTAATCTCAAAAAGCCAGGTCGCCTCTGTATTTAAAATAAAAGCTTGGAACAGTTAAGAGACCCTGATCAAATAATCAGACAATAGCTCTGTTCTACAGGCTGCACAGAGCCAGACCAGGTTGAGCTTTATATGTTATTAATAAACTAATACCATGGTTCTTAGCAGAGCATATGACAATGCCAGCTGATGTAATGACTGACCTCTTTACAGAAGCTGTAAGGGCTGAACAGAAGGATTGTGTAAGGAGTGGTAAGACAGGCTGTAATAGAAAGACAAGTTACAGCTGTGTATCATCCGCATAGCAATGGAAGAAGGTAACTTTGAAGCTGTGAAGTAGATGACCCAGTGGTAACATGTAAAATGAAAACAGAATTAGTCCAAGGATTGAGCCCTGGAGGACTCCATGTACTTGTGGCACACATAAGGAGATATGAATTGCGAAATATCCATCAGATAAGTGTGATGCAAACCATTTGAGAGTTCTTCCGGTGATGCCAGCCCAGACAATACATGTAGTTAAAATGCCACAGGGGTCAAAAAGACCCCTTGGTAGTTCTCTAAGCAGACAAAAGTATTGGGCCAGTTTGTCCGCCATGGAAAACTAAACCTGTGCTGATGTTAATGTCAGAGCAGGTTTGGAACTTTAAACTATAAGTCTGGACTTAATTTAAGCTGCAGAAGTGTATCGGTAGAATTCAGCTGATGGGGCAGAGTAACCACAGTAATGGGCTCAATAGCCTGCATCAACAGAAATTCACTGCAGCCTATGTAATGTTTGATGCGTCATCATTTATTCCAGTCTATCTTGCAAATACATGTTTGTGCTGCAATGTCATGCACAAACACAAACTAGTAGATCCTTAAGATCAAACCTATGTCAAAATAGTGGCATTCTTTTGGTCCATTGGTTTGTGGTAAGCCATCAAACAAAAGGAAAAACAAAAATCAGTTTTGAATGAAATGTACATTTGCTGAAGTTCGGAATGCAGAGCTTTTGCCTGTACTGGAGTAATTTCCCACTGGGGAAGCACGCTTTTTAAAAATGTATTTGTTATTTTTACTAAACGTAAAGAACTAAGTAAGGAAAGGAAAGACTCCAAATAATAAAGTCCTGCAAATTACATCAAAGTTTTTATTTCTTTAAATATTTGTAATAGGTGTTCTGACTACTGAGCAGTACAATGGGTGGGAGTGTTTGTGCCACAAACGGGATCAGTTACTGAATATTGACCTCTCTCTCTCTTTCGCTCGCTCTCTCACTCCTACACGAGCATGCGCAGAGGCTCCGTTTCTCGGCGTTTCCGTGTTGTTTCGTGTGTCAGCAGATTGAGACGGCTCATCGCGGTTGGTAAGTCTCATACTGCGCTCCGGTACTTGGGTCGGTTCGCCTCGTCCCTCTCTGTCTGGCCCTGTAGCTACTTTAGCTGCCTATTTGTCACTGTTGCTGCCGTTCACTGGGGCGCTCAGGGCGACGGGGAGAGACGCGGACCGCCGCCTCATTCCGCTGTTTGTTTCCTAAAAGAAGCTGTCGGGACACACTCATTTGGCGCGCTTCCGATCGCGCCTTCATAATAAGAGCTTTTGCTGCAGAACAAAATCTTTACAGTCGTCTTTTTTTGCAATAAAAGTCCAGAAACCGCAATAGAGAGTTGGAAAAACCCGACAGGGGGACGTAATTAGACTTTATTTTTTAAATCATGCTTTTCTTAAAAATAAATTGAATTGAAAACAAAAATATTCTATCAAAATAAACTCCTAAAGTTTTTTGAGCTACATTTTGAGATCCAAACAATAATTATCAGTAAACCAAACGAGATCTGTGTAGATTTATAGAACAGGAGAAGTACACCTCGGGTGCTTTCATAACTTTAACTTTACTTTGTACATTTTAAACAGAATGTGTTATAAGCTAACTGAGTCACATATAACAATTTAATCAAAGGTACAGCAGCTACAGAGAGATTGTTTTACTCTGTATATTAAGAATAAATATAACTGAGTATGCTCACTCAGTTATATTTACTCACTCAGTGTTTCAGTACTTTAACCATTTCAAACTGATGTATAAATGAAAATACTCCCTTAGATGAAAAATAATTAATATCTTATAGTTATTATATAAGATTAATTAATATCTTCAATATATTATCTGTTACAGTTATATTTCTGACAGCCACAAATGTTTTTGAGAATCTGATGGGTTTCATTTTGTCAGAGGTGATGCAGTTGCCCCGAAATACATGTAGGATTTTATTTTGAAGGTGAATGTGTGTTGACTTCCTGTGTGTTTTAATGGCGTTGCTTCCTGCCATGATAAAGATGATGACAAGTGTAGTCACAATGTTTTTGTCAAAAATCATTGACAATTAGCTCATTGGTGATTTAGTTGATTCAGAGTCAAAATGCTGGTGTTGATGTTGAGGTTTTTGTAGTTGATGTTATAGCTGTTGTGTGAGTTTGGAGTTTAGATCACATGTTTGTCTCTGTGCTCCTTTAAAAGACTATTCTAATCTTAAATCTTTCACTTTTTATTTGCTGAAACTGAAATTCTAACGTGACTATGAAAAAGTTCATACATTTAATCCACTTGCACTTGATAGTGCAAATGGATTAACATTTATAAATATTAATGATTTTAGTTTTTTTGGATGCAAGATATATTTTGTTTTACTTCATACAGTACTGTGCAAAAGTCGTGAACCACACCTATTTACTTTATATTTTGCTGGGGAAATGGGGGAAAAGGTGCAGCAATTTATTCAGATGTGCAAACATAAATGGAAATACAGTGTATAAGGCAAACACAGAGTTTATACTTTTCTATGAGCTTTTCATCTTTATGTTTCAACACAGCTTGAACTGTCTTAGGCAGCTTTCTTTAGTAAGTCTTCAGGAATAGTATTTTAGGCTTCTTGAAGAACATTCCAAAGTTGTTATTTAGATTTTGACTGCTGTTTGCTCCCTATTGACACTGTTTCAACAATGTTTTCTGCAGCTTTAATCTCGTCCTTTTTGCACTTGCATCACATTTTTAGTTAGATTTTTATGTTCTTTATAGATATTTAATAACAATTTTATCATCGTTTGATAACGTCTCTGATTAGAATAGGTGACCCATGACTTATGACATAGCTCTTTTTTATGTGACTGAGCCTGAAGCAGAAACACTGGGTAACAGAGTAAAGTGGTACTGTGAAACATTTAGGTGGTCTTCACAAACTGGAGACATCATATTTTATTGTTTATTTTGGAGAGCAGTTGTCCTTACCTTAATAGATCATTAACGAATAGTAATTTTTGCAGATGTGTTGCTGTCACTCCTTTTCATCTCGTTGAGGATTATGTGTTGTGTTCTTGGTGTGATTTTTGCTGCACCCACTTGGATTATTAAGTATGTACTGAATGATTTATTCATTGATTACCTGACTGGTTCAGATAATAAACTGCTAGAACTTTAACTGAACAACATCAGTTCAAACTTTACTTCTGTGTTTGTTTTTCTGTTTGAGCAGATAGGAACCAAAGAAGAAGACAAGAGATGAAGAGCAAAATCAGCAGCGCTCAAGGTAACACACTCAGCTCCTGACTCACCTGGGTAAACTCTTTCTGTAAAATCCACCGTTGTTAGCGTTAAGATTGCATTTTAGTCAGATGCTAAAGGTTTATTTTACAACTCCTGCAAAACCTGTGGACTTACTACACTTGAAGGATCCCAATTCAGCCTTTTTCTTTTTACTGTGCAGTAGATAAAAAAGCACAGATGTTAATAGTTGAACGTTCTGGGTTCATGAAACATAACTCAAACAAGTTAGATTACTTTCTTGAATGTCACATTTTCAGATTGTGTAGAATATTATTATTATTATTATTGTTCATCAAGATGGTTCCAACTTTATTAACAAGTTGTTAGCAGATCAGCTTTGTTTTCATGGATCTTTTTTCACTTTCCAGTTGATGTCACAGATGTGAGTCTTATCTAAAGAAAAGCTTTCAGACTCTTTGCTGTGTAGCAAGATCACTTCTTATCCTGAAACTTAATCATCATCAGACCTACTTATTCCTAACCAATGAGAACATTTCTTTCAGGGTTTTTTACAATTCTGTTCCAGATATTCACTGTTGTTTGTGTCCACTTTCATTTGTTTTGATGTACATAATCGTTTCCTATTGTTTAAACTGACAGTTCACCTGCTAGGACCCAGATCCCTTTCAGTCTGCAAGGTGTAACAATTTGTGAATGTCTGCAAACTGTTTTACATATTTGTGCAGGCATTTGTGATATATAACAGCTTGGTACACGATTGTGGTATATCGTATTATAGTAAGATGATGAATATATGTGTAGCTTATGTATTTATATATGTCCATATGTACATTTAATGTATGTCGCCCATATTTAAATTAATATTCACTAGAGTTTGCATCCATGTATTTGTATCGATGTAGGCCTGACAAAAACTGCTCAAAAGGTGCTAGTAGTAAACAAAAACTGTATTGATGAGCATATGCAGGGTGCCATAGCTTCTTAGACTGTTAAAAGTTTAGCTTTTAATTAATAAGTAATTAACAGTTCTTATAAAAATGGATTACAGTTTATCTTTATAATAACGTTTGACTTTTGCACTAATAACTTATTAATGAAAGTCTTGGCATTTTCATTAATATGTTATTGAGCTATTGAGAAAGCATTCAACTTAACATTAAACATTAGAAGAGTCACTGTCAGTGTGTGTTGCCCTTAAAGAAAATACCTCATTGCCATATATAGGATGTTAAACATTGTCATGTTTACAGAGCCACACAACCTTGTATTGGTCGTGTGTGTGTCTGTGTGTGTATATATATATGTATATATATACACACGCAGACACACGTGTATGCAGTGGTGTGAAAAAGTGTTTGTCACACTTAAATGCTCATCAAATAGATTTAAATATTAGACAAAAATAACACAAGGAAACATAAAATGCAGTATCTAAATGTAGGTGTTATTTCTCTATATACATATATATAAATATACATGGTGGTATGAAAAAGTGTTTGCCCCCTTCGGGATTTTTGTATGTTTGTCACACTTAAATGTTTCAGATCATCAAACAGATGTACTTTTAGACAAAAATAACAAAAGTAAACACAAAATGCAGTTTCTTTAATGAAAGTGTTCATTTTCAAGGGGAAAAAATTCCAAACTTACATGGCCCTGTGTGGAAAAATGATTCCGGCCTCAGGACCTGAAAGACTCGCTGTGGTAAATGAAACAGTGACTTCTGCTGTCTATCAAAACAACATAAAGGAGAATGTTGGGACATCTGTTCATGACCTGAAGCTTAGACGCTGTTGGGTACTGCAGCACAAATTAACCAAAACGTACCAGCAAGTCCACCTCTGAATAGCTTAAGAAAAACAAAACGAGTGGCCTATCCTGACCTAAATCCAATTGAGATGCTGTGGCGTGACTTTAAAAAGGTGGTTCATATATATATATACACATTTATTTTTGCGAGGTTGCCTGCTTTTGGCCTTCAGTGACTTCAGCAGGTATGTCACAGCTGTTACTGAAGCAGAAATGAAACAGAGTAATTGGAGCAGTGATGTGATTATCTGTGATCCTCAGTGAATGTGAAGAGGCGGTCCTGGTCCTGGCAGCAGTACCTAACTGAGCAGAAGGCTGAAGCTGCTCCGCTCACAGTCTTTACCGAGGTAACTATCTACCTCACTCTCTGCCTCCTGTCCATTGCCAATTTAGAATCACTAATAAAGCTAATGTACATGTCTTTAGACTGTGAGAGGAAGCCAGAGCAAAGAGGAGGGAGAAAGAGGGAGAATGTGCTGTTTTTGGGACAGCAGCAACAACAGCGTCAACTTCATTCCATTAACTCAGGCAATACTACACGTAAAAACAATTAGAGAACAGTGACAAATTAAATAGCACAGTGGGGAATTTAACAGACCAAGAGGATTTTATTGGCTGCTACTAAAACAGATAAAATAACATTACAGAGCCAAAACATCTAAAACAATTGAAGCTGGAGCTGTAAACATACACCAAGAACCTACAGACTGCTGAAACAGAAGTCAGTCTCTCAACAAGCATTGACAGAAAACTGGATTTATTAATACTAATACATGAAAAATGCAAAGAATTCTGCAATAATCTAGAATTTCCACGGATCCAAATTCAAATCGTAGAAAATCCAAGTATTACTGTAGTCAACTGTTGAACCTTTAACTGAACAAACTGAAACTGTCAATAAGAAAACTTGCAAATTAAGTTAACCGTGTTGTAATTCCTAATACACAGCATGAGAGACCAGCTGATAATTGCTAGAATACCTGAACGCAACTGAAAATTCAAAATAAAAAACACAATCACCAGAAAATCCATCCGTCCTTTTTCTTCTTCTTTTCCTCATCAGGGAGAGCCTGGAACCTATCCCAGCTAACATAGGGCAAGAAGCAGGGTACACCCAGGTCTGTCGCAGGGCTAACACAGAGAGAGAGGCTGTGGGAGGAAGCCAGGGAAAACACAGTGTGCAACACACTGTTGCACTGGTGCGCCTAACGTTTTTTCTTAGGAGCACCCAAATTTTTCAACTGCATTGCTTAACACCGCAGTTTTACATGTTCACTTTTTTTTGAACATTGCTGTCCATACAGACGATATTGATGTGTAAAGGATTTACTAACAATCTTGTCAGCACAAAGTTCTTTATTTGGAGCACAGTTCTACAAGAGAAACACGTTACTGAAAAAGTGCTTGTGCTTAAAGTGCTTCACTGAGCTGAAATTTAAACTTATAACATCTCAAAATATGTTAAATAAAAAGAAAATCTAAATTAGAAGTGCCTCAAAGTGTCTCAGTCTTCAAACCTAACCTCTGAATATCTGAACAGCTCGATATCTTATCTATAAACTGGGCATACACCACATCATTTCTGTACGTGGGGTTTATGTTCAAGCCCTTTTTCTTGTGAAGAAAAAGGGCTTGAACGTATTTCAGACTTGAACTTAGTGAACGGAACTTCTTCTTTGGGAGTATCGTAGGCAATGTTAAACGTAATCATTATCTCGGTCTCCTCTGACGACCTGTTTGCTGCTGCCTGCAGTGCATTTATCGCGGCGTATAATGTGTTGTCTGGATACACCGTGCTTTTTCAGCATTTCAATTTGAAACGTATTAGCACCAGTCACAAATGCAGTATTGCTGGCCATGGTCTTTCCACAATCACCACAGTAAATACAGTGCATCATGTTGTCAGCTTTACTGTATCTCAGCCAGGGAAACTGGCTCTCTTCGGAGTCGATGGTATGTGGCTCGTTATCTGATGCTGTCTCCGGACCAGTGCTCGACATAACCTGAGAGGTTGATGGCTCCGTGTCAGAGCACTGGCTATGAATTTCGAACGGATCAGGGTTTAACTTAACGAAAACGTTATCAATTGTTCTTTTCATCTTTTCTTATTACCCACAGCTACATCCACTTCTATTGGGCCTAGGCTGCTCAACTCTCTCTATCTGCCTACTCTTTCAAACGCACACACGTGTAGGCCTACAGGAATATCTGGACCACGGCCAATCAGAGTCCTGCCCTTGACTATCTCTGATTGGTTTAGACCACGATATCAGCATAATGTGTGTCTGTTGTTGACCACACAGAGACACACATTTTTTTTTCGAATGGCTGGTCGCACTAGTGTGACCTAGGATTTTCTTTTGTTGCACGATTGACAGATTAGGTCGCATGTGCGACCAAATTGGTTGCACGTGGCCCAGCCCAGGTGATGGAGGTGAACTGAAGACCTTCTTGCTGTGAGGCAACACTGTTAGCCACTGCACCACTGTGCTGCCAATCCCCAGCCAATACTTTAAGTGACAACCTTTTTTGTCTTTGGCTCAAAGATCCACCGAATGCCCCACCACCCTCTAGCTACAAAAACACACTCAACCTTTTAGCCTTTTTATAGACTTAACAGTTCCAAGGTGTTTGATTTGTTCAAATTAGAATGATAAATAATAGATTTGGGTATTAGTCTTTCAGGTATAGATAGGGTTCCAAAAATAGTGAAAATAAAAAAGATGTATTTCCTGCTGAAAACCCAGTGTGATTTTGCACTGCAATCTGCATCACTGTAACTGCTGGAACTCAAACACAAAATGTTAAAGAACAATTTTTATCTTTAAATAATGGTTAGCAAGTTTGTTATGCTGTCTGAATTGTTGTGCAAATACTTTTACTATCTTTAAAGTATTTAAAAGTAAAAAAAAGAAAACATGTGTCTGATCTCTGCCTGACTCTCTCTGACCTGTTTCTGTCTCTTTTACCTGACTCAGTCCCAGACCTTTCCTAGTAGAAAAACTGGTTTTAAAGTTGGGATGAAGTTGGAAGGCATTGACCCAATGCACCCCTCCATGTTTTGTGTGGTGACCATTGCAGAGGTAAAATTGTCACTCACATCCACATACGCATTCCTGCTTGGATCTAGTCTCATTGGCCTCCTGTCTCTATCAGGCGATTGGCTGTCGGCTACGCCTTCATATTGATGGGTACTCAGAGTGTTATGACTTCTGGGTAAATGCAGATTCACCCAATATTAGACCGGCAGGCTGGTGTAAAGAGCACAACCACAAGCTTCATCCACCTAAAGGTAAAAAACAAGTGGACCAGTCCCTTCAGAGGTAACTACATGGCATGGGTTACCACACCTGTCTGTTTGTCTGCAGGTCACAGTGAGACAGAGTTTGACTGGCAGCAGTACCTTCAGTCCACAGACTCTCAGTCTGCACCAGCAGCCCTGTTCACGTGTTGCACTGGAGTCAGTATACAGTCTGTCTGTCGAACCTTTCTGTTCACCTGTTGCACTCTTGTCAGTCTGACCCACGTATCTGTCTATCCCCTGCCTGTCTTTTAGGGATGTGGGTTCAGGGTGGGGATGAAATTGGAGGCAGTCGACAGAAAGAATCCTGGACTTGTCTGTGTCGCCTCTGTTGCTGATGTCATCGATGACTGCTTCCTTGTTCACTTTGACAACTGGGATGACACATATGATTACTGGTGAGACAGAAGGACGACAGACTTTTTCTGTTTTCAGTATTTTTAGGTTGTAGTGTTGGAGCTGTTTCATGTCACTTGATATTTATTATTTAACGTGTTTTAAACCGGGTATATGGATTGATGGTTGTACTGATCCACCAGGTGTGACAGTAGCAGTCCATACATCCATCCGGTGGGCTGGTGTGAAGAACAGGGACGACCTCTTACTGCGCCACAGGGTATGCAGTCCTTCTGAACTCTATGCTTACAAACTTACATTACCATAGAATGACAGGCAAATAACAAACACACTCACACATCGATACCCAGCATCCAGACTGATGGCGAAACAACTAGTAGCTCAGTGTTCCAAAATTCGAAAGAAGGAACAGCTCTGACAGCTAGGGATTGATGAGGTGCAACACAAATGCTACGGCAAGGGGGAGCCTGGACGCCAGGTCGGGTACCTGAGATTGGGTACTAAGCCCCAAGTGTAATGGAGGAAGGAAGCGGTGCGTTCAGGAGGAACTGACCTGAAAGATAGGATCACGATGAAGCTTGAAACCTGGACACTCCGTAGCCTGTTACCAAGATTATGTGAAGTACCCTCGGAACCCTCTGAAGATCTACTAGGTGATGTGAATGCAGCACTACGGACAATACCTACCGCGACCATTACTGAGACCAACCAGCTGATCTGCACTCTGGTAACAGTGATCAGTGAGATGCTAAGTTACCATTTGAATAGCCAAAAAAAGCAGTACCCTCGGTGGAGAAGGAGACTAGGGGCCAAGATCAAGGTAGCACGGAGTGAGGTTGACCAACTATCGGAGGCAGAACCATCCAAGGTGTACTCTCAGTGGCAGGGGAACAACATGAGAACAGCATCACCAAGGTTGGAGACTGAGCAATACTGGAAGAGCATATGGGAGAAGGACAAAGCACAAATGAACCAGCTGCTAATTGACGACACACCCTATACAGTAATTTAAACACATAATAATTTTCCATATAGTATTCCTCTGTAAAACTCTGTAGTACTTTATTTTGCAGGTCACCCCAACCCTGAAAACTTTGTTTGGGAGGAATACCTTCAGGAGACCGGTTCTACTGCTGCTCCTATTTCAGCCTTTACTCTGGTGAGGATTGAGGAGGCTCATGCAAACATGAAGCCAATCAGGAAGCTGTTTCTGGTAACTTAGAGCTTTCCCTGTACTTTTGTCCAACAGAGAGCGCCACATGGTTTCCAGGTGAACCATAAGCTTGAGGCAGTTGACAGGAGAAACCCTATGCTAATACGCGTTGCCACAGTAACAGACACAGAGGACTACAGGGTGAAGGTAATGTGTATCTGTGTGTGTGATGTAGTGATAATCGTTAACTCATCTACCATTTTGGACATGTGACAGAATATAGGACCTAGTGAATAAGGCTCCAGTCACAGAGACCAGACCAGAATGTCTGACAACAACCAGTCATGAGAAAAATAAGTATTCCTTGACTTGTTGTAAGTGGTTGCTGGAGGTTGAATTACTGTGAAAACAGTTGCTAAATTCAAGCGAACCAGGCTTATAAACCAGTCATATAACCCCCTGTTAAAACACAGATTTTATCTTCTCCATTTTCAGTTTGTGTTGCATTTTTTCAAGTGGTACTATTGCTTGGCTAGCAGTTAATATTTGCATGAAAAACTACAGATGACCGTCCAGAAAAGTTTATGCATCAAGATGCAGGCAAACTGGCAATTTGCTAACACCAAGAGCAATCGCTATTAGGTTTTTGCTGCAGCACTTTCTTTGTACCCAATTTCACCCAGAAGTAGCCAGCAACCTCCCAGAACCACTGGCAGTCAGTCAGGGAGTACACATTTTTCCCTAGCACACATCCAAGCACCTCTCACGCCCATGACGTGACATGAGATACCTCAATAGTCAAGTGTGCACGTTTGATGCCAGGAAGTATTTAACAAGGTGTGTGTCTACAGATTCATTACGATGGGTGGTCGACACAGTTCGATGTGTGGTGTGACAGCGACCTCTGCGACCTGCATCCTGTTGGCTGGTGTCAGCGCACTGGACATCCACTGGAACCCCCCCCAGGTCAGACATACAGGTCAGAGAGAGACAGACTAGTCAGACAGACAGGTCAGACAGTGTTACAGTTCAGAAGGAAAGTTATAGCAGGACAGATTCACTCATTGTTATCATGTGTGTGAGACAGGTTTGTCCCACCTGCCCTCCCCCTCTCAGGGAGTATGTCCTACTGCAGGCTGCAGAGGAGTCGGACACATCAAAGGAGCCAAATACACTGGACACCACAGGTACCTGTCTCATACAAAACACTACAGTTAATTCCCTTACATATACATATACAATACCTCATACAACCATCGCAGGAACATTTACCCTTTTAAGTGTGACAGAAACCGGTCTCACAAACCACAGATACCTGTTACACAAAGAAATCACAAGTACCTTTCTCACCCGCCCCACAGATCCCTGACCCAAAATTTGATAGATAACGATAGAACTCGTACAATCAGACGGGAGTGTCGCAGAGCTGAACACAGGTCAAAGAAGGACAAGTTCCAGGTGTCAGTTCAAATCTTAAAAGACCATCTGTAACACTGCACTGCTTAAAGACTTTATCGAGAATTATTGCATCTGACTGTCATAACCCACGTAAGACCATTGACTCTGTTCCTGATGCCTCACAGTCTTTATGTTTGGAAGCCTCGTCTGATATGTGCAATACATTTCTGTACTTTTTTCATTGATAAATTTTAGACCCACTGCTTTTCTCACTTTATTTCCTTCCTTTGGGATCCATTTTTAGAAAGCACACCTTTAAGGAGAAGGATCTCAATTACACCACTTATTGAATGTCTTGCTGAAAATTAAAGCTCAGATAGCCTTGAACTGTTTACATTTGAATGAGAAGAAGACTGAAATGTTGGGTTTTAGACCCAGCAGCTACTGTGACAGTAATACACGTGTCAGTTGGATTACTGTCACACACTTTTTGTTGGACTTAGCCAGTTTTGTCACGCCTCCAGCTTGTTCAAAATACTGCGTACCTGCCTATGACTAAATACAGAGGAGTCATATTTCTGTAATGCTTGTGCTTGCTGACTTGTTTTGCTGCGTTGTTTCTGTTGTTGGTGATTCGTGTTTGCTTGGTTGTAATTTCTCGGTGTTTGTGTTTCTCTTTTGTTAAATGTTTGTCTAACTCTGTCACCTAGTGCCTTTGGCTGTCCATATTCTGACATTAACATGCGTAAGGAGATGGTGCTTCCTGATAGGCTGGGCGGAGAACGAGTCATAACCCTCATACCTGTCACCGTGCGCCAGCATGACAACCAGTCAGACAGGTAACTGTAGACTGGTGGAGAAAATGCTTTTGTTTTGGATCTTGTACTGTTAAATCTGAGAATAGAGCTTCTCCAAGCATGTAAACAAACATAGAATGGGAAATGACGTCTACAGTAAGAGGATCTCTGTTATTTCTATTATTCCAGAAGAATAACAGCCGGTCATTATTTTGTCCTGCAAATAATTCTGAAAAACAAGTGATGTTTACATGGTATCTGTTTCTCTCTGTGTTAAACAGCACGAGCTTTCAGAAGGCAGAACCCAGAGACGAGGAGCTGCTGGTTCCTCTTGGCAAGAGAAGAAGGCTGACAGACAGGTGAGAGTGAGCAGATGAGGCAAGATTCTGTTTGCCTGTTAAGTGTTTGTAAGAGAAGTGGCCCTAAAATTAGCCCATAATCAGGGACATTACTCAGACATATCTCTATCTCCTACTGCCTGTCGCACTCTGTCACCTTCTGAGTGTGGCAAGGCTCATCAGATTTGTTATTATTATTATTATTATTGAGTGTGCCAATAATTGTGTGTGTGATATAACTGATGCACACAACTATTTGTCAGGTTTATAACTATTGAATTTGCCAGTGCAGTAGCATTGAGGCGCACTGTTTATTATTCGTCAGATTTATTATAGTTATTATAGTTTTGACACAGTTTCTCTTCACATCTTTGTTTTTCCTCGCACATCTGTCCTGCAGTATGGTCCGCGATTGGCTATCATGATGGAATAATGTTTTGCCCACCAGAGTAGCAAGTTGGTCACGTGACTGAAAACTATGAATCGCACTGAGACACACTATATATTATTTTTCAGATTTCTTATTCTCATCATTAACTGTGCTAATGGAATCGCATCGAGCCACACAATTATAAATCAGGTTTATTAGACTATTCAGCCCCTATTTCCAGCTGTCTCTTTATCTGGCTTTTAAAATTTTCCGCAGATGAGTCTGTGCACTCACAAAATCAGGGAGGCACACAGACATCCGCACGGACTCTGATGCTCACTATGTGATAATGAAATTTTTGTCACTCTAACCTGAGTGGACCCTAGCAGGGTTGCAGACATAGAAGAATAATCCCAGTCTTATGATTGATACAAAGAGCCAGATTACCTAAATGAGGCGAAATAGCATGTGAGTACATTCCCCAAATAGCACTGGTGTGAGTAGTTTTATGGGTGATTTACAAAAGTTTGAGTTGGACATGCCCAATCTCACAAGAACCTTGTAATCTAGTGAAAAAAGTGAATTTGAGAGATTTCATGAGGGAGTTGTGCGTGTGTACATTTGTGATCTATATATTATATATTGTCATAATGCATGCGGCTGAATTTGTGTAGGCCCGCAAATAAAAAATGTAGTGCAGCTCATGAGTGTAGAAACCTCACTTTCTTGTGGGGTTCCGCAGGGGTCCATTCTTGGCCCAGTCCTTTTTTCGATTTATATGCTCCCAATGGGCTCAATTAAAAAAAAAAAAAATCATGTCATTGTTATGCAGACGACTCACAGATTTACCTGCTACTGAAATCTAAATCTGTGTGTCCTCTAAAGGTTTTATTAGATTGTTTGAAAGAAGTTAAGGCATGGATGGCTTTAAACTCTCTTAATTTAAATGAACAAAAAACAGAGGTCATTGCGTTTGGTCCCTGTGACCACTACGACTTTGGCCCTTTAGAAATTTATAGAAAAAAAGAAAACCTTTTGCAAGGAACCTAGGAGTGATTTTTGACACGAATTATAAACCAAGGGTATACCAAGGTGCTTAACAAGTAAACATAGAGAATAAAAGAAAGGTAAATAGAAGTAGGACCAAAGCAAGTACTAGGTATGCAAGCAGATCACTGTCACAGATACATAGGAGAAGCAGCAGATACATATCAAACAAAGAATTAAAATAAGCATAAAAGTACATAATGTGAAATCATAAGTGAAATGTTAACTAGAAGGAAAGGCAAGATTGAATAAGTGGGTCTTTAGTCGTGATTTAAACAGTGCAATAGAATCAGAGGCGCGGATAGCGAGGGGGAGGTTATTCCACGGTACCGGTGCAGCCACAGCAAACGCACGGTCACCCCAAGACTTCAGCCGAGATCTAGGTTGTGTCAGAAGTAGTTGAGTAGCAGATCTAAGTGTTCTAGCAGGATTATGTGGCTTAAGAAGTTCACTAAGATAACTCGGCACTAATTTATTAATGGTTTTGGACATGAGCAGTAATATTTTAAATTGAATACGGTACTTAATGGGCAGCCAGTGCAAGCCAGCTAGAACAGGAGTAATAGAGCAGAATTTCCTGGTACCAGTCAGGAGGCGGGCCGCCGCATTTTGGACTGTTTGCAGTCTAAGGAGGAGGGAAGACTGAAGTACAGGGAATTGCAATAATCCAACCTGGAGGTCACAAAAGCGTGAATAAGCTTCTCCAGGTCCTCATGTGGAACATCTTTAATAAAATGATCAGCATTGCTGCTTTACCAGGTGTAACTATGAAGTATAACATCCAGGCATCCATGAAAACAGAATTTATTACATTTAACGGAGTTAGAAGTTAGCAGGAAGCTAGCGGATGTTAGCTCGCTAGTTTCGCTAGCTACCTAAGCATGATGTAGCATGTTCTGACTGAGAGATTTCTGAAAGCATTCAAACGTACAGCTCTGCTATCACTTCCAACATAAATGAAGACAGAAAACTAAACAGCAGTGACGTTTGTAGGATTACTGATGTTGGGCTAGCTGGTATATAATGATGTGCTACGTGATCGCTAGTGACACAGCTATGTTGGCATAACATAAACAGTGAAGCTGGAGGATTTAAGCTAACACTTTTCCCCTCGATAAAAGTTAACGTGAGGGTTCCTGATGGTTAGGGACAAATGCAATCGCATGGCAGGATGCTGTAAACGGACCAAACTTCAGTCAGGAGAACAACTGAGATAATCCATCCACAATACAAGGTTAGTCATTAATATACTGCAACAACATGGGAAGAATGAGTTGAATAAAGTTTGATTTATCTGACTGTTTTGCTTAATGTGTCTTATAATCCCGTGCACCTTATGGCCCGAAAAATACATATTTGACTTTTTTATTTGGCACAAAGCAGTTTAATGTTGCAAAGCACCTCTTTTTATCTTCAGTGGATATTATACATGGTTATGCTGAGGATATGTCAGCCCATTTCTACTGGAAATGCCTTTTGGTTAAACTTTCAGCAAGGAATTTGCATTTGCACTGTTAAATTTTTAGATAGCTTTAATACATATAAAAAACAGCTGCTTGTTTAAGTTAAAATAAATGGATGGGGTTTTTTGCGCTAGTAAAGTTGTGGAGTTGTATTTTGTCTCGCATCAATTATATCGTCAGTTATATCGTTATCAGAAATTTTCAAATATTTTTGGCCATATCGCCCTGCTCTAATATTGTATTTTCAAAGACAATGAAAAAGAATAGGGCCTAAAACTGATCCTTGAGGCACACTGCAACAGGCCAGTGCAGAGGAAGGTGCCCAAGTTAACCAAAAAGGACCTGTCAGCGAGGTATGATTTAAACCAGTCAAGGGCAGTGCCTCTGTGGGTATCACAGTGTGCTCAAGTCTTAATAATAAGATGTTATGGTCCACCATATCAAGAGAGGTCCAATAAAACAGGGACCATAGAGCGTCCAGTATCAGTAATTACAAGAATATCATTAAGAACTCTAACTGTTTATCAATGGTTGATAAACAGATCAAGGCTGTAATCAAAACCAGTTTCTTTCATCTCCGGCTACTAACAAAAGTGAAGCCATTCCTCTGTTCCAGAGACTTTGAGAGAGCTATTCAACTTTTGTAATAGTCTTTACTCAGGTGTTAGTCTGTCATCAGTTAGCTAACTTCAGCTGGTCCAAAAGGCTTCAGGCTTCAGGGTTACTAACTGGCACACGCAAGTGAGACCACACATCCCCCATACTAGGATCCTTACACTGGCTGCCAGTTAGTTTTCGAATTGATTTTAAGATTTATTATTTGTTTTTAAGGTATTGCACAGGTTAGCACCCTCATACCTTTCTGATCTTTTGAACTGGTACAGTCCTGCAAGATCATTGAGGTCTGCAGATCAAATGCTCCAAATGCTCCAGATTAAAGCCCAGAGGAGATCGAGCCTTTGCTGTGACTGCCCCTTCACATCAGGACCTCCCCAACATTAGACACTTTCAAATCCTGTCTGAAAACCCACTTTTATTCCTTCGCGTTTAAATCAGAATGACTTTTTACTACTTTTATTTGTCTTATTTCTTACTCAAATCTTCTTTTTAAAATGTTGTCATGTCTTCCTATGCTTTTATCTCTTTTGATTATTTGAAATGTACAGCACTTTGGTCAACAGTTATTTTAAATGTGCTATATAAATAAAATTGACTTTGACTTTGAAAATGGTGTGCACTGCCCATGGTCCTGAAATTATGACAATTTTTGCTATACGTTATAGAATTTATTAACAAAACCAAACGGCACCTTCAATCTGTCGAATCAATTCCAAACATCAAAAGGAAAAATGTGCTGCTGTTCACACATCCCATGCCTGATGTCCACCAAGGCCTGATTACTTGCAGGATAGGTTCCTGTCTCCACCCTGGTTTGTCCCTTCTTTAAGTACTTCACATCAACCCCTTTAACAGTAACATTTTGGCCACAAAGGCTACAGTAAAAAACACCAAAAATGGAAACGTTTGAAGAAGCTTTGTTTATGCTGGAATTCCATGTCTCCTTTTAGCTGGAAATTCCAGGTCATCTCTGAATTCACTGAGCAAATTTAGGATTAGGTGGCTTCGTACGCTGTGTGTTTTTATCACATCTACATCTGGCATTGCAAATAAATTGTCACATGGTGTTCTCTCTGCGGTGCTACCTCTGCACATTAATAACTGCCACCATTCTAAAGACGCCATACTGCTTCTTTTATGAGTACTACTTTACAAACAGGAAGTGTTTAAATGTGTTGACCTTTCAAAGTAAAATTCAATAATAAAATAACTTTTATAGTTGCCTCTTTCACACTGAAACACAAATTCAGCTTTCTAATTATTTTAGCATACATATAATTACAGCATACATATAATTATTTCAACAAGTAATACTTGACTTTCAAAATAAAAGCTCAACAATATTACAGTTAATTATCAGTGTTCATGAAAGTTCATGATTTTTTTTCTCTACAAATTATTGCCCTATGGCTGCCTCATTGACTTGATTTATGGTTATTGCTGTGTAAACAGGATGGCTGTAAATACTTTGGCCTTTTAAAATAATTTTGACATTTCAAGCCTGAGTCACCTCTTTTTAGCTGGCTTTATTTGGGTTGTTTCAAAGTACCCACATTATGCTGCCAATACTTCTTCCAACCTCCAGAAAGGAATCCTCAGCTCCTTTTGGCTACTGATGATGCACTGGCATAATAAAATTTCTTCAGGAACTTTCTCATTTTCAGAATAAAGTTCATATTTTGCAGTGTGTGTGGGTGATAGTTGAGTAGATGTTATATAAGATAGATTATATAACCTAAAAACACACTTGACCACATTCAAACAGTAAGGCTGGACTACTGTTATTCGTTATTATCAGGATGCTTTAAAACTCCCTGAAAAGCCTTCAGCTAATCCAAAATGCTGCAGCAAGAGTGCTGGAGGGGACTAGAAAGAGAGAGCAGATTTCTCCTGTATTGGCTTCCCTTCATTGGCTCCCTGTTAAATTCAGAACTGACTTCAAAATCCTGCTCCTCACATACAAGGTCTTAAATAATCAGGCCCCATCTTATCTTAATGACCTTATAGTACCACATCACCCCATTAGAGCTCTTAGCTTACAGACTGCAGGCTTACTTGTTGTTCCTAGAGTAATTAAAAGTAGAATGGGAGGCAGAGCCTTCAGTTTTCAGGCTCCTCTTCTGTGGAACCAGCTTCCAGTTTGGATTCAGGAGACAGACACCATCTCTACTTTTAAGATTAGACTTAAAACTTTCCTTTTTGCTAAAGCATATAGTTAGGGCTGGACCAGGTGACCCTGTATCCTCCCTTAGTTATGCTGCAATAGGTGTAGGGTGATTCCCATGATGCACTGGGTGTTTCTTCTTCAGTGACCTTTCTCACTTACTATGTGTTAATAGAGCTCTCTGCATTGAATCATACTTGTAATTCAAGTTTCAAGCTTCCACAGCATGGCTTTTGTCCTGTCATCCTCCCCTCACCCCAACAGGTCGCGGCTTATGGCCGCCCCTCCCAGAGCCTGGTTCTGCTGGAGGTTTCTTTCTGTCAAAAGGGAGTTTTTCCTTCCCACTGTCACCAAAGTGCTTGCTCATATTGGCTCATATGATTGTTGGGTTTTTCTCTGTATGTATTATTGTAGGGTCTACCTTAGAGTATAAAACACCTTGAGGTGACTCTTGTTGTGATTTGGCGCTGTATAAATAAGACTGAATTGAATTGAAGGTTTCCATCACTTTAGATGACTTAGAATAATTGGCTTAATAAGTTCTGTCTTGAGAACAGGGTGAGATCCCACAGTGAGTAAAACCTGTTCAAATACACAAGTGATTCTGAATAGTTAAGTTTAATATAGACTCACAGTAGAGTGAAAATACAGTGGACTCACAGTAGAATGCTGTTTTATTTCCTTTGTTTTTTTTCCACTCATAATGGTTGTCTTGTATTCTCCTTTATGGCTAGAACCACCCGAATGCCCCAGCCAACCACATTCCTTCGTGTGAAACAGGAAGAGGAGGAGCCTCATCTCAGAGTCCTCAGCCCAGGTACTAAGTTGGGAGAGAGGGGAGGGTGGTGGTGGGCTGTTTAAAGTGGAGAGTTGCTCCTTCACTGTTCACTGTTCTGCATTATACTGCAGAATTCACCAAACCGCTGACGTCAGGTTTCAGAGAGACAACAGCAGCTAAACTACTGAATACAAACACAGATATTCATGTTTGAACTGCTGTATGCAGAAACATACTACAGACATAAGCAGTTTAAAGTGTAGCAGTACTCTAACATGTTCTGCAGTGTAACCTATCAATTTCTCCCTACACCCACAGTTGGTCTACCCCTAAAATTAGCCTCATACTATATATTATTATTATTATTATTATTGTTATAATCAAGCTTAAAATAAACCTGAAATTAGATTAAAATCAGCCTAAGCCTGTATAAAATGCAATCTGTCATTGATAATACCTGATTTTTATGTGTTGAACTTCTTCAGGTCAGGGTCCGTTAGCACACAGCTTCAGATGCATCAGCCCCTCTTTTTGAATGGGAGCTTACATATAAGACAGAAAGCAGATACATATGTTTCAGAAATAAAAGTGAGGTGTGACATATCTGCAGCTGCAGCATCACAGGATGTGTTCCAGCTGTTTTGTGGCATAAAAAAGGTGAAACTACAACGCTGCTGTTTGTGATGGTGGAAGCGGTCACTGACATATAAACTCATCCACACTCTGGAAACAACATTGCTCTCTTCACTGTTTCCATGGAAACAGCAGGCAGATAAGGTGGCTGTTTCTATGGAAACATTTCACCATGGTAGCTGCTGTTTTAGTTGTTCTCTGTGTGCTTAATCCTGTAAAGGACATCCGAGTCTTTCCAATTACCAATCGGCTGATTGATCAGGATCACGTGATGCCCATCTTAGTGTTTAGTGGTGAGACCTGCTGACTCTTCACATATTAAATAAATTCATATTTGGTATGTGGCAGGTCTCTGCGGGGTTTCTGCTGGTCTCGCAGTGTTTTACTGTGAAAAACAGTGTTTGTGGATGACGTCTCACCACATTAACATTTCATATTGTAAATCAATGTTGCTGTTCACTCCCCTGTTGGTTGCTTTCACCACTGAATAGAAATTTCTATATTTGGGGAGTTTAAAATTGTTCTCACTGTTATTGGTTGTGTTTGTTTATGAAGCCACTGCTGTTTGGTACTAAGGTGTTGTCATTTTTGTTGTTGAGGTTTTGCCGTGTGGTTGTCATTGACTGGTGTTTCTGACCTCTAGAATCCAGTCTGCAGGCCGCCCTCCACCAGTCTGTCTTCCTCTCAGCCATGTCAGCACAGCCCAGCCGCGACCTGTCACTATGCTGGGAGCAACACCGCAAATTGTTGCCAGGTGTTGCAGGAGTCCACGCTGAGACTGTCCAACACTGGAGCGTCCAACAGGTCAGAGAGCAAAGAGATGCTGCAGCTATGTAGTTCACTAATAGTAAATAAGAGTGCTCATTCAATTTATTTGTATTAACGTACATTGCGTTGCACACATTTTACTGACTGTATGTATGACAAATGGATTTTTTTCGCTCTTTCCCTCTAAGGTGTCAGATTTCATAGAGTCTCTCCCCGGCTGTGAGGAACAGGCCAAACAGTTCAGAGACGAGGTGAGATGACCGGACGAGATGATCTGGTGGTGTAGAGCTAATGACGTGACAGTGGCAATGATCTGATCTGTTCCTGCTTCTGTTCTAGCAAATTGATGGACGGGCCTTCCTCCTGCTCACCCAGCGGGACATCATCCGGATTATGTCAATCAAACTCGGCCCTGCCCTCAAGATCTACAATTCCATCCTGATGTTCAAACACGCTGAGGACAGAAGCCGATCACATGCTAAGGATAGGAGCCAATCACATGTTGAGCATACCAATACTTGACATTTGCAGCTCGTAACTGACCAAATCCAAACCTGATAGACCCCATTACCATGGCATCTACCCCTTATTCTCTGATCTGGACGAGCCATGTTTTCCATCCTGTTGTCACCTGAATTTGTTTGACGTTACAGTGACCTTTCTGTTGGCAGGTCCTGTGACGTCATTTCGACATTCAGTTACTGTCATCATTATCACTTCATGTGAAAACAACCAACCGTCACTTAGGGAAACTGCCCTTTGGATGGGGCACAGCTTTATTCAGGTGAACTAAAAACTGGAGGCAAAGCTTTAAGTGGGACTTACAACTTGTATGATCAGCAGTGGCAGTTCTGCCAGGAAACATGGCTGTGCTCAGTCGATTGTCTGAGATGTTCAAAAAAAATCTGCATCAAAACATCTTGAGATAGATTTCTCAGTTTTGTTATTTTATCTGTAAATCAGTCCTGGGAAGTAGTTTCACCGTTATCTGATCCAAGTTGCTTTATTTGATCATATTTACTTGTAATGTTAAGATATCAGGGAAAAAAATCAAAACACGCATGTCAAATTAAAAAAGGCCCCATCAGAACATTAAACAGACTGCGCTACTCAGAGTCAAGTCCTTTTATTTGTCCTCTAATGCAAACGTAAGTTATCAACAGATTTTTATTGTAAGAAAAGGGTTCTGTGAACAAAAAGTGTTGCATTGATTTTAGTAAAGCAGTGGTTCCACGAAAGAGAGTTAAAAACATGACAGAAATTATTCCTCACATGAAGAAAAGAAAAATTCAGACATTTATTTGAAATATTCACAACTGCATTTCGGTCTCACAGTGACAAAAGTCCGGTTTACTGAAAAGGTTTCCATAATTAACACGAGTCTCATCATTGTGTTGAGTGTGTAAAAATGAGTGTGTAAAAATGAGTGTGTTATGAGAAAACTCTCCTAATTACAGAATGGCATTAGAATTTCAAAAAAGAGAAAAATGAACATTCTAAAATAGTATTACACAAAATACATCAAATACATCATCAAAAGTCCCAAAATTACATAAACAGATATTATTCATGGAGATGTTTGCATAGGTCTCCAAAACTGGGTAAGTTGCATCTGCGTGCACACGTAGCCCTAGAGACCAAAGGTCCATGTCCATTTAATTTTGGGGTGAACTTTATTAGACTTCTTCTTGACTTCGCAGTGTCTTGATGAGATGCAACACCATGCTGAGATGAACAAAACCATTGTCTTCATTCAGGCCTCATCAGTCAGATTTCTACCATGATCACAGTACTATGTGCTCTCTCCTCATTACATTACTAATCCTGTTAACTTTTAACATCATCCTGCCACCTCTGCTGGGATCTGTCAGGTTGTGGAAATGTGTAATTGGCTGCGTCTCTTAAACAATCAATAAAATAACTGTTCAATAACTCTGAATTTTCAGAAGAAATTTTTTAACTTTGGAATAATTGCAAAGTCTATATTTATAATTTTATTCTCTCGTGTTACAGTCTGTTTTGTTATCTACCGTGTTTGTATAGAGTTTTATTTTAGAGTAACCATAGATCTATAGATTTGTACTTCAGTTCGTCTCGCTTCTCTCTGACCTCTTCTCCTCTGTGATGGCGCAGCAGGAGCTGAGCTGTAGACCTTAACTCAGATCAGCATATCCTGGCCTGCAGTGGTCTGTTGCACACTTTGAGTTTGCAAATTCTAGTTTACACAACAGCTTTCCTCAGGTTTTCACTGTAACAGGTCCAGGCGGGTATTTTCATGTTTCCAACAGTGGGCTGATATTAGGGCCTTTGTCTAACTTCTCTTTGCTGTTTGTCAGTATTTGTTGAGACCAATAAAGCTTCTGATCTGGTCTGTGTGCTGTGATCTCTCATTTGCACAAGGAAGAACCCATATATATATATTTCAGCAAGTTGCATTTTCGTCATCTTTCACTGATTGACTTTGTAGGAGTAGAGCTCCTTAAATCCTGTATCCAGCAAGAACAGGAAAACACTAGGCTTTCTTCAGGATCATGTGTGATACAATTTTCCCATTATACCAAATATCAAAGGTGCTTTATTGGATTGAGATCTGGTTACTATGGAGATCATGAATTGATTTGAGGTTTGTGATATGATGCATTATCTTCTGACAGCTGGAGGGATGGGCATGGTCAGCAACGGTACCCAAGTAAGCTGTGATGTTTAAACTGTGCCCAGTGTGCCCGAAGTGTGTGGTTCATGCTTTCATATTTATGCCAAATTCTGACCCGACCAATATCGCAGCAGGAATCAAGACTCTTCAGACCAGCCAATGTTTTTATGTGTTATAGACAGTGTGTGTGATGTGTGCCTCTCTGCACACACTATCATAAATACGCATAACTAAAGAAAAATACAATGTATAGTGTAAGAAAGAAGAGGTTAATAAGATCAAGATCCATCAAAAAAATGATAAAATATGAATAACTGTGGGTTTATTGTATCATTAATTATATGACTGCAGCTCTGATTTACTTTTAACCAATTTCTGACCTTCTCATCAAAAGTGGGGAAAAGCAGTGTGGCAAATCTCACGGGCATTATAACCCATTTTATTTACATAGTGCCAAATCACATCGACAGTCCCATCAAAGCATGCTACATCGAAATTTTCTATTTTTTGGACCATTCTCTGCCAACCTTGTAGATGGTTGTTTAGGAAACTCTCAGTAGATCAGTAAATACTCATACAAGCGTCTGTGGAGGTTCTCAGTCATCCAGGTCATCATAGTCTAAGGATCTGGAAAAGAAAAGCATCTGGACTTCTTTGAGTTTCCTTGAAGACGTTTCACCTCTAATCCGAGAAGCTTCTTCAGTTTTAAGAGCAATATGGTAGTGTCCCCAAGAGGGTCATGGACCCCTTAGTGATCCTCTACCTAATCACACGAGAGAGAGTGTGAAAACGGGTGTAGGTCACAATCAGCCAAGGCTTCGGGTGAAACCTAGCCCCACCCTATCATGTGATTTACTGAGGTCAAATGGCCCAGGATGTGAGTGGGCGTTAAGGCGTCAGGCGTGCTAGGAGACACAGCAAGTCTTCTGGCAATGGCACGTATTGATGTGCCACCCTGGAGGAGTTGGATGAACTTCCACCTCGTTGTTCTTTGTAGGGTCCACATATCGCCTCATGTTACCAGTAGTGACACTGGCCTTAGCCAAATGCAAAACTAGTGAAAACTTGTTGCCCCTCTAGTGCACCTGTTGATGCCAAACACCAAAGGTGCTAAAACTGATGAAAAAAGTGTTCCTTTACTTTTTTAAAAAGTAGTATAATTTAAGAAAGTTATTTCCTCTTGACAGAGAACATCTGAAGCAGAGACAGATTCTAATCAAGAACCAATGACCATAAACTGAAAAAATACCCAACAGAAAACAAACCATGGTTTGTGCTGAAGCAATGAGACTCTAGTAGTGTAATATTATCAGCACATAAGGATCATTTATTGTAACAAATAATTTAAGTACTGATTTGATAGAATTTGCTAAAATCTTTGTTTAAAGTACATAAACACATGCATTCATCCAGACACAGCAACATATGTTGTTATTGTAATAACTGTATAAAATTATACAATTATAATTGGCTGTAATGATATTTAATCAGGTTTCATGCCATGAAAGACTTATGGACTGAATTACAGCAGCAGGAGAGAGAGTGAGCGAGAGACACACTGGAACTCGTTCCTCTGGTGCTCTATCGCTCACTCTCACTGTGCCTTTCGTTCTTTGGGGGAGGAGATTCAACGACTCTTAGCATCACTGCAGAAACAGAGAGAGGGCGGAGCAGAGGGAGAGAGAGAAAAGAGCCGGAGAGACGATAGCAGGAGGCGATGAGACAAGGAGAGATTTAGAGACTGCAGCAGCACGAAGCGCAGGAGAACAGAACCGACAGCAGCGGTGTCTGTGAGAACAAACACACCTTACGCTTTATTTTACGTGTATCTAAGTGTTTGCACAGTGTTTCTGATCAGTACTTATCTGTGTCGGTTTTGCTCTCATGACTGATTTATGTGAACTAACCAACCCTGATCAGTACTGACAGGTAGTGCTCAATTGATATTCAACACCAGTGATCAATACTGTAGGGCTATGCTGTGTGTGAGTTCTCCTTTTGTGTATATGTGTGTTTTGTTATTGATTAGTAACAAGCAGTGATTCATTAAGGCTTGAGCAGTGTGATCAGATCAGTCAGAATATTAAATCATATGTATCAGTGTTATATTTGCTGATTGATTATTGATTTGTATTTTTGAAGTGGTGACTGATTTGCTGCAGTAGTGATCATATGTCACAGTAGTAGTGATTACAAAGAACAGTGTTCATGATTTTTACCTTCAACAATAGATTCATTTATTAAGAACAAATTGTTTTGATTTGTTACTGATTGGTGTTGAACAGTACTGATTTGATAGCACTCATCAGTAGGTATCATTCATACTGATCTGTATCAGTCATTATTAGACAGTAACATGTACCAGCCAGTATTTGCCTTCAGTATTAGTATGGCTGGGTGTAGGAGTCAGAATTAGGAGAGTCAATCACACGGTGTAAAGGTTCTGCTATGGAGCAGTAGTGCATGCTGGGAGGTGTAGTTCCTGCACTCTTAAATAAAAAATTGAACAGGCAAATGGGTTTAATATCCATCACGTGTCTGTCACTATGAGAATATTAGTGGTGAAAACTCACTTAAGAATACCAAACTTTGTACTGTTTGCTGAGTTTCAGTATCGATTGTGCACAGATGAACAGAACTGATATTAAACTAGTTTATGTCTGTCCCTCCAAACAACACAGGCAGCGTGTGATATCATAACACATCTCTTTATCTGACACTCTGTGTCTCTCTGACAAGAACTTGGTGTGACACAGTCCAGCTGAGATAGAGGTCAGCGGGGCTTAACCTGCTGGGCCACCATCTGATTGGTGGGTGGTGATGATCGCAACAGGTGGATTGCTGAGAATCAACGCACGCCGACAGGACTCGCTATCCAGACCACATAAACCACACGCACAGAAGAAGAAGAAGAAGAAGAGGTAATGCACACTCACAAACAGACACGCATTCAGTGGTGATGTAACCTGGCTGCGTGTGTTTTTCGACACACCTGGGGGTTAGTGATACGATGACGCAATTAACCAATGTCCCCGCCTCCCAAACCCTAGGAGGAGTGAGGTAGTGGTGGTAAAGGGGAAGCTGAAGTTGTGTTCAGTCTCGGGTCTCGTGGCTGCACTTGGCATTCTGGTTCTGGTTGTGGGTGTGGTCATGGTAGCTCTGGGCTATTGGCCTCGTGATGGATTGTTCTTCAGCTCTCAGCCACAGGAGGGCACCGCCATGGCTTCTGTCTCCTCAGACACCCCAACAACTGCACCTGCTGATGCCCAAGTGAGACACTACACCACTGACACTGTGTGTATTTTACTGGGCAAAGGTGGTTTTCATATTTTGACTGTTGTAATGCAGTCATTTTTCACATTTTGTCATGAAGTGTTTCTTATCTTAAGTCAAGTTGAACATCTGTCTGACTGTTTCCAGCGAGAAATGAGAGAAGGTGTACTGCAATCAGATGACGTGCAGGATAATGGAGGAAGCGATGATGGTTTTAACCAGACAGAAACCATAAATGGGACGACCAGACATCTTTCACAAGGTTTTCTACAGGACTTTCTGGACAGGTAAACAAACTAGCCTGTCTGCTTTAGCCGAGGCTGCCAGAACAGCTGTAAAGGCCCTTTGGGAAGTTCTGGACTTGCAGGGGAAATATCTCTTCATATTGTGGATGAGATAGCAGGGTAACATTCATACCATGTCACTGCAATCAGTTAGAAATTAGTAGGAAATTGAAATTGCTTTGAAAGAAGTTTAGTTCCTACTCTAAAGCCCTGTGTAAATATGGAACAATTCACTGCCTCACGACTGCTTTGCAGATTGTGGTTGCATATGGAGAAGATGTGGCCCCAAACCTTTAAATTCAGGTGTTGTCAGTCCCAATGCCACAAGTATTGAAAATCAAGCACCCAGCAATCTTCTTTGTGAAAAAAGGGGACATTGTTTCTGAAATTCACTGGATTCAAGCATAGTATTGTAAGAAGATGAAACATTTCCAACAGGCCAGTTGGGGAAATTCCTTCAATACCTTCCTCCAACATATTCCACAATCAATGGCATTATTGCAAAGTGGAAGTGCTCAGGAACCACAAGCACCCAGCGGCAGTCCACATGAAGTTACGTAATGCAAGTGCCAAGTGCTGTGGGGCATAGTTCATAAATGGTAAATGGCCTGTATTTGCATAGCGCTTTACTAGTCCCTAAGGACCCCAAAGCACTTTACACATTCAGTCATTCACACACAGGTGATGGCAGCTACACTGTAGCCAAAGCCACCCTGGGATGCACTGACAGAGGCGAGGCTGCCGGACTCTGGCGCCACCGGGCCCTCTGACCACCACCAGTAGGCAACGGGTGAAGTGTCTTGCCCAAGGACACAACGACCGAGACTGTCCAAGCCGGGGCTCGAACCAGCAACCTTCCGATTACAAGGCGAACTCCCAACTCTTGAGCCACGATCGCCCCAATATACCCCAATATAAAGGTTGCCTCAGCACAAAAACTGTGCTATAAGCTTCAAGGAATGGGTTTTCTGCAGATGTCCACATAGTGTATAGTCTGCTGTTATGTTCATGCATTTCTTTAACATCCTCGATAGGTTTTTCATCCCTGCTCAATACTGTAATCAGTACTGCACACATGCCACCAATGGCTATTTCATTCATCATAAACATTTCATTTTGTTAGATCAATAGCTAATTTCTTCTTGTATGAATGCTTCTTGACTGTGCTGGTGGAGATTAAAGTTGATACTAGTGAGCTTTGGCAGTCTATTTGGAATTTCTAAAACTCAGCATGGTCCTAAAAGTACTTCAGGGTGTTTTTAAGTAGCTCTCCTAAGGATTGGTCTGTTTTCTGATTGTCTCTTCAGGTATTTGTACTCTGATAGACTGAAGGTCTTTGGCCCACTCATCATGGGGATTGGCATTTTCCTCTTCATCTGTGCCAATGCTGTTCTGCATGAAAACCGTGACAAGAAGACAAAAGTCATAAACCTGAGGGACATTTATTCCACTGTTATTGACCTCCACAGCCTCCGGAAACCCAACACTTCCTCCTGCTGCTCAGCCAATCCCCCCAACAGCATTGTTAACTATATCCAATCAAAGAGCCTGGAAGCCAAACCCAGGGCATACCCTGACTCCCTGATAAACAGAAAGGGGGGAGGAGAAGGTGTGGGAGACAGTGGGGTGGGAGGTGGGCTGTTAACCATGCAACCTGGCAGCAGTAAAGGAGCAGGGGAAGGTTGGGGCAATGATGGAGGAGGACACGCAGTCTTCAGTATATACCAGGAACAAACAGATGCTCCTCCTCCCTCTTCCTCGCAGAGACTTTCCCTCCCCCAAAGTTTTAGCCCCACCCACCCCTCCACCTGCTGGACCACAAAGAATATGCTAAGCTCTTTCACCTTACCTCTGCGCCGCCCAAAACCCCCTGCGCTGCAGAGAAGGCACTCGGCTCGAGCCAGGACCAACCAGGGCTGGAGAGGGGACAAAGGAGAAGAGGAACAGCAGAGGAGGGACATAGGAGACGACAAACCAGGGGAGGAGGGTTATGGATGCCCCCCACCTCCTCAGCGCTACTCTAGTCCCCCCCTAAATAGACCCCTTCAGGATTCATTAACAGCTTCTTGCAGCTCCTCCGGCCTCTACAAGGAAGCACCGGGAGGCTCCCAGGCCCTGCTCCTCCTCTCCTCTTCCTCCCTCACCCCCTCCCACCTGTCCCTCTCCTCATTTTCATCCACACCACTGCCGCCCTGCAGGAGGCACAGCCTGTCGACCAGCATCAACATCACAGGTTATAGCAAATTAAAACACAGAGACAACGATTCATGTTCCCCATCATCACACAAAGTGATATCACAGGGTAGGCATCAAATGTCAGAGGAAGTGAAATCACAAAGAAAGTACTCTAACAAGGAGAAGTTGAGGATGATCTCACAGAAATATTCTGGTCTGACGCAGAAGAAAGACCAATCAGGACTTGACTCAGAGACTGACAGCACAACTCAGTATATGACCGAGAAACATTAGGGCCACATTCAAAGACTGTGTAAACACTGACTGTGTGACGACGTCGAAATGGTGTGCGAATGTGGCTCTGTTGGTTTCTGAATTAGCAATAAGGAGTCTTCCAGAGAAGCAACAGCACAATATTCAAGAACCTGCTGTTTAGCTGTGTTGATCAGCTCTCTAAACTCTCACTGGAAAAGTTTGTATGGAACCTTTTGCCGGCAGAGAATGTGCAACAAAATGTTTCTGTGTTAATGTGGTAGCTCTCAAATAAGGGGATATTAGCCATCATCTGGAAAATGTGTGGAATGACTTTCAATGTACGGTATTCTGGGTTCCAAATGAAAAAGTGCAGACTCATCCATCACTTTAGTCTTCTGCATTAGTACATGACCACATAACTGCAGAAGAGCACTGTATCCACCAAAGTGTTTTGTGCCTCAGCCTTTTCATGCTGGTTATTATTATGGATGCCCAGGTAATGATATCCTGAGGAATCTGAAGTCAAGCTGAATGTAAGTGTTTTGTGTATGAGGTTCGATGTTATTTCCAGAAGACCTGTATTATTTTTATTTTTGTGAATGCAGTGCACTTCTGTAAAATAGCTTCAGTTTTTGTCAGTATTATGGAAAATTGCTTGAAGTAAAAAATTAAATGTACAGGTAACACATACCTGTTGTTCATATAAGTTACTCACTGTAGTGAGGATTTCCCATTTTGTTTCTACGACCTTTGCTGTGAGTTAGTTTTGACTGCATATCAAAATGAATCAGGATAAGTCAGCATTAAGCAATCTCACTACAAAACCTTAATTTAAATTGTTGGGAGGATGCCCAATGTCTTTAATTATTTCTATTAGTTTATCATTTGTACCCTGGAATACTTGTAAGCTGGGTTCATTACTTTCTATCAAGTGTACATGTTAACCTAAAAAGAAATGTACTCACTTTTTCCAGTTGTTGTTGACTTGCCGAGACGAAGCACGACTTCTTAGATTTGACTGATCCTAAACTACAAAGTTGTAGCTTCATGGAGTCTTCCACTGAAAATCTAACCTGCTTAACCTAAGTTTAATCTAAGCACAATATCACTGAAAATAAAGCACATTATGTTAAACCTTTTTTCATCTTTGTCTTATTCTAAATGTATTTATTGCTAATTCTTTTAAACTTGGGATTACCAGTCACGTGTTGTTCAGCAGGTAGAACCAAAGACAACGAGCCCCAGATTTTCCAGCTCTGGTCTGTCAACATGTTGGTGTTTGCCAGTTCAAAATAAAACAACTAAAGTTGTTTCATTTCTCTGTTTGGATATTTTTGTTGTTAAGGACAAATAACTGTAAAAACTAAGATATTGTTCTGGATATGAAGCATATTTTTTAGCCATTTAGCTCTAGTATAGTTAATTTCTATTTACAGAGGACTAGATGCAAGGTCTCCCTTCTGCACATCCACCTCAACTGCAGCCAATTTCTCCACAATGTGAAGTGGAATAGACGGCTAATGGTGAGCAATAGATAAACATCTATCTGGCAAAAGATAAGCCTCAATGCTTAAGGCTAACATTGAGCTAACATGTATAGCTCAATGTTGGATGTACGTAACGTATGTTTGAGGTACACCCTGGCTACAAAACCCAATATCACAGCAAAGCATAGATTACACACGTCAGTCCAACTTGTTCCTTTCATGGTTTGGAGAGGCAAAGTGTGAAATGGATATGCATGTAGAAGTTGTAGTACCAGCAAGGGGAGATAATATATTTAAAAGCGAGAAGTTGCTAGTGAGCAAGAAAGTGTCCTTAATCGCCAGAAACAGTTAAGCTAAGTGGCTAATATGTATTTACATGTAAATCTGCTAATAATGTCTGTTTAAACACTTTCCTGATTATTTTCATGTTCATGAAATAAAATATCCCCCTCTGCTGGTAATGCAATTTACTGCAACTTCTGCATGTATATAAACGGACCCAATGGAGCGGCATGTCAATGTTTTGCCATGATACTGGGTAAAATAATGTAAAATAAGCTGAATATTTTTTCTGTCCTGGGCATACACAGGAGTGAAAAAAAGAAGAGCAAAGAGAAAACAAGGACAAAATGCAAACTATGGAACACTGATGAAGAAAATGAATGGTACGCAAATTCAAATGTAGAGAAAAAAAAGAAGTGAAGTTAAAATGTTTGCTCATTGCATGAAATAAGGCTGAGAAACCTGAGCATATAATAGCTTAACAAGCTTAAAAAATGGATCATTCACGGATCAGCCCTAACAATAAGCTTTATCACAAGGAAACTTAAGCATGAAAATCAAGAGTGTCAGTCTCCCAGCCTAGAACTGGGAACTGGTTCCACAAGAGAGGGGCCTGATAAATGGCCTGTATTTATATAGCGCTTTACTAGTCCCTAAGGACCCCAAAGCGCTTTACATATCCAGTCATCCACGCACACATTCACACACTGGTGATGGCAGCTACATTGTAGCCACAGCCACCCTGGGGCGCACTGACAGACGGGAGGCTGCCGGACACTGGCGCCACCGGGCCATCTGACCACCACCAGTAGGCAACGGGTGAAGTGTCTTGCCTAAGGACACAACGACCGAGACTGTCCAAGCCGGGGCTTGAACCGGCAACCTTCCAATTACAAGGAAAACTCCCAACTCTTGAGCCACGAGCGCCCAAATGGTTATCACAAGATAAGTGAAGATCTTCCTCCAGTCTACTTTTAGAAACTCTAGGTATCACAATTACTGCATTTTGAGAATGCTCTATTGGGATAAAATGCTTCTATTATATCTTCATTAGAATAATCACTGAGACCTTTGTATGTGAGAAGAAGGATTTAAAATTCAACGTCATTCAGGCCCTTATGTCTTAAGCCTTAAAAAAAACAACAATTCATCACCAAGGTTGGCAATGAATTCTCCTGCTGTATATATCATTCCCAGGAGCTGAGACATTTCTTCCCTGGAGGAAATGGTTGAATTTCTTTCCAAAATTGCAATAAAATTTGATGGTATTATTTCAGGTGATTTCAATATTCAAACTGACAACAGCAACAACTCAGACTCTGATAAACAGATGAAAAACAACAAGATTACACAGTTGATCTGATTTAAAATCTGGGTCCAAATTAACATTTCAAGTGTAAATGGACTGATCTACTCTCCCAGAGTACTCAAAGCACTCTATACAACATGCCACATTCACCCAAACACACTCATTCTGACAAGCACTTGCTCTATACTTAGAGCTTTCGTTAACTACATTCACGCTCCAATGGATGCATTGGAGACCAACTTGGATGTCTGCATGTCAAAGATACTTGATATGCAGACTGGAGAAACCAGGGATCAAACCACCAACCTTCTGATCAGTAGGTGACCTGCTCTACCTCCAGCGCTACAGCCACCCCTACGCGTCAAACAGGTTTGTCCTTGAAGTTGGACGACTGGATTGCTGAACAGCAGCAATGGAAAAGACAATTTGGGAAACAGTTTGTACGATTAAATTATGTTTTCCAAAATGTTTTAGAGTTCTTCACCCATGTTAACTGCATCCACCTCAAAAGCAGTCTGAATACACCTCAGACCTTGCTGATGCTGTGAAAATTATGAGTTTTCACCCAACAGCACACTGTGAAACAGAAACGTACTTTTCAGGGGCTTGGAAAGCTTTAAAAACCATGAGACTTGGCACACACCTTCAAGGTGAATAGGCTTTAAATTTTTACGGGACTTATTTATTAGTGTTGCAAACTGGCTCTGTAGCACCATCTATAAATGTTCTACAGAAGCAGCTCTGACACTATGCTTCATCTGTGTGTCTCATATTGTGCGGTGTCATGTAATGTTATGAGACATGCAAACAAGTCTCTTGGAGCCATATAAACCCAACACTTACGGCGCCACCTAGTGGTAACAGGGAATATGCAGTAGGTGACAATTATTATTCTATGAAAATCATATTTTCCTTGGTGGGCCCATTAATAATATTTAACACCGTGACATATAGGTACCCAGTATTCTTCATTGCCACCTAATGGGGATAGGAGTTGTTATGCAGCTGATTTACAGAACACCCAATTAGCATCCTGGGCTGAAAACATCCGCTTGAGCACATGGCATTCCTCACTTACAGCATGCCACAGCTTGCTTGAACATGTGCGAGTGTGCAAGGACTCTCACTGTCACTGCTGCTTGCAGCTTTAATAATATACTTCAGCTGAATTTATGAATATGTATGAATTTACTACTAATAATCTACTGTCTGCATTAAATCATTACCAGTTATTAATCTCTGGCTCTCTTCAACAGGAGGTCTTTTGTCCTGTCTCCCCCCTCGCTTCTGCCCTCTGTTGTTAATAAGTGCAGAAAAGAGCTTTGAAATGTTCACTTTCAGTTGCCTCTGTCTAACTGCCTCTATTTCACCTTATCACTTGCACCTTCTTCCATCACATTAACCTTCTGCATGTGCTGCTTCACTACATCCGTAAAGTTTAACCGTGGTCTTCCTGTTTTCCTCCTGCCAGGCAAGGAAAAGGCTGGTATCGGCAGCACCTGATTGGTAACTGTACTGTCAGCATAAAGGCTTATTTTAGAAAGGAAGTTAAAAGTGTACCATACAGACTGAGTTCTAGGTAGCCATTAGTAGTTACCTCCAGAAAAAACAGTGAACCGTGTGTGTGTGTGTGTCTGAAGATAAGCATTAATTTAAAAGTACTGTATAAGTGTGCTTTTACCTGACCTCTCCCAGAGCAGGTTAGGTTTGTAGTACAAGTTACCATGGTGATAAGGCAAGAAATGAATCAACATTTGTAGTACAGAAAACCCAGAGTTAACCTGAAGTTACCTGAATATCCTGCTTTGTAGTACACCTTCATAATAAAAGAAACTACTCTGAGGGGCATTTCTGCTGGCTTTGGTTTGCTTTCTGTTTGCTTGCACAGTACATGCTGTTACACTTTTCATAACCCTTGACAGACAAAAGCTCTTGTGCAGTGTTCGAAAATAACCTTTTCTGTGATTTTAAAAAGTCAGGTATCCTGGGAAACTACTATTCCCAGGATGCATTCCACACACACAACAAATCCCCAATCTCACAGGAGCCCATCACGATGGGTAAATCCAAAACAGCTGTAAGCCTTTCCCCCCATTCTGAGGTTGACAGCTGTAAGGAGGGGGAGGGGGGGTTAATCTGTGTGGGCGTGGCCTGATGTATCAGAGTAAAAACCAATAATCCATCCAAACAACAGACAGTTCTAAAGAGCAAGAGAAAGAAGAAAACAATCTACAAAAACCATTTAAAGGAATTTTATCTTCACCAGCTTCATTAACAGGACTTACCTGCACAGGTAAAACACATGTTGTTCTTATTTACTGTATGATACAACCCACAAAAGCATAGAAGTCATCTGTTTCATGAGTGATCTGTTTTTCTTTGCCACTATCATCTGTGATATCAAGAGTATGCGTTCAGCAAAATGATTAAATATTCCACAGCTTGCTCTATAATTTGCTCTATAATGCCTCCTGTTTTTTAAATGCAGTGTAACAAAAAAGACAAAAATAGGACATTTTAAAGGTGTGTGTGTGTGTGTGTGTGTGTGTGTGTGTGTGTGTGTGTGTCAGCCTTAAGCTGACATTTTGGTGATAATGTTTAGCCATATTTATTTCTTTAAGCACTGACTTACTTACCTTACGTTAACCACAGACAGTCAGAATTGTAGATGTTTTTTTCATTGTTCTCCTAAGTCTTGACAATCACAGAAAAAAATGTCTGTTTTGCTTTTATTATTATTATTATTAATAATAATAATAATAATAATAATAATAAATTTTATTCATAGGCACTTTTAAAGAGGCTCAAGGTCACCTCACATTAGTACAACAAAATAAAAACCAACTACAAAAGCTAATCATGGTAAAAAAATAGACCAAAGTCATGATGAAGGGAAGGCAATTCTGAATAGATGGGTTTTAAGACATGAATTAAAGGTAGAGAGAGTTTGTAGTTCGGAGATGTGGTGGAAGTGCTTTCCAAAGTCTCAGGGCAGAACAACTAGAGGCTCTGAGTCCTGTGGTAGTCAGGTGAGCAGGTGCTTTTCTCCAAGATACAGGGTTAGTGTAATAATAATAATAATAATAAATTTTATTTATGAGCGCCTTTCAAGTCACCCAAGGACACTTTACAATAGGATAAAACACTTAGTAAAACAATGGCAGAATAAGAACAATAAAATAAAGCACAAGATAAAATGAACAAACAGTGTATTCACAGTGAATATGCAGATTTGAACAGATGAGTTTTGAGTTGGGATTTAAACTGGGGGAGAGAACCAATATTTCTTATTTCAGGGGGCAGAGAATTCCACAACCTGGGAGCAGAGCAGCTGAAAGCTCTGCTTCCCATGGTGGTGAGGCGGAAGGAAGGTACAGTAAGCTGGACAGAAGAAGAAGAACGAAGTGAACGGGCAGAACAAGTGGTGGTTAACAGGTCAGAAAGGTAAGAAGGAGCGAGGTTATGAAGGGCCTTGAAGGTGAGCAGAAGAAGTTTGAAAATTATCCGGAATTTCACAGGGAGCCAGTGAAGTTCCTGAAGAACAGGGGTGATGTGCTGGTAGGAGGGGGTTCTGTAGCGTAACGGTTACTACCAACGATGGCTTAGACCTCAGAGAGTTAAGTGCATCTTCAAACCATGACAGAGCCTCAACTTTGGGTTACAGTAGACACAATTTCAACAGGTCACATACTCTTACAACAGCAATGAGCACAGTTATGATTTTCAATCCAGTTCTAGTGAAATTTGGCAAACTTCAGCCTTTTCCCAAGGGAATCATTTTCCATTTTTAGTTTCCTCAAAGCTTTAAGGACACACCATGCAGAGATATGCCAGGTTTTGGGTTAGTAACTCCATGGAAATCTCCTCGTTGATACAAAACTAGGAGAGTGGCTCAACATCCATGGTCTCTGTCTAGGAACAGCTAACACAATGAGCAGAACCCTCAAAACTTCTGATAATAAAAATCCTGTTTGGTGTTTCTAGGACAAAAATTTGCTAGGAGTAAATGAATACGTCAATTACAGACTCTCCTATTTGAAATTTTCACCTGCTTTACTTCCAATCTTTTTTCCAAAACAGTTTATGAATTCACATATTTCTGTTGAAGTTCTCAGTCATCCAGATCATGATTCAATTCAGTTCAATTCAATTTTATTTATACAGGGCCAAATCACAATCATAACAGGCATGATTCAATGCAGAGAGGTCTATTAACACATAGTGAGTGAGACAGGTGATTGAAGAAGAAACACTCAATGCATCATGGGAATCCTCCAGGAACCCACACCTATTGCAGCATAACTAAGGGAGGGTGATAGTCTTAAGAGCTGGACAAAGACAGCTGGACTTCTTTAAGGTTTTTATAACTTGTTTCTCTCATCCAAAAGGCAGAAAGTTCCAGGTATTTAAAAAAGGTTGTGGGCCATTACAACCTGAGGTTTTGGGTGAAACTGCTATGAGACCTTACCCAACCCGTCACCTGTCACCTACTGAATTTCACCTGACAAAGTCCAAAGGGGAGTTGAGGTGTCTGGTAAGAGATCTCAAGACTGCATTGTAGATGGCAGACAGTGGTTGTTGAAAGGCACCACTTATGTTCTTTCTAACCATCTGCTGTGTTAGTCCAAGGTGTAAACGGATTGGCTCTTATATAGTGCTTTTCTACTCTTCCTGAGCACTCAAAGTGCTTTATGCAACATGCCCCATTCACACGTTCACACCAGCACCTTTTTTCATGCTTAAGTGCTCTCTATCTAACATTCACACTCTGATGGATGTGTCAGTGAGCAACTTGGGGTTAGTATCTTGCCCAAGGATATTTGCCATGTAGACTAGAGCAGCCAGGAATCAAACCAAAAAGCAGATGGTCACCTAGGAAGACGGAATCCAGTTTGGCTAAACGAAGTATCCAGTGTCATTGAGGAGCTAAACAAACTGGATTAGTATGAGCAGAATTGTTTAGGAGACTTTCAAGGAATGACAGAAACATTGAAATGTTCAGCAAGAGTTGAGCATGATTCAGAAGAGAGACTGTAAGCACAGGTAAGATAGAGCAGTACGAGGGAAGGTTGAGTAAACCATTCTCTTGTACGAAGAATGAAAAATGTAATGAGACTGAAAAATGTTTGCATTGACATATGTAGGAGAATTTCATATTGATAGTAATTCTCCTGTCCCCAACAGCAGCTCAACCAGGAAACATTCTGCTGTTGAATCAGTGCATTGACTCAACAGACGTTCATGACATTTAGATCTGTACAGTTCATCTTTGTAGCTGTACTCATAATATGAAATGAGATTTGTGTGTTCTGGTGGGACGAATGACTGATTGCCATTATAATGGGTAGGTGACTATGTAAATACATGAATATATTAGTCTACCCTAGTTGATTATATTCATAACTTTCTCACTGTGTTTTGGACAATTATGTTAAATTGTGTCATGACAAGGTTTTTACACACCTCTTTGATGCATAACTGAGTAACTAGTGATTTTTTTTTACCATATATCAAATTGTCTCATTTACATATTGTTATGGGAACACATTTCAGGATGGTGCTGAACTGAAGCAGCGTATTATTTATGCGTTTTTATTCTGTCTTGGAATTCAGCAGTGTGGTTTCAGAGGAATGGTTTTGCGACACATTACATTTGTTTTTTTCTGAATTTACTTTAAAGTTTGCACGTAACTATGATATGATGTTTCACTGATAAATACTCAATAATATAATTTTTTTTTCCTTTTCTTTTTTCTGGATGGATCACCTCCTGTTTTAACTGTATTGGTAAGTAAACACACACACACACACACCATGGCAGCTGTGCAGACAGACCTGGCTGTTACACGCATGAGTATTATTTATTTTTTAAAAACTATTCTAACCTATTATCTCGTTTTAATTTATAGATTATTTTACATATTCCGATTTTATTGAATTAAGATTTGGACAGATATAGAGTAGTACATGCACATTTGAATTCATGCAAACATCTTGCAGAGCCAAGCTTTGTATAAATAAAATGTTTATTTTAAAAATCAATAGTAATAAATAGACCAGCATTTGCATTGTTTTCTCATCAAGTTCTATACAACCATACATTTTGCGATGAGATGGGAAAGAATGCAGGTTTCAGGGACTGAATTTTACAGTCTTTTATTTACAGTCTATGCACAGAACACATGGCATTGTTAAATCATTCATCACATAGGTTATTAATTATACATTTTATATAACTCCTCCTGTTTAAATGCAACATACAAAAGCATAATCAAATAGTTAATTAAATGTGTTGTTGTGTTAATTGCAATTACAGTAGAAATAAATAAATAACATTTTATTAAAAACACAATTTTTAAGTTTAGCATTAACTTATTCAACGATCAACTTATTTTAAGGCATATTTGATTGTTACGCTATTTGAATTGTTTCATGCTTCCTGTGCTTCAGTCCATCATGAAATTATTTGAACTGTCACTGCAGCACAGACCCTACCATCTGACTGTCTGACTGGCAATAATGTGTATTGACTGCCTGCTCTCCTCTACCCCAACTGCCATGATAATGCAACTCACCAATCCCTCCACACAATCAGGTGGAACTGTGCCGTCGGCCCCCTGCGTCTCTAACTCTTTTACTCTTGCTGTTCGCTTCCCAGTCCTTCTGGGGGTTGGACCTCTGTGGGTGTTGGGGGTGGGGGCTGGCCTGGTGTGCCTCCTGGTGTCTCCATGAGGGTTAGCTTGCTGTGGTTGGGTAGGTGCTGTGGCAGCTATGCGGGGGCTCCATATTTGCATCTGTTGTGTCTCTTGGTTCTAGGTGGGGCGGATGTGGTGCTGGGTGTTGGCAGCGGTGCAACCGGGGAATGACTGGGGGCTGGTGGGTGCTGCCAGCTTGGCTTTGTGGGGCTTTGGAAAACTTTAAATAACTAGTAAAGCACATAGTAAAGCTGAGCTGATGTCCTCTAGTATACTACTGTCTCACAGTCCCCCTATAATCAGATGTCTGCACTCCTGAGTGCACTTTCCAAGCAGGAAGTAGCGAGTACAAACTCTTTGTAGCTGGTATTGAGAAACACCCAAGGAAGAGCAACTGCAGAGCGATGGGTGAGGTTGTCAGATAAAAATAAATCCAAGAAGCGCTGCAGCACGGGGACCATATATAAGAATTAAAAGGCGAAATAATTTTACATCTTTTTAAAATAAAAATGATGCTTTTAATCAATTAGTTATTCATTTTCAATTTTAATTAATTAACAACACGTTTAACCAATTTCTTAACCTTTTATTTACCATTTCGGGTTATATAGAAAATTAAAATGGTTAAAATGGATGATATTAGGATTGTATGAATCTTGGAAAATAAAGGGCTAATGGTGTATTTAGTTATTTTATTTTGGCACTCTTGGGGGTCCGTACTCTTCAGCGTAACACTGTTTTCATCTTTATTTAAAAAACAAATTACATCTGAAAGCACCTTGCGTCCTGACGTCAGCGGTTCGCCACGGCGACACGGTGTGTCGTAGTGAGAGATGACGTGATCAGGAAAAAAAGCTGTCCGTTACCGGGAGGAAGAGGGCAAGCGTCCTGCTCAGGACAGGTAAAGATGACGGGATGATTTACTTAAGAGCGGGAGAAAGAATAGCGATTACTGTTCAGTGATCAGTGACTGAAGCCATGAGCAGTTTGTTATCGATGATAAGAGAGACGGCGCGAAGGAGCATCATTAGTACTTCATCACACTGCAGCTCAGGGTGTGTGTTTGTTTCCTGCTGCAGGACCACAAAGACTCAAACACGCCGGGACAGTCTCGTCCACCGGAAAAACCGCCGTAGGATATAAAAAATCTTTTTATATGAAATTACACCAGTAATTGATCCAGAATGAATGTGATATATTAACCAAACCCGGTTTAGGCTCTGTGTCTGTGGGTCTGTGGATGCTGGCAGCAGATTCGATGAATCAGCTGATATTGTGAAAATCTGTCACTTTATTAGGTACACCGGTCTGTGTAAACTATTCGAATTTAGTGCAACAGCTCTGCTATAAATGTGACCTCTAATGAACCCAGTAAACTAAATGATGTATTTATTTGCGAGGTCATGGTTAATGACTGTGTTGGACTGAAGTGCTTTTTAAAAAAAAATCTCTTCTCTTTGTGTCAGGGACCAACGTCAATATTAAAGACAGCTGTCACCATACAATAGCTGCTACACCCCCAACTCTGCAATTTAGATAAGGTGTGCAGGTATGCATTATAAAGTAAATCATTATACTCGAGACTGTTTAGTTTTTCTAATGTGTCATGGGGAATGAGCCTTGCTCATTAGCTTCAGAAACTATTTTATTTATTAACTAATGTTACTTAGTTATGGCTGTAAAGTTTTATCATGATATTCAGGTAAATTTGATGTAATGATATTTTTGATAATATAGAAAAAGAAAAACTGAAACATGTCTTATCAGTGAGTGCAGGCAGCAGGATCAGTGCAAACAAAAAGAAGGGCATTTTCTGTCTTTTCCAATAAGTTCACTGATGACAGACTACCTAACTCGATGAGTAAATTTGTCAGGATGCAGGTGCAATAAAGCGCAGGTCAAATGTAAGCACTAAAATATCCCAGGTGCTGGAAAATTTAAGTAAAAGTGTACCATAACTATTTTAACACATTAACAATACATAAAGTAACTTAACTCTTCAGAAACTGAAGAATATTTTCTACCTGAGATGTTGCATCTAGGTTTATTTTCTTTTTAAACGGTTACTTAAAAACCACCTTTCCCACCATGTTACCTTGTTCTTGCATAGTATTTTTAGACCAACCCCTTTTTTTTGGTGGGTGGCTGTCATGTACTGACCCTGATCGCTGGTTGCTTCAGTCTCCATGCCAAAGTACCCTTGGGCACGATACTGAACCTTAAGGTGCTCTCTTATGTAGATGAAGTATAGAGAAAAGTGCAGAAAAGCTTTGTATGAAAAACATTACTAACATGACCTTTTTACCTTGAGACCTGCTGCTCTTGGTCTCAGACATGTTTGGGCTTATGTCATTGTTGTGGGCAATGTTTTGCATAACTAATGCAAAACTAACAAGCACCTCTGATTGTAAGGCGATAGGAGGCAACCTCTCAGCTGCAGCCTGACTGACAGACTGCACTCACTCTCAGAGAGACTGTTGAAGGTTTGGAAACAACTGCTATGTAATTTGTAAATGCAGACAGATTTCCAACATGTTTTCATTAGACCGAATGAGTCTTTGTCATTTAGCACAACTCGAATTGAGTCAACTCAAATCAATTTACTGACCTTCCAACTAGTAGATGACTCACTATCATCTAATCCACAGCCTCCCAAAGATCCCTGAGGTAGTTAAACAACTCCTTAGTGGCAGTGCCTGTGGTTGGATGAGATTTCGTCCTGAGTTTTTCAAAGGTGGCCTCAGGATCTCATCTCTGTTTTTTGCCAATGATGTGGTTTTGTTGGCTTCATCAAGCAATAACCTCCAGCTTGCACTTGGGTCATTTGCATCTAAATTAGAAGTGACTTGGGTGATTATTAGGGAGAAGTCTTTGGCAAGGTTTCTCAGTTGGAAAAGGGTAGAGAAGTTTGGCTACGAGTGTGGGGAGATTTGAGTGGCAGATGACAGAAGACTGACGCGCAGTGGTGCAGACTCTGTATCTGTTTGTTGTGGTGAAGAGCAAGCTAGGTACAAAAGTGAGACTGTCAATTTACCCATTGATTTACATTCTTACTCTCAACAAGCTCTGTGTAGTAATCGAAATAATGAGAAGGGCTGAAAGAGTGCCTGGGCTCAGGATTAGAGGTAACGTGAGGAGCTTGGTCATTTGGGAGCTGCTTCCCAGATAAACAGCAGAAAGCGAATATGTGAACATATTAAATGACGAGTACTTGGAGCTAGCTTTATATACTCACTCAATGTTCAGACTGTCCTTATGCATGTGTGGTAATATTCACAAATGATCCAAAGTAGTTGGTGCATCATTGCACAAACTGATGCATTTCTGTCTAGCTTCAGAAATGTTTATCATTGTATTTAATTAATACTCACGTTTTAATACATGCTGCCGTTCATTTCTGATGGACTTTGATGTATTCTTGCACCTGCCACTGATCACAACATTTCTAATGTCCAAGTATTTGCACATCATCGGGGGCCAAATGTTTTGACCATGGGACAAAGTTAGTTTTTCATGTAATTACATTCAAATATTATTTTCTACATTTGTGTGATATAGTGAAGAGGATCCACAAGGACTTCACAAGATGCAAAAACAGACATTTTGTTTAGAAACTGATTCCATGAGCCAAATTTAATATCAAAACATTGAAATAGAAACTAAAAAAAATTCTGTGTCACAAAAAAGGCGCTTATGAAATAAGAGGCCAAAAGGGCAGGAGCTTGAGCAGTGCCTGCTCCCAGTGCAGAATACAGAGTACCTACAGGAAACATGATGTGTGTAATTTCTGTTATCGTACTGAAGAACAACTTGACCCTGAACAGTTCAGTAATAACCTCAATCCAGTCTGAACTAATTCTGGTTTAGTTTGGTTCAAGTTATTATTAAGTTTGAATATTGATTTAGGACACAGTTTCATGCACTCTGTGCAAGCCAGTTAACACAGTAATTTTATGGACTCTATGGATGTGATAAAAGCAATGAATAAAAAAAAACAACAACATCATCGCCATTGTCTGTCAGACTCCAAACCACATTACATCAGCTTGTATTTTAGCCTTAATCCCTCCCTCCGCTCCCTCATGTTGCCATGGCAAACCATCACCTGACAGCTGGATGGGGGTCAGGCTGTTCAGTTTGATGAGACAGAATAATCGGGTATTATTCAATCAAATTCAAACTTTGTGTTTGAATCAGGTTTACTTGTTTCTCTTGTGACTGTAAATAAAATATCTTTGGTGAAAACACTGACTGGTTATCCTACATCACCAATATTTGAACTTGTGACGTTTTGATGCTTTATTGTTAAAGTGTGAAAATACTGCTAAATGCAGTGTGTCACATACACAGCTTATCATTTACCTTTTTTAAAAAAAAATTGAGCCAGCAGTTATTTGGTCCTTTTCTACTCCTTTCAACCACATTATAATGTTTATTACTACTATATCTGAACCCAGCGTTTATGTGACATTCAGACAGTGTTTTCTCGTGCTTTAACACCACAAAACTCTATGGTAACCATGTTATTAATATATGGCAGGTGACTCACCATGACGACAGAGCTAGGTGAAGCCCAGCCCACAGAGGCGGAGTCTTTCCCTGAAGCTGCCAACCACTCCACACCGAAACAGGTAAAAACACAAAGGATAGAAGGATCAGTAAACATCATGAGATCAATACTGCTGTGACATCACTTCCTGCTTCCTTAGGGTGAGAAGGGTGGGGTGTCCCAAGCTCAGGGCTCCTTGGCAGAGGACTCAGCCAGTAACCTGTCGTCAAGCAGCTGGATTGCTCGCTCTCCCGCTAGAAACCCACTGAGCTTTAGAACAATGCAGGCCAGAGTGACCCTGCTAGATGGCTCCATGTTCACCTGCACCGTGGAGGTGAGATGGCTTGTTCGTGTAAAGGGGCATGGAGATGAGGAAAGAGTGAAGACAGATGGAGTACCGATAAAAGATATAAATCACAACAGAAATAACAATCAGGAGGGAGAGAGCCCAAAATGACAAACAGTAAAATCACTGACCTATTTCTGTCTGTGCTTAGAAACGAGCTCGAGGTCTGCAGCTGTTTGAGAAGGTTTGTGAACACATAAACCTGCTAGAGAGAGACTACTTCGCTTTGTCCTTCAGAGATGCTGACAATAACAAGGTACCTGTCCACCCGTCCATCTGTTTACTGTCTTCCACCTGTCTTTCTAACCTCTGACCTTTTCATTGCAGAACTGGTTGGATCCAGGAAAGGAGATGAAGAAGCAGGTCAGAGGTCAGTATGGTCCCACAGCAAGTTGGGCAGGTTAACCCTGTGTGTTATACAACTCATCGCTGTGTGTCTCACAGGTGTTCCCTGGAACTTCTCTTTTAATGTGAAGTTTTACCCTCCTGATCCTGCACAGCTGTCTGAGGACATCACCAGGTAGGCTCACACACCTGTCAATCAAAGCTTTATAGTGCATGTCTCACTTGTTTCCATGTATGATGACGCTGATAATTTTTTCTGCCTTCAGGTACTTCCTGTGTCTCCAGCTCAGACAGGATATAGTTTCTGGTCGTCTTCCTTGTTCGTTTGCAACTCACACCATCCTCGGCTCCTACACAGTCCAATCAGAGCTTGGAGACTATGATCCCGGTACTCACTCTGCCCTATTATACTACTGTGACCTCTCTGTCCACATTTCTCTCTCACTCTGACCGCTCGTGCGTCTGTTTACATATTTCAGATGACTGTGGTGCAGACTACATCAGTGAATTGTGCTTTGCTCCGAATCAAACTAAAGAAATGGAAGAGAAGATCACAGAGCTGCACAAAACCTACAGGTTGTTCACCGCACATATTTTTTTCTAAACGGTGTCAATATTCAGAGCAGCAAAATTTTTTAAGTGTATGACTGTGTTTTTAGAGGAATGACTCCAGCTGAAGCAGAGATGCATTTCCTGGAAAATGTAAAGAAACTTTCCATGTATGGAGTCGACCTCCATCATGCAAAGGTAAAGACACTGTTGACAGTAAGCCCTGTTATTTAAAAAATAGCAACAACTTAGTTTCTACCCTAAATCATCACAATAGTGATCGGTTATCTATACCAAACCTGCATGTTTCCACCTGCACACAGATAAAATTGAGGCATTTTAAATACTTAGCAATATTGCAAGTCATAGATAATTCAGGCAGCTACCAGTTATTTAGTGTGACAAGGACTAGCTATGCATTATGAAGCATTTACAAATGAAATGGAACGACTCCAGCAGTTCATAAATACACAGGTGTCAACATTATATTCTTAATAGATGTTGTAGTGATACAGCAATTCATGATTAGTTCAGGTCTTTAGAAAGCATTTTCTTAAAGGGTGAGGCTGTCACGAGGGCGGCCCGACGTCCTCTAGTCCTCACTGCCCGGTACCATGGAGACTGGCATTTCCCACAGAATACCAGAACTGGCAGGGCCACCGCTGGTATTAGCTTTTCACAGATGAGAGCTGGTTCGTCCTGAGCTTATGTGACAGAATTTGATTTTCCTGGTGTCTTTGAATTCAGGCCTCTGCAGGCTGATCCTTTCATTCCCAACACATTACCCAGGCCTTATCAGTAACTGACAACCAGCATGCTTTATTTTTTATATTGAGATTTGATATGTTTTCAAAGTGGTTATTTAATGTTTTAAGCAGTGTAAAATCAGCTGATTCCCAGGTCAGGTGCAAAGCACTTATTGATTTCACTGAACAAAACATGTATATGTGAAAGAAAATGACAGATTTAACTACTGGTAGCCAAGCTAGGATCCAGAGGCTTCGACCGTTAATTTTAACTGATGTCAGTTGTCAGATTCGACTAGATTGAAGCGCTGTTCGTCTTCCTTATCCTGACCCCACGATTATTAAATGTGCTCAGACTGTGTTCGTCCTTGAATGAACATATGAAAGCACACAGTGTGTTTTGGTTTCTGGACCCAACAATCTGATCAATATGGATGGCCCAGTTCCTGTCAAGAGTCAATTACATGTGAGTGTGTTTGTATGCATGTGTGTGCATATTTGTTGACAGTAATGGTTTTTCCATCAAGGCTGTTTTCCACTGATTCACTGTGTATGAAACACACATCACAGAATGACATTTTTGAAGAATGGATGTCATTCTCTGCATTTTGTGTCATTTTGCCGTGTGTGTGCGTGTGTGTTACCATTTAGTGCAGCTACAGTTTTGGAGGATTTTGGAGATGACCTCTATGTCCAGTTGATGGAGGAATCTAACCAGTATATTGATTCAAACTGAATTCAAACAGCCAGAGCAATGACAGGAGAAAATTCCCACAGCTAGCAGTTCAATATTCAGGCCACAGAGTAATCACTTTGCCGCACTTGTCTGGAATTATACCACGTTTATCTGCTAGTGCCATCCCTCCACATTTCTTCAGATTAACTCTCTGTTAAAAAAAAAAAAAGTCACACCACAGTGCAGGAAATGTGAGTGTACAATCCCCATGATGACATATGCTCCTCTTAGCTCTCCATTTAGCTCCAGCTTTTGTCTCCTCCATAGCTCCTTTGGGACAACAGGCCTTGCTCCAGGCAGAACAACTGTCGGCCTGTGCAGATTTTTCATCACTTTGTATGTGTAAAGGAAAAACACAAGCCAACTTCATATGAAAACAAAAAAAAAAAAAAAACCAGGTGCTTGAGCTGTAATATCCTCACCATGTTACCAGAAAAAAAAAAAAAACTTATGACATTCCCTTTCTTTCAGCAGTTTATACTTGTTGTGCTATAGAGGAAAATGCCATTAAATGTAATTAATTCCAATTATATAATGACTATGTTTTCATCTTATTGTTACTTTTTGTCACCCCAATTTTCTCGTTTTTGCCTTTGATTTTTTATGCCACCTTTACCATGATTCATCCTATTTCCCACGGAGTTTGTGCTTTGCTGAGGCAAAGCTCAAATCCTGCAATCACAGAATTGTTGATCATGGTTTCCAGGATTTATTATAAGACACGAGCATGTGCACTTATCTTGGATGATTGAATCCATCTCGACTTACTTAGTTCTCCTGAGTCATTCATACATCAATCCATTTTCATAGTTGCTTATCTATTTCAGGATTGCAGAGGGGCTGGGACCTATTCCACTCAATGGGTGTCCAGCCAATCTTGATGCAAGAACAACAGGCCTTTTTTCCCCTTGACTTTACCACTTTACCATTTACATTATTTTATTTTATTTTTTACATGTTTCTTTGATATAATGGAGAACGATAGCAAGGATCTCATATGTTGCAAACACTTATAGGAAAATAAATAAAAATTTAGTAGCCAATGACTGCTAAACACTGACACTGCCTAATATTGCATAGAAGTAAAGGCAGAGCATCTGAACAAGAGCACACTTCTGAAGCTGAGGGTGGAGAATTAGTGGATTCAAATATGAAGATGAGGCAAAAAACTGCAAAATGACTGGACATACTGGCCAAGGTCTATGGCTCAAATGTATCTGTGTACACAAACATTCAAAGAATCTTCTCAGAGAGTTTTAGTCTATACATTTCTAAAAAAAACTTAAGAAAACTCTCCCAGTAACTCTACTTGAGGCGACTCTTGTTGTGATTTGGCGCTATATAAATAAAATTGAATTGAATTGAATTGAATTGTGGAAGGGCCTTTAGGCTTAGTACGTTGTTTGGTAAGTTAAGTAAGAAATTGTGTGACTGGTTGTTAATAAAATCGTGTTGCAGACTGGATGTGAATTTGCACAGAAGTCCATGCACATGCTGATAATTCATTTTACCTTTTTGCTGTATTCAGTTATTAACCATTTGACAAACAGAGAGAACCACTTTTTTCTCCAGCAAGGCTGCAACGTCTGTGAATTCTCTTTTGTTAATTTATAACGTGTAAAATGAAATGACGTGCTTCACAAAATCAGAATTTTGCGGGCTGTAAGAGACAAAGTCGTCACTCCCGCGCTGTTGTATTTTTCCAGTTGTTAAATATCATTGAAGTCATTACTTAAATCTTTGCTGCCGTGGTGTTATTATGCTCCGTAGGAGATAGGTGCACCTGTCTAAGATATCCTGTTTGATGGAAACATGCTATAAGTGGCGCATGTACATGTGATCAGTGAGCAGCTTCATTTAAACAAAGAGCACCACAAAGATGAAGAAACTTGCTTGCACTGAATGACAGTAAGCTAAACACTGATGGTTAGCGCTTGCAGGGACGGTAGCATTACCCTTTAATGTTTTTATGTACAATGGTGTTGTAATGGTATAAAACTGGTATAACTTTAGACCAGCTGTTCTGTTGTTGCTCGGTTTTTTGGTTTGTTTGTTTTTTTATTTGTTTGTCATCTGTCTGTCTGTCTGAATGGAGTAGATGATAGGAAGCGGCTTTGTTTGCCTGTCTTCAGCTAAGTCAGAGGTAAGACTCTTTCCTGTGTGTAGGCGTGTTTATATGTGGTTGTATTTTAAATGTGTATGTGTGTGTTAATCCAAACATTTCCATCTGGATGTTACTGTTTTTGTGTAGAGTTAGTTATTCATAAACAGCTCCTGACTTCACAGTAAGCCTTAAATCCACCCCCATGCTCCCATTTTAAGCATCAAGTAGTGCTGATTAAAAGATGCAACTGAGAAAACTGAGGCTGCTTGTCTAATGTAACACTTGATATTCTGATTCTCTCAGAGCTGTAATCACAGTTTAAATCTCTCATGTGTCCAGATAGAACTGCAGTCTAAAGAAGTTTTGAGCGATATAGTTTCAACAGAAACTGAGAACCGCAGATTTCAACAGCTCAACTCAGATTCAGACCTGCACCGAAAAGGAAAATAACAGCGGCTTCATAAGAACCTCTAAAAACATTGAAAAAACCAAATAAGCAAATTTTCTAAGCTTTGTTTTTTTTTTTTAAATCAAACTGGTGATGCTGCATCTTCATGTAATACAGACTGCTGGAATTGACTTAGAAAGATGTTTAGCTACTGCTTCAAATAGCTTCCCAAATAAGCACGATTCATTTCTCCCAAAAGTGTTATTTCAATCCCAATTTAAGTGCCCGAAAATATTTTAAAACCCTTTCTTGGTTTTAGGAGCCATCTACAATGATAAACATGACTGGAGAGTTCTGTGTTAGCTTGGGTGTTTTTGTGTATTTGTGCAGGACTCAGAGGGTGTGGCCATTATGCTGGGTGTGTGCAATAGTGGTCTGCTGGTCTACAGAGATAGACTGAGGATCAACAGGTTCTCGTGGCCAAAGATCCTGAAGATTTCGTACAAAAGAAACAACTTCTACATCAAGATCCGACCAGGAGAGGTAAGAACACACATTGATGACTGGCCACAAGGTGGCTTTATTTCACTCACTGTTAAACAGAGTATTATGATACATCTATGTTGATATATCTATGTTACACTGACCCTTATGCTATACTTCAGCAGCGTAATGTTTCTGTAATGTTACTTAGTCCCTGCAAAATGCTCAAGCATAGTTTGACCACTGAATGAGAAGCCATTTCATATCCAGGTGTAGACTGTTTCCTCATTATTTTACAACAGTTTTCTAAAATAAATGGTCTTGAGTTGATAGCATTTGGTTACGTCTCATAATTAGCAAAAAACATAAACATAATAATTTGAGTGTTTTGAAAGGCGCTTTCAAATAAAACTTATTATTATTATTAATGAGCAAAAAACATAATTTTCAAAGATTGAAAAAATTCAGGGAGTGGCAAAATAAACATGCTGCGTATTCCTGCTTAAAAAGAATTAGGTCATTCATAAACTTCTCTAGTGCTGTGTCTGTATTACAGTGGACTCTAAATCCTGAGTGAAACTGTTTGCACAGTGCGCAATGTGGGAGTCACTTTTAACCTGGTTACAAATAAACAAGTGTGGCTGAGCTGCTCATCCTATTGCTAAGCACAGACACACTTCAAAGAAAACTTGTTTACATTGCTTGTATCAGCTTATTGGTTTGTCACCATAGGTGAACACTGGAACGTAGATCAACCAGTAAATCAAAAGTTTTGATTTAACCTCCTAAGACCTGAACTTTTCCACAGCATGCATTTTTAATTTCTCTTTGATATTTGGGCATATTGAGGCCCGATGAATGCAAAAACAAAGAATTACCAGCTTTTTTTTTTTTTTACCTTATTTTTGTTTTTAAGAAAAATAAGAGCCACATATGAGGATATTCGTTTAAAATTTTGATAGAACAGTAGCAGTATAATGTCCTCGTAAAAGGATATCAGGCCCTTGCAGAGCAAAATTGAGTATTTTGGTCTAAATAACCCAAAATGTGATGTCCACATATGTGGACGCCAGGTCACACACCACAACAGCAGATTAGAGTGTTCACATTACTGCAGATCCTTCTGTCTGTCCATCAGCCACTGCTGAACTCCCGTGCACACTTGAGTAAGGTCAAGAGCTGGTCCACACCCATTGCTCTTAATCACTACAACTGATGGACGGACACTCCTCCCTGAGACCCTGGCACAGATTATTCCAGGGAGACTAAGACGTATGATCCCCTGAAATTTGGAACACATTCTCTGGGCCTCTTTCCTGAAAAGAGGAACCCCGCCTCCAGTCTCCCCGTCCAGAGTTACTGCTCCAGACCTGCAAGAATGTTGTAGAGGCTTGTAAACCAGAAACACCCCACCTTATTCAGACATCACATTCAAAATGTGTCTGAATTTAGTTTAGTGATATTGGTATAGGATGTGCGAGAGTGACACCTACTGATGGGTTTATTTTAAAGCTAAGATGTTGATAAATAATCTGTCTCTCCCCGTCTTCAGTTCGAGCAGTTTGAGTCCACCATTGGTTTTAAGCTGTTCAACCATAGAGCTGCTAAGAGACTCTGGAAGGTGTGTGTGGAACATCACTCCTTTTTCAGGTCAGTCAAGATCATGTCACAACGTGTGGTTTGTTTCAGAAATCATGCGATCAGTTTTGTGACAGCCATCTTTTGTCTCCTTACTTCTCTCTGGTCTGCCCTCCACCCTGTCTGTGTGCTTGTTTTTCAAATTCTCCTCATCTCATCTCCCCTTGCTCATCTCCATCTTATTCTCTTCCCTGTGTGTCTCTCCTCTCTCAGGCTATTATCACCAGAAGAAACTCCTAAGAAGTTCCTGACTCTGGGTTCAAAGTTTCGTTACAGCGGTCGGACTCAGATTCAGAGTCGCAGAGCCAGTGCTCAGATATCCAGACCAGCACCGCATTTCCCACGATGTATCAGCAAGAGGAGCATGTTGAGCCGCAGTTTAGATGGAGGTACTCGTGAATTCTGCATCAGTTATGTTTCCCAGAGTGCTAACAGGGTTAATATGGGTTATTAGTATTGCGCATTGTAAACAGTTTGCAATGAGAGAACTGGTCACTATAGCTCTAGCTGTATCATACTGGTCCAAGTAGTAATACTAGTGGCAATAGTGCATCCAACTGTACCAAGTTTGGAAGTCAAATTTTTCCTTGTATTTACTGGAATATTCCGAGTACTAGACCTGTACTACAAAGGAGGAATGGGGAATTTGAACTATGAGTTTGTTTTTCTTTCCAAGGCCAACTAGGTCAGTCCATATTTTTTAATGTTGTACCAACATTGTCCATTTATATGAATATGGTACTCTTAAGGGGCGATCGTGGCTCAAGAGTTGGGAGTTCGCCTTGTAATCGGAAGGTTGCCGGTTCGAGCCCCGGCTTGGACAGTCTCGGTCGTTGTGTCCTTGGGCAAGACACTTCACCCGTTGCCTACTGGTGGTGGTCAGAGGGCCCGGTGGCGCCAGTGTCCGGCAGCCTCGCCTCTGTCAGTGCTCCCCAGGGTGGCTGTGGCTACATTGTAGCTTGCCATCACCAGTGTGTGAATGTGTGTGTGAATGGGTGGATGACAGGTTGTGTAAAGCGCTTTGGGGTCCTTAGGGACTAGAAAGCGCTATACAAATACAGGCCATTTACCATATGAATATGGTACTCGCTGTTTTATAAGTATTAATTGTAATCTTGGTTACTGGATTTTTGTGAAGCCACATAACAAAAACATATGGATATGTTTTTGTGTTAGCTAGCTCAGCAAAGTCAAAATGACTTGAGCAGTATTATCAAAGTTCTGTGTGGAGTAGTATGCACTGTGCTGACAGCTGGTTAAGTAACTGAACCAAGGTTTGTGTCTATGTTTTCTATGTGTGTATGCTCCATGTCATTCTTTCTTTCCAATTGTCGCACAAATGCAGTGAGCCACAGTCAAATTTCACCATGTGAACACATCCTTTGCTCAATCCAGTAGCAAACTGCTCATGACCAGCACAAGTCATTTGGAATAATGGGTTTCATTGTTGCATTGTATTGTGAGTTTGTCTTCTCTCTACCATAAACTCTGTTTTATGCTTACTACCTATACTTTTCCCCCCTCTTAACTTTCCCCTTACCTCACAACTGTTTGTGACAAATGGCTGCCCTTCCTGGTTCGGACAGTTAAAAGGGAGTTCGTCCTCCACACTGTCACCAAGTACTTGCTCACATAGGATTGTCTGTTCTTTGGAGTTTTCTCTCCAGTATTGTGGGACATTGAGTCAACAGCTGCTGTGAATTGGCGCTCTTTCAATCAGACTGAAATGAATTATATGAAGAAGACTGTTAGGTACTGGCTCTATGCCTACTGCATAATTTTAAGTGTAATTTGTATGTACAGTCCAGGAGAAAATCTTTTTTGCTTTTTTTTGGTTTAAATGGGGGTATATTATTGTATTTATATCCTGTTTTTGTTTCCTATATACTCCCAACAACAACAAAAAAAGAGCCATTATAAACCTGCATAAAGATAAACTTGTTCAGCATAGGTTACTCTACAGTTCTAGCCAGGTTGAAAACAAGCAACCATCCTGATGCTAAGAACTCTGACTCTAGGTTTAGCATACCTCACTAACCCATTAGCCTTATGTTTAGGTTCAGCACTGACTGATTAGTTCATTCTTCCTCAGTATTTGACCAGTTTGTGATTGGTTCTCAGCTTCACAGACTGGACCTACCTCCTCTCCGATTGTCTCTCAAGCCATCACAGCTTCCCCAAAAGTCAATGGTGGCACTCACACAGGTAGTGCTCAATACTGCAGTTGCACTGCTACTGGCTGCTGTGGTACTGCTCTGTGACTGGGCTCCGATCGCTTTATTCAGCTTGTTCAGGAATGCCGTGTACTTGGTTACTCTGCTTCACTCCGATACACCTGATAACAGCTGTACATTTCTGTTCTTTCTGCTCACATGCCCTCAGACTTGCATCCTGTTTTCAGCAGAATGCAAGACTATTACATGTTTGTCACATGTAAGGTTAAACAACCACATCGCTCAAATAAACCTGTTGCCAATATTTTGATGTCCAGATAATTATCTGACAGAATTTATCAGTCTCAGTGCACGGTTATGTTGACACTAGTTATTAGCCCCATTAACCACACAGCTAACAGAGCTCAATGAGCCATGATATTCAAAATAATATGCGGTCATGGCTTGGTGGTGGTTCTGAATGCTGATTGGCCCAGGCTACTGTGCATGCACCCTGAGCTGTTAATTGGCTGAGTGTGCCATTACTCTGACAGAGAAGTCGTGATGCTTTGCTGCTGATGAGAACAAACACAGCTTGAATGAGCATCATAGTGGTTGCTGTCTTTACTGTTGTACCTGTTGATGTTATTGTGATGACATTAGGGCTGGTGCACTTCTGTGTGTGTATATAGATATGGGTTCTGGGCTGTATGGAGCATCTAAAGCCATCGCCATCAGTGACCTCATCACAACAGTAACACCTGAGACGAGAATGGAAGAGAGCAGTGAAGTTCAAGGTAAGAAACAATGTCTGTGGTTGATCTTGAACCAGATACTTAATATGTCAAATTATCTAAGACCTTGCACAAACTTCTCTTTTTTTCCTATGTCACCCTAGTTGAGGAGGTGCAGGAAGTGGAGAATGTGAATGAAATGGAGCAAGAGGAAGAGGAAGAGGAAAACAAAGAAACAGAGATTTCACAGCAGAGTACTCTCACTCCTCAGAAAATAGACACCAAAGTAATTGTCTCACCTGTCAACCCAATCTGACCAGTTTTCTATTGCTGTGTGAAAAACTAGATTTTGGGCCCCATGTTTGATGTTGTGCTGTGTGGCAGGTAGGGTGTAGGACCCACCTACACCCCGATCCACCTTAAACACAGCTTTAATCCTGGGAAAACAAATTCTTCATGGGAAATAATCTTTACAAAATAAACCAAAACCTTCAAACACTAAACTGGGGACAGGAACTTAGAAACTGGGAAACAAACAGAAACACGAAACAATAATGTGAGTGCAACGCAACACAGGGCAAGGAAAACACAGGGCTTAAATACAGCTGGGAGAAATCAAACTTAACGAGGCAAGGGAAGCAAAACTAGACACACTGACATGAGACACGGACTTTCAAAGTAAAACAGGAAACACAACAGGCACAGACACTGAACAAAACCTACACTAAACTCTTAACCAGAATTAAACTGAAACATAGGATACAGAATAGTAGCAAAATCCAAGAAACTAAAAATGCTGGGTCAAAATCATCCAGAACCATGAAACCATGAAGGCCCACAAACATTTAAAATGGTGTGTTAACCCCATACAGGTGCCATCCTTCTCATTAAATCAAGTTTGTGTTACTCCCAGCAGCTGGTAAAATCAGAAAAATACATATAATACAAACGTAATAATAATCTGACATTCCTACTGAAGTTCTCTATGTGCTCAACTTTATATTTAGTTTTTACAAAAGTAGATGTTTTTACCATTTGAATCCTCGGTTAAAGAGCAGCTTGCAGGCAAAAGATTCTCTTTATTTGCATATAATATTTGTTAGGAATCAGTTTGGAAGTGAACACATGCATTTTACATGGTTTGCAAGAGAGTTATTTGGTGGTTTGTGCAGGGGAAGAAAGGACTTTCTTTCAGTCATGAAAGAAATACATGCGCGGTTAATTTAAGTTCCTGGATGTAAGAAGCCTTGATTAGAATTTAGAAGCCAGAACTGTATGATACTAATAGCTGGTGTAGTTCTTTCACTAGTGTCATGGGTGGGTGAGAGACACAGTTTAACAAAAACCCATTTCCTATTGCTGATATCGACCTCATCAGCTACTCTCTCTCCTGTTGCAGTCAAGCTGATTTTAGAGGTGGACAGAAACTCTGCTACAAAAACAACTTTAAAAGGATTATTTCAATATGTGCATTTTTGCCTCATTGCTTAATTTTCCCTCTGAGGTCCCAAACCTGCAAGTTGCTCTTTGAAACTATTTCAGATCCTACCACACTTCATTTCACAGCAGAAGGCGAACTAACTGGTTTTGATCTGGAGGTTATATTTGCACTGATAATTCAACTTAAACGTTTTTGGGTTTTTTTGCTTACTTACTTTTTCTTGTTCAGACTGAGCTAACTGATACTGCTGTGGACGAAGACCTGACAGCTACTGAGGTACACATCTGTGATCGTATGGTTAATAATTCCATTGTGGAAAGACTTGTTAACATAACCTGTCTCTCTGCCTACCTATCTATCTGACAGTCTGACCAAGATGAAGATTTGAAAACTCAGGTAACACCTGAACTATTTTTTCTTCATATGTGTTGATCCCTCTTCTGTCCTCACTGATGTCTTCTGTCTCATCTTACACCCCCCCCCCCCCCCCCCTCTCTGCCCTGTCTTTAGGGTAGTCCTGAGGAGATGCAGAAACCTCAGAGCACCATCAGCGCCCTCAGACGCTCCTTTTTAGAGGGAGGAGAAGGAGAAGGAGGAGGAATGACAGAGTGGGAGAAGCGTCTGGCCTCGTCACCTCTCCGAAGGGTCGATGACTCCCCAATGATTGAACCTCTGGAGCCCGATGAGGTGAGACAGTCATGGATGGGTTATCTTGTGGCATTGGGTTCACAGACACCTGCAGTTGGTAAATGTTGTTTCAGTGCTGTGACTTGGAATTTTTTCCATTAATTGTGATGTAGTACATTGCCACAGTTTGTGGGTTGAATATTTACAATACACATCTTTGAAGTTAAACTGTTTTTTTTTTTCAGGTACCTTTTTTTTGGTAATGTGTGTGTAAAGCTGTGCTCACTTGCATAAAAGTGTTGCACTACAGGAGCCGGTGCCATTATCCCAATTTGCTGTTAGCATGTTGATAAGAAAACGAATCCCAATCTTATCTTTCAGATGTCGGGGTTGCAGACATTTAGACTGTCTCAATAGTTTTGAAAATTCTTCATGGGCCCAAGTTAACCAGCCCCGAGGAAAACCCCCAATAGCAGGAGGTGAAAATAGATCTACAGGTCACATGTCTATGTGCTTGTTGTTACCTCCTGTTGACAGTTATAAACGGGAAATATTGATCTGTATCTCAAAGCTGATTAATTTATGACCCTTACGATCAGTAGAAACTTCCTAGAAGTTTAGTTGCTCTTCAGCTCAACAACAGTAGAATTTAAGCTGAAACTGGTGGAACTTGAATAAAACCTCAATGTAATATCAAATAAACTTTGAATAAGCCTTGGTGAGAAAGATGGCGTTCAGTATCTTGCCCGTCAACATTCACACAGGCAGACAGAGCTGATCTGCATCTGTCTGGCTTCACCGCTGCTACTTTGAGTCATGAAACTGGGCCTTCCCACTGGATTTGTGTATTGTGTTACAGCCCAACCAGTTTCACTATAGTTTCAGAGAATGAAATTCTACTGTTTTATTAGTCTGTAATTTAGCACTAGTTAGCCAGTAGCACTCATGCCATTTACAGTATGTATGAAGCTTGTATTGTTTATATTATTTGTTTATAACACTACATCTAACCACTACATCCTCTCAACAAAACATAGTAACTTCTAGCAACAATCAAACAAAGGAAAAACAAAGAAATATGGCAGCAACCAAATCAGGTGTTATGCTTTAAAGTCCAAAATGACTGGATTATTGCTGTCATGATGGCTATATCTTTCTTTTGCGCTCAGGAAACTGGTCTCGTATGTCACATGATTTCTTGCTGAGTCTGTGCTTATTTAATATTGCTTACCTGTGCGCTCCAGGAGGGCGGGTTCATGACAAACCAAGCTCCTCCTCGGCCATTCAAAAAGAAGAGCTACACAGTGGGGCAGACTTACTGCACAGTCTCTGGCAGGGTTTTTACCATGACGATCATGGATGACAGCTCTGATGCTACCATGACAACAGCAAGTGTCAAACCCTGCCAACAAGTTCAACACATTTCACAGCTCACTGCTGACGATGACATCACAGAGGGACCGCTGATTGCCATCCCTGAGGTAAAGACTCCGACTTCACCTTCGGACCTGCCAGCTGTTGACAACAGACAAACGATTAGTGTGGCTGAAGGTCTCGACTTCTGTGGGGCCAGAGTCTCTGTGAAGTCCTTCCCTGCCACCCCTACATCCTCACTGGACAAGCTAAGCCCCATCTCTGGCAGGAAATCACCTTTCATGGCAGCAGTGGTATGCTGATTGGTTGGTTGGTGGTCAGCATGAAAACAAGCATGAAAACAACAACCTGGCAGCAAAATGTTAACCTCTGCAGCACTGACACAGGAAGCGTGGCTTAACACTGGCTCGTCTGAGCTAGTTCAAACTGAATGTCTTGAGCTCCAAAAGACTGTAGATATCTGAGGGACCAGAGTATCAGGAGACCAGGATCTCCACCTGGTGAACTAGGTCTCCTGGTGGTCTGAAAAGGAGATGCTGCAGAAAAGTTGATTTTCCATCAGAAAAAATTGATTACAGGATTTTAATCACAATTGATGCTGGATTAGATCATAATGGATGTTCTGCTCTGTTGTGACTGGTTGTTTTGCATCTTTTGTGGCATTAGCTGATTTCCACGTAATGTGTGTCTTAGACGGTCTTGTTGCTGACAGGTAGTTTTAAAAAACCAAAAGTTTTTCTTATTTAAAGATTACATGATTCCAGCAGGTTCATCTACCCATCTAAAAGAAATGTGCGACGGTGTCCTGATGCTGACAAATCTTCTAAATTATAAAACTTAAATGGAAAAGTGTGACTTGTTGATATTACTGTTTTTATAGTGCTTTCATCCTATTTCATTGTCTGCCATAGATGGTCAGTGAGTATGTAGCAATCAATCACAACAGAGCTTATCCAATCTAGTGGTGCTGGTCCTTCTCTGTTTTTGATTGGGTTTCCTTCTTCTCCAGGAAGCGGCACCTGTGAGCTGCAGTGTTCAGTTTAAACTCTGCCCAGCTTCTTGCTTCACCTCCTCCCAGAAACCATTTTGTGTCTTCTCCTTTGATCAAAATGGAAAACAGGAAGCTGATCTTTCAAGTTGTTTTCTTCTGTTTGTTGTTGTTTATTTATCCTTCGTGAGCTTGGGGGTGTGGCTTAACTCCATTTTACTGCTATTTTTCACTTCTGTTTTGGTTGGTTACTTTGACTTTGTAATGCTTTTTTACTTTGTTGGAAGCTGCTGCCTTTTTATTAACATTCCTGTCCATGCGAGGTGTAAGCAAAGAGACAGCAAGTCACAAATCCACCACAATGAGAGATTTCATAATAAGTTGTCTCAGTACTTCATGAGGCCTGTACCACAAAGCAGGATTAGAAGTTTAGCAAGGTAAATGCAAGTTTAACCTTGTCACCAAAGTGGCTCAGTTCCACTGGTGTTGCCATGGCACACTTTGATAAGAGAACCACTACTGATCAATTAATTCAGTTGGAACAAAAAAAGTATCCAACCCTGAGCCAAAGACACTTTTCTCTTAGAGCAAATTGGACTTATTCTTAAAGCAAACTTAGGGATTCTGAAGTTACCCGTAATCCTTTTATTTAAAAGTCAAAACTAATTGTTAATCCTGTAACGTTGTTGTTTAAGAAGCCTCATGAGGAGTGCTTAGAACTGAGGGGAGATGATGAAGACTGGAAGAGAAAGAACTAGTTAGGTGGGGATTGTCTTGTTTTTGTTTCATTGTTTATTAATGTAAATAATGATTGGACTGGTTGTTATGCAGCTCTTTTCTACTCTACCTGAGCACTCAAAGCACTTTGTACAACATCCCTCATTCACCCATTCACAACAGCATTTGTTTTTATGTATAAGTTCTAACATTTACATTTACCAATTCACACTTTAATGGATGAATAAGAGCAACTTGGTGTTAATAACTTACCCAAGGATATTTGCCACCAGCTTTTCAATTAATAGATGGCTTGCTCTACATCTGAGCTACACCACCCCAGTGTCTAGTTGACATTACAGTTTACTATATTGTGAACTTTCCCAAAGGGGTGGCTGTAGCTCAGGTGGTAGAGCAGGTAATCTACTGATCGGAAGGTTGGTGGTTCGATTCCTGGCTTCCCCTAGTGTGCATGCCAAAATCCTTGGGGAAAATACTAACCCCAAATTGCTCTCCGATGCATCCATCGGAGTGTGAGTGTGTGTGAATGTTACTTAGAAAGCACCTAGAAAAAAATGTGCTTGTGTAAAGCGCTTTGAGTGCTCAGAAGAGTAGAAAAGCACTATATAAGAACCAGTCTATTTACCAAATGAGCATCATTAAGAAATATAGATCTTCAGGACAAACTCTGTTTCATGTTCTTTTAAAGGAAATTTAATATTTTCTATAAGCCTTAATATAGCAACCACAAGTAAGCCAGTCTGTCAGTTTTCTTGCTGAAGCTTTTTGAATCAACTGAAGACTTTTAAAGGATGTTTTAAGAAATCCTGTTAATAATCAATTACAGTAGTCTAGCCTAAAAGACTGCCTAACATCACTCTGACACAGGATGTTTCTAATTTCAGAGATATTGACTACAGTATGCTCTAATCGCTGTAATGATATATTATGGTCTGCAGTATCAAATGCTGCACTGAGGTCTAGCAGGACAAGCACAGAGATGAGTCCACTGTCAGAGGCCACAAAAAGATCATTTTAACCTTCACTAAAGCTGTTTCTGTGCTGTGATGAGCTCTGAAACTGTAACTCTTCAAATAAAATTCCTCTGCATATGAGTTAGCTGTTTTACATGAGTTAAGGCTAAAGGAATACTTGGCTCAGCAGAGTTCTGACATTGTGTCAGCCTGGCTTCTAAAAGGGATTTCCAAAAGATTTAGGAATGTGTTTATGGGAATTTCTCACCATTATTCCAAAAGTGCATTTGTGAGGTCAGACACTGATGCTGGATGAGAAAGACTGTCTTGTAGTCTCCACTTTAATTCATGTTGTTCTGTCGTGTTGAGCTCAGGACTTTGTGCAGGCCGTTCAAGTCCCTCCACACCAAAATCACTCATCCATGGCTCTGTGAACCTTGCATTGTTTACTGGTTGTTACGGCCCTAGCAGGGCCTCCTCCTGAAGGTGCCTGTGTGGGCGTGTCTCCACCACACAAACAGTCACATACAAGCGGCCCTATACCACAACAAGTTACTTTAATCCAAAAAGTTCAGTAAATCAAGCATACTACTGACCAACCACAAAATGGAGAGCTATGGCCACACAATGATCACATTTAGGGTGATCATTGTGTGGCCAATCACACAATCATGCTGGAACAAGCCATCCAAAAACTGTTCCCATAAAGGTGGGAACATGAAATTGTCCAAAATGTCTGAAGAGTTACTTAAGAAGAGGGGTCGAGCCCAACACCTGAAAAACAACCCCACACCATAAACGCATCTGCCAAACGCCAAACTCAGACTCATCAGTTGAAATTGTCAGATGGAGAAGTGTGATTTGTAACTCCAGAGACCATGCACTTTACACCACTCCATCTGGTACTCTAGAGAGTCCATTAAGCTCTCTATGAACTGTTCTTGAGCTAATCTGAAGGCCACATAAAGTTTGGAAGTCTGTACTAGTTGTCTCTGCAGAGAGTTGGCGACCTCTGTGCACTATGAGAATCTCTGATTTTGCTTTAAAACAGAGTTGCTGTCATTGCCAGCTGCTTCCACCTTGTTATAATACCACTAACAGTGGTATTATAATTAACAAAGACATACTTGTACATTCTTACCCAAAGCTCCTCCATCAAGGTCCTCTCCTCCGGATGCATTTTGGAAACTGAGGCAGGAAGACAAGGAGGCTTTAGATAGGAAAATATCAACATAATTCAAGGCTATTTTAAATAAGCCCACCATGGCTCCACAGTGTCCCCTGCATGGCTGGAGTTTTATTTTGAGACTTTTAATTACAAGTTTCTTCTTTGTTTTCACTGTAACTGTTGTTTTTTGTGTGTTTGATATGTGCAGCCTAAACCTACATTTGATGATATGTCTCCTGAGCTGACAGCTCTGCTGAAATCAGCCAGAGAGCAACAAACCTTCAGAGAACACGACCTGCTCAAGGTGCCTTTTTCACTAGCTGTCTTCCTTGTTGTCCAGTTGTATTTTTGTCTGGCTCTCTTTAACTCCTCTTTCAGGTATTTTATTGCCTGCCTTCTGTGAGTTAATAAGTCTCTTTTCTCTGTGGATTTAATCTCAGTGTTCTTATGTATGAGAACCAGCACTGCATCTTGTCAAACCTACAATCAGTTCTCCTCACTGCAGCTTCGCTCAGCCAGTAAAAGAAATCCAGCATCCCATCTCAATGCTTTACAGTTTCAAAAGCTAGTCTCAGTCTCCAGGTTTGTGCATTCTGAGCAACAAATCATCTCAGCTTCTCAAGAACCCTCCATTGCCACAATTATTGGTCCGAGTTCTAACACTAAGGACATAAGCAGAGCATGGGTTCTCCTTGCCCCTTCACCAAAAGTACTGATCTGATTCATGTCCTCCAGGCTGTTATGACATCCCTGCAAGACATCCACACTCCCCTGCATCCTCTAGCAAGATCATAAAGAACAACCCTGATACCGATCTGCTCCATGACCCTGTAGCAGCTGCTTCACCCATCATACTCACCTCAGTGGTTTCTGGTTATTCTAAGCTGTCCTTTCATTTTCAAGGCTACATATTCACAAAAATATTATAAGTAAAATAAATTAATTTAAAATCCTCAGATCCTGAAGTGCACAGTTTAACTAGTTCGAGCTTAACACATAACTAGCACTGATTAAGAGTCTAATTATAAAGAATTCAAGAATACATTTTTCATCTCAGTGTTCACGTTCCAGCAAATGAATTAAAAGATCACCTGTTTGTAGCTCTTTTGATACGTGGACTATGACAAAGGTTTGTTGTTATTAGACCATGCATGACTTATTTTTATGTAAGAATTGTAATTGTGCTGTTAAAGACCATAAAATGGTCTCACAGCTCTGGGAAAGAAATACGTAAATTGAGGTGACAAGGTCACCAGGATTTGAACTGGTCTAAGATTTCTAGTGCATGTACCTGAAAGAACCTTCACCATGAGGTCGAGGTCACTAACATTCAAATTCATCTGAGACTTTTAGAAGATGGACCTATGTTGTAAATTTCAAAATCCTACATCGCCTCATTCTCTGATCTCACTTTCACAAACTTGTGTTTCCACACTGCAAACAACAACCCTGTTTAACAGGTCATCTTTTCCAGCTTGCCCATATTCAGATTTTTACTGCATCACACTTTAGTGTACAGTCCATCTCACTGATAAAATTAGCTGGCAGTGGCGCGTGGTTGTTCAAAACTAATATCAGAGGCACATAATTTAAATGTAAGCAAGTAAAGTCATGTGTGTCACTTACTCAGTCGAGGCTCCTCAGTACCCAATCTGCTGGTCACAGTTTCATTTGAAAAAGGTTTATGCACAGATTTAAAGTTCTGGTCCTTGCTGTTTTATAGCTGGTGAAATTCTACACACATATAGTGCTGTGGACATGTTTTGAGGGGTACTGGGGTAACTGGCAGGCAGTTGTTTACCAAACCTTCATCGTAGGCTTTCTGTTCTATTTCCTGGCCTTCAACAGCTTTCCGTCCTTTCTACACCATACTCCTTTCAGTTAGTTATGTCGATACTCTTTTCATATATTATGCCATAGCTAACCTGTTATGTCCATGTCATGCCATCTCCAGCACCACCAGCATTTGGACTCTGGTGGGGTCATTTCCATTTCCTACTCTATGAATAATCACCAAATATTGCTTAACCTCTGTATTTCGAGAAGGTCAGTTCAATTCAATTCACAAAGAACTGCCATTTACATCAGTCCTTCAAATCGGTTTGCAGCAGAATGACACACATGTGCAGCACTCTCATCAAGGAGACATCACTTGTTAAAATAATCACCTAATGTTCTGTGATTTCACTTCGTTTTTCAGACTTCAGAGAAGGTGGAGACAATAATGCTGGTGACAGAGCCACATGACGAGGACGAGGCAATGGTGGACCAGCAAAAGGTAGCAAAAGAAAGTCATGTGGGCATGCCCTTTAGTAATCTACCAGCCAACCCAGCAGGTGTTGACGATAGCACACAGCAATGGGCCTGTGACAGTTTTAATGATGGTCGGGCTAATAGTCCAACAAGTGATGATGATGATGATGATGATGATGATATTAGCTACGAGCCCAGCAGCCAGGCTAGCGATGACAATGCTAGTGAGATTAGTGAGGATGCCGTCAGTGTGCTGGTACAGGCAGCAGTGGAGGAGGCCATCGAAGCTGCAGTCAGAGAGACTCAGGCCCCCAACGCTAATGACACTAATCAGGATAACATTAACAACAAGATAGCAGTTAGCTTTTGTGAACAGGAGCAAGCTAGCTCTGTCCTGGACTCTCAAACACCTGGGACTCTGCATTACACTGACAACGAAGACTCAGACGACTCACAGGAAGATGAAGGAGGGTGGCAGTTTGAAGAAAACTCCCCTCCGCCCTCTTTACTCCATCCCACATCCAGGCACTTGGCCCATCAGATGCAACCATCTGCCCACAGGGATGACGATGAGTTCAAACCACTACAGGAGGTAACACCTGAGACACTTGCCCAAATGGCATCTGCGACTCCTATACTAGTTACCCTTGCCCCATTTCACCACCCTGAAACTGCACCTACCCCACCTGACCCAGTGACCTTTGGCCCATTTCTTCCTTAAAATCTAATCTACCCTCTGTTCACATGAATACATCGAAATATTATGTCAGTCAGACGAGAGTTTGATATATTTTCAAACTCTAGGCCGACTTTCCCGTTTTCCTAATTTTGCTTAAAACATAGATTGTATATCAGATGGGCATAGCTTCTGAGTCTTGAAAGGGAAGTCAATATGGAGACCAAGCAACATCTCATTCGACTGCAAAAGGTTTATGAGTGGTTTTAAAGAGGTTTGTGGGAAAACCTCCCTCGGCTCTCTTGCTTCTTAATGTTAGTAATTTTATTTATTCCTGGTGACTTTATGGGCTCAGTGGCTAGTTTGTGAAGACAAAATTCATTAATTTGTAAACTAGAGTATGACCATTGGCTAAGAACTAGACCCCCTTTTAGCTCAGCATTACCTGTTTCAGAATATTAAGATGATAAAGGCAAGAACACTCAGTTTGAGACCTCAGGATGTCTTAACCAGTGCTGGTGCTGGCTGTAAAGGGTTCAATTTTGCCTCTTTTAAGAGGCAACATTGATTAGGAAGATAAACACTCTGGGAATGAGGAAGACTAAGTGTTTAGTTTAAGAGGTCAGTTTGTACTATTTAATTAGGTGAAAAGAATTCAGAGGATTACTTTGAAGTGATGTAAAAGTTTACTGCGTAGTTTAATCAATCAAAAGATGTGTAGTTAATATGAGTAGTACCAGAAATAGATGGATACATAAATATTTTTCCCCAGACTGACATCCTGTGTTTTATCCTCAACATTTATTTTTCATCAGTACAAAAATGTGCTGGTATTTGGTTATTACTCTTCCTCATTGGCTGATGTTCATACTTGTTTCAGAGCCAAGTAGAATCTGATACTCCTGCTGGTCTGCTGCTGAGCTCACACAGCTACACTACCGAGACCTCCAACACCACTACCACCACTCACATCACCAAGGTAACACAGGACCAAGGTACCACCATAATACGCAAGATTTACATTACTGCCATGGCAATACCACCACACACCCATCAACAAAATGACATGATAACTATGGGAGCACTACTGCTACTACATGAGCCCCACACGTGTCACCATGGTAAAACCATAACCTAAGAAATCCCACTGCAAACCATGGTAATATTGTCATGGCTGAAAAGGTTTGTTGAAACTATTAAGGGTTTACAAACAGCATTAAAAAGCTGAGAAAAGGCATAGAAGACATATATGAAAGATAAAGACGCTTGACTGAATTCGGATGTTTCTCCCTTTTCTTCTTCAGATGGCAAAAGGGGGGATTTCTGAAACCAGAATAGAAAAGAGGATTGTGATTTCTGGAGATACAGAAGTTGACCACAACCAGGTAGCTTGAATGTTGTTGTTTCTGTAATGGTGTGTTCAAGGGATGAGGACAGAAGGGCTGTTAAAAAGTTAAAAAAAACGGCAAGCTTCATTCACTCATACACAGAGCATTTTATTTTATGCACTTTAAGCAATTAACCACAACATTTGCAACCAATTTGGAATCACCTAACATGCATGTCTTACACTGAACAAAAATATAAACGCAACACTTTTGTTTTTGCTCCGATTTTTCACGAGCTGAACTTAAAGATCTGAAACATTTTCTACATACACAAAGGACCCATTACTATCAAATATTGTTCACAAATCTGTCTAAATCTGTGTTAGTGAGAACTTCTCGTTTGCCGAGATAATCCATCCCACCTCACAGGTGTGGCATGTCAAGGTGCTGATTAGACAGCATGAATATCGTGTGCCTTAGACCAGCGGTCCCCAACCCCCGGGCCTCGGACTGGTACCGGTCCGTGAGTCGTTTGGTACCGGGCTGCGAGAGTTGAGGCTCAGGTGTGAAATGTATAGTTTTCAGGGTTTTTATCGGTTTTCAGTGTGATTTTGTTATCGTTTTTATCGTTAACTCTATTTTCCTTGGTCTTTTCACGTGTGTTATGAATAAATTTTCTTTTTTCTGGTACCGGTACTAGTTTTATTTTGTTGTATTTATCCACGACACCTTAATGAAAATATTGTCGGGCATAAACCGGTCCGTGGCGCAAAAAAGGTTGGAGACCGCTTCCTTAGACTGCCCACAATAAAAGGCCACTCTGAAATATGCAGTTTGATCACACAGCACAATGCTACAGAGCTACACTTTCCTAACATACTAAGCTATGCTAGCATGCACTTAACATCAGTCTGCTCTTTTCTTAACTAGCTTAGCATAGACATGATCAGAGTGATAATCTAAGAATAAAAATGTCTCCACACTGTAAATATCAGTCTCAGGGTCTGTTCTGAGAATAATGCCATGGAATCTTTGAACTACAGTGTGTCTCACTGCTCCTTCTGTCTCATTTTCAGGACTGAATCTGGACGCCCAAGGGGTTTAGTATAGAGTGCATTGCCAGAAACAAAACTGTTGGCTGCAGCATCCACCGAGCATGGATGAACTGAGGATTTGGACACACATTCATGCATGGACACACATATATACAGCATCGCCTGCCTATCTCACAGGGGGTGGAACCAATGGCTGAGTTAGCATTAGTTCGATAGTGTGACTAGATGAGTAGATTTAACTGAAAGTTTCACATGCAGCGCAGAGATGGGAGAGAAAGACGTGTTTCCATAGCAACAGACAACCTACACTGGACCTTCACTATGAATCAGCTTCTGAAGCATTTACTTATATAAGCCTTCCCCCACATCTCATTCCCCAACACTCTAAGGTGGGCATCTGATTGGCTAGCTGACTCAGGTGTGCTTGCTCCTCTATTGTTGGGAGACAGCAGCTTTTCAAAACATTTAGCCTGACATCTGAAAGATAGTGCTTCGAGCTTTACCTGTTGAGAAACTTGATGCGTACTATCACCAGCTGATCAAAACAGTTTCCTGTCTAACAAGAAAAAACAGCTAAAACTCTGCTTTGAATTTACCCATAATGCAATAGTAATGTGCCATTCGCTAAACCTTCCACGAAAATGACGATGAATCATTCATGTGTGTGTGTTTTTGATTTCTGTATCCATTTATTTATTAAATTACAAACTGATCACAGCCCCTGATTACCGACTACTTTCTCTGTTGCATTAGAGACTTCTGCTTCCCTGGTATCAAACTGACCATCACCTCTTTGTGAAAGTTTACCAACGTATAAGAGACAGACGTGTCCCAATTCAGCGGCTAAATCCTTCAAATGATACTGTATACAAATGATGCAGTCTCCATAGATCAGAAATGGTGAACCAAAGAAAGGTTTCCTATTGCATCGTTTAAAAGTTGTGAAAGCTAAGGTCGGCCAATGGCACTGCTCATGCTGTGAAACTCGTTATAGCTTGTTATAGCTTATACTGTAAAACGTTGAAAATGAGCTCAATATTAAATATTGAAATACTGTGAAATACATTATTGAAACATAATGTGAATCTAAAAACATCAGGTATAACCATAACAGCAAAACCATAACATGGATCCGTGTAGTCATTTTCTTTAAATTAGACAACACTATTGCAAAGCAGGGAAATTTCACCGAGCTTCAGCTGTGTATTGACGTCTGGCATCTGGACCCTGTCAACCAGAAATAAAGACGCAAATGAGGGACCACAATGGAGACACGGGTTTCTCTTTTGTGACATACACTATGTTGCCAAAACAAGCCATTCACTTTTTTCCTTTTTTTTTTATATATAGCACTAAATCAGTTGCCTCAATGACCTTGTCTTCCACAGGGAGGTAAAGACCCTACAATATTAGAAAACAGAGAAATCCTAACAACCAGCTGTGACCCCCTATGAGCAATTGCATTGGCAACAGTGGGAGGGAAAACCCCCCATTTAACAACATGAAACATCTGGCAGAACCAGGGTCAAGGAGGGGTGGCCATCTGCTGCGACTGGGTGGGGATGAGGGGAGGAACACAGGCCAAAGACACGCTGTGGAAGAGAACCAGAGATTACAAATAACTAATGATTAAATGCAGAGAGGTGTATAAGGATGACACAGAGAGTGAGAAATGTAAAGAAGTGAAGAAACAGAGGCTAACAGAGCATCTTTTGTAACCTTCACAAGTGCTGTTTTTGTACTGTGATGAATTTGGAATTCAGATTGAAACTCTTCAAAAGAAAAAACGTTCCTTTCCATCCGATCAGTGTTTTACAACTACTCTGTGAAGAATGTCTGAGATAAAAGGAAGGTTGGAGATTGGCCTAAGACAGGTGATGGCTTTTTCAGGAATGTTTTCAATTAAAGCCACCCTAAAGGCATACATAGGTTTTTGATCATATTTAATATTAAAGCATTAATTAATTGTTGGACATTTTGGTCTAATAGAACTTGAACAGCTTGAATGGCTTGAATGAAGCAGTAACTGAAATTACTCAGAAAGATCAACTGGAGAGAACAGTTTAAATAAATATCAATAGGATTTAAAGTAGCTGTATAATGACATGTCTTTGGGATGTTATACAGTTTACTCTAATGGGTAAACTTTTATTTATGAAGAAATTCATGATTATTAATGTTAAAGGAATGCTTGGCTCAACAACTTTGTCTGCCTGGCTGCAGTGATGAAAAAAACCTGCAGTATTTTTCATTTTCTTAGTCAGATTTTCCAACTGGAATCTTGCTTCAGGATGGTAGCAGTGCACATAAACAGGAGTAAAACTTAAACTTTTACTCTGTACTACCACTGTTGTCTTGCACAGAGAACTGACTCTACAAATAAAAATAAACCAACAACAGGTGTTATGCAAGATTGCTTACCAAGAGCAAAACAAATTCTATCTTTCCTCACTTTTACTACTGGAGCAGCTTCCAAGCGCTGTCGACTCAGGAGTCGTGTCACTCTTGGCTCTGACATCCAACTTCAGAGGTAAATGGACGGCAGCATTAACATCTCCAAAGTTGACCCACAGACGTTTGAAGTACCCACAACAGGTCAGGGATGACTTGTTGCCAAGTGGAGGAATTAAAGTATCTTTGGGTCCTGTTCATGAGTAAGGAGGAAGACTGATAGACTGATTGGTGCAGCAATGGAGAAGTTTGACAAATTCATTGCTAACCGGGTCAGGGCAGAACCAGGACATGTGAGATTCACCCATGTGAATCTGGCATTACAGAAATACCATACTGAGAGATCCCCACTGATCATTGCTCTCTTTGTTTCGTGTTATATACAGATCACTCCCCCTGATATGCAGTCTTGCATTAGTCCTGTGCAGAGCCTACACTTTGCAGAATATTGTTTACATGTTGTAGCTGTTTGCTGTCAGCAGGGGGGTTGTGTCACAAACAACTGCAGTGTTGCCAACTCCTCAGTAAGAAAAATCCCTATTGGCTGTCCTAAAAGTTGCTAGAAATCGCAAGATGACGTCATCCCTAAGTTGCCTAATTGGTTATGCTTATGTAATTGTAACCTACTGTTGGATACAGAAATAACATCGTGAAGGAGACATGAAGTGAGTTAAAAAAAAATCCACTCTAAATGCATTTAGAATATATTTAGAACTACACATTAAATTTATTTTAGCAATTATTGTTTTTTTTTATGTCACACTTCCAACCGTCTTCCTTTGTCCGGGCTTGGGACCGGCAAAAGTGACCCGAAATAGATACGTGTGTGTGTGTGTGTGTGTGTGTGTGTGTTTTAAGTAGTTTTAAACTATGTGAGCCACAAAAAGTAACAGTAAAAGAACTGACTGCGTTACAGTCAGGGCGGGAGCAGCGGCTTCGCTCATGCGCGATTCATTTGCCAGTTTGGACGCGTAGGTGTGAACATCTCCTCCTGCTCTGACAGCACCTGGGGCAGGGGTCGGCAACCCGCGGCTCCGGAGCCGCATGCGGCTCTTTAGTCTTTATTTTGCGGCTCCGGGTGGTTTGGGAAAATAAATTAGAAGTATTTAGCTGAAGTGTATTTTATTTGTGTTTAGTTCTTTTTTTTAACTTGTAGTTCTAAATTGGAAGATTATTGTGATTTTGAAATATAAAAATAAAATTATATCTTATTATTTTTTCATCGCTCAAAATAAGCGTCACACTCGCGGAAGCCGGTGTACCCGCCGAAACGCCGTGCATTTATCGAGACTTTCAACCCCAGGTAGGCCAATTATGGATCTTCGGATCCTCATTATGTCAGCAGCCATTCTCCACTGTGAACTATGTTAAAAACAAACACCGCTCACGCCTCACAGATGTCCTGCGTAAAGATGAAAGCCCCGATTTGCAGACGCTGTGAACAGAGGTTCGGGACCATAAGTCTTACTGTAAACATATCGATGATTTCATGAGCATGCTTTTCAGCATCTCTTTATTGACCCCTTTTCACACACGGTTGCTGTAGCATACAGCCAGCTGTAGCTTTTCAACAGCAGAGAGGGCACAGACTTTAAGGCAGCGAGGCGTGATTGCGGTTCCCGCTCAGGTGCGTCCGCCTCCCCTGCAGCGGCGCTGCAGACCACGCCCCGCCACACACATTAACCAGGTAAAATACATATTTAGGCAGAATTTTGCAAATATCTATTTTTTTTAGCATCGTCGTGCTTTTTTTCCCAATTATTTTTTAAAAGTCAGGTCAAGGCTCCAAAAGCCCAAAGACGATATAAGGGTGGCGGCTCACAACAGTTTTGTTTGCTACATGGATCATTTTAGTTCAGCTGGGTGTCTTTCCTTTTGTTATATTTCTTTAAGAGTTCAAAATGTGTTAATTACATGAATAAAATGTAATTTCCTCTGTAGCACTTCATGGATTTCATAAGCAACACACCTAAGTTGTTCTGTGGATTCTTTTAAAAAGCAGTTAAAAACTTTTCTGTTCAAACAAGCCTTTTGTTGATCTACGTATTTTATATTCTTTACATTATTTACATTTGATCTTTTACATTGTGTATAATGTCTATTGATCGTATTGTTTATTTTAATATTTGTGTACAGCGCTTTGTGACTGCCTGTCTGTGAAAAGCGCTTAATAAATAAACTTTACTTACTTAGTTGTTCACACAAAGCATAAAGGTAAAAACAAACAAACAATATATACAGTGGTATCTTCATTTTAGATTTCAAAAAGTATTTGCGGCTCCCAGTGTTTTCTTTTGCGTGGAAACCGGGTCCAAGTGGCTGTTTGGGTGTTAAAGGTTGCAGACCCCTGACCTGGGGGGACTATCTGCCGCCTGTGAGCGCTTTGGCGAGGTGCCCACAGCAGCACCCGCTGCTTGTTGAGAGTAAGAGCGATACGTGGTTTCAAAGTCGTCATAAGTCTTGAAACGTGTTGTCCTCGGCAATGGATAATGGCTGAAAATAAAAACAGGTATCACTTTAGCCTGCTCCTAGTTTTATCAATTCTGCACTCTGCTTTGCAGTCCTCGATATCACTGAAATGCAGCCAGAAGCTGCTATTTTACGTTTTTGTCCGCTTCTTCACTTTTTCCCGACAGGCTCCCCCGTCTGTCTGTGTACCTGGCCTGTACCACTACACTTGCTATTTTAAAACATCTGCCGCCCTTTCTTTCACATCATGTCTTATCACCAATGGTGATGAGAGGGCTTACAGGGAGGAGGTCAGCGCCCTGACCCACTGGTGTCAAGACAACCATCTCACCCTCAACATCGCAAAGACAAAGGAGTTGATAGTGGACTTCCGGAGGTGCAGAGAAGTACACACCCCCATCACCATCAACGGCGCTGCTGTGGAGAGAGTGAGCAGCTTCCGGTTCCTTGGCGTACACCTGGCTGAGGATCTTACGTGGTCAGTACACACAAACAAAACAGTGAAGAAGGCGCAGCAGCGCCTCTTCTTTCTCAGGAGACTGAAAAGATTCGGCATGAGCCCCGCATCCTCAGGACCTTCTATCACTGTGCCATTGAGAGCATCCTCACTGGATGCATCACCACCTGGTATGGCAACAGCACCGCCTACAACTGCAAAGCTCTCCAGCGAGTAGTGCGGTGCTCTGAACGGATAATTGGAGGTGAGCTTCCCTCCCTCCAAGACATCTACAGGAAGCGCTGCCTGAGGAAAGCGGGGAGGATCATCAAGGACTCCAGTCACCCCAGCCATAAACTGTTCAGACTGCTTCCATCAGGAAGGAGGTTCTGCAGCATCCGGTCCCGTACCAGCAGACTGAGAGACAGCTTCTTCCATCAGGCCATCAGACTGCTGAACACTTCATAGACACCTCAGCTTCACTACTGGAACTTCAACATTATGCACTCCACACTGTATATAAATGCCACTTGTTTTGCACATGTCTCAACTCTGTATATTTTTATATATTTTATTTATTGTTTACTCTATTTAATTTGTAAAATATGTGTACACACACACACACACACACACACACACACACACACACACACACACACACACACACACACACACACACATAGAAAATATTTAGTATACACATCCAGGAATGCATATACTATTATATATTGTACATATATTTATTAGTTTCAGATGTAGCCATTCTTGTATTTTGCTTGTTTACATTATTGTATTTTGCACAACTCTGTTGCTTGTGAAGCTCGCACACAAGAATTTCACTCACATGTGCTGTACCAATGTACCTGCACATGTGATGTGACAATAAAAGTGATTTGATTTGATAATGGTACGATCGCAGTCTGTCTTTGCATGCGATTGACCGCGTGGTTGTGCCCATCAAAGTAAAGTGCTTTCAACTGGATTCTCAGCAGGGCTGAAGAATCAGCTCCAACATACTGATGGGACATTAATAGCTGAGATATGAAATTCGTTTGACGCCACTTTAATAGAATAAACTAGAATTACTCTCAAATTACTCTCCCATCAACCTGCCCTGGGTCGTACCCCCACCGATCACTCTGTTACCTCTGGGATAGATTGGACCCTCCACCTAAGTGAATTAGATAAGTATTTACAAAAATGGGTAGATGGAAAAGGATGGCCTCAGCAGATGTCTAAACATAAAATGCTACTTAGATTACAGACAGATGACTCCTCCTTTTTAATGATGAGCTTAAATACAAAATGTGCCTTTACTCAAAAACTCAAACTGATCACCAGGAATGTGTTTCTTCTGTGGTTTAATTACTGTTCATGTTTACAGGCAGAAGTTACTGAAGTTTCTCTGCTTAGAAAATAAAAAGTATGAATATGTTAGTTTTAAGATGAACTTTAATCATTCAAGTTTGGACTACAGAGACTCAAAATCCACAGGAATAATCAGCAGAGACATTCACACTACACAGCCCATCAATCAATGATACTGCTCTGTGACATAATCCGGCATGCTTTCTGGCCACTGCTAGGAAGCGGGGCATGAGTTAGGGGTTACTCCCAACAGGAAGTGAGCAGAACTCAGATCAAGGGTCTTGGTCAGGTGGGACTTCAAGAGCTGCAGGTTCCTTAGACAACCTCTGAAGCTGGAGCTCAATGACAGGCAGTTCTGTTTGACACCAGCTACAGCAGAGAGATGGACAGGTTAGAATTATTTTTAGGTGTGTTCATCTTTTTTTTTAAATTCTGTTTATGTTCAAAGGGTCTTACCTGGATATCCTCCCAGGAAGACAGGGTTATTAGTTTCAGCAGAGGTGGATTGTGGGTAAGGGTTTGCAGTGGTGTAAGTTCGCTCATCTACAGTTAGGCTGAGGGCATGTTTGGTTTTTTGGGCCAGCAGGCGGTGCCACTGCCCATCACATAGCATCTGGCCACCAGAACGCACTGACACTCGACCTGCCCCATTATTCACGTTGAAAACCACCTGAGGAGAAAAACAGATACACCTTTATTTACGCAAATAAAACTTCATTTGCATATTTAAAACTTAGTTTGCACAATCCTTTTCTATACATCTATTACTTTAGTCAAAAACCAAGAATAACAGAAGCTCTGATGTTACTGCAGCTATTAGAAAGATACCGTGAAAACGTGGCAACTTGCTCAGTTAGATCATTAAATCCCTGGGGTGTAGGCCTATTACTGTTTACATAATGCATAGAATGGAATATCTCTGCTCACCTGTCCATTGATCATCTCCAGTCCCACAGCATCAACTTTTGCACTGCTGATTCCCAGGAGCACTCCTTCTGATTGACTTGTTTGAAACTCCAGAGAGACTGTCATGTCAGAGCCAACCTTATAGCCATCATGGACTGCAGATGGAAACAGCATGTAATCAGATCATAGCTTAATCACGGTTAGAGACAGCTATCCAACACCTGTCTAGTATGTGACGTGCAGCTAGTTCCACACGTTTTTGGACAATGCCACTTTTTTTTCAGTTTTGCCTCTGCACACAAAAATAGTGTTCATTGCCGGAGGAGGAGAATAGTGTAGAGCATGACGTTAAAGTGCAAACTGCATTATGCTGCTAACACAACCTCAGTGCTAGCATGTCATCTGTGCAAAACCCATCCCAGCAGCCACACCCTGAACTTCAACAGGTAACAAAAAGCAGTGATGAGCAGTCAGGCGGCAGCCCGTTTCTACCTGTTCAGGTTTCTGAAGTACAATCAATGTGCTGACTGCTTTAAAGTCTCTGTGTTCTGGTTTTTGTCTTTACTTTCTACTGTCGAGTTTGAGTTCATACCCAGAAAATTAGTCATGTGTGTCCTAATTAGAATAGGGATTTGTGTTGGCCTCAGGTTTATATTGGTTATTTACCAATATAAACAATGCGTTTCAGGTCATTTTACAGAAAAACACAAAAGTAATGTAACCCATAACAATGCTTTTGATATGCTTCTTAGCAATGATGAAGCTAATGAGAACCCAATTAAAACGGATAAGAAATCGAATCGATAAGTGATATTTGCAGTGGAATCGGTGTCGCTAAATTCTTATCAATTGCCATCCGTAGACAGAAGTCAACAAAAATGGATGCTAGTTCTCAAGTGGACCTCTGTGTTTTTGCAGTTGGTGGATTGCTGTAACTTGACAACAATTAGCAACGGTCTGTGCACTCCACCTATACAGTTTATGAAAATGTGCTTTCATTTGTTCATATCTCGGTACACCCATCATCCAAACATTATAACTCTTGCTCCAACTACCTAAAAACAGGCTCTCAAAATTGTGGCCCAATAAGGAAGCAGCCAAAAGTAACTTCTCATATGAACTATAGGCAAAAGCTGTACAGACTATAGGCTGTCAAAAGTCCTTCTATACTAATCAGACCGATCAGTCTGCATCTCATCTTCAGCGCAGATGATTTTGTCTACAAGTTTGACTTACTCATTTCAGCGTATCCGCTTCCATTAAAGTAACTTCCTATCTGGTCTCTGGTGAAACAGGATGTGACACCATGTTGTGACGCCGGCTTAGACACATCCAACATGACACCATTCAGACTGATGGACCGAACACAGCCTGGAAAACTGCTGGTATCCTGAGAACCAAACAGGAAGAAAGACAGGGGGAGACACATGGGAGCAGAAAGGGGGAGAGATTTCCAATAGAGTCAGAATACCTGTGAGTTTCAAAAATGTGCGCAAAGAAAATCTGTCTACATATTAATTCTTAGCGCAAAAATTTCTTCCTGTGAAATCAGGACACTCGTGCAAAAGATGTTCAATAACTCAAGAGTTTCTCTTCTAGGTACATAAAATGCTTTTTTAAAACATCAAATAAAATGATTTGATGTATTTGGGGTAATAATGTTTGTGTCTTTTGTGTTTAACGGTGAAAAAATGAAAAACAATCATACTCCGATTCTCCTGCTGGTCATAGTGTGAGGTGTTCCTCCTAGGAAAACTTTGTTGGCCACATCCAGCTGATTTCCTTTGACTGAGATGGATTCAGTTTTCAAACTGTTGACAGACACTGACATCAACCGCCGGCCCACCTCTGCAACCACCTGAGACACGGTGAACACCACAGCATTCAAACAAAGCTATTTTTGTCTTAACACCAAAACCTCAAACACAGGTTGAAATTTACAGAGTTTGACATTGATGCGTCTACAGTGCCTCGTGTCCAATTAACTCACAGTGTGCCACTCTCCATTGTTAACAGCTACAGATGAGGTGATCGAGGCCGGGCCTTTCCCCAAATCAGCTGACATCATCAGCCTGCCCCCCTTTAGGCTGAGGACAACAAAGTCCATCTGCTTGGAGTCGGAGAGAAGGAGGATCAACCCGTCCAGGGCCCAGCTTCGAACTAACAACCTCACCGACACACTGAGGAAGGGAACAGACACAGTAGTGAAGACAAGAGTGAGACACAAACACACCACAGCAGTGTCGGAGATGGAGTGTTATACAAAGATGAAGTGACCTGTCCCCTGTGTGACCCGAGAGTTGCCTCTGTTGCTATGGAAACTCACCTCTTTCTGACTGTGCTTGGGTTGATAATGAAGGTCATGTGACTGTTTCTGGACAAGCCAAACTGAACTGATGACGGCACAAAGGTTAACTCCCCATCTGATGCACACTGCATCACACACATAAATCAAAAACCAATAATCAATAAAAACGGACATATTGATTAAATTAATCAATTAAAATGAATGCACTGAGAATAGGTGATAATGAATATAGTAATTACCGTTAGACCTTCAGGTGACAGGGCACCAAACTGTGTGGGCTGAGGTAGAGGTAAATGAGTAGGGTCTGGAGTTACGTTTACATCCTGGTCATCAGGAAGGAGCACATCCCCAAGCTTCTCCTCCAAGACGCATTTGTCAAACTTCACCCCCTCATATCTCAGAGCTCCTGAAAGGTCAACAAGCCTGCACAGAGCCACAAAATCAAAACTGTTGTTGTCCGAACTCCTTTGGAGAACACAGTCTATGAAGGCTCTTACATGAGATGGTCTAGTCCAAGGAGACCTTAGTCCTTGTAATGCAAAGCACCGCACCTGACTCCTAGGTAACACTGACAGCAGCAGATAACAATCAGGAACCGCCCTAAAATAATTTTACCATTAGAGCCATAAATCCCATTTATTCTTTTTTGACTTAAGGAAATTTGCTTCTGCTGCTGGTGTCTGATGTACAATACTATGCAAAAGTCTTGAGCCAATCCCCATTTCTTTATATTTGGTATGAAAAATTACTGAAACTTGCAAACAATTATGGAAATACAGTATAAAGGGTCAAAAAAGAATTTTAAAGTCAGTATTTAGTATGACCAGCTTTATTCTTTAGCACATCCTAAACTCTCTTTGGTATGATTTCCTGTAAGTTCTTTAAGTAGTGTTCAAGAAAAGCTCTCCAGGCTTTTTGAGGGACATTCTTGGCAAAACAACCTCTTCTGAAGGTCGCAAATTGTAGATCTAATAGTCAGGGGAAACTGCCTGACATTTCAACTACCCAAGTGGCTTTAAAAGGTTTGGGATCTAAATCAGCCTTTGAATAGTTTGGAAATGAACGCTTTGATTTCTTTGATTGAAAAAGCAGTGGTGTCAGAAAACAGAGACACATCTGTAAACTGCATTTTCAGGAGCCTTCAGATGGGTGCATTCAAAGAAGCTTTTGGCAGGCATTGGAAATATGCAGTCGTTGAATTGGGACACAACTTGGATGTGTAAAACACTTACGCTCTGCCAACTGCCAGGTGTTGGATGCAGCCTTTGAACAACCTAGATATTTTCTGCAATCTGATTGGTAGACGGGCGTCATCAGCTGAAGGCAGCCCACCAATAAATAGAGAGGCTGGAGACAGCCGAGAAAATACACCCGGCAACAGGGACACAAGCTTCTTATGTTCCTCATCAATCTGCACTGAGAGCGACCTGAAAGACAGTTAAGAAAGGCCAGACAGGTGAGATGTGAGAAGAAGCATAAAAGTTAGCATGTTATGCTAATACTTACTTTTTGTTGATGGTAATGATCACAGAATGTTTCATTCTGTCACTGAAGGATCCTCCATCAGGCTTTATCACAGTTACCTTACGTGTGGCTCCGCCCACCTCTCCAAGCTCCACCTCCAATGCTCCCGAGACTAGGTGAACAGATAGGAAGTACTGCACATACAGACACATAGAAAAATTCAGGTTGCAGTGTCACCCACATAGCTTTGTTAGTTCAAATAGACTTGGTATACATGTGACCTAAATCAGTCTCACCTGTTTGTGTGAGCGGTCATTACTGAAAGCAGCCAGCAGGACCCCTGATTGGTTGTTGGAGGAGAAGGAGAAGAGCAACTCTGCTTCTTGACCAAACGATGGTGGAGTGATCTGAACATAGCCTCCAGCCAATAGGGACACACTTCGCACCGCCTGGTCAATACATTAATCAGTCAAACAACTAACCTGTAAATCAATCAAGCTGTTATCCTACGAGTGTGATCAGTGTTCATTACAAATTAACAAAAGTGACCTCAAAGCACTTTAAAATCTAAGATATTTATAGTACAATATTAGAGAGAAAACCCGAAAAATTAGACAATACCCTACGAGCAGTACTTGGCAAGAGTTAAAGGGCAGCAATAACTCGCTTTTAACAGGAAGTGACCTGAGAGAACCAGGCTCAGGATAGTTGGAGCATTTTACAACAACTGGTTGAGGGATTTAGGGGAGACACAAGGGCAAAACACCAACCATGGAGGGGAGAAATACAAATTTAATGTCGCAGTAGTTGTATGGTTCAGGAGTGAAACGAGGAGAGTAGAAACAAATGCCCAGTGCATCATCAGTAGTTTGAGCCTGAATGGTTCAAGGATACCTGTTCCAGTGTTAACTAATAGTTATTTCAAAAAGGAGAATCCAAAGTCTAATCCTATGGAGGGTGTCTGTGTCCTGAATCTAAACTTGGATTTTGTTCTACAGCTTTGACAGCTGAAGGCTCTGCTTCCCTGCATACCGAGAGCCAAGTACTAAAGTACTCTATCTGGATAATATGATACTAAGACTTTAAGATATGATGAGGTCTGATCAAGACTTCATATGTGAGAAGAAAATTTAAAATTCAATTACAAGGAGCCAATGAAGAGAAGCTAAAATAAATATGAGCTTTCTCTCACTGCTTTGTCCAACCTCAAAGTAACAAAGGCAGAGGATAGTGGGAAGGAAACAGTCAGGAACAAACCTCCTGCAGAACCAGGCTCGAGGAGGGGCAGCCATCTGCCATGACCTGCTGGTGGTGATAGAAAGTTCTACATATTTGTTTTATATGTGTATTGAAGGACAAAAACAACTCCAAGGTTCTTCACAGTAGTACTGGAAGTCAATGAAACAACTGTTGGACAGTTATTTTATTTCATACTTCAGAAAAATTAACATCAGTTTTGTCTAAATTTACAAGCTGAAAATTACTTGTCATCCAAGGACTTTAGTTCAGTGGATTATTGTGCATTATTATATGTATCAGTACATGCATTTATTAAAACGTGTATATTAGTATATTATTAGCTTGGATCTCAAAAGAGACTTGAGATGAATAGAGATGGAGTCAGGCAGGGCGACAGATATAGTCAATGTAGTATTATGTGCAGCCTTGAGGAAAATTAATTAAACCTTGTGATTCAATAGAATGTAGAAACAATTTTAGCAACAACAACTAATAAATAAAATAATAATAATTTTCTTTTTCAGTCTCTTGCGTGATTGTGGATTAATTTTGCCCTATTATTCCTTCAGTTCATGGAGGTTTGTGGGTTTGTTTAAGGTTCTGCCATAGTGTTTCAATCAGGTTCTGGAGTTTCACTGGTCACTTAGTTATGCTGCTGTATTCAGCGGATTACTATATTTTTTCTGACTATATAGGGGCTTGTCTGATTCTTGGGGATTCTTTCAAAAATGTGAGATAAAGACCCTGCAATAGCACTGTGAGTCCAGTATTGTTGTGAATTGGTGCTATATACAGAAAACTGAATCTAAATCAATTCAACTGAACAGATTTCCTGGCATGCTTGGGAATCATTGTCCTGTTGTATGACCCAGTTCGGACCAAGCTTAACTGTTGTGGAAACGGCCTCATATTTGACTCAAGAATACAGAGGAGTTCATGGTAGACTTGATGACTGGAAGGTGCCCAGGTCCTCTTACTGCAAAAACAAACTAATCACTCCTATGCTACCATGCTTGACAGTTGCTATGAGTTGTGTGTCCTGATTTTCTGTGTTGGTCTTTACCAAACATCGTACTGTGAATTATTGGCAGACATCTCCACTTTGGTCTTGTCTGTCCAAATTTGTAATTCAGTTTCAATTATTTAGTGCAGAAATCACAACTGGTGCTTTATATTCTAATATAAAGACCCTGCAATAATCCTGAGAAAACCCCAACAATCAGATGATGTCCTGTTAGTGAGCAAGAAAAACTCTTCCAACAAGTAGAAGTGGGATAACTGGGGCTTGTATAGTCTGAGCTTACCTTGAGTATGCAGCCTTTCCTGACACCATGTGCATCCCTTAGCAGGTCAAAGTTGGACCGAGCAATCTCCACATTTTTTATACACCCCACGTAAGACCGGGATGCTACTTGTCGCCTAGCAACCAGAGAGATGGCATTCACAGGTGATAACACGGTTCTGGCTATATTATAATCACCTTTGTCTTCAAAAACTCACCTGATTGGTCTGGAAGCAGGAAATCCACCAATGAAGATAGGGTCAAGATCAGAGCGGTTCAGATCAGAGGCCTTTCCAGGAGAGTCCGCTTCCAACACTTCCTTCTCCGATGACTGGTCAGCTGCCATTATGGACAAGTAACCTGGCCACACAGAAAAATGTGAAATAACATTTAGCAGTGTGGACACGGAAGCAGCAGCACGAGTATTACTAGGAGTAATAGTAGTACCTTTGCGTTTGTTCCTCTGCAGTGTGATTTTGTACCACACTCCAGTGTTGTACTTCCTGTTGGAGGTCAGCATCAGAGCACCAGAGCCAAGGTCAAAGGTCAAACGAATACGCCCCTCCACCAACTCCATGGACAGGAAGTCTCTCTGTCGATGACAGAAAGTGAGGTATGTGTATGTTTCCTTAAAAATAAGAAGCCCAGCAAAGACTGTAAATGTGTGTGTCGTACAGTGTTGTTGGAGGCCAAGTACAGCAACAATCCGACTGGAGACAGAGTTTTAAACTGCAAAACGATTAACGTGGAAGTAGACCGCAGAGACTTCTGGACCACTGAATAGCCAGATCCATCAAAGTGAAAGGAAGTTTCCTCTGCTTGGGGACTGTGAGTGACACAAAATACAAGTCAGAATTTGCATAAGGAATGTGCAGATTTAGCAAACTGTGTGTGTAACGTGTTTGTGTTGCGTCCATGTAAGTGCTGTGTACACGTAAATATGTTAAAACTTGTGTGAGTACCTGCTGAAGCAGCCGCCACACTCTCCCTCTGTATGGTCATAGTTCCAGAGTCCAATGTTCTGCTCATTCAGTGAAACTTCACCCAGGCAGCCCTGGAAGGTGGTCGATCGCAGTGCCGCAGGCCGCTGAAATCAAACACACCGAGTTAGCCCTTCTTCACCTGCACACAGACGTGCATACCTGATGTGTACCTGTGTATGAGCTCCCAGCCCTGCGATGTAAACAAAGCTGTTTTCGTCGATGTCTAAAACTTGGAAGGTTCCTGGTGATGTTGTTGTTACTGCTGGCAGCAGAGCTGACTCAGAATCCAGCTGATGGACTGACAGTGCAACATGTGATCCAAATCTGCCGGGATCATGACATTGTGGCATACACAAACACAGCTGTAAACCTATATCCACCTGCGTCTTCAATCGTGTGATTAGTTTAAATCGTTTAGTTTAGTTTTGTGGGGGTTTTGTTACCGTGTAGCATTGATCTTTGTCCATCTATTGTTGGTGATATCCAGTCCAGGAAACTCAAGCCGGGTGCTGCCCGAGCCCACATCCCACAGTAGAGAAACCTGTCCATTATGCATCTCAGCAGCCAAGAAGTCCATCTGAAACAACAGCTTCAGTTAGGATGCAGAACGAAACAGTTTCTGTTACTACTCATTAACAGCAAGTTATTGTCTTTACCGTAGTGTTGCTGCCCAGGTAAAAGAGCAGGTTATTTGGAGTGGTCGTCTTGACGATCAGATTCAGAGTGTTGAAGTTACTGGACTGAATCGATGGTCTGTAGGAACGAACACAGCCTCTGTCCGCTTGCAGTGCCACCTTAATCTGACGATGTTACACCACAACACCATCATTATCAAGAGAAATTGTGAGGTCTTTACCTTACAATGTAAAGTGCCTTGAAATAACTGTTGTTGTGGATAATCATAGTCACAGGATTATCCATCCTGGTCACAGATGTCCTAATTCTCTGGTTGAGGCTGCCTTATCTACGGTAAACTGTTTGCTGTTCATTTCTTTCCTGTTTGAGGAGTTTTGTAGACATCTATAATCATTTTGGGACAGTGATAGAAGCCATTGTGTGAGTGTTTACTTACCGATGCTGCCTGTCTGCGGGCCTGATAGATCAGCTCCCGGATGTCAGACAAGTTTCTGCTCAATGTTTCTCCTAACATTCTCATTGGTTTTATTCTGTCCATCAGATGCTGTGTACGATATTCTGCCTCCTCCATCTTATGCTGCATCTCATTGGCTGAGCACACAGGAAACAGGAAGAGTTAGGCTAAAGCTGTCTTATTTAATGAATCATTTCAATGTAAGCAGCTATCTCCTGGAAGTTTTCAGTCTTTTGAATATGTGCCTTTTACAGCTGAAGGCCCCATCCAAAGTTGTGTTTCTTAATGTTTACAGGCCTCCCAAATACTGCAAAGACTTTTTTAATGATCTCAGTGAATTGCTGTCTGTGATCTGTGTTGATTTCGACTGTGTAATTATTGTTGGGGATTTTAACATCCATGTGGACAACCCTCAGGACAAAGGGACTAAAGACCTGAGTGACACTCTGGGCAACCTTGGGCTGACGCAGCATGTAACAGAGGCCACACATAATAGAGGACACACTCTCGACCTACTGATCTCCAAAGGCCTGAGCATTTCAAAGGTTACTGTGTCTGATGTGGGCCTGTCTGATCATTACTGTGTTTTCTTTGAAAGTAAAATTTCAGCCCACACAAATACGTCAACAGCAGTGATAACAAAACGGTGTATAACTGAAAACAGTATTGAGATCTTTAACCAGGTCTTCCCATTAACACCTGATCTGTCCAGAGGGTCAGTCAATGAGCTTGTCAATAGCTTCAATGCTAAAATGTTAAATGTAATGGACACTATTGCTCCCATTAAGGTGAAGGTTATCTCTGGAAGGAAAAAGTCTCCATGGAGAAACTCCACACTGGTGAAAATGAAAAAAGAGAGTGTAGGAAAGCTGAGTGCAGATGGAGAAAAACAAACCTCCAGGTTCATTATGACATCTATAAAGAGAAACTTCACAATTATAATTTACAACTGAGGAGTGCAAGAAGGTCCTACTTCTCTGACATCATCACTAAAAACAGCCATAATGCTCGGGTCTTATTTTCTACAGTTGACAGGCTAACAAACCCTCCTGTGCCAGTGGCAGCTGAACTTCATTCGACCATGGCCTGCAATGACTTTGCCAAATTCTTCACAGAAAAAATCCAAAAGACAAGCAATTGGTACATCAACAGCAGATCCAGAATATGTACTGTGTCCACCGAAAAACTGTTTAAACACCATGAAACAGTTTCCCTACCCTATTAACCCTATTGTATCCTATTAACAGCAAAGACCTGGAGGACATCTTAGGTCAACTGAACTCCTCCTGCTGTTTAGATGTCCTGCCAACAAGTTTTTTCAAAAAGGTCTCAAAGACTTTAGAGTCAGACCTGTTACAGATCGTCAACTTTTCTTTAATGTCAGGTGTGTTTCCAGAACCACTAAAAACTGCTGTAATAAAACCTATACTGAAAAAGGACAATCTTGACAAGACACAAATGAACAACTACAGGCCGATCTCAAATCTCCCATTTTTAAGTAAGATCATTGAAAAAGCAGTTTCTCAACAGCTCAGTTACTTCTTAAAACAGAATAATTGCTACGATGCCTTCCAGTCAGGTTTTAGACAGAACCACAGCACTGAAACCGCTCTGACCAAAGTGTTCAATGACATATGTCTGAACACAGACAGTGGAAAAATGTCAGTCTTAGTTTTACTGGATCTCAGTGCAGCATTTGATACAGTTGACCACAACATATTACTCAAACGACTGGAGAACTGGACAGGTCTCTCAGGAACTGTACTAAACTGGTTCAAAACATACTTAGAAAACAGGAAATACTTTGTATCAATAGGTAACTTCACATCTGAGCAGACAAGCATCACATGTGGAGTTCCCCAAGGTTCCATTTTGGGACCCCTTCTGTTTAACATTTACATGCTCCCACTGGCACAGATTATAAAGAACAACAAAATAAACTATCACAGCTATGCAGATGACACACAAATATACATCACAATGTCACCAGGAGACCGAGGCCCTGTACAGGCTCTTGGTAAATGCATTGAGGAAATTAATGACTGGTTGTGCCACAATTTTCTAAAACAAAACAAAAACAAGCTAAACAAAAACAAAACTAAAGTAATAGTCTTTGGTGCCAAAGAAAAACGATTACAGGTCACCAGAGAACTTCAATCTGTACACCTAAAAATCACAGACCAGGCGAGAAATTTGGGTGTAGTGATGGATGCAGACCTAAACTTAGAAAAACACATTAAGACAATAACAAAGTCAGCTTACTATCACCTCAAGAATATTTCAAGGATAAAAGATCTGATGTCTCAACAGGACCTGGAAAAACTAGTCCATGCATTCATCTTTAGTAGGCTTGACTACTGTAACAGCATCTTTACAGGTCTACCTAAAAAAGCTCATTCAGAACTCTGCTGCTCGAGTCCTCACTAAGACCAAAAAAGTGGACCACATCAGTCCAGCTCTGAGGTCTTTACACTGGCTGCCTGTCCGTCAGAGGATAGACTTTAAAGTTCTGATGCTGGTCTATAAAGCTCTGAATGGTTTAGGACCAAAATACATCAGTGACCTCCTGACCCAGTATGAACCTTCCAGATCCCTCAGGTCATCTGGATCCGGTCTTTTATCAGTTCCCAGAGTCAGAACCAGACACGGAGAAGCTGCATTCAGCTTTTATGCTCCATATATCTGGAACAAACTCCCAGAAAGCCTCAGATCAGCTGAAACACTCAGTTTATTTAAATCCAGGTTGAAGACTCACCTGTTCTCAGCTGCATTTGAATAAAGCACCAAATCCACACTTTAAGCTTAAATTTCAAAACTTACATTTAACTACTGATTTTATCTACTGTCTTTTTAATCAATTTTAAATCATGCTTTTTATTGTTTTTGTTTTTTAATGTCTCTGTAAAGCACTTTGAATCACCTTGTTGTTGAATTGTGCTATACAAATAAACTTGCCTTGCCTAAATATTTGGATTTTTATGAAACCAAATCATTTGCGTAAAATCTTAATGACAAACCTGCAGTGTGTGTAAGAGTCATCAGCTGACTAGTCTCCCTCAATGTATTGTTAGCGTTTTCCACCAAAGAAGAAGAATCCTTCAGCTGTGCTCTGAGTTTCTGCAGCCGCTGCATCGCCTCCTGCAACTTGGAGTGCGCTGCTGCAGCCTGAATCTGGGTCTGCTGCAATGCCTCAGAAGAACCTGATAAACACGAGTATCAGTATTGTATTAGTATCACTGTTTCAATACGTCAGTGCATTAGTACATTACGCATATCAGTCCTTTTACCATTTGAAAGGCTCTGTAACGCTTTGACGGGCTGACGGAGAAGCAAGCTGGAGTTATGAACACTGTCTCTGACAAGTCCAAGTCTGATAGTTACCATGGAAACATTCAGCTGCAGGTCTAAATAAAACAAAGAGGAAAAAGTTTCATCTAAAAGTAGTAATTCAGTCCACACATGGCTGATGTGCAATGATAGTCCAAATCATTGTTTCATAAACAGAAACATTATCACACCTTCAGCCGCACTGCTGATTCTTCGGCTTTCTTCCAAAATATCAGAGGAAACTTCCAGCTTTGCTTTGCCTTCTTTTGACAGTGGCTGCTCCGATTGAACACTCTGAAATACAAATACATATAGGTGTTATACATTTGCATACCAACAGCCTCTCATTTACCTTATTGCACTGCTGTCTCAGGCCAAATACAGACTTACCGTGTTTAGGGCTAAGGAGGCAGACACTAGGGCAACTGAAGCCATCCGATGGGCAGAGTCCACTCGTTCTGTGATGTCACTGTCAAACTGAGCCAGCTGACTACCATTCTGAGACACGTTACGCACTGATGACAGAGAACTGAGAGAGAAGAGTTTTTATTTCAGTGGGAAAAAACAGCAGGAGCACACAAACAGAGGAAGAGGAACACAAAATACCTGTGCAAGGAGAGAGCATAGCTCTGCAGCAAGTGGGCATGTTTCTCTGCACGGTAAACATTCTCCAGAGCATCGTTTTTCTTCAGCCCCATTACCAAACCATTCACCTGTTTCCTCAGGAGGGGGCGCCCCTGATCCAGCTCAGCAGCCAACATCTCAACCTGCTGATCAGTGTGACATAATTATTATAGCAAGCGTCTGCTGGAAAGCTTTATTATTGACTACTATAGTTTCTCTTACTCTGGTGTGGTTTCTTAACTCCTCCGTCAAACTGACAGCATTTTCAAGCAGCAGCTGGCTGTCCTCCATTTGTGAGTCCAAAGACAGACACGCCACACTTAGGTTCTGATGGCCAGACTGACAGAAAGAGAGAAAGAATAGCAACAAGACGCCTTTGAATTTCAGAAGAATGCTAAGACAATGTCACGCGTGTTTTATAAAGCAGAGAAACAGCAAAAAAAAACGTGAGCTCTGCTCTAGTCTTACTGACCTCTCAATGCTTTTGACTACAAGGCTATTTTGAACATAACAAACACAACAAACTCCACACAGATTGGCCCTAGCCAACAGGAGATTAGTGATGCTCAAAAACTAGTTAATGCATTTACTTCTTTTATTTTATGTCGAGGTTATATTATCAGGCTATTCTAAAGGTTTCCTGAAAGGCCTTCAGGTGATCCAAACTGTGCCGGGGAGAGACTAGACCAGGGGTGGGCAACTCCAGGCCTCGTGGGCCGGTGTCCCTGCAGGTTTTAGATGTGTCCTTGAACCAACACAGCTGATTTAAATGGCTAAATTAGCTCCTCAACATGTCCTGAAGTTCTCCAGAGGCCTGGTAACAAACTAATCATGTGATTCAGGTGTGTTGACCCAAGGTGAGATCTAAAACCCCCAGGACACCGGCCCTCGAGGCCTGGAATTGCCCACCCCTGGACTAGACTATGATCCTCAACCATGTGCAACTATGCTCTGCACTTCCAGTTTGACTTCAGGAATATTTTTTTAGAGCAATCCAGTAATTCCGCTTCAGCCTGTGGTCTGTATATGTGGACTTACCTGATATAGCTGCAGCAATGTGTGTGCAGTGTCCAGCAGAACGTTTGTTTCTATGTTGTGCTGCACTGCATCATTCAGCGTTGTGTTTGCATGTTGCAGTGTTTTAATGTCAGCAGTAAGTGAAGTAGAGAGACGGCCAAGCTTGTCGCTAGTGGCCACCCTGCTGGACAGGAAGTCGATCTGCACCGATTGAAAGAGAGACTCCGAAAGGCTGGAGAGAGAGAGAGCATGTTAACGCTGTCCTTGTGTGTTTGTGTATCAACTATATTGCTGTGTTGCTCAAACAGACCTGAGCTCCTGATTGGCTACAAGCTCTGCAGCTGTTAGGTTTACATCTTTGATGCTGTTTAATATGGACTCTACGTCCTCCAGCAGATGCGTCTGATTGGCTGAACCCAGTCCTTCCTCTGCAGTCTGATTCAGGTGTGCTGCTTCCCTCTGAAGCACTGAATCAATTACAGTTTTCACGTTTGATTAAAAACAACTTGTTTGCTGTTGGTAATGGTGTCTTCGTTGTTTCATTAATTAATGTGTCATTAAGCATTCATTATTCATCATTCTGATATTCTGTTGTTATTTACCTTGAATGTTGTTTTGAAGTCTGGTGATGCCCTCCAATAGGAGCGCGCCTCGGGAAAAGCTGTTGTTTGTGGACACGTCCACTATCTGGACATCGTTAGACAGACTGTTGACCTAGCCAATCAGGAATTGGGAAAAATTTTCCGATGGGATGGGAAAGAAGTTTTAAAAGACCAGTCAGTTATCAGATGTGGAGAGTACAAAAGTGTTCAGAGCTAGCTAGCAGCTAACTCTAGAATTACTGCAAATGTTATCCACTGTTCCAGGACCCAGTACCATTCTCACATTGTTTGCAATGTGCAATGTATTACAGTAAAAACTAAAGGGGTGAAAACACTCTGAGTGACACACAGAAGGTGGTGTAATGAACCTTTAGCAGACAGGCGGGTGTGCCTACCTGCTGCAGTAGAGAGCCGAGCTCAGAGGTCAAATAATTTAGACCTTCTTCCACTCTAGATGTGGACACTATAACAGAGTTGTTCTGTGAAGACACCACCTGGGGAGACATGTCGTCATCATTTCAGTATGTCGTACATCTCGACATGAGCAACAACTTAATCACATTTTTGTACCTGCATTTCTCTGGTCTGATTCTCCAGCAGCCACAACTGCCGGTATGATGACATTGCAATGGTACTCAGGTTGAAAAACAGGAAGTGATTGTGCAACTCATCCAGGTCATCCAACAAGATACCAGTACATTTGTCATCACATGCTGGAAATAAAAAAGAACATGTTAGTCGCGTGTCTCATGTTAGTGTGTGTCTGTGTGTGTGTGGTGTGTGTGTGTGTGTATTTACTCACACACGCACTCGCCTTCCTGGAAGATGCTCCTCTTTTCACACTCGTTACATGACTGACCTTTGACCCCATCCTTACATTCACACTCTCCAGTCAGCACGTCACACAGCAAGTGGAGGGAGCCCCATGCACTGCAGCTACACTGTGAACACACACCGCCTGGTACTGATGGGTTACCATAGTAACCAACTGAACACCTGGAGGATGGCAGTGTGAAAACACAGCAAGCAAATTTTCACAATAAAAGTTGCATTAATTAGATGACGACTTCAGTATATAACAAAGGGTCTAAAGACAGATGTGACGTAATGATCTCACCTCTCACAGTATCTCCCTTCATAGCCAGGCTGGCAGGCGGTGCAGTGGAAATCACCTGCTGCTCCTTCCAAAATGCAGGTGGGACTAAAGCTGCACACACACATACAAAAATAACAACATGCCAAAGTTGATCAATACCAAAATTCTGTATTATATCCAGGCATTAATTAACATTAAATATAGCAAGTATGTTTGTATTTTGGACTGTTTGTCAGTTGAAACAAGTTTTTTAAAGTTACTTTGATATAAGTCTGTGAAGGTTCTCAGTCATCCAGGTCATTGTAGTCAAAGGAGCTTGCAAAGAAAAGCGTCTGGACTTCTTTAAGTTGCTTGAAGACATTTCACCTCTCATCCGAGAAGCTTCTTCAGTTCTAAGGTCAAATGGTGGAGAAACTCCCACTAGGTTTAAATCTGGGACTCTCCACCATTTGACCTTAGAACTGAAGAAGCTTCTCGGATGAGAGGTGAAATGTCTTCAAGCAACTTAAAGAAGTCCAGACGCTTTTCTTTGCAAGCTCCTTAGACTACTTTGATATAAGGTTTCCACTTTTTGCTGTTTAGGAGCTGGGCCTAAAAGACACATGCTTAACTTAGCTCATGTATCTTAATAGCCTGTTATATAATAAGCATCATAGGCCTAATTAAGTTTATTTTATATAATAGCCATGCTAACATATCTAATTCCAGCATAAATTTTAAAACTGTGACATTTTAAAACAATTTTACACAATTTAAGAATCATTAAGAAATGAGGCACAAGATGCTCGATGAAGGTGTGCACCTGTTGTTCAGCAGGGGGCATGCACATGGTGAGCAGTCGCCGATGGATCCTTTGACACTTCCATAATAACCTGAGGCACATTTCTCACAGCTCTGTCCGCTGGTGTGATGCTTACAGTCCTGTGTGAAAAAATACAGACTCTACTAAATTCTGCAGTCTCTTGATATTCTGCGCTGACTATGGTTCTGTCTTTAGTTTGCAATCTCCTCTAAAATGCTCGTATGAATCAGTGTTAGCACGTTACCTGACACTGTCCCGTCTCAGCGTCGCACTTTTCGCTGTGGTTGTTGCAGCGACACCGAACACAGGGGCGAACAAACATCGACTTCTTGCTCTGCGGTGACAACTCAGACTGAGGTTGACGGAAATATCCTACGTCACAATCCTGCAGAAGGATACATGAGAGAGGCAGAGATGTGTCAGGAAATGTCTTTGATGATGGTAGACGTAGTTAAGTGAACTGGGCCTCACTCTGCTTAGTGTAGGAGAGAGGTGCACGTTTCCTGCCTGCCAAATTCAGCTGTGGGCATTTCGTCTCCCTTGCAGAACTGCATGCAGGGATTTCTCTCTGCCTCCAGCACATTCTGTCTGTTCATGTCCATCTCCAACCTCTTCTACTTCTACTCACTTGCCTGTCCCATTCTATGTGAGTCCTTCCTTGGACTGGAAAGATCTTTACAGTACAAACAGTCTTTATTTTATATCTGTTTTATTTTTAACTTCTGCTTTAGCTACCTCACATCCATACTTATGACATGATCTAATTTTAATTAACAGAAATGTCTACAGCCTATGCAAGGACACTGGAACTTCTGGAGAAACCCGGACCAGCAGAAATCCACACAGGAAGCTCCCAAATATGTTTGACCCCAGAACCTTCCTGCTGTTAATAGAACCGTCCAAAACCATTAACAATACAAATACAAATTCAAATATAAAAATACAAACAGTTCCAGAAAAACATGTATACTGTGTAAAATATATATTTTTTAATGTGCAATGATTTGCAAATCGCATACACCCAAACACAGAACATAGAAAGCATATCAAATGATTAAACTGGGAAAATATTTCAAAAAACTTTAAATATTCCTATGTTTACCATGTTCAGCCATGAACATCTGGGAGAATGCCAGTTCTGGACTTTTGGGAGGGCTGCTGTCCCATTCTTGTCTCATAGAAGATACTACTTCAACAGTCTTGGGCCTTCGTTGCCAGATTTTTGTTTTCAGTTGTTGAAAAGTCTGGACTGCAGGCAGGCCTGTTCAGCACCCAGACTTGTCTACTGTGAAGCATTGCTGTTATAATACAGGCAGTGTGCAGTTTCGCATTGGCTTGCTTAAATATAATCAAGGCTTTTCATGTAAACAATGTAATCTGTATATGACGTATATGTTGCTGTAAAACCTTACTACACCTTTTAGCAGTGATGTTGCCTGTCCTGTGTAAGCTACCAATTCCATAGGCACTATTAGAACAGTTTCCACTTTGTCTCACTGCATTTTGAATTTGGCCCAGAGATGATGGCAGATATTCTTTTATAATGAGTATGTATGGCCTTTTCTTTGTATGACACAGCTCAAACATGAATTTCAGGATTGCGGAGCGAGCATATACAGTGTTTTCTATGACATGCTTATTTGTAATGCATGTCATAGAAAACATGCAGGGCCCAATGAATTTTCAGTCTTATCCTCGCACATGCATGATTCTTGGAGTCCTTTGATGATATTATATACTGACGAGATTTTCAAGGCTGACGGTCATTATTTTGAAATTACTCAACAATTAGTAGAGCTGGATGTATCGAGACCACTTTTACGTGGTCTTAGTCTTGTCTTGGTCTCGAATCCCTCTGTCTTGTCTTGGTCTTGCTGTCTCAGATCGACATAGTGGTCGGGAGATTTGGAGTCAACAGTATCCATGACACACAATGTAACGTTCGATAATGTGTCATGCGCAAAAGCATCAGCTCTAAGAGCCGTGCTTAGAGAGTGCTTTGTAGTGAATCAGAAGAGTCGACTCCCATTGAGCGAGAGCCGCTCCTCACTTAATTTCCTTTTGCTGCTCAGCTCTCACACAGTGGCTCAGCTATGCTCCAATTCTCCATATTGTGTCCAATCACATGCGAGGATATAGGATAATATCATTATGTGAAAAACAGAGAGGGTGAGAGACACAACAGTCAAGTGGAGCGTGCGTCTGTCCTCTCAGTGAGTGAGTGAGACAGTAGACAGCGGTGAGGAGGGCTGTGCGAGTGCGTCGCAAAAACACATAAATATGCCTGACACCCGTAAGCGAAGCAGCATCTGGCTGCAGTTTAAAGACTTTTTTGTCTTTGTCTTGGTCTCGTCTCGACTTTGTCTTGGTCTTGACTCGGTCTGTCTTGGTCTTGGTATTGTCTGGGTCTTGGTTTAGGCGGTCTTGACTACAAGTCTAACAATTAGTATGTAATTTTTTGCTCAACCTCTGCCCATTTGAACTTGTAGGAAAATGCCTCTCTAAGACAATCTTTTTATACCCAGTCATGGTGCTGAGTTGCTGCCACTAAACCTAATAGTTGCAAACCTCCAGCTGTTTCGTTTCAGTGTTATTTACTTTTCCAACCTCATTTTACCTCAATCCAACTGTTTTTGAGGCATATTGCCGTTCAAAATAAGCTAAGATTTTTCATGAAATAAAGTGTTTTGTTTTAGACATTAGATATGTTTCTACTGTTAATAAAATTGATTCTGTTTTTATTTATATTTCACACAACAACCAAACTTTTTTGGAACTGGGTGTCACGGTTCTGGGTCATGTTGACCCAGCTTTCTGTTTCTCATGCTTTGGTGTTTTTCTAGATTATGATTTATGTTCTGATTGATCAGTGATACTGTTTTGATTATGATTATTATTTAGTAGGTTTTGGTCAGTGTCAAGTCTGTCTCTGTCTAGTCCGTGTCTTAGTAAAGTGTGTTTTGTTTCCTGTTTTACTTTGAAGGTTCTTGTTCCTGTCTGATGTCAGTGTTCCAGCTTTGCTCTCCCTGTCTCGTTAGGTCTTATTTCTCCCAGCTGTGTTCCCCTTCTGTCTCTAATTCCTTGATGACTCTCTCAGTGTATTTAAGCCCAGTGTGTCTTTGCGTCAGTGTCGTGTTGTTAATGTCTACTCACCCTCACCGCGTGGTCCATCTGCTAGCCTGCCTAGTTTAGTTCTGTATTCCCAGTTTAGTTAAGTTTATGTTCCCTTTTCTGCCCACAATAAAGCTGAGTGTTTTGAGTTTACATCTGCCTCAGAGTCCTGCATTTTGGGTCCTTTCTCCCTGCCTGCCTGCACACAGCCATGACACTGGGGGTAAGTTACTCTTTCCACAAACTGGATAGAAAAGGGTTTCAGTTTTTAGTTAAACTTGATTAGCTAGCTTAATTCACTTGATTAAGTCCAGGTGCAGACCTAGTTAGCCTCGGTAGCCACAACCACGGAAAGGAAGAAAGGATGCTTTAGATAGTGCCCCACCAGGTATACAGTTGTACCACCACATGGTGATTACCTGACATGACAGTCCAGTGTACCCAGGTGGGCAGACACACGACTCAATCAGTCTGGCTACATTTCCGACTTCTGACTTCTCCACCTCCACTGCCATTTCCATGGTAATGTTAGAGATCCTTAAAAAAACAGCACAAGAAAACTGGTGATCTCACAGCTACCATGACTTGTGGTCACAGACATGTAAAAAATAAATTTCCTGTGGAAGAAGCCCCCAGCTTGGATTCTTCTTGGTCTTTCTGCTGCTTCTAAAAGAAGTCAAAGTTTATTTCTATAGCACATTTAAAAGATAAGCGTACATCAAAGTGCTTCACAATAAAACTGCAATGCGGGCGAAACAAGGAACAAATAATACAAATATAATTAAGACTACATTTAGCGATTTGAACGATTGAATTGATTCCGATGTATGGCTATCGACCGGGAGATTACTCCAGTCACTACAGCGGATCATCTGCCTCCATCTCACCTGCATCGTTCCTGTCACACCAACCCTATTCTTGGTCTCCTTCTCCACATCCATCCTCTGAGATCTTCCTCGTTTTCTTCTGCCTGGCAGCTTCATCATCCTTTGATGAATATGTCATATGTCCAAGCCATCTCAGCCTTGCCTTTCTTACTTTCTCTCATCCTGAGCTGTCTGTCAGATATAGTCCTGTCCTCTCTGACCACTTATAATGAAAATCTTTAACTCTGCCACCTCCACCTCCAGCTTTGGCTGTCGTTTTGTCAGCACCACCGTCTCCAAATCATATATCATAGCAGGTCTCACTACCCTTTCCCACTTGCTGCTGTCCCTCTGTCACAGATCACCTCTAACACTTGCACTCTTTTCTTCACCTCTTCAGCGCCTCTTTGTATGTTGCTTTGTCAGTGACTCCAGGTATTTAAACATAACCACCTTCACTATCTCTAATCCTTGCATCGTCACCTTTACCTCTGCATCCCTATCATTCACATGTAAGTATTCTGTCTCGTTTCTACTCACTTTAATTCCTTTTTCTAAGCGCATACCTCCACCTGCTCCTTGATTTAGCTACAGATCAAAATGTTATCCCACCACTGGGAAAGACACAGTATCTACTTTTAAGGTTAGGAGCTTGGGGCTTGATCAGCCCGAATTCTAAACATTCCCACCTTTTACTCTCCATGTGCTTATACATGACTACTGCATTTTATTTCGCCCACAGTTTATTTTTAACCATAATCAGTTATTTTAATACAATGTGTAGTACAGTGTTTACAAATACCTGCTCTGCTGCAGTCTGGTACCATAAGACGCTTTGATGATGATGTACTCAATATTACTGAGGACGGACATGAAGTCAGCGTGACTCACCGACCTCTGTGATACGGAGTTAAAATACTTCCACTTGTGCTGTAAAACAAACACACACACACAGTGAGCAGGTTTTCTTTCTAAACATCTGTCTTTATTTTAACATGTTGCTGTACCTCTGTCAGCCTGATGTCATGCTGAGTCGTGACACCATTGCTTGGAGCAACCATGTCAGTGTATATGGCAAGCTTCCTCAGAGTCCCGCCCCTCATTAGCACCTGAGGCTCCTGATTAGAAAGTCCTGAGCCATCCTCAGCGTGAAAGGTGACAGTGTAAGAAAGCAGTCCGCCATATGATAGTAGCTGGAAAGTGAAAACAACATAAGTACACCACTAAGCACACACAGCAGTTTACGCTACTACTATAATGAAGTGAAAATTGTAAAGTCTAAACCAACACATTTAAAGGTTGCAAGACTAAATCATTCTGTGACTATTTAAACAACCAAAGCACATATTTAAACAGTGTGGGCAACAGCAGCTGTCTGTTAGCCGATTGGGCTGAAGGTACAGTGGAAGCAACGAGACAGTATCAGGCATCAATTTGGATAATAGTACCTGGTTTCCTTCAAACTGAGCGGGGAGCCTCCAGTAGAGCGGGCCTGTCAGCCCGCTGGTGTTGAGCTGACGGGTGTCGAGCAGCATTTCACTGCCCTGACGGTACACTCCAGATACAGTACCCTGCAGGTTTGACTGACTGACCAATGACAGGAATGGAAGAGTGGAGGAGTAAGCCAGGTACACCTGTGAGAAGGGACAGCATGAGGGAGAACTCTTTGGAGCCTTAACTGTGTATGTCATGATGCGTAAACTACAATGATTATGCAAAAGATGTACTCACTGGTACTCTGGTCAGTCCTCCCTGTTCCTCGCAGTCTTGGCTCAGTCCTGAACAGAAACACTGCAAACAACCATCTAGATTTTCAGCTGACAGTCCGAACCAACCAGAAACACACTCTTCACATCGCCGGCCTGAGACCCCAGGCTGAAAAAATACACACACATAGAGGACAAACTCATATTATACCCTACAGAAACATGTGAGCAACATAAAAAGAATTTGAGATTAACAGCAAAGTTTAACTTTCCCAGAGCAATCAAACATTTCAAGCAGTGCAGGAAGCAGTGCAGCACTTGATGCTACTGATGAAGGAAAATCTGCCCACATGTTCAGTTTTTGAGACTGTTTTGCATGTATATGATTTTGGAATATGGAATTTCATGAGGGTCTTTTTATTATCTTAAGCAGGACCATCACTGATTTGATGAGATCTCTAAACCAGAACTTATATACAAACAAACAAACAACTCACACATTACCTTGCACACACAATTTCCAGTGTTTTGGCAGGAACACACCCCCAAGGTAGCGTTGCAAAAGGTCTCCTCTGTGCCTGCCATGTCACAGCCACAGGCTGAGCATGCTGGGTACCCATAGTAACCAGGTGCACACTGATCACATGACTTGCCAAAGAACCCCTCTTTGCACAGACATTGTCCATTGGTCAGGTCACAATGAGGGGAAGAGCTTCCTGCTTCACTGCAGCTGCAAGGCTAAACAGACACTACACAGTTAACCTGTCTCACAAGGTGTGTGTGTGTGTGTGTGTGTGTGTGTTACCTTGCAGCCTGTGGTGGGGTTATGGCCCCAGTAATTTTTTACACACTTATTGCAGGTTTCTCCCTCTGTGTGGGCGGGGCAGATGCACTCTCCATTCTCAGGGTTACAGTTCCCACCAGTGTGATCACAGGAGCATGCTGGGAGGAGAAAGTAACAATCAATTAGAGACAGAAATGTCAACAAATCAGCATGAAGACTTGTAGCTTACAGTTTATTACCTATGCAGCCTTTGTCATGGAAACCATAGTAACCCCTACTGCAGCGGTCACATTTGTGTCCAGTCACACCCTCTACACACTGGCACTGCCCCTCCTTATCACATGATTCAAACAGAGATCCTGATTTGTTGCAGCCACATGGCATACAGCCATGGCCACTTTGCAGCCCATAGAATCCTGACTGAAAAACAAGTTTTACACAAAGTATAAATGAAAATAACAAACACAAAACAAAAACAGTGTATGCCACACATGCATGTGTGTCTCTCACCTTGCAGTGGTCACAGGTGCGTCCCGTCACATTCTCTCTGCAGATACACTGGCCTGTTGTGACATTACATTGACTGGAAAGGGCCCCGTTGACATCACAGCCACATTCTGAAAGAAAGCCCCACTTGCTGTCAAAAATTACGTGAAACTTCCTACCCGTTAACAGCCCAGGTCAAGTGACACCACCTCTACAACAGTTTCTTAAAGTTGTTTGCTGTTTACTGACAAACAGTACAGCTTCTAAGAGCTTTTGTGCTTTTGATTCTTTTCTCCTCTCTGTGCTTTCTCTTCCATCTTCTTTTCCCTCACTCTCAACTATTTGCAGCAGCCCTGTGTATGGTTCTCCTTATAGGGGAGTTCTTCCTCTCTACCACAAAGGTAACGGTGCTGCAATTCCTTGAGAAATGCTAATTAAATAAAACTGAATTTTGCTACATTTTTGTATCTGGAAATTCAAGTTTGATTTAAAACAGTTGTGCAGACAAGAATGACTGTGAATCTCAACTCTTTTCAAAGTCTGGAAAATAAGGAAAAATGTACTGCTATAAATTATCAACAGTGCAGTTTGATTATGTCACCACTAGATAGTAGTATATGCAATCACAAGTACTGATACACACTCACACATAGTCACAGACAGTCATGTGATAGCAGAACAAAGAGTCCATAGGTCGACTCTAATCTGGATTTGTAAAAGATCAACATTTCAAACAAAGGCAGTGAGTGTTTCTCTGTGTAAGCAATTCTGAGTGCGCCTGGGTGTTAGTTTTTTCCACACTGACTTCACTTTCCAGACTGAGAGCCTATTTTTCACTATGACCCATGATGCTTATTTAAACTATTCATGTATGTTGTGGTTAACATATTTAGTGTTTTGCTGTGATGGTTGAAAGGTCTTGCTTTTTCCTTGCCTGCTAGTCTGCTAGGGTCTGAGGGACATAAATTTCATTACTGTATGGTGAGTGCGAGCATCCATGCAGAGGTCTGTGTGACAGCCAGTTTTTCTTGACTGTGGACTAATCCATGGAGACTTTAAATTACAATGCACAACTGTGCGTTGGCCTGTATAACAGGAATGACTCAACAGACTGTGTCCATGTCCATGACAGAGTATAATCAAGGCTTAAGAGCCTTCTTTCAGCAGAATGAAACCTCAGGCAGAGCCAGGCTCAGGGACGGGGAGTGATCTACCATGACTGGTTGAGGGCTGAGAAGAAAAATAAAATGCTGCTTTTATTGCAGGGATATTGGAAAATGTGGTACTATGAAGTCTTTAAGAAACAACGTGGCCTGATTATCAGGACTGCATATGTGAGAAAATGATTTTAAATTCAATTCTGGATTTAACAAGAAGCAGGTAACTAGAAGGTGATTTGGGAGAAACATGATCTCTTTTCTAGTTTCTGTTAACACTCAATGTGATGTGGTGGATCAACTGAAGATGAACGAAAGCATAAGAGAACATTATATTTATTTACACACATCCATATCCTGGTCAATAATGATTCCAAAATTTCCCAAGTGTTACTGGAGGCCACGGTAATGCTGTCTCTAATAAGTATACCATTAGACAGCGTGATTAATTTTTTCATGAATTTAGAAGTGGAAAACTCGATCTCATCCAGACTTCTATGTGTTTAAGACATAGCTGCGTGGGTACTATTCACACAGACCATGTGAATGGTCACAGTGGAAGTCGATCACTAACCTTTCAGTGTGAGAAAAACTCACATTAACAAATTGAAATCAATCATGTATCTAAAATGGTAAAATGGCCCATTTAGTCATTAAGTGTGTATGATTACTGATGTCAAAGCAGATATGTGTAACGCACCCCGACAGTCTTTGGTGTGCACAGCATCTCCATAGTACCCAGGCCGACACAACTCGCAGTGTCTCCCTGCTGTGTTTCCGAGGCAACGCAAGCATTCCCCGCTGACAGTATCGCAGTGTCCTGCCTCACTGATGTCCACATTACCGTTACACTCACAGCGAACGCAGGTCCCACCCACTACCTGTGGGTTCCCATAGAAACCACTAGCACACCTGAAGACACAAACCCATGTGTTATGCTGGGTTATCAGTTTATCATTGGGTTGATCGGCTTCTCAATCATACTTACTTCTCACAGTTGGTTCCAGTGTACCCATCCTGACACTGGTCACACAGTACCTGTCCAGATGCATCCAACACACAAGTGGGACTGAACCTAGGGCACAGAGGTGTTCTTACATACTGCCTGTACTAATAAACTTTAATTGGTTTGAATGAGGTCCAATGACAAAGACAAACCTGTTGGATGGTTTCGTTAGAGGGCATGGACACAACTGGCAGTCATCTGTTGTTCCCTCTGTGGCATCACCATAGAAACCCAGAAGACACTGATCACAATGAGGGCCCGTGGTGTTGTGGGTACAGCCCTGAGAAAAGTTAGACGGACGAATCAGTAAAAGGTCAGAGAGAGATGACCACACAGTGGACAGGGAATGAACCATGTGTCAGAACAGCAGGTGAGAAAACTGTTTCTGATTGTTCTGATTGTGACGTGACTCACCACACAAACTCCATTGATGTCACACTCAGCGGCATGATCATTGCATTCACACTGCATACAGTTTCCTCCAAACAAGATTCCACCCACTCTGTAGAAACCTGGTAGGCACGACTAAAACACAAAAATGCACAAACAATTAGGTATTGAACTGATATTACTAAGGATGCACTCCAATTTCACTTTGTCACATACACAGTACAACATGTAATGAAATGCTTGTGTCCCAGCTGCGCATAGGCTGCAGACGTAGCCGCGCCATTCCAGGGCTTGGTTTTAGCATGGGGGGTCTAGCCACGACCCTTATTGGATGCCGGTGGGAACTGTAGTCTTACCACTACACTACCCAGCTGCTGCACTTCAAACTTATTCTGGGCTTAACTGATTAGCAAACAATAAAAACATAGCCCTCACCTGTCCTTGAATTGAGAATTTCATTTAAGGGGCTGAGTCTAAAATAGTGCAAACTCCTCTGTGGTAAGATACTATTTTTATTTTTTTTAATTCTGTCCCTTGAATGTTGAAAGTCTGCATTTCAATAGCATCCAAAATTATGAAAAATAGTTTCAGTCTTAAATAAATTACCTCACAGGAAGTGCCACTGTAACCCCACGGGCATTCACATCTCTCCACAGCAAGTGCTTGAACCTCAGAATGCGAGCTAGCGTCACCGATGTCCAGAGAGACGGAGCTGAGGCTGTGATAGACAGAGACAGTCAATATTCCATCTTCAGCAGTGTTCATACTGATGTTGGGCTCCTCCTGCAGAATTGTGCTGGGGAGATGACTCGGTATGACTCAAGCTTCAGGTTAAGTGAATCTCAGCCTTGCTATCTGAGTCTTTTTAATCTCCAACTCAGCCTTAGATAAGTGATTTGACCATATGTTATCATTTACTTTTCCTCACCGTATCGTTCCGGTGGCGGAGGTATTCAGGTAAACTCTGACAACCAGTGACGTCACATCGGCAAGAACCAATAGCAGGTCATCTCGGGTAACATGCCTGCCTGTTTGGTCATACGCAAATTGCTGCCAGACCATTGGCACGTTAACCAATTGCTCAGCCAGTGTAGAGAGGGATAGTGGGAGAAGACGTGAAAGACGAAGAGCCAAACCATTACCCTGAGAATGAGAGAGTTTCTTCAGTCTGGATGTTGAAGCCCTTCAAGAGACCACTGCTACATTTTCAATATAAAACATGCACTGTGAAAATGTAGATGGTGTCTGATAACAACACAACATACCAATCTAGAGAAATCAAAATAGTGATCTAATCACATGTTTGTTCTCACCTTGATAATGATGTCACAGTGGGCGGACAGGGTGGGGTTTTCAAAGTCAAGTGGAGCATCATAAACCACAAAGTAGTTCAGGAAACCTCCATAAGACAACAGCTACAGACAGAGAGAAGTCAGAAAGTAGATGGAGAGACTGGCATGTGTTTGGCATAATGAGCAAATATGGAAATGGTAGCTTACCTTGTTACCAAGGAAACTTTGGGGTGCCGCCCACCACAGCATTTGTTGGTGGGTGGCACCAGAGGAAATGTTGCTATGAATGGGTATCTCATTGCTGTGAAGTACAGGGGTGGTGGTGATTGTTTCAGAGGGGAAGAGCAAAGCTTCTGCAGTAACCACCTGAAAAAAACAACCCCAACATAATTAGAGGTTCTTCATGATGTAGGCATGCAATATGATGCTGTTACCTGAACACAGGTATTTTTTACCTGCCCTATGGACAAGCCAGAGCTCTCGCAGACATCAGACACACCAAAGCAGAAGCAGCTGGTACATCCGAGAGGATTGCTCTCCTGGAGGTTAAAAAAACCTGGCTTGCACAGATCACAGTGAGCTCCCATCACATTCTCCTGAGGATGAGAGAACAGGTAAGGTTAGGGACCAGGTGAAACACCAGAAAGCAGGTCAGATATTGAAGAGCAGGTGGTGTTTACCTTGCAGATGCAGGGGCTGCATGGGTCAGTGTTGATGCTGCCTGACAGGCTACACTCACAGCGAAAACACTGAGGAAAATCTCTGTATCCAAACGCACAACGGTCACACTGTTGACCTGCAAACCCCTCCTTACACATGCACTGACCTGCAAGCAAACCTAAACGTACACACACACACACACACACACACGCACACACATCCAAGAAATATAGTTATACTGCAAAAAACTGCTGCAGAACAACAATACTACCGCTACTACTAATAATAAAAATATACTAACCTGGCTGTGTGTTGTCTCTGGCGCAGACTGAAGACTTTGAGCCTCTCAGATCACATTTACATTCAACACATGGAAAGTCAGAATATGGAGAAACCTACACACACACACACACACACACACATACACACACATACAGATCATGCAGAGAGACATTCTGAGTCAGGATCTCCAGATATAGTTTTACTTGTGTCAATACTTTAGCAACTCTGTGGTATAAATTGCTGCATTATGTCAATAACCTTAGCCAGTTTGTAATATTGTGTCAGTACCTCAGCAGGTCTGAAGTATCCATCTTTGCAGGTCTCACAGTTGATGCCAGCTGTGTTTTGCTGACAGTTAAAACAAACTCCACCTCCCTGACGAACACCGTGAGTGTTTAAACTCAAAGAGAGTTCAGAGATGGTTTGATTGTAGTAACAGTCGTCTGCTTTATTGTGACAGTTACATTCTGAGAGACAAACAGAGACAGGTTAACAAATAGCACACAAAGAAATGGTACTCAGTGTGTTTAAGGGTGTTTCTTACTTTCACACGTGTTTCCATCAGAGATGGTCCCTGGTTGCCATGGCTGCTGATGGTAACCTGGGCAGCATTCGTTACAGCTTTCTCCACAAGTATTGTGCTCACATACACAATGAAGCTTCTGTACTCACACACACACACACACACACACACACACACACACACACACACACACACACACACACACACACACATATATTTCACCTGGTGAAACACTTTACATATGTTCCAATATACAGATGCTCGGGCGTTTGCCGTTACCTTGCTAACAGGGTCAAGTGGGCAGCTCTGAGCATGTCCATAGCAGATACACATCCCACCCACAGAGATGTCTTTGATGGAATAATAATACTGAGAAACACGGTAACACAAAAGGTATCAGAAAGTACAAGTCAGTTTATTGGTCAAAGATCAACTTTTTGCAGCTTATCTCACCCTCCGAGTGACAATAGGGTCAATATCTCGAGGATCGCGAGCACTCAGGGTCATCAGGTCGGCATTCAGTGTTCGGATTCGCTGAAGTCTCAGTCTGATGTAACGCGCCGACGTAAAATTCAGCAGATCTGAGGTTAAATCATCGGCTCCAGGTCGGCCATTAATTAGGGAGGTATGGATCTGAGAGACAGAAAGAGGCACAAGGAAAAGAAGAAAGGTCAAAGATGGACAGACGCTAAACAGAAAGGGAGACCTGCACATGTGATGTGACAATAAAAAAGTGATTTGATTTGAGACAGATAACATGAGCATAGCAAGTGCAAGCCTCACCTCTCCATGCTCTAGTGGGTTTAATCTGGAATAATAAGATGTACAGATGACCTCTGTATCACTCTTATAGGTTGGTGGTCCCACTCGTGGTGTGATGTTGTAGCGATATAAACACTCAGAGTCACTGATGGCATAAAATTGCCAGGGCTCAAAGGAAACTCCATCCAGAGACCGCTCAAGGATCCAATTACCTGAGAAACAGACAGATCAGAATAGCAAACATGGAACGATGTCTTAAATATTTACTCTGTGATTGTGTCAAAGGCAGATAAACAGGCAGTACATGGGCCAGTCTCACCTGCTCGAGGAGAATTAGCAGCCTTGATAATGATGTACGCGATCTGAAAAACCTGGACAGCACAAAAGTTCAAAGTTACTCAAAGACTTTGAGTAAAGAACAGAGGATACTGGCACTGTTCATCTGGTTAATGTGTTCCTCTGTGCTTTTATTGTCCCCTCTGGTCATGAAAAGAAAAACAAAACTTTCATTTTTCACATTTTATTCATAAAGCACCATTTGACATCAACAGTTGCCTTTAGGTGCTTTATTTTACAAGGTGAATATTAGAAAGAAAGAAAAACCCCTATAAGCATGCACTTGGTGACAGTAGGAAGGAAAAACTCCCTGTTCACAGGAAGAACCAGGCTCAGGGAGGGGCAGCCACCAGCCACAACCAGTTAGGAGTAAAGGGAAAGAGAAGATGATGCCATAAAGTAAATACAAAATGCAGCTGTTAAAGCCATATAAAGCTATCCAAAGCTCCCTTCCTCCAACACCTGTACGACTCGCCCTAATTGATGGAAGAACACATTTTGCTTTCTACCAGAAAATCCTGAAGGAACATGTCAAGTGTGCATGGCTTACACTGATGATGACGAGTCAACTGTTTGAGTAAAGAAAGGTCATAAATTGGTCTATAGTTGGTGAGTTAAGCGATAGCTTTTTAAGTAATGCTTTAATTACTGACACCTTAAACCCCTTTGTATGGAGCTCGTTAATAATAATATTAATCATATTTAAAACTGAGGTATTAATTAATGGGGTCTCAACGGCACACTGATTGTTTAGAAGAATACATTATTGAAGTTAACTCGGAAAGATTGATTGGACAGAAGGAGTCTAAGTAAATATCAGTAGATATTAGAGTTGCTGTACTTGAAAATTTTCCTCTAATGGTTGCATTTTTATCTGTGATCATTCTTTATGTTTTAGTCTGTGTGGGTCTTACTTGTGTTTGTGTTACCTGTTTCAAATCCAGTGTGATGGTAATCCAGTGAAACTGTTGTCCATTCTTGATACTTGGACTTTGCCACCACCGATTGGTTCCATCAATAGCATTTGTGATTGGATGACGTTCTGCACACAGAGATGACTACTGTAGTAGTGCACTGGAATTTCATAGCTAAGTGCAAATGGTACTTTACTGATGCTGCAAAATGTTTAATTTGAAGGTAAAATGTGAATTCATTTGGATAATTTGAAGTGATCTGTGTGATTCTGGTTCTGGATTAAAGCAAACTGGATCTTTGATGTAAAGAAGAATCTGGAGTCTTGTCTCGTACCTCTGGACAGAACGGAGTTGGCATCACATTTGAGACAGTGTGGGTTCTTTATCCTCCGTCCTGGAACGTGCTCCACCAGCTTGCAGTAGACTTCAGGTTCTGGGTCTCCACATGTTGCATTACTGCTGATTACTGCATTACTGGCCAGATTCAATATGGCAGGAAACAGACCTGTAGTACAGTTACATTAGAATGATATAAGGGGAGACATTAGTGATCTGATGAGTGAATGAATAGATTAGTTCAGGTCTTTTTACAGGTATGCTCTCAGATGAGTCACTGTCTAAAACCTCGGTGTTACTCTTGTGAGATCTGACTTGTTTTTGTAATAAAAAGACAATTCTGAATGTTTACTCTATAACCTTTATTTTGAAACCTCCTCACATAAGAGCAGAATATTTGCATCTTTAGGTGAGCAGTCTCAATGGATACTCAGTGATTACATCTCCAGGCCTCAAAGCCTAAATATATTAGAGCCATAAACAAGTAAAGTCTCTCAGACACTACTGAAACCCATCTACCCCCACAGCCTACCACCTCACCAATCACACAGACACACACAGTCTATTGACTCAGCTGCAGTTTCCCACTGAGATTCTCACTGTGTTGGTTAAAAATCTGAATTTAAGAACCATGGGACTCTGAAACAGTGTGCATAGGTTTTTAGTATTGAACAAAACAAACACATGAACCAACATGTGTTTGTTTTTTGAAAATCAATCTGGGTCAGAGGTCAAAGGTTGATCTGTTTCTTTTCTGAGTGACTCATTCTTCAATATCTTTTAGTATATACACACACACATATATGTATATATACATATATATATACATATATATATACATATATATATATAAGCATTTTTTTAATTGAGAATGTTCACATAGGTAGCGAGGAATACAGATGTTATATCCTCAGGGTTCAAATACGTGGAACCAAAGTCTGATTGGAGCAAATTATTTAAGGCGAGAGAGAATCGAACAACAGTGGAGGGGTTAATAAAATACGCGATCTATACGAGTCCACTGTGTGTGATGCTTTGTCACTATTATTATGCTATAATGCTGGTGCTGCTGGTACCTTGCAGTGAAATGTTGCTCTGTACTTAGTTTATATATTTTACATACAAAACATTACATCTGACTGTTTGTGTGTTGGGATGTGTTAAGTCAGCCATTTTAGGTTCAGGATGACCTGTCACCCTTCCCCCAACACACACACACACACACACACACACACACACACACACACACACACACACACACACACACAGACACAGAGAGGTATTTAGGTTGTAGAGATTTGTCTATATGTGTTGTGTGTGTTTGGGGGTGGTGATCTCTGGGGAGCGAGGAAGGAGAGAAGAGTGTGACTGTAAACACTAATTCTTGATCTCTCTCCCTCTCCTTGTCTTTTGTCAGACACACACACACACACACACACACACACACACACACACACACACACACACACACACACACACACACACACACACACACACACACACTGTTCCACTGATTCATTCATGAGCCAGTGAGAAGAGAAGTAAAAGTGCATGCCTGAACAGATTCGGGGTGATGAATATGATGATAAAGATAACATCACAGGTGCTCAAGCTTTAATCCAGATCAGATTTCCAGATATTTGACCTCTGATGGAAAAGTGGAGCTTAATCCCAAAGTTATTTGTCTCGAGTCTGCTGACTGAAACTTTTACAGAAAGAGGTCAGGGTGCATAAATGTTCCTTAAATCAGAACAAACTGACCCTAACCGAAGACAAAACAAAGATAACAGTAGCATGTTCACTACATTACACTATTCAAAATACCCACAGCGATGAAGACTCAAGGACTCAAAGATGCACATGTGATTTGTTATAACAGTAACACACACACAGCTGAAAGGGAAACATACTTTAAACTATAGCAGAATACTACAGTCAAACTACTTTGGGAAACAAGAATAAAAGTACATTCTGCTTAAATCATCGACATTAGAGCCAGCTCTAATCCCACTGATCAGGCTGCAGAGCTGCGATGGGTTCAACAGTGCTTAAACAGATGTGTAACCCTGAAAATAAAAACTTTTTCAGTGTTCCTCTCTGAGATTTTTTGAATCTGTGAAGTTACTTGAGAATAAGAATTCAAAGCAGCTGTTAGAACTCAGCAAACTTTTTAAAAAGGTGTCTCACCTCTGTGCTGAGCGGTGGCTTGCCCCATCAACAACAAAAGCAGCAGCACTTTCATCCTCACACCCTTGAGTCAAATCTGAGTGTCGCTGTTATTTCGCGAGTGTTTGCTCCATGCAGCAGAACTAGAATTAACTGGTAGAATCAATGTGGCTCATAGGAATGCTTGCTGCAGAGTGCCTGAACACCACAGTGACTCCAACTCACACTACCCCTCCCCCTAACCCCTTTCTCATTCATTCAGCCCAAAAGGGCTTGTATGGGGTGGGGGGGATGTACCATTTGATCTTTGGGGGAGGGTGGTAAGGGCCTTTTTTTTGTACACTTTTTTAAGCATTAATGTAAACAATAAAGGAGAAACTGTAAACACTCTTTGCTTCATTTATTTTGTATTTAATTTTGGCAGTTGTTTACAAGATGTTGTTGTTTACTGGGTCCTGCAGGATTTCATTTCCGTTCCATAAATTAAACAGAATCAAAGCAACAAAGCTTCTTCAAAAAATCACTGATGTGAGATGAAAATCATGCAGTTTAGTATCAATGTGCACTTAGGTCATGAGACTGTAAAAGGGCAGCTACAATAATAGCACATTGGCCAACTATGTAAGTTAACACACTTAACAAAGTCATAGCCCTACCATTAAGACACAGAGAATCTGACAGACTATAAATGAGAATGTTTCAATAAATTAAAAGACAATTTTTTTTCTCAGGTGCAGCCTTGGTGGTGTTTAATAGTTTGGAGCATATTAAAGTTGATACAACAATAAAATAAAAAGTTTGATGATAAAGTTGTTTCTAAGAATTCCTATTTGTCACTGATCATCCAGGAAATGCAACGATGATGCTACTGGAAAACTTTAGGCCCTCTGGACACAGAGGTCCAAGGAATGCTGCCGCTATATTCTAGGGAACTGATTGGTCAGTAGACAGTGATTTCAAACCTGCTGATCTTTAGTCTAACCCGCTCTGGAGCAGATAAGGTTTGCAGCATAAATTATACCCTAATAACCCTGAAGTTACCAAGATAAGACAAAAAGCTGCTTCAGCCCTCAGGTCATTTGCACCTATCAGTGACTGCCACTGAATCTGTAGGTCCAAGAGCTCTGGATTAAAAGTAAAACATGAGAAGAATTATTACAGTGTAAAGAGCAGAGGAGAAGAATGAGTTTTACGTTTCCTAGTTTAAACTGAAAGGAGGAAAAGGTTAAATTGCATTAAAACAGCAGCCTGTTCCTTTAACTGCCCCCCTTCGTTGCAGAAGCTCTAAAGCATTGTCTTCATTGCTAGACAGGCAGACTGTACCATCTATCAGGGGGTACAACTATATCATTCAGGCTTTTGTTTCACCAGTTTAATTGCTTTTCACTTCTGTAATTCTGAGAATGTTACAGGTGAGCAAAACACACATATATTTCCCATTTATACCATTTGTGTTTTTACTATTTATATTTCCTCTACAATTTCTGTTTCACACACAACCATCATCTGGTTATTACTTTTTTGGTGCCTGCCGATAATACTTAGGTAATATATAATAATAGTAGATATTTATCTTTCACAACAGTTCACAACCTGTCAAGCTTAGTTTTTTTTATGGTTTATTTGTATAAAATTTTGCTGGCCTTTGACTCTGCTGATGAATGTGTTAGGACCACTGAAATGGGACTGCCGACAAGAGGCCCAACCATAACCCCAAGTCTATGAAGTTTGGGAAATAACTTGAGATGCAGCAGTTCTGATTTTCACGAACTATAACCCATTATCATTAAAATGTAAATTAATTCATTAAAAACAATTTCAAAGTGAAACATTTCACTTTATCTTTAGTATATGATGTAAATATATGTAAAAAGGTTTTTCACAGTAGTATGATTTTTGAGGTGTTTTCCTGTTTATCAATCTTTGAATGAGCTTTAACAGAGCTGTGTAACATATGATTAACTCTAAAATGATGAGTCTGTGATAGCTCAGATGTCTGCTCTCGTCTGAGTCATGACACTGCCCTTAGGTAGTGAGTGTTGCATCAGTCGTGGCTCAGCATGGGGCAGATTATAACGTGATTCGTGTAGACTTTGGAAAGTGCTAGAAGGCAATTAAAATTTGTGAATAAAAAGACAGAGCTAGTAGTAAAGCTATGCATTGATTTACATTAGTTTTTATATAACAGTGAAGTGGATGCCGTTAAAACTATGTATTATAGGATTAATGTTAACCTGCCTTCTTGACATATTTTAACCTTGTAACTAAAAAAGAAAAAACAAATCCAGTTCTTCCACTGCCTAACAAAACAAAATTGACCACTTTAAAGCAAACTGACAGTTTCACGGTTTTTGTGCTGCATCTTGTATGCTCGTTGCATGAACAACTTTACCCTTCTGTGCTCCTTCCTGACCTAAGAAAAAAAGGGCCTAGTAATAGTACCATTGTTCCTTTACTAAAACTAGCAACAAACTACTTCATCTTGCTAAACATACAGTTTGCTAATTATTTGATCCCATGCTGAATTTTTAAGTTTGGTCACTTACAAAAACAAAACAAAAGCCTCTAGTTTTGTGGTAGTTTCATTTTAATGGAGAGAGACGACACACATTACATAAAAGTTATAAATCAATTTGCGTGTCATTAAGTATAACTATTCGATCCCCTGCAGTCCAGCCAGAATTCTGGCTCCAACAGATTGGTTGTGTGCCCATCAGGCACTTACATTATAATCAATCAGTCAATCAATCAGTTGCAGACACTCCTGATCTCAACTCGTTATGTGTAGAAAGCATCTATCCATAGAAACAATTTGTTCCATTCCAACCTCTTCTGGTCATGAGCGACAAGACTGGGGACCTGCACAAAGCTGTAAAAGCTACCAGACATTCAACAAGAAGCTTGGTGAGAAAATGACCACTGTTAGTACGATTATTCAGAAATAAAAGAAATGTAGAATGACCATTTGTGTCACGGCCCTGCGTTGGTGACCAAGTGTTGATTTCATCATGGTTCATCACTGTTACTTTTAGCTCCCTAAGTTTTCTAGTATTCCTTGAATTCTAGTTCTTGGGTCGTGTTCCTGTGCCCCTCATGTTTAGTGTAGGTTTAGTTCTGCCTTCATGTTTATTTTCTTGTTCCCCAGTCAGTTATGTCTCATGTCACTCCTGTCCCTGTGCTCCGTTCCTCTGTGCCTGCCATGTGTTTCCTGTTTTACTTTGATAGTCCCTGTCCTGTGTTCAGTGTTTTGAGTTTTAGTCCCAGCTGTGTTTCCCCATCCTCTTGTTATGCTGTGTATTTTAGCCCTCAGTATTTAGTAGTTTAGTTCGAATTACTAGCTCCTCGCTTTCAGGTTTTGTTTTCTGTAGGAAGAACCATTTACAGTCAAAATAAAGCTGCCTTCCATGAGTCTTGCTTTTGGGTCCTACATCCTGCCGGCCACACAGCAAACCATGACAATTTGTCTGGAGATCTGTGCAAGACCTTGCCTCACAGGGTAATGATGATCATGAGATCAGCCCAAAACTGTGCCATTATGGACTGAAATGTTGACGTGCTTGCAAGATCCCTCTTCTCAAAGGGGCACATGCACAGGCCTGTCTTAATTTTTCCAATAAACATCTAGACAAACATCTTTATCACTGCTAAAATATGAGAACCAATAAAACAAATATAATACGCAAAGCTGTCATTATTAATGTTTAAAGCATGTTGATTTGATTGACACCTTTATTTGTCACCATGTCAAAAAATAAGTGTGGTTTGTGACATCTAACTCATCAGCAGGTGAGTGAGGTTGATGCAGCAGCATTCTGCTTTACAAGCAGCACCTGATATAAAAATGACTGAGCACACTGTTGCATTTCTTGAATTATATATTTATTATAACACGGCATTATGACATAGCTTTAGTAATGGTGTGTGTGTGAGGGAGAGAGACAGAGATGAAGAAAGAGAGCATCCTCTCAGCTGGTCCAGGTGAGTCTGAATCCTGAAGGTAGGGTGGAGTACTGGCCTTGGAAAACAACATAGACTTGGTGGGCAGTGGCTGTGAATGGAGCAATGTTGGTTTCCTGAACAAACAACACAGAAATAGGAGAAACTTACATTTTTATACTGAAACTATCAACAGTGACTCACTCTAAATAGCTAAGAAACAGGAAAAAAAAACACATTACCAATCATAGTTACCAAAGTACAATGTCTGTGCTTTATTCTGACAAAGAATTCAAAGAAAACATTATATCTATATGGAAATGAACACAATACAACTCTAAATACTGAAGAAAAAATTCAAATTATATATTATTTTTGCATGACACCATAATCTATTGCAAAGTGAATAGGTAAATAAGTACACTAGTTACCTTATACTGCACACTCAATCTGAACTTTTTGTTATTGTAATTTTATAAACAGTACACCTGCACAATGACTGTAACTAGCAAAACCACCTAAATATGAGACATTAGCTCAGTTTTGTGATTGTTAATATTCAAACTGTCAGAGTTAAAGAGGGAACGGCTGCAATCACAGCATTTTTTTTCAGTTGGTGAAAGATGGACTTTCAAAACGTGTTACTTTGGTGCAACATGTTTTGGGGTTTGAAAGTCGCAGAGACACAGTGTTTTGAAAATATGTATCTTATTTGTTTGACACTGTTATCCTGGTGCTTGCTGTTTTTTGGAATTTTGATAAGTTTGTGATCTGGACGATATTAGCCATAATAAAGACTTGTCTTGTGTCAACTACAAGTCTCAGTCTGGGTCCTATCTCTCTGCATTTCATGACAGAATGATACAACCACATGATGGACCCAGTAAGTGGAGTGTTCAGTTATGAGGACTTCTTTACCCCAAGTAATCAATTTATAGCTTTTTCTGTTACAGATGTAGTAAAACTACATTACCATTGAAAAATATATGCTTAATAGTTTATTTCTACATTGTTAATACCCTGACCAGACTCACCTAACCTATTTTGTGAAGCCCTTATAATGCTCTTTAAATAATAGCATTATTATACCACACAGGTCCATAACAAAGACAACACCGGACACTAGATGTCAGAGGTTTGAATAGGACGGGTTTGACTTGTCTCTTTCTACTGAGCTTTTGATCACTCGTACCTAATCTGGAACGCTAAGTCCGTAAAATCTTTCTGACATATGCAATGCAGTAAAATGTATAAAAACCGTATTATGTCAAGATTACAATAATGCTCTTTAACATACCACACCACAGTAAGGTCCAACAAACTGTGAAGAGGTATCTGGGCCATCGTACAACTTCAAGAAGTTGTTCTGACAATCTCCAGGATCATCAATACTGATCTGGTTAAAGGTAATGGTCACAACACGGCCTCTTGGTGCCATGATGCTCCATTCACAATGGGTGTTATTGGGATAGGTTCCAGGGTAGTTTGGACTTGCGAATGAGCCTTGGTCTCCAAATAGAGTGCCACCACAACCTAGTTAAAAAAAAGACAGGATGAACAGAGTGAACAATCTGCATTCCTTCATTACAAAAACTGCTACTACTAAAAATATCTTATAGTTCCTAAATAGAGCAGGATTTAAAATTCTAAATACATGTTGACTTAAAAGCTTAAAGGAGGGATGTCAAATGTATAAAAGAGTAAAAGTAATAGTAAAAAATCCTGTTTAGTTGGTCATGCCAACAAGAAAAAAAACGACTTGATATTTTATAGGAACTGGTTAAAAATGATATTTTATTCAGTTCAGTTCAGACCTTGAGGGGAGGATGTCCATGTGGCATCAAAGCCATCACGAGAATGCGAAAAGTCACTTTTGAAGCGTAGGTAGAGTTGGTTGGATTGTGGGAAGACAGGGCTTGGCAGAGTGCTTCCACAGAACTTGCCAATCAGTGGTGAGTCTGCTGTACTGCCGTTACGGATCTGAGAGGTGAAAATCATGGAAACGAGGATAAAACATATCACACACAGAATACGGTATCCAACCGCCATTTACACTGAATCTGACACTTCTATAATATATGAAGGAATGAACAGCATGTTAGAATAGAATAGAATAGAATAGAATAGAAACTGTGCACCTCACACCCCCTTTCTTCTCCTTCTCCTCTTGCACTGAGTAGGAGATGCTCTGTATCTCATTGTACATCTGATAGTGACAATAAAGGCATTCTTTTCTATTCTATTCTGTTCTATTCTATTCTAAATGGCACATGCAAGCATACACACACACACACACACACACACACACACACACACACACACACACACACACACACACACACACACACACACACACACACACACACACACACACACACACACACACAGCGTCTGTGTCTCTGCATTAACATTGCTTGGTTTACCTCCAAATAGTCAAACTGACAGTTGCTATGGCTTTCCACATCAAAATTGTTAAAAAAGAAAGAGATGTAGTTGTTCTGTGGTGCCTTTAGGATGATGGTGCAATCCATGTTGTTGGGATATATGTCAGGCCAGCCTGGACTCTTCAGGTAGCCATATTCCTGCTCATATGTTCGGCTACAGCCTGAAAAACACAGAAACTATGGTTAGAGCACTTATCAGAAACCAGATACAATTTACAATATTCACCACTTCAATAAGTATGGATGATGCAGACAAGCAAGCACACTTTTTAAAGTCATTTGAATTTTATTAATAATAAAAAGGCATGATTTCAATAGGGTATTTTGGGTCTATTTCTCCTTCCTTACTGGCAATTTGAAAAGTGAAGCTGAGGCCATTTCCTGTCACAAAGGTGTCGGATTTGAACTGCACATGCATTGTTCTGCCATAACTGTAAAAGTCTGGTAGATGGCCATCTGATGGACAGAGCTTATGAGACTGCCCATAGTCTCCCTGAAAAACACAAGAATCTTATTAGAATGATACTAACGCCATACGTCTACGTATTGGTACCGTAAGGCGGTTTCATACTGAACATGATCAAAGACACTCTGATGAAACCTTTTAGTTTTGGTTAATATATAAATGTCATGACAAAAAGTTCACACATTTCCCAAAATACATCAAAAGCTTAAAAGGGAGAGTTTTATGAATGTGTTACTATTGAGTCATTTTGGGTTGTTACACTGTATCCCAATCTGTACTTGCACTGAGGTTTAGGGATGTACAAACAATTTTATAAATAGTATTTCAATTATTAATTTCCACACGATCGATGCCTCTCTGCGTTTGACTTTTGGTAGACAAAAACTATGATGATAAAATGTGGTCACAATTCCTCTTTTCTCAGACTGGCTTCCTGACTACTCAGTGCCTGGTCTGTGATTCTGTTCAGGTGGCACCAACAAGTCCTACATGATAGACATAGCAATAGCATAGCATACCAATAGAAATAGTTTTGATAATGTGTGCTGTCAGAGCCACCTTCTTATTAGTGCACCTCCTTTTCACTGCATATTCAATTTTACAAGAGTTCATCTAATGCAAGTGACATTTAATAATTTCAAATTTTAAAAAGGGAAAAACAATTGGAGTAACTTCATCTTGAAGTTCTACAAAATGATAAGAGTGATAGTTGCTTAGGAGGTCCAGTCACCACCTTAGTATTAACGACACAGCACGTGTTGGTCTAGGTCTGTCTGTACTCACCATAGGCCAGTCTTTCAACTCTAGATAGTTTGCAGAGCAGCTCTGGTCAGGCTGGAGGACGAAGGTCTGGATGGACATTTTGATGGTTTCTAGGGCTGGAGCATCCAGGATCCACCGACAGGAGGTGTAAGGAGGATATTCATTAGGGAAAAAGGGTGACGTCACGGTCTGGACAACAGAGGTGGCATTCAGTGTCCCTCCACAAATTACTGAGGAAAGACAGACACAATTAGAAACAAAAACCCTCCAAAAATAGCCAGACTTATTCTGTAACAGTAGAAGAGCCGTTCTCTAAAACATACCATATAGTCTGGGGTTTGGTTTTTTTTGTGAACAAAGAGCGACAATAGCACCGTGCAGATGGTAGTAGTCTAAAGGAAGAGGCAAGTGGATGCCTCACATCACTCACAATGTTAATTGCCTTGCTCCACACACAGTGCTAATGCAAATCCCAACAACTTCCTGGCTATTGTTACTGCCTTTCTAATTGCTGTGTTCTGTGCCACAGAAGTCTTTCCAAAGCAACAAATAATACAGAAGCCAACACATTTTCAATAAATGTACAATGTGTAGCATTTTAGAATCCATCTTGAAAAGTAAAAGTTACAAAAAACTAAAAACATATTATTTGTTGTGTTTTGCTGCCCAAGAATTAGTTTTTCACTTGAAGATGATGAAAAAATATGTATTTTTTCACATAATGATCAAAACATTTCATGACCAGCGATGTGAGTTCAACTGGGCTGAAGTCTTTTGGCCTGAAGGTCTAGCTGACATTGCTTGCCAGATATTTTATGAAAATCTAAAAACCAACACGATCGTACGCTCATGTCTTCAACCCAGCTGTGTCGGTGGCATAACAAAATGTAACAAATCACATTTTTGTAACCTCGAATCCATATATAGCTGCATGTATGTAAGGACCTGAGAGCCGCATCCATTGAAGATTGTGATGGATAAAATAAAAAAGAGGGCAGATGGATTTTGTACGTAAAATATTGTCTCATGTCTCTTCATGTGAAAATATGACTTTGAATGCAATGCAGTATCAAAATGTTTCTTACATGGTACTTCTCTGTAGGTAGCATTGAAGCCTCGCCTCTGCACCGAGCCATCAGTGACAAAGTGAACAGTCAAAAAGTTTCCACTTGATATGAAGGAAGCAGGGACAGAAGTTCCACAAAATGTCCCAACCAAAGGGAAGTTCATGTTGTCACCATCATAAACCTGAGAGAGATACAGATACAAATATTAATACAAGCTTGGCGGAAATACCAGATAGTAGCAAGTTCATTTGGTCATAGTAACATTCATTCATTGTGGTCAGTGTATCTGGCCACAAGTGGAGTCAATTGATCCACTTGTGGCCAGATGTACTAACACACTGTGCCAGTGTAAACTGGGTTTTAGTATAAAAATATTACTGTTGAAATTTGAACTTGAAAATTTTCAATGAATTAAATATCTGCCCTCCGTATACTTACTCTGACATAGTCATAGCGGCAGGTAGTGGAAGTCTCAAGTTCAAAGGAGTCAAAGGTCAGATTGACTGCCTTGTTGACAGGCATCTCAATGGTCCATAGGCAGTTCATCCGTGGTTCATAGACACCATCTAGATTTGGATCTGGTGAACCAAACATGCCCATGGGCATGGAAAGGTATCCACCACATCCCTGTGCTGGACCTGCAAGTAATTTAAGCATGTCCACTTGTTTATTCTGGATAAAACAGCAACAATAGAACTTGTCCAATGTCTGGAAAGTTCAAACTAGTAATGTAAAAATAGATAATACTGCCTAGATAGTACTTGTAACAGTTGCTGCTGGGTACCCAGTCAGAATTCAAGACAGACTAATGTTATTGTTTTAGTCATCACCAGCAAACTGCATACAGTAATTGTACCTTAAATCAATTCCTACAAAGAATGGACACATGCCCAGAAAGCACAAAAAACACCAACAACACACAATGCAAATCAAGAAAATGCTCAAGTTTACAAGCACATAAAATCTAAACATTCACTGTCCCTTTTCACTCAGTTGCACGGAAGTCAAATATTCAGTCTTTAAGAGAAGGTTGTTTACAAAAATTGTCAGTGTATGAGAATGAAGAGACATTATCAGCCAGTTTTCATTCAAATTTACTCAGTGATCACGTACTTCAAGGGGATCTTTGGAAACTAGCCTGGACTGCTATTTAGGTGTTACCTCACATTTCAATCAGGGTGAACAGCTGAGCTGATGATCTGTGGGTTTCTGGGTATGTTGTGTGGTGGGTGAAAGTCTGGCTCTTAGTGAGCAAATCCTCTTCCCCTTTACATTGTATTTGACTGTCACCATTCTTTGACCCAAGGTGGGTTTGGTCCATGGATGGATACAACTGATGTCACATTTTGGCTCCATGATCTAAAGCCTTAGGAAAACTGAGACTAGGCTTCCCTTTTCCCTGCTTTCAGCTGTGGAAAATCCACTGCAGCCTCAGATTTGTTTTTATTTGACAGGTGTGACCTAATGTAGTGGGTTACTGTGGTCACAGTCGCCCACTACAATCAGATGCTTGGTGGATGAATCCCTAGCTTCTCCAGACTAGGGTTAATGTCTTCTGTTGGGCAAGAGACTGAACCCTCACGTGGCCCTGATGCATCCATCGTGAATATGTATGTGAATGTTAGGGAAAGCTTAGCATACAGTGTTGTATGAATCTGTGTGTGACTGAGTGAATGAGACTTGTAGCAGGAAGCACTTTGATTGCTCAACCCGAGTACAAGGGTACTATATAGTAAGTACCAGTCCTTTTACCATCTTGAAGTGCAGTCTTGTACCCAAAGTTGGGGTTCCTATCAGCTCCAGCCATTTTTCCTTTACTTCACTTTTTAAATGAGTCTTTCTATCCACACACTCAGCTGAACAATTTTTTTTCTGAATAAGCTCTAGAGACTGAATGTCCCAGGAGATCATCAGTTGTGTGGTGCAAGTGTAGTTTTATGAATAAGTGGTGTTCACTTGTTCTTAAAATAAAATAAAAAATACACAGTCATTACCACCTACCGAGCGTTTCACTGTAAGTAGCTCTCCAACCAATCCCATTCACTGTGTTATCTGTGCTGAAGACAATGAATAGCTGATTTGTGGAGGAACGGAGATTGGGTGGGAGCACTGTGCCACAGAATTTCCCCAGCAAGGGTGACAGAGTGTCCGGTCCGTCATAAACTGCCACAGAGTCAAACTGACAGGAAGAAGATGCCTCCAGATGAAAGGTGTTAAACCTGTGGAAAAGAAACATTTCTTAAAGCCCAGAGTACAAGAGCACCAGTTTGTCTGGTTATCAGATGAAACCAGTCCTATGTATCCAAGGCTTTGCTTGTTCCCATTGTTGTGTGAAGGAGGTTCCACAGAAATATGTGGGAAAAATGTTTAGAGTTGTTCTAGTTTTAAGACATTGCACTGATGTCATGTAATTTTTTAAGTAATCTTTTTTAAAAGTCAAAGCTAACTGAAAAACAACACTGCATTCAAGTTTTTCAAGATTTGGTTCTGTTTATAAAACAATAAAATGATTTGTGAACAATATCAGGTCATTTGTGAAGTACTGCAGTCAGGTTAGAGCAGCCAGTGAAGTCAGTGTAGTCTTACTTAAGATCTACTACTCTGTTTGCTTGGACCCATATGTGGTAGGTACAGTTGATGTTGTGGTGATAGTTGGTCATGGACAGCCCCGGACTGCTCACTGTACCCGCGGTGCTGTTAAAGAAACCACCACATGCTGTACATGCACACAAACACAAAGACACACAATCACAACTTTAGATGTATGCATCTACTCCTCACACCACACCCTTTATAATAAATATACCTAATGCCAAATATAATGAAAATACAAAAAAGAAACAAACCAAAATAAAATCTGTCATTTAGTTTTTTCCCTTAAAACATTATATTGACATTGATTAATATGTATTTTACAAATTATCCTCCTTAGAGTAAAGAAGATAAATGCCAAAAAAGAAAAGTAGAAGGGATTGAAAAAGTTTGACATAGTAACTTAATGGAAAAGTGGTTCATTACATAATTATAATAATTTTAATTAAAAATACTGGACTTTATTCCAATTTATAAAATGTTCTTTGCCTTTCCATTCTTTGATTTTGATTAAAACAAATGGTGATGGCTCATTAGGGTATAACAATAATTTGACTTTGAATTGCTTACGAATAGCTGTGTATTCTGCCATGAAGCCAGTGTCTGTAATCACAGAGTCAGAGTAGAAATGGAGCAACATGGGGCCAAAGGTGGAGAAGCTCCCTGGGATGGTGGTACCACACAAAGTAGCAATAGGAATGCCACTGGTAGCAAGACTGTAGATCTTCAGGCCATCGTACAGACAGGTAGAATGTGCTAGACAACAGAGAGAGGGGGGAATTATTCAACAAACTACTGAATCTTATTAGATATTTTGGATGCAAATGTGTTAACTGTAACTAGGGATGGGTATTGGTATCGGTTCTGACATAAACAGTAGTAACCAGACCGAAAAGCAGCGCACATTTCGGTGCTTTATTTCGGTGCTTTTTTCTTCCTGAGCTGTGATACACTTTGGATTCTAGCCATTTTATGTTTCCGAGGATAGTAGGCAGGTCCAGGTACGTACGTTCTTTTAGAGCAGAGCTACAGATTAAAAATGCCCAAGGCGAAGCGGTCAAAAGGCTGGCTGTACTTCACAGCAAAAGATGCTGTTGCATCCTGCAACAAGTGCTTTAAGGTGATACTGTGCAAAGGAGGTAACACCTCGAATCTGATGAAACACCTGGCGATGCATAGCGTTTTTTTAAAAGCCGAGAAATGCACCGTATTTGATAGCTTGCTGCAAGACCACATCTACTGCGGGTGTGGTGCCTGTTATCGGACCCGGCGTTATCAACATCCCCCAAGAACCCGAAGAGGAGAGTCCTGGCCCCTAGCCCTGCCAGTGTAGCAGAAATGATGACGGATGATGATGCAGCAGCAGCCGTTCTTCTCTGCGTGAGTAGCTTAATGTTGTTCGTGTGTAATTTACGTTAAGTAGGCTAACCACGGTATTAAATCAATAACAAAAACAAAACAAAAAAACCTCACAACAAAACAGCTGAACATGAGAGGTTTTTGGACAAAGTTTGTGTTCTCCATTCTTTAAGCACTGGTTCGAGCACCTTTTAAGCACCGGCACCATTTCAAAAGTACTGGTTTGGCACTGGTATCGGATAAAACCTAAATGATACCCATCCCTACTCTTGGCTGGAAGCAGTGCTTAAACAATGGAAAAAACACAAACTTTGTCCTAAACCTCTCATGTTTAACTGTTTTCCAATTTTTCTTTGGTCATTTTAGCCTTTTTAGCCAGGGTGAAGGGAGTATCTGCCATCAAACGGTGTTTGCTAGTTCACCTTACATGCATTAATGTAATAACGTGGTTAGCCTACTCAACGTGAATTACACACGAACAACATGAAGCTACTCACGCAGAGAAGAACGGCTGCTGCCATCATCATCCGTCATCATTTCTGCTACACTGGCAGGGCTAGGGGCCAGGACTCTCCTCTTCGTGTTCTTGGGGGATGTTGATAACTCCGGGTCGATAACAGGCACCACACCTGTAGTAGGTAGTCGGCTTCAAAAAAAACCCGCTATGCGTCGCCAGGTGTTTCATCAGATTCGAGGTGTTACCTCCTTTGCACAGTATCACCTTAAAGCACTTGTTGCAGGCTGCTGAGTTTGCCATAATGGCACCGGATACCGGCGGTAGATATCCCTAATTGTAACACTTACCTTCAACTTGAAATGTCTGAAAGGTGAGGATGACCACAGTCTTTTCTCCAGCATCTATGGTGTAGTTGCAGTTGGCTCTGGATGGGTAGTCTGCTGGATAATTTGGTGAAACCACACGGCCGCTGTCAGCTGTAAAGTTTGCACCGCATCCTAATGAAAAGAGCACAACAGACTTTCTTTGCATGCTGATAGAATGACCATGTCACTGCAAAAAAGATCTGCCGACCAACAAGTTAAAAAAGTAACTTTTAAAAACAGAAAAAATAGCTTTTTATCCCTAATATGACATATTGGGGGGAAAAGAGTGGCCTCCAGAAGACGTTTTTAAAGGACTACAACCCTGGCTAAAGCAGACCAACCAGTCTGAGAGATTGGGGTAAAAGATGACCAAGTACCCGATAGTAACTGTAAGTGTCTCTGAGCTCCTGCTTTTCTTGTGGAGAGAGAAGAACCTTCCAAAAAGACAACAATTTGCACTCCTCCAATCAGGCCTTTATGGTAGAGTGGCAAGGTGGAAACCACTTCTCAGTAAAAGGCACATGAAGGACTCTCAGACCATGAGAAGCTCCCTGGGGCAATGAAACAAAGACTCAAGTGTTTGGCCTGAATGTCAAACATCATGTCTGAAGGTAACCAAGAACGCCGCATCATCTGGCCAAAACCATCCCCGAATGGTGGTGGCAGAGTCATACCATGGGATGTTTTTCAGAAGCAAGAAACAAGAGAGAAAGATGAATGAAACAAAGTACAAAGACATCGTTGGTGAATGGTGTGGTAAGCATCACACTCAAAAAGAACTTGAAGCGGTAAATAAAGGAAAAGGAGCTTTAGCAAAGTATTTTGCAAAGGCTGTGAACATGTACATGTTATATTTTTGTTTTGTTGTTTTTTTGTTATTAGATGGACAATTTTGAAGTGAAAAAATTAATTTATTTTGGAATGTTTGAATAAGGCTATAACATGACACAATTGTTCCTCGTTGTCTTATGTTCAAGAAGCTGTGAATGCTGTAACACTGAGTTAAATACAAAAACTGTTTACAGTCTGCAAAACTGTAGAATCTGAGTATGAGAATCAAGTTTCTCAAATGTTCATGCAACTCCTACCACTTTCTTGTAAGACAACAATGAATGGCAGCTACTTGTCAGAGGAACAGACCTTGAAGAAATTACAGGGAGAATGAATGCAACCCAATAGAGCAAAATACTTTTACTTTGGAAAGTACTCTGAGACTGTGGCTTCAGGACAAGTCTCTGACTTCTTCTGACCAACTAAATCCCACAAAGTATGTGCATAGAGTGCAAAACATAATAACAAACATAAAACAATAGATGTGTGTAAAGCTTCTTGAGCAGTCATCCCCAAAGTCAAGAGTGGGAATGGCTGCTTAGAAAAAACAAAACAAAGCAGAAAATGCCATGTGACTTATACTCTAATCAGAATACAAGTGAAAGTGAAGTACTTCTTTGAAAATGTCTAATGCTACCCCTTCATATGCAAAGTGTTAAGGCCAATGTGTGTCCCAGCTGCACTAGGACACACATTTCAATACAAGAACAGTCAAAGTAATAAGTAATATCACAAAGTAACCACCTCCTATCACCTGTTTTAATTCACTTTTTATATAAATAAATAAGTCTAAATAAATATGTGACTGTACATTTTTCTGAATAACTTCAAACTGAATTTCTGTTATTACTGTAGCCCACCTGCAGCACCTTTGTGGTCCACCAGCTCACATTTGGGTCACTGTTCTAAAGGCTTAACTGAGAATCTGCAACGGCTTCCAAATGGGCAAACATGGAATTACTGGGTCTTCCCAGAGATAAAATGGCATTTACATAGCAATAGTAACATTTCTCTACCTTCATATTAGAAAAGATTAATTCTAAACTTATTTAGAAGAGGAAAATTCACCAAAGTGTGTGATATAATAGCCATTACAGCAAAGCTTTAACATGAAATTGTACTGGCTGTCTGGTTCTTACTGGTGTTGAAGGAGGCTGAGAAACCTTTGCCAGGGGCTCCAGTGGACTGGAATCGGCTCGTGATGATGTTATTTGGAGCAACTATGGACCCTGGAGCCACAGAGCCACAGCCTGTAGACAGCAGAGCCTCACTAATTTGACTGTGACCTGACCACACCTGCAGAAACATGCACAGTTTTAATCAGGTCCTGTTATGATACCATTCTGCAGCCAATTTTATTTGAAAACAAAAAGGTTATTGGGAAAAAAATCAAAGCTAATGTTCTAATTTCTGCAGTCAAAGGTCAGAAAGCAAATATACTTGATTAAAAAAGGAGGAGAAAGAAGCTAAAAAATGTTTTGTTTTGTTTTTTAAAACATACTACTAATTTGACTTACAAAATAATGTTGGGTCTACACATAACTGCAGATATAGCCTATTTTCATTAAATGACTGTATTCCATGCATTTTCTTGGCAACCGGTTAAACAAGAATAATGCATTCAGTGATTTATCCTTTGGCCACTAGTATACTCAGTCTTAGACAGAGATTTGATGATTTTAACCTTCTTTTTGTAATTCAACTAATTCATAGTAATGTTGTCTAATGATTTGAAATATGACACATAAGCCAAAAATAAATGAAAATGAATAGGCATCGTAGTTAGCTCTGTTAGCTCAAAGTAAGATGGATCTGAGTTTGCCTCCACCACCTGGGCAGGGCCTTTCTGTGTGGAGTTTGCATGTTACCCCCATGTCTGTGTGGGACCTCTCCAGGCAGTCTGGATTCCTCTTTCAGGCCAAAGACATTCAGTTAGTGGGGTTAGGTTAATTGGTGATTCTAAATTGCCCATCGGTGTGAATATGAGTATGAATGCTGTCATTCTTTTTGTGTTAGCCCTGCATCAGACTGACACTCTCAGGGTGTTCCCTGCCTCCCACCCTATGGTAGCTGGGATAGCCACCAGTCTCCCTGTGACCCTGATAAGTGGAAAAGGATGAAGGGATAAAAATGAAAACAAGAAATCACAAATTTCTAGTTGCGCTGCTTCTATTCGTCTTCTTTTCCCTGCAATAAACGACCGCTGCTGGTGGGGCTCAGAGAGCTTTCTCTGCATGCAACTGGTGGTGGTCAGAGGGCCCGGTGGCGCCAGTGTCCGGCAGCCTCGCCTCTGTCAGTGCGCCCCAGGGTGGCTGTGGCTACAATGTAGCTTGCCATCACCAGTGTGTGAATGTGTGTGTGAATGGGTGGAGGACTGGTTGTGTAAAGCGCTTTGGGGTCCTTAGGGACTAGAAAAGCGCTATATAAATACAGGGCATTTTACAGGCCAAATGAAAACAAGCTAAAGTATTGCATATTTCCAGATACAAAGTGTAATAGAATAAACGGAGACAAAACAGATTATGTCTTCTGGATATTAAGATTTTATTATTTATTGTATAGTTTTCGTTTATTGAGGTTTTCTTATTATTTTTGCACTGATGATAGTAGAATAAGAGACAAAACTAAAGGAACAGTTCAGTAATAATAATAATTTAAACAAAAAAACTAAAACAAAACAAACAAATAACCAAACAAAAACACAACCTGCCCCCTTCCAAACTCTTACTGTAGCGCTGCAGCCCTTCTTGACACAACCCATAAGGGACTTGTGTCTGACATGGAAGTAATAATAATAATGCATATAATAACAATATTTTTTATTAATATTATTACCTATATGAAGGACACATTACTCAGTGGCACCACAGTTTACATATTCGCCTAATACATGAAAGACACAAATCCCTTTTCGGTTGAATTCTGGAATTCAACCTAAAAGGAATAAAAATCTGCCAAAACAAAAATACGAAGAGGAATATTTTTGATATGAATATGAAGAAGAAGATTCAATAGCAATTTGATTATCCCTGCCCTAAATTAAAGCTATATTTGAAATTAAAAAAGGGGGAAAAAATCTACTGCAAGGTGCAAGTGCTTATACCTTGATATAGCTGCTCTCACAGGTCCCGCCGCTGTCTGGAATTTCAAAATCACTGCTGAAGCTCATCTCAAGGTGATTTCCGTCATGGGCAATTATTTTCCAGGTACACTCCACATTGGCTGGGAAGTTCTGGGGATAGTTTGGAGACTTGATTGTTCCTGCATCAGCATGGATCACCCCTCCACATCCTGGCAGTAAAAAAAATATGTGAGTACATGAGCACAAAGTGTATGTAAGACATTAAATAACTCAGAGGTCGTCCCATAGCTCTTCCGTGTATGAATAACCATACACTGAATACTCAGGAAAATATTTGTACACAAGGCTGAAAACCAATACTGAACAGTTATGACCTTCTGACATGTTGGATATAAAAAAATAATCTAACTCAGTGTTCAAAGTGACAGCATCATACTGTATCATATTGTATTTAATCCTACATAGTCAACTATGTCTTAGTTTAGCTTCACTGAATTTAACTCAGATGTGAGATCCTGATAATACAATTGGAGTAAACATGGAATAGGCAACTGCAAAAAAGAAAATGAATAAAATGTTTAATTAGGCAGTGTAGACCCACCTGAAGAATCAGAAGACCAGGAGGCCAAAAATCCTCCTTTGGACACACTATGATCAGCCAGGAAAACTATAGCCAGTTTGTTGGATCCTGACTGGATGGTTCCTGGGGAGGTGGTACCACAGTACTGACCAATAATGGGAGAACCTGGGGATCCTCCATTGAAGATGGTGAGAGAATCCCAGCCACATGTGTTGTGGGACTCCAAGTTAAAGTAGGTGAAGGTTAGCTGCAGCATGGAAGAGAAATGGATATCAAGAAATTTGAAAAGTATAAGAGCACTTCATCTTGGACAATAAATTAACGTCTTGTACAGTCTTAACTTAAATACCTCATAGTACTGTATCACCCCGGTAGATTTGGGAGACAGACACCCTCTCTGCTTTTAAGATTACACTTAAAACTTTGCTTGTTGATAAAGCATATAGTTAGGGCTGGATCAGTTGAGACTGAATCCTCCCTTAGTTTTGCTACAAAAGACTTAGGTTGCTGGGACTTCCCATGATGCACTGAGCGCTTCTCTTTCTCTCACCCCTTCTCACTCAGCATGTGTTTGTACACCTCTCTGCATTTAATATGATTATTAATCAATCTCTGGCTCTCTTTCACTGCATGTTTTTCTCCTGTCTTACGCCCCTCCCTGAGCCTGGTTCTGCTGGAGGTTTCTTCCTGTTAAAAGGGAGTCTTTCCACTGTCGCTAAAGTGCTCGCTTATAGGGGGCATTCAATTGTACACTGTAGTCCACATAGTTGTTTTAATGTAGCAAGCCACTGTGCACACTTACTGTAATAGTGTGGCCCTCTGGAGCCTCAAGCAGCCAAGCACAGCGACTGGGGCTTGGATAGAGGTTAGGGTAACCAGGACTGGCTAACACCCCACCGTCACCTGTCTGCCAGCCTCCACATTCTAAGAGAAAAAAGAGAGAATGATGCATCAAAGGACAATCTTCATCTGCTACTTGATTGCTACATTAGCTAAATACTAGTCTCAAATTCAAAGAAATAGTGGCATAGGATAACTAAGGTATTAGTGTGAGTCGTACCGGAAAACAAGTACTTAGCCTTGAAACCCAAGTCTCCGTTGGAGTTGTCTGTCTGGAAATGGACCCAGAGTTCTGGGGTAAAGACCACAATAGGAAGTACAAGAGCTGTCTGGCCACAAAACTTGCCCAGCAGCTCTCCACTTGAGTCACCTGCAAAAGGTGAGACATTAGATTAGAAAGGACTAGACTAGATTTCATATACTTTTTCTTCCACTCTTGAACACACAACACAGATACATTGAGTTTTTAGTTTGTTTTTTTTATCTGCTACAATAATAATAATAATACTATCATAATGCAAAGATTTATTTTGAAATCATAACGAAACCTGGAAACTCACAGCTGCATAATTTATTCACAAAAGAAACAAAAACTTTACTTTTGAGGTGGTGCCGGCAATTTTGCCTGGCCTAATCTATTTCAAATGGCAGTAATGGTTAATTAAAAAATACATAAATAAAAATGCTCTCTTACTAAATTCTATTTGTGTTACAACCAACTAGCTGTCTGCTAAGGCTTGGATCATTTCTTATAGCAATTTGCCAAATTGACTCTTTTAATAACGGCAGCACAGTGGTGTGGTGGTTAGCACTGTTAGCACCTCGCAGGTAGAAAGTAGCGAGTTCTACTCCACCGTCTGACCGGGGCCTTTCTGTGTGGAGCTTGCATGTTCTCCCTACATTTGCGTGGGTTTTCTCCGTGTACTCTGGCTTCCTCCCACAGTTTGAAGACATGCAATTAATGGGGTTAAGTGTGAATAATTGTCTGTCTCTGTGTGCTAGCCCTATGTCACACAGGTGACCTGTCCGAGGTGTACCCTGCTTCACGCCCTATGGTAGCTTGTAATAAGCTCAAGCCTCCAAGCTTATGTAATTAAAATAAAAATGCAGCTATAGACTTCATTGCACACATAATTTATACGTCATATTGGTCTGGTATCCTACTTAGGACTTACCTAAGCGGAACTGGAGATAGTCTGCTTCACAGGTTTGATGGTCCTCCAGGTGCAAGTCTTCTATCAACACCACAATAGAGGAGTTGATGTGCTGTGGGTTCTGAATCAGCCACTCACAGTTGATGTTGTTGCTGTAGTTGGACACCAGGTAGCCAGGAGAAGTGAAGTTGCCACCATCAGGGTTATTCAGGATACCGCCACATTCTAGCAAAATACAGATTAAAATAGCAGATTAGAGTAAATGTTAGAACACAATACGGAACAGCACTTCATTAAAACACAATGAAGTGTAGGTGGTTGAGACTATATCGACTGACCTGTTACTGATTGGAAATGATACCAATTAATAATTATTAGTAATTAATACTAAGGTACAGACAGGACAGGCAATTGGACAGAGTAATTGGACTCTTCAGCAATTACAAAAACATCATCCTCCAATAAGGAATAATCTTGTATGACTTTCAGCTTTCTTTGGGTTCCAAAAGTCTTTTTTGTGGTTAAAGAGGTGTGGTTACCTGCTCGTTCCTTTTATCTTTCCCGGCCTATCCACTTGCAGCTCATTACTCACCAGCTGACATACATAACACATCCTTCCTCACTCTGATTGCAAGTCATTTGACTAGCTAAGATCTACAGTCGCTCAGGCTTCCTAATAGTAGATTATGGTTCTTGCATTTTTCAGTTGGGCCTCTTATTCTCTCTGCTCAGATCCACCGCACGTGCACATGCTCCCTGGATTTACCTGCTGGATCAAAACAGCCTGTCCTGAGATCAGATACAAACTGTGCTTTGTGTGGAAACAGAGCTAGCTAGCATTAACAAAAAGATCTGCTTCAGTTATCATCGTAACAGAGTTTTCTGTTACTAACCACCTTGCCCAACATGTGTGATGTAGATAAGAAGATGGAATCCAGTTTTCTTCAGAAATATCTTCACAGGAGAGCCATTGCAAACATGTATCCATAGTAATGATATAACAGAGTATGAAATGTTTCAAATATTTTAATCCACATAACACTGACAGGGAAGATTTTTCTGCAGACTAATTAATTCTTGTTTTGAGAAATTATGTAGAATTTGCTAAAAAAATAAATAAAATAAAATAAAATAAAATACGGTTTTTGTGTAGCGATGTCTTTTCATAGTGAGTCATTGCTTCTTTTGGTAAAGGAATGTTTTAAAACAACCCTCTGCCAGGTAGCATTATCAGCTAATAGAAAGTCATTTTTGGCACCATCTTCCAATAGAAATTAAATTGGACCATTTGAAAGAAGACGTGTTAACACCTGTCATCATATTCTCTACCGACCACTTTATACTGGTCAGAGCACAAGCCACTGGGGGATCTAAAAATTGCTACACCAAGACCTCTGATTTAGACAATACAACATGAAACTGCAGCAGAATAGTTTTTGATAACAGAATGATGTTTTTGATATCTTACATCCCTGCATTAATAATACTAAATCATGTATACGTGTGGTTTCCTGCATTAACGTGTTTAAGAAACTGCCATGGATACATGGCTATTATGGTTAAAGCAATGTGAATTATATTTTTCTGTAGATAATATTTTAGTTTTGCACGCAGGAGAATCTAACCTGCAGGTTCATCAGAGGAATACGTAGCCAAGAATCCACCACTGGACACCGACGCATCAGTGCGGAACTCAACAGCCATGGTGTTGCCAGAGGACCGCACCTGAGTTCCAGCCGGTACTGTACCACAGAACCGTTGTAGGTGAGGGGCATCGACTGCCAATCCGTTCATTACCTGGAGGACATAGAGTTATGCTTGATATGCAATTTTTCTTGCATGCTCATCAAAAAGGTAATAAACTATATTTCAGTATTTTCAATTTCACAAAAAAAATTACACAGATAAACATTTGTGGAAATTTTGATTTTTTTAATTTCATTTTTCAAGGGTTCTAGATGCTATCAGAGATTCCACAGCATGAAAGGGGAATTAATTTGATTTGTGGTTCGAGTCAAGTGAAAGGGATGACGACTACTGGCAGAAAGGGACTCACATCAACATAGTCAAATACGCAGTATGTATCAGAACCTTCCAGTCTCAGGTCACTGATGGTGAGGGTAACCTTGCGGCCTGGTGACACTACCAGCTCCCAGCGACACACTCGGCTGTGGGGATATAAGTTGGGTAATTGGGAG